>NW_025334033.1:22839985-23467485 GCF_019186645.2 Phyllostomus hastatus
AAGAAAAAAATTTAACATGTTATAAATTAACCACATTTAGAAAGAGCAGTGATTAAAAGGAATGAAAAATGCTATAGAAGAAAGAGGAGGATGATACTTTAAAAGACAAGAAAAATGAATGTTGAAGAACTATTAGAAAACAAATACTTATTTTTAAGTAACACAGTTCTGTTAAAATAGAAGAAACTGAGAAAAATAAGCCTTATATATTTCATATTGAGAAACAATGAATTGAGAAGGGAACCAAAGATGAAGGGAGGTGTAGGTTTCCCATGAAAGTTCAGGTATTCAATATTTTGTACTATTCAGTGCTGAATAACTAGCTTTCTTTTCTTTTTATCATCATGAAAATACTGTTAGAAAAAGCATTAAAGCAAAACCAGCTGAAAAGCATATATAGCCTGTGGCATATATCTACAGACCATCGGAATCCTGCTAGTTACAGGAATGTATTATGCTTAGTCAATTTCTGCATGTTGCTAGTATCACCACACAATGGAAAAAGAATCATACTGTAGGGGAAGTGCGGTATTCCTTGGGTAGCATAATACTGATATTCATAAGCATATATACTTGGGCCAAAAGGTTCTCAGAAACCATGCAAAGAATTGCAGAAATAAAGACAAGGAGTCCCTGGCGATCAGGAGGGACTTTTTTGTTTCACAAATCTAGTCTAAACACAGCTGAACTCATGAAGATACGTCTCTAAAGATATGGGGTTTCCATGGTCTTTTCCTATTAACACCCTCCTTTCCTTTCTTCCCTTCCTTTCTTTTCTCCTTCAGCAGTTTTTACTGAATGCCTACTCTATCTAGGCATTGTACTTGCTAGTGTCTCCTTAGATTGCTATATGTTCTTTCCTCTCCAGGCTGAGCAAATTGTCTTTCAGGCTAAATATACATGCCTGTGTCTAGCACATGACCCCAGGAGTACAAGAGGGCTAAAGGGGTTCCTATGCCAGTCTTCCCAAAATACAAAGGCTCCTGCTTCCATGTAGAAGACTCCCCAAATAATTTTGTAAGACATCAAAAGACCCCCCAAATGATTTTGTAAGATAGAAAGAAGTAATTCCCATGACTGATTCACTTGTGGGAAACAGAGTTAGCTAAAACAAACTCCACTACGTGCCATCAAGGCACCAACCTATTTACTGCCCCGTGACTCCTACATCTCAGCTGTTAGCAATTTTAGGAAAAGTAGTAAGAAACAGTCAACTGGTCTGAGCAGCCTTGACCAAGTCATGTTGATTTACAGCATTTGTTACTCTGTTGAAGCAACATGGCATTAAAGCCAAGTACACACCAATGTCAGTTGTGACATGTTCCCACAGTGGAAGAAACTATACATGCCATCAGTGTTGTGGCAGAAGGCAATGGGAATTGCTACTGGTAATGGTTAATGTTCATTTCTTCCTGTTCCACTTTCTATAAACAAGGTAATGCCTATACAAGCTCATTACTGTAAACTGAGCACATTTAAATTGGCAGTAAAACCAGAGTATTTACTCTAGTGCACATATAAAGTGCCTCATCCAATGTTTTGGAAATGTTTCAAGTTTTGAAACCAAGCAGCTGGCAGCTTTACAAGCCAAACCTTACACTTAAATCACTCACTCTGGAAAGTTTTTTGGTGTCCCGTGTCAGGTAGTACCATTCAGCAGACATTCATTCCCCGACCCCTTGGATTCTTTTGCAATAAATTTGCATTCACGGGGCTCTTATAATTCTTCCAGCACCACAGACTCCAATGTCTGTTGATTAAATGTATATATCCTATGCATTTAATCTGACTTTCATTATGGCCACTTCGTAAAAACGCCACAGACTGGACAAGCGATGACACATAGCAAGAAGCTGGAATCCCTGCAAAGCCTCAGATTAGGTTTTTTTTTTCTCCTTCTTTATTAATAGTGACCATTTTGTGGCCTAGCTCTAAATCAGCAAAAGTATTTGACAGCAAATGTTCCTATCTATGGATTATATATACCCTGTCCTAAACACCAGATGAAAAAAGGATAACCCCAGGAAAGGGAGGGCTTGCTTCATGTAAATCATGTTACAAATTGGACAACACCCAGAGAGTTCATTGTTCAACCTCAATTGTGAAGGCCATTCCCATTTACTATTCCCCTAGAATCGATGTTAATTAAGGCAGACTGAGGCCATAAATCAGACTGGGAGTTTTACAATGTAATTCAGCATTAAGCATATGTATTTATATTAAAAGTAACTGATTAACCACTAGAGTTTTTTCAGAAGTTGCTGAGGCCATTTTTTTTATAATGAAGACATGTCACCTTTCATTTCTGTGAAGAGAGAAAATAAAAGAAATATTATCTTCTAAAAATGTGTACTAAAGCTAGTTAAGTGACTCACAGCACTATTAGAAGAACAAAAAGAAAGAGAAGAAAAAAAGGAGGCAAGAGTTACATGTGAAAGGAGAGGCAGTTAGCATCTTTATTATATCCCCCTAGACATCATTAATTTTCCCTTTATTTACAATCATGTCAGACACTATATGTCAGGCACTTTATTTACTATATGTCAGACACTATACTAGGCACTAAGGGATACAGAAATAAGTAAGAGTCAGCCCTTGTCCTTGAAATAAGCGTCCAGCACTGTAGTGGGGAAGACCAATACAATACAGCTCCAATAATATGATATGGTCACAACAGTTACAAGTATTTATTGAATGCGTACTATGACTATGCTACAAAGATAATCTATTTTATAAAAGTAATAGACAGGTAATTGTTGTGCCTCAGAAATCCAGCCAAGAACCACACCTGCCTGATAGGAGGGGGAAATGAAGTGCTTGTGTCCTAGAGTCTTGGTTTCTCACTAAATGTTCCCATCTTCCCCAAACCTGCTTCTTTGTCTATGAGAGAACCAAACTTGGTAACCAAAGACAGGCATTTGTGATACAAATCTTTTGTTCAGCCCCTTGACAGACATGGATAATTGATCATGACACTTCCCTGTTGAACTTCTGAATCTGTCTTCCTTTCTCTCCTCCCTCCCTCCCCCTCCCTCCCCCGCTTCCCTTTTTCTTTAAATGGTACTTTAGAAAGTTACTACCAGCTGAACGGAAGATGTTATACCTAAAGAATTCCTAGTTCTAATACTGAGTATCTAAGGTACTATCTAGAGAGCACATGTGGCCACTAGTGGGTGCTCAATAAGACTGTTTATCAGAAGTTCTGTGACACCACTGTACGTTTGTCTTGCTCCTTCTCTATGTGCATGGTGAAGTTTCAAAATCATTGGACTAACATATCTCTGTCCCCATAGCAGAGTCTGTCCTCTGGATTCAACAGTGTCTGCCTCTTTTTCCAATTATGCCTAGTACTTGATCAAGTAAGTTATATAGTAGAAAGATATCATTTGAAAAAAGAGAAATTAAGCTGGAAAACAAACATTTTAAAACCTATGCAAAGTAACCACCAAGAACTGGAAAACTCCCACCTCCCCCCACCCAAAATAAAACTGGTTTTAGTTTCTAGTTTTGAAACCAAGTAGTATATCAAGATCATACTTTAACAGCCAAGTCTTCTGAAAACATGATTTTAAAACACACTAATAAACGAATATCTTTGAGTTGGTCTAAATATAGTGGAGGCCACTTTGGTTAGGAAGAAATAGTTTCACAGAACTGCAAGGTGCCTTAGATATAACCTATGCAAATGGAAAGTGTTATATAAGTTTGTCAAAAATCCAGGGACTTGCACAAGGTCACCCACCCCCTTAATGGGAGAATAGGGACTGAAATCCCCATATCCTGATCCTCCTCCCAGCACTTTTCCTAAATTTAATTTTCGCTGATGTTTCTTTAGAAAGCAGATGTGATGGTTGGCCAGGACTATGAGCAATCCTCACCACATCTCTTTCACAATGTCTCCTAAAAATTATTCAGCACAAAGAAGTTTGCTTGAACCCCTTTTTCCTTCAGTACAATCAACACAGGTGACTGCAAAATAACTTTTCATTTCCTTTCTTGAAAGCGAATGTGTTAGGGAAGCAGTGGTGATTTACAATCCTAATATGATTCTGTTTAGAGGTGAGGTCCCAGGACATGTGCTGCAGGCTCCCCAGGTGTAGAAGCAGGAACTTCTGCCACAGGACAAACAGAAGCCAGACTATTGTGATCCTCAGACATAAGATTATTTTCCTAGGTATGTTAAAGAACAGTTTTGTGCTCGTACAACCACAGGGCTATAGTTGCAGGACTGAAGAAAAGGGATTTCAAAACCTATCCTAATGACTTTTCACAGGAGGGTTGGTTTTGGATGAACATAGGAAAAAGGGAATGGCCAACCTTGACTGACTTAGGAACTGCTCACAATTGCACTGTATCAAAGTGATTCCTTTTTTATGGGTTCCTTTCTCTGTAGAATCCAGTTACCCAAGGCTGAATAAGAAATGGGCATCAAATGCCAAAGTCTTTATAAAATGATCACAGATGTTTGGCTCACAGTTTCTTCTCCCAGCTAAGGGAATTAAAATAAAAATTCAGAATGGCACTCTATTAAGACACTCCACATAGATATTTGGAGAAAAAAAAACCTGCAAGTACAATTTTCTTCTATAAATGTTTCATTGCATCCTAGATTCTGGGTGCCTGGGCAGGAAACATCATATATTCTCCATTTGAGAAATTTTATTTACTTCCTGGTCAAGAGCTTTTAAGAATTCTAACAAGGGCAACACTCTACTGCAACAAAGGCTTTCTCTCAAACAAGTGTCCCTTGCCAAACCTAAAAGGAAAAGTTGTACACATCTCACAGTGTCCAAGAGAGGTGGTCTGAAATATAGAGTACATGGAAATGATTGACTTCTGGCCAAGATGGGGGCATAGGTAGATGTGCTCTGCTTCCTCACACAACCCAAAGAAGGATGACAACAACTTAAAAACAAAAAAACAACCAGAAATGCCAGAAAATCAAACCGTATGGAAGCCCAACAATCAAGGAGTTAAAGAAGAAACATTCATCCAGAGTGGTAGGAGGGGCAGAAACAGCTGGGGCCCAGAGTAAAAGCTGCAAGGCGGCGAACCAGTGGGTGCGGTGCTGTCTGGTGGACCCCAGGTCCTACATTTGTGTGCAGATAAACCCGGAGGAACAACTAGGGACTGAGACAGACCACACAGCCAGTTCCATCATGGGAAACTAAAGCCTCCAAACCTCTGGCTGTAAAAATCTGTGGGAGTTGCAGTGGTGGAAGTAACTTGTAGCCTCACAGGAGAGTTTGTTGGAGAGATGCACAGGGTCCTAAAATGTACACAAATGCACCCACCCAGAAATCAGCACCAGAAAGGCCTGATTTGCTTGTGGGAAGCAAGGGAGGTGACTGAAAATGGGGCAAGAGCCAAGCAAGTAGCATTGTTACCTCTCTGACCCGCCCCCCCCCCACATACAGCACCACTACTCAACAATAAGGATTGCCCTGCCCTGATGTAAGGCTCTGCCCCTTATAACATAAAAGGTGTGTAGAGACAAAGAAATATGGCCCAAATGAAAGAACAGATCAAAACTCCAGAAAAAGAACTAAGCAACGAGGAGGTAGCCAACCTATCAGATGCAGAGTTCAAAACACTGGTAATTAGGATACTCACAGAAATAATTGAGCACACACACAAAATAAAAGAAAAAAGTGAAGGCTATCCAAAATGAAATAAAGAAAAATATACAGTGAAACAACAGTGAAGGGAGGGAAACTGGGACTCAAATCAATGATTTGGAGCAAAAGGAAGAAATAAACATTCAACCAGAACAGAATGAAGAAACAAGAATTCAAAAAAATGAGGGGAGGCTTAGGAACCTGTTTAAAAGGACACCTTTAAACATTCCAACATCTGAGTCATAGTATGGCCAGAAGGAGGAGAAGAGCAAGAAATTGAAAACTTATTTGAAAAAATAATGAAGGAAAACTTCCCATTCTGGTGAAAGAACTAGACCTGCAAGTCCAAGAAGCTCAGAGAATTCCAAAGAAATTGGACCCAAAGAGGAATACACCAAGATACATCATAGTTACATTACCCAAGATTAAAGATAAGGAAAGAATCTTAAAAACAGCAAGAGAAAAGGAGACAGTTACCTACAAAGGAGTGCCCATAGACCATCAGCCAATTTCTCAAAAGAAACCTTACAGGTAAGAAGGGGCTGAAAAGAAGTTTTCAAAGTCATAAAAGGCAAGGACCTACATCCAAGACTACTCTATCCAGCAAAGCTATCATTTAGAATGGAAGGGCAGAAAAAGTGCTTCCCTGATAAGGTCAAGTTAAAGTAGCTCACCATCACTAAGCCCTTATTATATAAAATGTTAAAGGGACTTATCTAAGAAAAAGAAGATGATCAACACTATGAACAGTAAAATGACAATTCACAACGATCAATGACCAAACCTAAAAAAAACAAAAACAGAAACAAACTAAGCAAACAACTAGAACAGGAACAGAATCACAGAAATGGAGATCACATGGAGGGTTATCAGTGGGTGGGGGGAGAGGGGAGAATGGGGAAAAAGGTACAGGGAATAAGAAGCAAAATTGGTAGATACAAAATACATAGGGAAAGGTTAAGAATAGTATAGGAAATGGAGAAGCTGAAGAACTTATATGTGTATGTACAACCCATGGATATGAACTAAATGGGAGGAATGCTGGAGTGGGAATGCAGGGCCAAAGGGGATGAAGGGGAGAAGAAAATGGGACAAGTATAATGGCATAATCAATAAAATATACAGTACTTAAAAAAATCAGACAAATGAAATTATTTATAGAGTACACAGTTGTATCTCTTGATTAACACAATAAAGATCATAGAGGTGAGCTTTTCAAAAGCCAATTCAAGGTGACTGAGCTCATTTATACAATTTCTTTTTCAAAAGAGACCATCAGGATAACAAAGTAATATGCAAGTATATTCTCCCCAAAACAAGTGTAGAGACTGAAGTTGTTTTAATTTATTCAATCATGAAAGTTCAATGTTATGAGGGTTATGTCTTATGCATGACAAACAAATTAGAGAAATAAGGATATTCACTGAGGACTGAGGTGATTAATCTTGCATGTATTCCTTTATATTCCCTATAGAACAAACTAGAATGGAAATGCTAGAGTTGAAAGATCACCATTTAAATACCAGTCTGCTTTTACCACTTGTGAAATCCTGAAGGGTCTTAGACTCTCAAACTCTGAGCTTTGAGTCCTTCTCTGTAAAAACATCCGGAGGGGGACGGTGGCGGGGAAGGCCTATCTACCTTGCCAGGCTGTTGTACAATTAAGGGGATAATATGAGAATGTGCCTAGGCTTCGCTGTCTAAAATGGAAGTTTCTCCCTTTCCTAAGTTTCTTAGAGAGAGATCTCCTGTTAGGGAGGGGGATATAAAGGGACTAAAGGGTAATGAAAAAAGTGTAAGAAAGATTTGTTTTAAAAAGACCAAAAAAAGATAAGAGTTTTAATTTTTAAAAAAAGGAGAGAAAGAAAGATCTCCTGGCTTCATCGGATTTTCCCCACATTCTAACATGTAATCAGTGTTCGAAAGACAAAATAAATCATAGCACTGGGGAAAGAAGTGAAGATGAGATAAGGAATTCAGATTGGCTGTTAACAGGAATCCAATTCATCTACAGTTGCTTTAAGTTGTTTTATAAATCTCAGCAGTTGCTTGGATTAAGATTCAAAACAGTGAAGTTTAGCCATGCAGGCCAAGCCACACCACTTGGCCACTTTTGCAGTCAGATGTACCCCAGGACAAGTCAGGCTCACCACACTTTCTGGCCCATAGGAAAGTGGCCGTGACTGTAGAGAGAGGTTGCCATGAATTTTCTAACTGGGGAATCTAAATCCCCAAGGAATTCTCACAGCAGCAGGCATTATAAGGAGTTAGGTGTAGAAAATTTCCTAGTCTAAATGAATCTTTGACATAAAGCTGCCATGTTTTATTTCAGTAATAAAATGTTTTGTTACTTTAATAGTAAACATTTCAAATGACTTGTCTGAAACCCTGCAGTAGATTGTACCTTGGAGAGTTGAATTTTACTCACCTTGCCACAAAACTGATTTTGGTTCGTCAAAGGAGAGTACCAGATAGCAAATCAATAAGCACACTGAAAAGTTCAATTAGTTTTAAGTAAGCAGTACAAAGTAGTTTGAGGACTTGTCATATGTTAGTTATCTCCTTTTACATTATTGATCCATTGTTTCTACAGATGTACTTTAAAGAGATTTATGGACAAAACAAAGAACAAACAACACTATCATTTAACTATATAAAATTAAATTTCTATGGTTATAAAAATTTAATTGCGTTGATGATAACCTCAGCATGCTATTCTGCAAAGCAGCATATAATCGAATATTATAATAAAAGATAATAAAGGTATTTTTAACTTGAATGAAAAAATCCCCACCTTATTTTACTTCTAATTAAAGAGGTTACCTATATAAAGTAAAATAACGAAGCAAATGATCAGATCAATGATGGAGGGTGGGTCTTCCTATTGATGTATCTAGGTATTTAGAGCAAAAGTGGTTCTGTTGACTTCCACTCTTCACTCTGCTTCACGCCAAAACATCTGGCTAAAAAGTGAAAAAACACCCAAATGGCATTGTATAGGAAAACACCTTGATGATTGATTGCCTTTTTTACTTTAAAGTCAATGTTTTGATATTATAAAGACATGGCCTTTGTTCGGTAGGTGTAATCTTTTACTGGTAAAAACCATGGTTTTACAAAGCTTGCTTTGACAAAGACTAAATTATTAAATCTCATTTTCAATCAATTAACAGTTTTATATAATGGACCCAATATTGTATGCTCTGAACCCCACTTATCCCGAGTGCTAGGCTGAAAGGCAGGAAAAAAGAAAAGACTTCATTAGAAAGGGCTGCAATCCAGAATTGCAAAGTATGCAGATAGCACAAGGTCAAAAGAAATAAGAAACTAGAGGCAACATTTTAAAACAGCTTTAACATATTAATCTAAAGTGAGTGTGCCAGAGTATTTTAAAATAAATGTTGTATGCCAACCCATCACACTAATGTGCAATGATTACACAAATTGTGTTGATGTTGTAAACAGAAATAAGTCAAAACATCAGCAGTTAGGTAGCAAAGATCCACCCAGCCTCTGTCACATACATTTAACCTCAAGCTCCGTTCCTGAAAGTGAAAGGACACTGATGAGAGTACAGAGACAAAAGGTCATTAGTCATGTTGCTCAGACAACAGTTTAGTTTGGCCAGCCTTTCGGGGGACAAATACACTGGGAGGTGAGGTGAGGTGGTGGGGCCTGGCCTTGTTCCCAGAATGAGGCTCCTTGGATCATTCAGATTAAAGGGCTCTGGGGGTAATTCTAGGGACCTGTGATACAAATTAGGGCAGACCTAGCATTCCATATGATTGAGGATTCCAATAGTCATGGCCAGATATCTCTACCACAGAGCTAGAGTATCTGATTCTCCTAGTATCCCTTAGTCATGTGACCTGGTTTGATTAGCACCTAGCTTGAATCTCATGGAGGTCTTTCGGGTCTTCTTTAACCACAAAGAAGGGCAAAGGTGTCCTGAAATAAAGTTCTGCCTCCCCGTGCTTTATATAGTTTCTTAATGGGTCAAATTCCTATGTGTATAAAGAGCACTACATGGTGTGACTTGGGTGTGTCATTTAAACTTTCTGTGGCTCAATTTTCTCATCTGTAAAATAACATAAAATCACGTTGCCCAGTGGTCAGAAGGATTTGATAAGGTACACATTTAATTACCAAAAAAACTGGCATAGTATGCACTCAGACTTTTAACTGATTCTAATTCTGAATGCAAGCAACCAATTCAAGGCAATTAATGCTGGTAAAAAGCTAGTCACCCCTTGTACTGTGTTTGCTTATTTATTCATTTATTTTCTCTCTACTGCTGGTAACTAAGACCTGTCTGGCAAACCATCAAAGACACATGGGGCAAAAAGATGGGGGGGAGAAGGTTAGGATTGTGAAGACCATCCAATACATTAACTGGTCTCCCCTGGAATTTCTGTTGCTGCCTTTTTCTGACTGCCAAGAAGACAGGCTAAAGCAGGCTGGTTCAAACATACCAGAGTGGCCTGGCTCTGAGAGGGTCTGAGCAGGCGCTGTGGGAAATGGGTTCTGAGAAGAAGAAACTCAGGGAAAGGGCTTTAGCTTTCTCCTTCCAGTTTTAAGAAAGTCGAACATAACATGATTTCTTTTTGTGTTCGGCTTGGAAACAAATGTTCTTTTGCCTATCTTCCCTAGGTTTAATTAGTCTTCTGTCTTTCTCAGAATTCAGCCTGTTCATTTGCAAATGGGAGACATCAGAAAGGCTAGTGAGTGTCTGTGTGGGTGTTGGGGGGCGGGGGCAGAGGCTGAAGTGTTTATTTTCAAAGCCACGGGAGTCCCCATTTGAAAAAGCACCCAGCTTATCTCAATGTTTTTGTTTGTATGATTTTGAATTAAAAGGTTGGAGCAATTCATTTAAGAGATTAAGCTGTCTTTACAATGGGCCTAGTTGACTTATTTATTCACTAGTATTGCTAGGGTTAAAAAAAAAGTCTACTACACTCTGCATTATTCAAGTGCAACCATTTTAAGAGATTCCTTTGGTCTTTCATCATATTGCCTATTAATTTTTCATTAAAATGATGTTTATTTGCTGGTCACAAATAAAGTCGCAAACCATGTGTGTTAACAGTTTAGAGTTGCCAGTTTTAGCAAGTAAAAATACAAAATGCCCAGTTAAATATGAATTTCAGAAATAACAGTGAATTAAATTTCAATATTAAGTATGTTCCAAATCACTTGCAAATCATGGGGAATCCTTATATTTTAAAAGTATTCATTATTTTCCTAACATTCAAATTTAACTAAATGCTGTGTATTTTATTTGCAACCTCACCAGGTTTTCATGAATGTCTCCACGTGCCAAGGATGCCAAGTGAAAACTAGGAGAAATTCCATTTCATTATTATACTTAAACTTGCTCCCTGCAGAGCTGAAGTGCTTTAGTAGTCAAAGTAATTCCCAGTTTATAAACAGATAAACTGATACTTCAGGAAATCAAGTGAATTTTGACTATAGGATGAGATCTAGTTCTAAGCACCAAAGCCCGTCCATTTATGGTAATTAATTCCTTTTATGACCATCTCATTGAGAAAAGAAAAAAACACAAAAAAGACAATTGGTATCATCAATTGAATTAGAAGTTCAGGTCATTAACTACCACATTTATACGCCAATATCATCTTTCATTTATGTTACAAAGCAAACATCCTGTGCAAAGAGGGCCGCGACACCCGAGTGCATATCCTACGGTCGAAGAGGCCTTTGAACCAATAAATAAGTGATTTATCCACAGAAGACTAAACATTTGCTTGTCACAGTAACAAAACACAAGCTGAGTTTTATGTAGCACAATTATTTTCATGTATATGTTAATATAGTTAAATAAAAAGAAATTTGTTCAATTGTTTTTCTATCAAAATTAAAATTTTGCCCTTGGCTCAAATCTTAGCAAATATTTTCAAACATAATTATACCTATTTTGTCTTCAAATGATTAAATTCTTCCTCTTTGTTCTTGGTCAGTACAAATATGCAAAAGAGGTCTGAGTTACCTTCCCTCACCCCAGAATTATATTGTAATAGTTGTAGTAATTCATTCCCAAAGCCTGAGTTAATAAATTGTGATGATGAACTAATAAGCCTAATTGTGCATAGCTTATAGAGTCAATTTCATCAACTTAAAATCACATCTAATATTTAGAAAGAAAGGGTTTCTTTCTTTTCTTATTTTTTGTTTTTTTTTTCTGGTAGACCTCAAAAGACTTTAATTTTTCTTTCTTTCTTTCTTTTCTTTTTCTTAAATCAGCACCTTCCCAGAAAAGGAAAAGAGAAAAGGAGACATCAAGTGAAAAGCTCAAATTAAGCTTCAAATATTCAGTCAAGAAATGCCCATTTGCCATTTAAATAAAATATTAGAAAAATCTTGCTAGGACTTGATTTTGAAAAAACCCTCACATTGGCGGTAAGTCTTGCTAAGAAATGCCACTGAAAGCTGCCACTTGACCCGGAATTCCTTTACAAGAAAAACTAGCCATAACTACATGTGAGACCTGTATGAGAAACTGCCGGAATGTCAACTTCATTTGCAGTGGCCCCATATGGCCTGATCACTCTCCCTGGCATGATAAATCACTGGCAGAACCCTTACCTTCCTACGTTTGATCTCTGCTCAGCAAGATGTGGTTTTGATGTGAAGAACTCCAGATCTCTTAGGTCAGAGACAAATAGCAGTGGCACTGACCTGCAAAGTGCTAAGTCTCTATTAGACTCAAGTGAAAAGCTGTAAGCTTCTGACAAGTTCCCTCTGCACGGAGTTTACCAGACCCGCCGTGGGTTTCACAAGCTCAGGCTAACAGAAAAGCTGCTGATATATATGGGTTGGAAGAAAAGTGCCAACAAGCCTCTTCTTTTTACTGCTATTGCCAAGTATTAAAATCAATTTTCCCTAAGATTTAAGGACAAATTCTCTTGGTAGTCACTGGCCTAATTTCTAGTCCTGTAAGTCTTTAGCAAAAACAAAAATTTTTATGTCCAGTGGGTCATTATGACACTGCTAAATCCTTCACATATATAAGGAGAATCATTAACACAGATTTCTGTGGACCACTCTTTGGTAATTATAAGGACATCCTTGGGATCCCATGATGGGACATTATCAAACATACAAGTTACTTACCAGTAAAAATAAAAATAAAGACCTGAAATGAACCTAAAAAGACACATCTGAAAGGCTTCTTACAAAAACAGTTGGTGTGTTCAGATGTGACTTGTCACTATAAAAAAACTGCAGAATCTTTCCAAAAATTGTAAGATTACAATTGGTGTGAATTTTAGTTAGCTGAAATAATGAGGAGTTCCAAGAAAGCTAAAAGTGTGCTATCGTTTTAGCAGCTCCATTATTTCAATAGCCATCCCTTTAGACCACTCACAATTAGAGACACTCATAAATAAGCCTCCCATTAGCTCTCTGTAGATCTGAGTCAGTGACTTGGCAAGTGTTCATTAAAAGCAAAATGTTTGGTTTCTTTTTTCACTAAATGTAGTTTCTGTACCCATATTTGTACGTATGTGTCCATACCAAATATTGAGCAATAATCTCTCTCCTTAATTTAGATCATCAAGAGTTCCAAAATCTCTCTGTTTCGTGTACTTCTTTTCTAAGCGCTGTCTTTTTCGGCTGGAATTCCTGATAATGATATCAGAATGTGGACAAACCTTGTTAGTCTCCTGCTGTTTACAGGACAGGATTTATGCTCAATGTGCTGAACACAATGTCACACATCACTAAAGGGACAGAGCTACCACCCAGGCTCCAATCTGAGAAATTTTTCACTCAGTGCAAACTATCAGCATGGAGAAGCATGAAAGAGCAATTACAGCCAACACATGTAGTCTTTTAAGTGTACACCAATAAATACCCATTTGTGAAGGTTAATTTAATGCAACCCAGGGTGTTATCTGGAATAGTATATGTCACCAATTCAATCCATTAAGTAATTACTAAATTCTCAAGAGGGCTCACAGAAGTCAAATGTGGTTATTCCAGGTTCATTGCTTCTGGTCTCCCGAAGGACCATTTAGGACAACAGCTGGAAGAGCGACTACAAAGGTTCCCAGGCATAACTAACCATTTGATGAAAACAGATAATGAGTCTACCCAGGGACTGAGAGTCGTCGAGAGCCTGTCCCGAGAGAAATACTTACAGAAGTGAAAGAGAAGACAAGTGTGTAAAAATAGAGAAGGAGATGGAAAAGATAAGAAGGGGTAAGTTTGAGAAGTACAGGAGAAAGAGAAATGTGTTCTCTCTAGAAGTAAAGACAGAAATATGGAGAGTCTAAAATCTGGCTCAAAGAAGACAACTTGTCAGCAATTTCTTTAGATAGGATTTTTGAGCCATTTCCAATGAAATATTAATTGTGCATCCCAATCACCACCACCCTCGGTCACTGAGACTCTGTGAAAGTCTGGATATTGCATGAATTTCTGGGGACCACTCTCTATTTCTCTATTCTGCATCCCCGGTAGATTACATGTTATAAACAGATCTAACAGTGGTTGAACCTCAGTGAAAAACAATTGTTCATGAAAGGCAATGTGGAAGATAACGACCCAACTCCCTGACAAGTGTCTCACCCACAAAATGATGACTTATGGAATTATGGCTTACGGTGGGAAAAGAATCATTAGAAAGAATGTGAAATATATTGGCTTTCAACTGTCTTACACATTCTACCTCCCAAGTGAATCTAATAACCATAACAGAGAAAAGCACTTTTTGAATAAAAAAAACAAACAAACTGGTGTTATTAAGGGCCATGTGTGACCACCCAATCAGTGAGAATCTAAAAACACAGTTCTTTATCATAGCCTAAAGAATCACACCTACCCAGGTGATTCATACCTAAAGTGTTGATTACATCAATACTTTTTTTGCTTTGAATGCACATTCTCATCTTTATGTGAGGTTGAAATTGTTGCTACTGATAGCTATGAAAATATCAACTAGAATTAAGTTTGGAATTTGTAGTCAAAGAACTGAATTTGGGATTATCTTGCAAAAACACTCAGCAGAACTTTAAACTAAGCTCAAATTTTATTGCCTTTGTTGTGGTTCTCGTGCCTGTTCATACTGTTATGAAAAGGAAAGGAAGAGGATTATTTGATCCTGGAATCGCCACCTACTAGCTGCTGAGCCTAGAAAAATTATTTAATGTTAATGTGCTTGATTTTCTCACTTATAAAATGGGATACTAACATATATCCCCATCAGAGGACTGCCACAATTATTAAATGTAATCATATGTGAAAAGCACTTTGGATATTATAGTACTAATAATATAAACTGCAGCTATTAATAGCTATTAATGATAATAAAATATAACAAGTGTTCATTCAACAAACATTTCCTAAGCATTTATAGTATGTGGCACTAAGATAGATGCTTCAGAAATACCAAGATGAATAAGCATTTATAATCTAGTACAGTTTATGAACAGGGAGTTACCCAGAAAAATATAATACAAGGCAAAAACTGTACCACTAGGAGTAGTACAAACAAGTAATATGGGTATTCAAAGAATATAGGTTCACCCTAAAAAAAGTGTGGGGCCAACTCTATTAGTTATTACATAAGTACTATGCAGTGAAGGGCTACATTCAGTTTTAGGGTTGGAAAATTTCATTCTTCAGTAGCTTCTTCTGAATTAGAGGTACACATGCACAGATCAAATAGCTCACAAAATATAAGCACAAAGGTGAATGTACGACACCAGCTTTGAGTACAAAATACAAAAATTTAAAACACTAACAAAATACAAAGTAATGTTATTTTCAAGCCTGGTGCTAAGGAACAATTTAAATTCTCTAACAGGATTAAACACAATACTGAATCAGTTATTCAAAAAACAGGTTTTTTTCTACGAGAAATTCTTTTTCACATTATATTCATTGTCATCTCTGTAGTTTTCTCTAGTCCCAAAAACAAACAGCACACAATGAAGAATTCTTCTGTTTACCAGGTAATGGGCCTTCAAAAATGAGGGGGGGGGGGGAGGGAGCACAACAGACCCAACGTTTGAGTGCTTACTCTGTTCCAGATAATGTAAGAAAAATAGAGAAATTAGCCTTGGCATGAAAAGTTATAATGATCATGTATCCCAGAGTTTTCTACAATGATTCCTTAAAGGTAGGTTTATGGAGTGCATTGCTGTTCTTAGTCTAGGGAAACCAACTAAAAGCACCCACGAAGGTAGGACTGGTTTCTGATATTATTCCATTATGGAGAAGACCAAGCTTAGAGGAAAACCACACATTCTGGACCTCCTAATCTTATTCCAAAATGGCACAGAATACAGTCTTGAAAAATTCATGACACATTAATATCATTTGGCTTTCCTTTATGTTACTTCATATGCACTTAAGACTTATCTGTGTTCTTATACATAAACAAGTACCAATTAGACCAAATGCAAAAAGTAAAAATTTTAACAATAAAAACAAACTTTGAGAAGACTATATAGATGAGTATCTTAAAAAACTTGGAATAAGAATGGATTTCATAAACAAGACACCAAATGCACTAAACATTTTTTTAAAAGACAGAAAAATTCTCTATTTGCATTTAAAACTATATGACAATTACACCAAAAAAAGAGAGAAGAAAAGGCATAGGGGGAAGAAAATGTTAACATAGTATATAATTGTTAAAGGATTATAATCCTGAATACATAAAAATTGCTACAAGTCAGGAAAAGCACACACCTACACAAACAGAAATGAGCAAATGATAGACTGGCCAAAGGAAGAAAGCCAAGTGGCCAAACAAATATATGTGAAGATGCTCAACCTCACAAGAAATCAATGAAACGCAAATTAAAATAGCAATGAGATAACATTACAGACTAATCAAATTGACAAAATTTAGTAAGTATGAGAGCTCTAAGCATAGGTGAGGATGCAGAGTAATGCAAAGTTGGATATACTGCTGGTGGCAGTGGAAACTACTATTGACTGTGTTGAACAGAAATTTGGCAACCTGTAATTAAGCGTACATACACCCCATTAGCCAGCAATATCACTATTAAGTATATATCCTAGAAGGTCTTTCACACAGGTGCATAAGGAGATATGGTTGGGAATGTTTAATGCAGCATTATTGTAATAGTGAATGTTGCGAGTATCTTAAATGTCAATAGTAGAAGTAAAAGTTGTGATATATTCAAGCAATGGAATACCATACAACAATGACAATGAATTAATTGCAAGTACATGGAACAACATAGGTGAATTTTGAAGATATTAACCAAACAAATCAAATTGCAGATGGATATATACACCATACTACCATTAATATAAAAAGATTTGACATGCAAAACAATAGTATATATTGTTTGTGAATACATGTACATACAGCTGTGGGAAAGATAAGAGGAAGGTAGGAAAACGAGTTCACAAGAGGAGCATCAGTGTATTTCTTTTTAAAAAATCAGAAGCATCCCTGGCTGGCGTAGCTCAGTGGATTTAGCTCGGGCTGTGAACCAAAGTGTCGCAGGTTCGATTCCCAGTCAGGGCACATGCCTGAGTTGCAGGCCATGGCCCCCAGCAACTGCACATCGATGTTTCTCTCTCTCTCTCTTTCTCCCTCCCTTCCCTCTCTAAAAATAAATAAATAAAATCTTTTAAAAAATTAGAAGCAAATCTTGCAAAATGTTAAGAACTAACAAATCTGGGTATAGGTACATGTGTGTTATATTACTGTCTATCGTCTTCTGAATGATTAAAATATTTCATTCCCCGTCAAGTATGTTTAACAATACAGTATGCTGGTGATGTGCTGAGCCGCAAAGATCTCTTTTCCTTCAAAACCTTCATGGTGCTCAAATGCACTCGTCTCAAGCATTTAACATCTTCTATCATGCACCATAGTTATTTGTGTACATGTCCTCATTTCATGTCCAAATGGGAATCCTCTTCCGCCCCTTTAGGGCATAGTCCACATCTGTGTATCTTCGTGCCAGACAGTGACTAACTGTGCTTTGTATAAATTAGGGTCCAATAAGTGAATAAATGAATAAATAAATTCAGGGAACCAAATGGGTAGCTCTGGTTGTGGTTAAAAATAAAAATGACCCCGAGATAATATAATTAGATATAACCTTCCCTGTGAAAATCAAGTTACGTTGGTATGTTGGGTATCAGACTCCAAAATACAAATGAGGCAGAACTCACTGATTTCAAGCTGGCTAGGCAATTTAACCAGTCTCATACTGGTTTCTGAACTCCTTACAAAAAGAATTCAGTGAAGAAGTCCTATTTTCATACCAAGGGAAATGAGACTTTAAGCTCTTTGGATTTCATAATTATGTAGATTTCATAATTTTGTCTTCCCAGGCAAGGGAGTATTTCCCCTCTTCCTCCCGACCCTAAACTCCCCACCATTACTCACACCTCAGCCCACATATCTGGTGTGTGTTTTGGCACCAGGGGGTTGGGGAGGAGGAAAATAGTTTATTTTTGCTTGTTAGTGGGTTTGCTAAACCCACCATATTTTGCCAGATCCACTAATGGGAGGGAGGTGCCATCCTACCTGTGGGAAGAGCCACAAAATCCATACCATTTTTTGGACTCAGGTTCACCTTTAAGAAAACCCTAGAGGGGTCGGGGGAGGTAGAAAAAGGTATGGGAGGACAAATGGTGATGAAGGGAGATCTGACTTGGGGTGGTGAACACACAATATACAGACGATATATTATAGAATTGTATACCTGAACTGTACTGTACTATATAGAATCGTACTATATAATTTATATAGTACATAGTATATATAGTATACTTATATAACATTTCATAACTGTATTATATAGAATTGTACTACATAATTTTATTAATGAATGCCACCCCAATAAGTTCTATAAAAAATAAAATGGAAAATTTTAAATATATTTAATATATTATTATTTATATATTTATATTTATTGATAAATAAATTTATTTAAATTATAAAAAGGAAAAAGAAACCCTTAGATGTGACCTGGGGCAAAAAAAAAAAATCCTAAGAATCATTGGATCTGAAATCAGAAGGCAGAGCCTAAGCAAATCAAAATTATGTGTGAGACTGTACAAAAACATAATCTTTTAATTATTTTGAAAGTTTTCCCTATATGTTATAATCAAGACTGGAATGTGTTTTGGTAGCAATGATATCCTAAATTCTGCTAAATAAGAGAAAGGTGGTTCCAGGTTCAGCTAGACAATCAGTTTTATCTTTCCAGGGATCTAGGAATAAAGAAATGGCTACTTTGGCTCTCCAAAGGTGTGATGAGGAAAGGAAACAGAGCAGACGACCACTTCTGTTTGTAACAAAGCTGCACTGGAAGAAAAGGAAAGCTTCCTTCTTTAATAAAAATTAGGTTGTTCACCCACAAATTTCTAATTTTCAATCACATTCAACAAACCCCTGTGTTTAGCCCCAGAGAAGTTTAAGTGAGAGCCCAGCAAAAGTCTAGATGGTGGAAGCATCCAATTTTACTCCACCTGGAATTTTCAAATCTGGAAGTGTTTCCAAGTTATGTGACACGACAGCGGCTTGCTGTAAATAAAGTCATTTAGAGTTAAGATTTTGAAGGGAAATAATTTGAACATAACTAGGGCCAAAAACCAAGCAATACAGAAATGCAAGAGAGAAGAAATTCCCAATGAATAATCTCATATATCTGAAAGGTAAAATGTAATAGAGCTCAATGATATGTCTCAAAAGACAACTGAAAATTAATCGTGACATCATGGCGATCATTTCTATATGCATTAGACTTGGTATTTGAAGGGAAATGATTGGTTTTGAAATGACAAGTAAAGAAATTAAAGAAATGCTAGGTCTTTCAAAATAATCACTGCATGGTGTTTTTGCTTTCTAGAAGCTGAAGTGCCCCAAAACTGGGCAGTTAGGACTAGTGAAAGTCTCTTCAGTTTTAAATTATATAACTTAATATTCCTTCCTATTTCCAAATAGCATCCTCCTTCTGAGAACGTCCTCATATGCTGCCATCCTTCCTAGATTTACGCACCAGTGACTTGGCAACATCTTTGTCCAAATGACTTAAAAAATACCAGAAATGGCTCTTTGTAATCTGACATTTAGGCCCAGGCAGTTGGGTATGCTGAGGTATAATACTGAATTTCAGTACAAGTGTCAGATACCTACTTTGATTATTAAAATACAGTCATGCACTGCTTAACAACAGGGATACCTTTCTGAAAAACACATTACTAGGCAATTTTGATTTTGTGTGAATATTGTAGAGTGAATTTACACAAACTTAGATGATATAGCCTACTACTGTAATGTGTGTCTATACTTTTTATTGATTTATTATTGTTCAAGTACAGTTATCTCCATTTTCCCACCATCACTTTCCTCCTCCCCACCCACCCTTACCTCCCTCCCTCAATCCTTCCCCCTTTGGCTTTGTCCATGGGTCCTTTATACAGGTCCCTTGACGACCCTTCCCCTTTGTTCCCCCGTTATTCCCTTCCCCCCTGCCCTCTGGTTACTGTCAGTTTATTCTTTATTTCAATGCCTCTGGTTATATTTTGCTTGCTTGTTTGTTTTGTTGATCACGTTCCATTTATAGGTGAGATCATATAGCATTTATTCCTCACCACCTGGCTTACTTCACTTAGCATAATGACCTCCAGATCCCTCCATGCCATCACGAAGGGCAGGAGTTCCTTTTTTCTTTCTGCTGCATAGTATTCTGTTGTGTAAATGTACCAGTTTTTGCAGTTGATGTACAATAGTTTATTAGTTTCAGGTGTACAATATAGTGATTAGACCTTTATAGCCCTTATGAAGTGATCACCCAGATAAGTCTAGTACTCACTTGACAGCAAACATAGATATTACAATATTACTGACTATATTCCCTATGCTGTACTTTACTTCTATATGACTGGTATGCAGTAGGTTTGTTTACACCAGCATCACCACAGACACACGAGTAATTATAGTTCAAGCCATGTCCGTTGGCTTCTTTTTTATATATAATTCAAGCACCTGATTTAAGCTGTGATTGCTGAGGCATCCACTTTAAAGAGCTGTCCGCTTCTTGTAAGGCTACCTGGAATATACACAATGTCAGTCACGTGACTGGATAAAGAGTCAACCCACCTCTCACTTAGACTCCTTTGTTTTAGAGATATTGGTTGACTAAGATATCTGACCATTTTAGGCAATTTGTGTGCGTGTGTTTTTTTTTAATCTTTCCATGGTTTAAGTTCCCGCTCTTGTGTTTTAAATTCACCAATAAAGAGTGACCCCAGGTGAAATCCTAGGGCATGCGATCTCTCCTCAGGACCTCCCTGTGCCCTGGGAAATGAGGAAAGCTCCCAGGGCCACATGAGTGCCCCCAGGCGTTTCCAGCTGGTAGCATGACTGTGGGCAGGCTGAAGTGGCACAAAACAGTAATGCCTTTGGCTACAACATCACTAGGAGATCAGAACTGTTCGGCTCCATTTTAATCTTACAGGACCACTGTAGTAAATGTTGTCCCTCAATGACCTAACCACCATTATGTGGTGCAAGACCATACTGGCCAGGAAACGGATTTGGCAACTTTTTAGTCAAGATGAGATCTTGGTAGGGAAACCTCCAAGGGATCCCCTTTGTTGAAAATCCAGTATAAACATACACACTATGTGGAATATTAAAACTCTTATGACTACTTGAAATACTAACAATGGCCTGTTTGAAAAACTTTATTGATCATACAATTTTGATCTTTCTTAATGGGACTCCATTAATTTGGAACAATGAATGTAATCATCACTTTACAAAAGTGAAATGGAATTAGCCCTTGGCCTACCGTCATTACATGCCATTTACTTTCGCACACTGGCTTCTTTAGTCCTGACAACAACCCTGTCAGGTAGATACTGTTATCTCAGTTTTGACAAATGTAGAAATTGACATCCAGTGAAGAAACCCCCCTGAGAAGGAGAGGCCATCCATAACTGTTCACATAGCTAATTAAGCACATACCTGACCAAGATTTGAACAAAGGCCTATTTTAACCCAGAGCCTTTCTTTTTCTAAGTCAAGGGCTTAAAAACTTTTTCTAAGACATGGGCCATATGGTCTCTGTTGCACTGTAATCCAAAAGCAGCCACAGACAATATGTAACTGAATGAGTGTGGTTGTGTTCCAATAAAACTTTATTTACAAAATTAGGCAGACAGTGTGCAGTTTGCTGACCCCTGCGAGCTGTCACTAAGATAACTAAAAGGACAAAAAATGTCCATCAATATTTGCATTCCTTTATCCAACTGAAAAAGACTTGAGAGAGAACTACTTATGTTGGTATTTGAGATGCTTTTAATTTGGTCACAGTAAATTGTCCTGCTTGTCTAAGACCCATTATACATGCCTGGCTCCTCTTCAGCCTTGCTACAAGGAAATGAGACCTCACAGAACAGGCTCCCTACAGAACCTTCTTTCTACCCTCAAATCAAAAAACTAACTCCTCATTTCACAGGAAAAAAAGGACAAAAGTGCTTCAGCGAATGATGATTCCATTTGGTAACACAAGCCCATACAGTAGAAGGTACCAAGGCAGGCAGGACCCCAGGAGAAAGACCTAATTCAAGTCTTACAATGAAGTTGGTCCACTTCCCTGGGTTAAATGGGGATGATACAAACATCAAAAGGCTGTGTAATTTCAAAAAAATATAAAGTTTAATTAATAATTTATGATCAAGACAGTCTTGATGAGATGATTAGAAGTCACTAGACCCACCCCATCTCATAAAAAATGATCCCTGGAATAGGCAACAATTTTTCCCCAGATATAAAAACCATAGAAACATCAAAAATAATAAATTAAAGTCAGGGAATCAAAAGTCACAAAAGGTATCTCTTTCTTAAGAGACATAGACCAATCCATAGTCTCTCCCTGTTTGCAACAGAAGCAACACAAAAAATAAAAATTTAATCTCTCTCCCCACCTCTCAAAAAAATACGTGATCATTAGAAAAAACAAAGACCATAGTGAGGAAAGCTCTCTCAATTTTTAAAAGTCAAGGCCAAGGTCTTCCTTATCAATTATCCTTACTTTTTCCTACTCCCTCGCTGCCAAAAGTTATTATTGCAAGAACCCTAAGATTATATATATATATCATATATGGAAATGCTAGGTAAACTATTAGGCCCTATAAACAAGCTAAGTATTCTAAGTATTATTCTCATTATTGTTATTTTTACAATGATAACTGAACCACCACCAGGCTGACAATTTTTGGCACTCACTGCTTCTAATAAGACTAAGCCCTTAGAAAGTGGATGCTTCCACAGCCCAGCTAGCATAATGGAAAGCACAGTTGTTAGAAACATGGCCACTCAAATATCCTTTGAACTGAATTGAAACGGTTTTCTCCAGAAAGCAGATGTTCAATAAAAAGTGTTAATTGAATAAAAGAATAAATAGTAGCTACCCAATGCACATTAGCTCTGATTATCAGTTGATTGCCTTTTATTTTCTCTCTTCTAGTTTAGTAGGTCAATCACCCATAAATGTTCCCCTTCCTCCCTCTGTTCTAACTCCCCACACTACTAGATGCTGGAGTAAAACAACACTTTATGTTATTATTAGTTATGGGTGTAAACTTGCAGTGAAAAAGTGATTAACATGGAAAGAGTGCAAGGCGTGTGTGTGTGTGTAGTGGGGTAGTGCAATGCGGGAACAGAGGAAGGAGTAGAACCAGGAGAGATGGTAAGAGACAATGGAGCAGGTAAGAGTCGCATTAAGATGGAAAGTTTCCAAAGACCTGGGAATCCAGGAAAGACCTCTGCAGTTCCAAGCAGTCAGTGAAGTACTGGACTTGATTTTACAATGTGTGTATTCCTGTGATATATTCAGCTATACAAAAATCCTGAAAGCCAGACTGATAAAACAGAAACAACTCAGAGCATCTTTAATTTATAAAAGCATAGCTAAAAGCAATCAGACTCCTACGGTAGCTGGTAAGCATTCCTCTTAGGATACAAGCAAGACAGTATACATTCCTTCTACCTCAAAGTAGTCCACTCACTCCTTCATGCTGGTGCTGTTATCACTTTTTCTTGATTAACAGTCTTTTTTGTTTATTTGTTTCACATATTCCTTAATAAGAAGTCACTTTTAAAAGTTGGGGTCTAGCTTACTTTATGAGGGAAATAAAAACAGATATATTCCAAAGACGTTGTCGCCATTGATCATTAGTCTAAAGGGGGTAGTGGACCTTAAAGAGGTAAGCTTATTTTTAAAACTAAATGTAATTGCCTGAAAGTCAATACATACAAAACCAGGAGGTTAGCCCTTTCAAGATCCTTGGAGATTGGACTTTAATTTTGGAGCATTTCCACAGGACCTTTCACAAACAATAGCAGTCACTTTTTTTTTCTAGTTATCTCCCCATTCGCCTTTTATTTTAAAAATGCAAAATAGTTTTAGAAGAGAATGCTGAAGAAAAAAAAAAGAAAAATACCAGAGCATAGTGAAAAGTTTTCTAAATGCATGCTACCTGAAATTCTCAGTAGTAGCTTTACGTTGGTCCCCAAACCATATTTTAAAAATCCTATAGCAATAGCCTTCACTAAAGGTGTATTTGTTTAACAAGACAAAAATGATTAAGGATCATCTATGTACCATTTTCTGACACAGATATTGTTGTGTCTTTCCTATGTGTTATTTAACAAGCCTTCCAGCATAATAATGTTTTAGCCATTAATTACCCTTTTAGAGATTCCTTGTGAGTGTGGTATCACTATTCTAAAGGACTAACTGTCCATTCTACCTTGTTCATTCTTCCGCTTAAAACTGCCAATATACTTTCCTTCACCTTTAATCATAAGTGAATTTTTAAAAAGCTCTCCATCAATCTTATTTTCCTTTTCAGTAAATCCACATTTGCCATTACCCTCGGCTACCAAAAGAGCAGCTTCTGCTCCACATTATAAAAGCTGTTTGACCACAACGCTTGTCTCAGAAAATTTAAAAGTCTCACTAAAGAGCTGAGGAGGAATGGTGCTGGGAATATTCACAGATATCTGACTTTACAAGGTTTTGTGAAAAGAGGTCACCTTTAGATTAGTATTACTTAGTGTTTATGAGGGTTGTTTGTCAAGCCAAAAATAAGGTGCCTCCTCCCCACAAATTAAAGAATCAAGTTACAATCCATTATTTCATTTCTGATTGTTTTTCTTTGTAATAAGTGGGAAAGTGGATACTGGATAAAAGTCTCCCCTGAGCGAAAAGACTCCACATTAAAGACTTCAATTAGCTATAAATCAGTTGTCTTTCCTACTGGGGAGAACAAGAGGAAAAAAGAGAGCAGGAGTAGTTAGAGAAAAAGAGAACTGGAAGAGCTTCCAAATTAAATTCCGAGATACCTGCTGCATACCTAAAACTCCTTTCAGGGCTGTGAAGGAAATCTGATGAAAATTAAGATTAAAATCAAACCCTCCCAAATTTGAAGATTAGGTCCTCTCTCACAAGTAGATCTTGCATCTTAATAACTTTCAAGTGAGGCTACAAGAGGTTAGGGACCCTCGTAAAGCAAAACCTTTCTGGTGCAGGCTTTCCCTGCTTGGTCCTGAACCCAGATATGTGCCACACATTGGCACTATTGTTGTGCAAACAATGCCTAAATGGCTGTAACCATTAACGACCTCTCATTAAAACGGCTTTCAAAAATTTGTCACACCATCTAAAAGAGCTAACAGGTACATCAAATTCATCTAAATCAGCATTCCAAACACAAATCACCCTGATTTTGTAACCTAAAGCTCAATACAAGTAAAATTTTAATATTCTGATGTTGTTTTTTTTGTATTTCTTTCAAGCATTAAGTCAGAACCAAACAATTTACTTCTCGACAAAATTTAGTTTATCTTGTAATAAGCATGATGGAAAACAACTCTAACCATACTGTGTGTGCTCTGTGAATGTTTAAGTTAATCGGGAGAAGTTTAGGGTGGAGATCAACGGGAAGAAACAAAATCAAACAAGAAAACTGTAAAATGAACTCCAAGAAACAGGACTTTAAATCCCATCTCCCTGCCCCCAAATGCTATAACATTATAAACCCCCCATATGAGTAATTAATAATAAAATTTTTCTATGTAGAATCGATGGAAAGAAAGTAAATTCGATTTATATTAGATAGCGAACACATATTTTCTTTAATGTGGTGCAAAAAAAAAAAAAATTCCTGCTTGGCAAACCCAAGATGTCAGAGTTCGTTACAAAGAATATATATATTTTTCAGTTCAAAAGCGAACCTGTTAATTTGCACAAATAAAAAGACCTTCCAAGTTTTCCAGGAAAACTGCCACTGCCTACAAAATTCGAACGCAATGCTGACATTGGATCCACTGTACTCTCGCCAGCCAGGTTTCCATGAAATCTGTGCAGGCAGCCAGACCACGGCGTGTCTTGACAATTCCCACGCGAAAGTCGCTCCGCACCGTCGGAACTTCCGAGGACCTGGGCCGGACGGGCAGCTAACGGGCCCCGGAGGCGGAGGACCGAGAAGAGTCAGCCCGGCTGCGTGGCCAACCCAGGCGGGACACCCTCCTTCCCCGTTTGAGGAGTCAATGCGGTGCCGACGCCTTCCCCGCAGCGGTCGGGACCCCGGGAACCGCCTCGGAAGGAGGCAGACGCGGTTTGGGAAAAAAAGGCCGTTGACGGCAACCCCTCAGCGCCACGCTTCAAGTTGTGCTAAGTCCCCGAGGTGTTCCAAGACCCCGTCGGAACTTCAGAAGCCACAACCCCGAAAACGGGGCGTCCCCTCTGCTGCAGGGGGATGACAGGCTGGCCCAGGCGACCCTGACCCCCGATCTTGTCAGGCTATCCTCGCCCCCTAACAAGCAGAGAAAGTAAGGAAGATTCTAGAAAGTCTCCGAGTACAGCGGTTCGAGCCCGCCGCTTACCTTGGTGTACTTGATTTCGAGGTTGGGCGTGGGCGACGGCAAAAGGTGCAGGGAAGCCATGAGGGCGGCAGGGTCGGCCTTCACCTCACCTGGCATCTCGATCTTGCTGGAAGTCATGGTGGCGGGCCGGGGTGTCGCTGGCCCAGCGGCGTGGGCTGTGCGGGCTGTGCGGGCTGTGCGGGCTGTGCGCGCGGTCCGCGGTTCGGGGGCGCGCTCGCCTGTATATAGGCAGGTGTCAAGCTGGGGCTCTTCTTATTGGACGTGAGGGCCGGGGCGCGGGGGTTGGTCCATCCTACCTAGGACTCCGAGGCACAGCCGGATTTACATAAAGTCCGCCGTCCGCAGGCGCGTTCCCTCCGCGCCCACGGTCAAGTGCGTACCGCGCTGCCGGCCGCGGGAACCGGTCCACGCCCACACCCCCAGTCCTCGACGGCCGTACCGCGAACCTGCGCAGCGGCCGCACGGGGCTCGGAAAACGGGGCCGGCCTCACTCTAGCTGGGTCCGCGTTTGCGGGAGACGCACCTTTCCCGATGGCAGGTGCGGGTCGTGGCCCCGGAAGAGGGACGGGAGGAGACCGGCACCCGAACGGGCGGGTGCTCACGTGGCGCCGAGAGCGGGACCCGCGGTATCGGAGGGACAAGCCCGGACGCAGCTGAAAGGGGCGCAGAGATCCCTTCCCACCCGCGTCCCGGGGCCCGCCAAACTCCGGTTGTCTTTTTCTCTCGGGGACCAGGGAGGGGGCGCCCTCAGCTCTCCTTCCCGGGGCAAGAACGCAGAGTCTTTCCTAACGACCTCCGCGCACACCCACTTCCTGCAGCCGAACCCGAGGTTCGACCTGGCTGCTGGGTCGGGGACCGGTAACGATGAGTGCGAGTCCCTCGCCCCACACTCAAAATGAGTTTGCCCTAGAGCCGGTTGACTGCGAGCCGCCCGGGGCAGGCTTCTCCCGCCCAGCTGCTGCCCTCTGCCGACCGGGACCGCCCCAGGCTGTCCGTGCTGTCTCTGGAGGAGACACGGGTCTTGGTCATCACATGCTAATAGTTGCATGTTTCATTCACCCCTCTAATCTTTCTTTTCGGATCCCTCCTTCCAGCCCTTATGCTCCTTACCCCCAAACACACAAAGATAGACTTCTTTTATTTTTCTGTTCTTCAAGCTAACAGTTATCCCGCCAGACATTGGACTCCTCACTTAACTTCCTCTTTGGGGTCAGCTTCCATATTTACACCCCGTATTTTAAGTGTTTCCATAGCCCCAAAAGGCCTTCTTCTAGTTTGTGGGAGGCTAAAAGTCAGCATGTACGTGTTCGTCAAGAACGCAGAGATACCATACCAGAATGGATTTAGGACTCCGTGGGCTAAATCTGGGGTCCAAATAAAAAGACCTCTATAGATCACTTCCCCTCTTTACTCCCATTGTAAGCCTGACAGGGGCCTACTAATTCTTACCTTAAATGCAGTTTTTGGAGCCTTTAGTACCCTATTTCTTTGGATGTAAAGTGTCAGCCGGAAAAGATCTTGCCTTAAATACTTTCAGTACCAAAAATTGTCTAATTCTCTGTTCTTGGATGCTAAACAACAATAGAAATAGACAAAAATATTTCATTTTACTATTAGGTCTATAAAAATAACTTTTAGCTTCTCGGAACTCAAAGTATATACCAAGGTTATCTGAATGAATCATTTTCATGGAGATGCTAGGGACCTTAGCTTGGGCAGTTGAGAGATCTTGACTCACAGGGGATCTCTATGCTCAAATACTGTGCCTTTATAGTAGTATATGTTCAGGAGATACACTTAAAAAATTTCTTATCCCCACCTAAGGACATCTTTTCATTACTTTTTAGAGAGAAAGGAAAGGAGATATATAAACATCAATGTGCAAAGGAAGCATCTATTGGTAAAAAGAACAGTCTTAGAATTAGTTGGGAAGAGAGGGAGAAGGTAGCAGCAAGAAAAATAAATCAATAATACTGGTAAAGCAATTCTGCAAACGTATTTTGAGTGCTTCCCAACTGAAGGCAAAATGCTGGAGACTGGGTTACAAACAAGAGGGACATCCCTTGCCATATGTGAGCTTGAAACCCTTCCCCCCCCCACACCAGTGATAGATAATTGACTATGGGAGATTGTGGGGGAAAGTTACAAATGAGCATCAACAACACCATCAGGGTGCCCCACCATGGGGGAGGCCATCAGGGCCTTAAAGAAGAGGTGAGACTTCAACAGGGGAGGAAAGGACAGTAAAGGCAGAAGAATCCACAAGAACAAAGGCAAAGAGATGTGAGAGTACTTTTTAGGAGACATCAGTGTGGCTGGAGGAGCAGCAGATGAGGAGGGCAAGGCAGAACTCAAGACTGTAGAGACCTTAATTTTTGAGACACTGAGAAGCCAAGGATTCCAAGAAGGAGAAAAGGGAAGTCTATAAAAATTAAACTGATAAATGAATATTGTCAAGAAAGACTATCACAGGCTGAAAACTATTGATTTCTATGTCTCCTCAGAGCATAAGATGGGGTTGTTCATCTTTGACCCACTTCTTCCTTGCTAACTCCAGTTCTATCATCAGGGTTGGAAAATCTCTCCCAAAGAAGAAACTGTATAACAGGATTATTAGCATTTGTTACACGATGAGGTAGAGCAAATTAAGAACTTCCCTTCTTCTCCAGGCAGGAAAATGAGGATCCCTTGGCTTCTCATAACTGTCTCCAAAAGATCTAGTATAGTGACAGATGGCAGACTGGTTTCAATTGTTCCCTAAGGGCTATTTTTGTGTGAGACTTGCTCTTCAACTAGGTAGTGAAGTGATCAGCACAGGGACTGTATCTTCTATTTCATTTGTGCCTTCCCTCAATTTCTAAAACAGCATGGAGCACACAGTAACTATTTAATAAGAATTTTTGTTGAGTGATATGAGCAAAAGACAGAACACATTCCCTATGGCCCTGTTTGACTACTTTTCTATGCTAAGAAACGTTTTCCTGATCTTAGATTTCATTTTGCTTTGCTGCATCTTTCACTATAAACCAGGGGTGTCAAACTCATTTTCACCAGAGGCCACATCAGCCTCGCAGTTCCCTTCAAAGGGCCGAATGTAATTTTAGGACTGTATGAATGTAACTGCTCCTTAACGGTTAAGCAAGAGCTCAGCATTGTTGCTGGATAAAACAAGGTTGAGGGCTGGATTCAGTCCGCAGGCCTTGTGTTTGCCACCTGTGTTATAAATCTTTCTGATCATAGATTTTTAAGAATATTTTTCTTCATATAATCATCCTCTGAAAAAAAAATTTCCCCATATCTTCAGCTCATGATTGCAGCCATTTGTTTCCTAGCCAAGCTCTTTAATCCAAGATGGGGACAGCATATGTCTTCTCGGTTTCTGTCCATAGGATTTATTCTTCTGTTACTTACTTGTAAGGGTGCCGTAACATCTCTTCTCACATTCTTATTCTTTCCTCCCCTTCTTTCTTTTATCATCTCATTTTGTTATCTTCTTGTTTCCTCCGTAGATTTCAAAATGGTGAACGTGGGAGTCTTCCCCACAACTACCTTCAGACTGCTAATATTCTGAATTTCAGTCTTTTCCCTGATTTGGTTATGAAACATTTTTACCCACCCTTATGTTTCCTTCTTCCACTGCCCCCCCTGCTGCATCTGTGATTATTTATTGTTTAGGATACATACTAGTTAAAACCTCTGTGCAAGGAAATGTAAGCTGCAGTATGCTCTATTTCCTTGTGAATATAGTTTATGAGACCTGGAGGAGCCAATATCCTGGAATTGTAGAGGAGAAAAATAAATTCTTGCCTTATATTTCCTCACCTAAATACTGGAATGCAAAATTGTAATTTTAAGTCATCAGTTTTATATGACATTTGACTTTAAGGTATAAACCATAGTGATTTAGGCTTCTTTTTTTGTTTTTAGTTAAGGAGGGAAAATATTTGTTATTTGAGAAACATGTTTTAGAAATCAATGAGGGAAAATGAATGGAACATAAAAATTCGTCTCCCAAACAAAGGAATACTCTTGATTTTGACAGTAACTGAATGCCTACCTTGAACTCCAAGCTTCCACGATCAGGGGCTATTTCAGCCTCAGGGAGCCCTGCTTCATGGCCTTCCTGTTCCCATCACTAACCGTGATGACAGCCTACCTTTTCTAGCAGATACACCTGCATTTTAATTTATCTGCAAAAATAAATCACACATTATAGCATTTCTCTCCTCTGGGTTAACTGAATTAGTTCCTTAAATGTCTCTAAGTCTAATGATTTGAAAGAGGTACATTGTTTGAAATATTTTTAAAAACTAGGGCCCTTGGGTTGTATGCAAAATGAATGCTTATTTCAGATACGTGTCTCCTAATGATCTCGTTCATCTCAGATGGGATATGCTGGGCTACTTTATGTGAAATGTTTCTAGAAAACTTGAACAGGAAAGCTTAATGCATGGTATATTTATGGAGAAGTGGTCTTTAACTTATTAACAAAAGCTTACATAAAGCTTTACATATTTCAATCTAGAAATGCTTAATGAAGTATTTTGGAGTCATTATGAAAATTTCTATAAAATAAATTCACTTATATTTTTATTTAATGTGAACACCAATTTTTTATTTGGAATCTAAATGCTCATTTAATTTTCCTTTTCTTCTCAATATCTTCAAGAAAAGAGGCTGAGATTGTGACCTTTATGAACCATAAAAATTCTGTACATATGAAGTCCCTTATGCCCCTGCATGGCCTCTGGTCACTGTAGTCTATGAAAAGGTGTATTTATGGTTGCAATGAGTAGATTCCTTATTGTTCATGACTCCAAAATTATGTTTTGATACAAAATACAATTCTTGCCTTTTAAAATATATCCTCCACCTTTTGGGAATCTCAAGAGACTATTTTAAAAGTAGAAACTGGTTTTGTCTTTGTTGTAAAGCCCAGTTCCACCTCGTATTTGTTTAAAGGCTTCAATCTAGGCACAGAGATGAGCTCACTACCGTATCACTAATCACACATAAGAGGCACAGGGAAAAATTAAAAACCCAGCTGTGCCCCCTTTTCTGACAGACCTGAGGAAAAAGGCATTAGCTCCCTCTGCAGTTCATGGTATGTATGTGCAAGTGATATTATTTAAAAAGCATTAACTTGAATTCAATGTTTTTATCTGCTACTGATGAGAAATCTTTGGAATTGTTACATTTTTAATTTGAATTATTCTGGAGAAAAATATCTCAGAATGCAGACTAATTTTAGACTACAAATAGTTATGAGAGGAACTTTCATTAAAAGACCTTTGACTTCTAAGAAAAGAATGACAGTGTACATTTGACTGATTTACCATAGAAAGTGAAGTACTGAGAACACTATAGTCCTGCTCACAGAGCATGCAGTGTCCCATAGCAAGTCACATGGATGTATCTCAGATTGAAAGCAACTGTTTTTATTATGGTAGGCAAGGAAGTGTTACTAATGGGCCAGCTCGAGAATCTTTTATTTTCTCACCTAAATAAGTGCTTAGGATGTAACTAAGTTAAATTTGCTCCTTTTTCTTTTCAGTTCCTTAGTTTGCATTTTTCTTTTTACTTTGAAAATTCTTTACATCCACACATGTCTCTTGGTTGCTACTACTTACTTTAGGACTCTCCCATTCTTAAACATAAGCTTCTTTCCAAGTCTTTGCACCCTTATAGATAGTCATTCACCCAAAGGGCCTTTGGGCATAAGGAATTCTCACAGGAACTTTGGTGATATTTGGGACAGGGATTCACATTCATGTTCACTAGAAAACGAGACTCTTTCCCTCCTTTACATGGTGGAATGAGCCACAGAAAAGACAATGAAGAACACTTCAGGTGTCTTGGTAACAGAGAGGAAATGGCCAGCCTCCTTGTCAAACTACAGGGGAGGGGTCTCTTGCTTCAGGCGTACATCTTCCCCTTTTCAAAGTATCTGTGATGCCCTCACTGCTGTTGCTAAACCTGGATTTTTTCTCCCTCTATCTATCAAATAGCTTTGAACAAATACTAATGCTTATTGATGATACATTATGAGCCAAGCATCGACATAAAGTATGAAGAGCAAAAAAGAAGTCTGAGGAATAACAGTAACCATTTATGTAAAGTTCTGCAAGGGCCACAAGGAAGGAAAGAAGTCAAAATGTGCAGCGCATGATAAAAATGAAAGAGGATTCATAGAGGAGACAACCTGTTCATAGAAGGTTTCGTCGGGGCTTACTAGGGACTTTATACCCCTTCTATGTGTGGTGCTGGCGGGGGAGGACACATAAGACACAGGGTATAAAGATAACATTGTCCAAAACAGGTCTCTACAAAGAACTCCTCTGACTTTTTTTTAGGTATAAAGGTGACTAATGTTATCTGTTAAGTTTAACTATTTGTAACATTGGAATTCCCAGAAGTGTATGCTTGGAGCTGAGATTGCTTCCTACTTCCCAAGTACAAGTTAAATGTTCTCAGACATAAGAGCCTTTGGTACACATCTAGCCAGAAGGGAAAATAGAGGACCAACCAAGGCAGCTTATTTTTTCCCCACTTAGGAAGAAAATCACATTAACTAGGACACCAGGTCAAGTTTCTGATGCATACATCCCTGCTATAGGTTGATGTTGCCACTTTACTCCTGCTTATTTGGAAGGTCAGACATTCATGGAATACTACAATGGTTTTGCATCCAGCTTCCCATTATAGTCATTTAGGGAGCTTTTAACAATATGGATGCCTGGTCCCACCTCCAGAAATTTCAATTGTCTAAGAAGAGGCCCAAGACACCGATATTTTTAACAAGGTTTCCTGGTGCCTAAAAGACAGCCTGATTTGAGAATCACTGGTTTCCCCATAGCAGGTTAACTCTGTGGGGCCCCTTGAGTCCACTCTGCAACCTCTGGACTGGGAAAGTGTATTCCTTGCTTCCCACTTGGTAGTGCTCTTTGACTCGCTGTTTTTTAATTTACTATTTGAAAAACACATCAAGCTCCAAATGGATTGACCTTTCCACTAATGTATCTCACCTAAATTAACAGAGGCAATTAACTAATCTACATTGGACTTGTGCACTTTGCAGTTCGCATTTATCACCTTTTAAATGCTCGATCTGGTGTGCAGTTTAAATTTTTTATTATTACCCTTTAAATCTGAAGAAATGTCTTACATCTAATTAGCCAAACTTACGTATTCAATTAATAGATTCATTACGGGCTAATGAATATGGAGACCGCACTTAGGTGACAGCTGCCTGGCAGTTGGGAGGATCAAACTTTTCTGCTGTGAAAAAAGAAAAGAGTCCCCTCTGTAACTAAAGTAGCTTGAACTTTGAGTTTTAACATCTCTGCATATCTCTAATGCCCTAAGGAGTTTTATGGACCTGCTAACATAGGAAAGACAATATGTTGTCCAGAGATGCTGCTTTACCAGAGAAAATGGGAATCAGAATTTCAAAAGAAATACACATCTGAAGGCATGTTTCCAGGTAAAAACGTATAGATCTAGTTTGTCATCTCAAATGACTGAGTTTTTCTAACCTGAGTTATTCATGCAAAACGCTTAAGAAAATAAACTCAATGAGAAAATTAGTATCACACATTAAACAAAACCTTTAATTATTATAATAAACTTGAGGATCATTCCAAATTCACTTGATTTTAGAGATTTAGAGATATGGTCAGACATCATTTTGGAAACTAGAGGTTTCAATACAAAGTTATATTGGGAATCTAGATAATTCAGGGATCTAAAATGAATATTCACAATATTTTTAGTTATTAATACTCTGACATTTTAGCTCTCTGGCTATGAATAAGTAGAGATTTTTAGTAATTATGAAATAGTCATGAGTTTTGGAAAAAGTGGGTGAGAGCTAGAATTCACTTGAAAACTATTTTTAGAGGTGGCAGGATTATGAGGAAAATAATAAAAAATCACTTTCAAAACATGTGAGACCTTCCACATCAAAGCTAGAATTGAACAAGTGACTTTTAACCTATGTCTGCAGTGAAACAGTAAAAGTATTTCAGGACATGTGCATGCTACACTATTGGGACATCACAAGTCTTTTTTTTTTTTTCACTTTACACTCTTTACATTCAAGCAGACACTCAAATTATTAAAAGACCACATTTCTTATGTTCTTTCTGGTGCAAAGTCCCAATATATTTGCTAGAGTAGCAAGTAAGCATTTATCAAATATTCTAAAAGTGAATTACTGCAATATTCATATGTCTAATACTAATGACCTCTTATGTGTCTTGCACTGGCTGGATTCCCAGAGTGTATAAAAAAGAAAACTATAAGGTCTGGTTACACCTCAAAGAATTTGCAATTGGATTCTCATAAGGAAAATCTTCATAATTGACAACAAATATACTAAAATTTCATGTGTTTCAAGGATGATTTGCTCTCTTTAGTATTCAAAGAAAAAAAAAGCCAGTGTGAATAAATCTTCCTCATGCTGCTCTCAGTAGAAGGAGCACAGGAAGAGAGAAAGAAGAAGGCCCCTGGTGTGGTCAGAGGAACTAGAAGGAGAACATATAAATGGTACCAAAGTAAGACGGAGATAGCCCTGCGGTTACAAATAAAACAAAAGCAAGTTTAACAAAGAATTGTTAAGGATCTGACTCTCGGTGACAGTAACCCAAAACATCTGCTGCTGTGACTAACACTGTTCAGGCCTCAAGAAAAGGCTTTTCATCATCCCTTGTTCTGTGTCCTGAAAACACAACATGACATTGACTGCCAGAAGACGAGCGTGTCAAACGCTGTCATCATTCCAGTGCAGGGAGGATGTGAGCAGTGCACACACAGAGGTTCGATGAATTAGCCTACCAAATCCTTCTCAGCATGAATACAAAAGATTCTTCAAAAGTGGAAATGTTGTTTTCCAAGAGTGCCAAATGACCATTTTCTTGATCTTCTTTGGGTTCCAACTGGTAGTTTTTCAGGTAGTAACAAATTAACAAAATTTAAATGCAAAAGGTTAAAGATAAAGAGAGATTCTTAAAAGCAGTAAGAGAAGGACAGTTACCTATAAGGGAGCTTTCATAAGACTATCAACTAATTTCTCAGCAGAATCATTTCATGCCAGAGGGGATTGGCACAAAATCCCCTGTGATGAAAAGCAAGGATCTACAATGAATACTACTCTGCCCAACAAGGATATCATTTAAAAAGCCACACAAAAGACTGAAAATAAAGAGATGGAAACAATATTTTATACAAATGAAAAAATCTAAGTAGCCATATTTATATTAGACAAAATAGGCTTTAAAACAAAGGCTATAATAAGAGATGAAGAAGAACATTACATAATGATAAAGGGATCAGTACAATAAGAGGATATAACCTTGTAAACATTTATGCATCAAATATAGGAGCACCTAAATATATAAAGCAAATATTGGTGGTCATAAAGGGAGAGATCAACAGTAATACAGGCATAGAAACTGATTGACACCAATGGATTGACGTTCTAAACAGAAAATCAACAAGAAGCCCTGGCCGATGTGGCTCAGTGGATTGAGTGCCCACCTGAGAACCAAAGGGTCACCTGTTCAACTCCCAGTCAGGGCACATATCTGGGTTGCAGGCCAGGCTCACCAGTAGGGGGCCCTAGAGAGGCAACCACACATTGGTATTTCTCTCCCCTTGTTCTCCCTCCTTTCCCCTCTCCAAAAATAAATAAATAAAATCTTTTTTTAAGAAGATCAACAAGAAAACAGCAGCCTTATATGACATACCACACCAGATGGACTTAACTATTATTTTTAGAACATTTCACCCCAAAGTAACAGAATACACTGTTTCTCAAGTGCACATGGATCATTTTCAAGAATAGACCACATGTTAGGTCACCAAACAAATCTCAGTAAATCTTCTCTGACTAAAATAGTATGAAATTAAAAATCAATTACAAGGAAAAAAACTTAAAAAAACACAGGGAAGCTAAATAACATGTTACTAAGCTAAATAACATGTTACTAAGCAAATGAAAATGAAAACACAACCTAGAATCTATGGTACACAGTGAAAACAATCCTAAGAGGGAAATTCAGAGCAATACAAGCTTACCTGAAGAAACAAGAAACACTTCAAATAAGCAATCTAAACTTATACCTAAGTAAACTAGAAAAAGAAGATCAAAGGCCAAAGAAGGGCCTTTGTGAAAAAGAAAGAAAATAATAAAGATCAGTACAGAAACAGATTAAATAATCTTTAAAAAAAACAAAAAGATCAATAACACCAAGAACTGGTTCTCTGTAAAGATAAAAAAGATTGACTAAACCTTTAACCAGAATTTTCAAAGAGAGAGAGAGACAGAGACAGAGAGAGAGAAAGAGAACCCAAGTAAATAAAATTGAAAGGAAGGAGGAGAAGTAAGAACAGACACCACAGAAATACAAAGGATAATTAAAAAATACTACAAAAAAACTACATGTCAACAAATTGGACAGTCTGGAAGGAATTAATAAATCCTTGGAAACATACAACTTTCCAAAACTGAATCAAGAAGAAACAGAAAAACTGAATGGACTGATTACAACCAATGAAATCAAAGCAATTAAAAAAAAAACACATAAAACCTCCCAACAATCGCAAGTCCTGAACTGGATGGCTTCACAGGTGAGTTTTCACCAAACATTCAAAGAATAACTAACAGCTATTCTTCTCAAACTATTCCAAAAATGTCAAGAAGAGGGGAGGCTCTCAAGCTTATTTTATGAGGCCAGCATTATCCTGATTTCAAAACAACATAAAGACATCACAAAAAAAGAAAATTATAGGTTAACCTTCCTGATGAACATAGATGCAAAAATCCTCAACAAAATATTAGCAAACTGAATTCAGCAATACATTAAAAAGATTATACACCATGGTGGAGTGAGATTTGGAATGCAAGGTTGGTACAGTATTCTCAAATCAATTAACATGATATACCACATAAACAAAGGATAAAAATCATATCAACAGATAACAAAATCTAGCATCCATTTATGATAAAAAGTCTCAGCAAAGTGGGAATAGAGGGGCCATACCTCACCATAATAAGAGCTAAAAATGGCAAACCGACAGGTAACATCATAATCAACAGGGAAAAACTAAAGGCTTTTTTCTTAAGATCAGCAGCAAAACAGGGATGTCCACTTTCACCACTCTTATTCAACATAGTACAGGAAGTCCTGGCCACTGCAATCAAACAAGAAGAAATAAAAGGTATTCCAATTGGAAAGACAGAAGTAAAATTGTCATTATTTGCAGATGATGTAATACTGTATATAGAGAACCCTGAAGATTCGACCAAAGAACTACTAGGCCTGATAACGAATTTAGTAAAGTAGCAGGATACAAAATAAAAATTTAGACTCAGTTGCACTTTTATACACTATTAATAAGCTATTAGAAAGAGAAATTAGGAAAACAATCCAATTTATAATTACATCAAAAAGTCCTAGGAATAAATTTAACCAAGGAGGTAAAAGACCTATGCTTGGAAAATTGTAAGACATTGAAGAAAGAAATTGGAGAAGACAAATAAATGGAAGCATATAGCATGCTTGTGGATATGAAAAATTAACATTGTTAAAATGTCCATACTACCCAAACCATTCTATAGATTCAATGCAATTTCTACCAAAACACCAATGGCATTTTTCACAGAACTAGAAAAATAATACACAACTTTATGTGGAACAACTAAAGATCCCAAATACCCACAGCAATCTTGAGAAAGAAAAACAAAGTTAAAGGTATCTCACTACCTGATATCAAACTATACTAAAAGGCTATAATAATCAAAACAGCATGGTACTGGCATAAAAACAAACATATATATCAATGGAACAGATTAGAGATCCCAGAAGTAAACCCACTCCTATATGGACAATTAATATCTGACAAAGGAAACAAAAACATATTGGAGTGAAGATAGTCTATTCAATAAACAGTGTTGGGAATTTTATACAGTTATGTGTAAAAAAAGTGAAAGTAGACCACCTTCTTATACCACATGCAAAAATAAAGTAAAAAATTTATTAAAGACTTAAATGTAAGACTTAAAACCATAAAAACCCTAGAGAAAACATAGTAAAATCTTTGACATGTCTCTTAGTAATATTTTTTTAATATATTTCATCAGGCCAGGGAAACAAAAGAAAAAATAAACAAATGGGACTACATCAAACTAAAAAGTTTTTGCACAATAAAGGAAACCATCAACAAAATGAAAAGATAACCCACTGAATGGGAGAACATATTCAACAATGATACATCTGATAAGAGGTTAATATCCCAAATTTATAAAGTACTTATGCAACTCAACACCAAAACCAAAACAAATAAAAACAATCCAATTAAAATATGGGCAGAGGATCTGAACAGATACTTCCCCAAAGAGGACATACAGATGGCCAGTAGACATGTGAAAAGATGCTCAACATCACTAATTATCAGTGAAATGCAAATTCAAACCTGTCTGAATGACAATCGTCAATAATTTAACCAACAAATGTATTGGTGAAGATTGAAAAAAGGCACCCTCGTGCACTGTTGGTAAGAATGTAGATTGGTGCAGCCCCTATTGAAAACAGTATTCACGTTCCTCAAAAAATTAAAAATGGAACTGCCTTATGAACCAGCATTTCCACTTCTGGGTATATATTCAAAACAACCCAAAACACTAATTTGAAAGAATATATGCATCATAATGTCTGTTGCAGCATTATTTGCAATAGACAAGATATGGAAGCAACCAAAGTGTCCATCAATAGATGAGTGGATAAAAAAGTGGTGGTACATGTATACAATGGAATATTACTTGGCTATAAAAATGAACAAAATCTTGCCATTTGAGACAGCGTGGATGACCTAGAGGACTATGCTAAGTGAAATAAGTCAGAGAAAGACAAATAAATCTAAAGAACAAAATAAACAAAATTGAAACAGATTCATAGATACAGTCTGATGGTTATGGAGGGGGAGAGGTTGGGGTGAAATACTGACGTACTTGAAATTTAAGTACAAATCGGTAGTTACGAAACAGTCACAGCAATGTCAAGTACAACATAGGAAATATAGTCAGTAATGCTGTAACAACTATATGGTGGCAGGTGGAAACTGGGAATATGGGGGGAACACTGTAAATTATACTATTGCCTAAGCACTATGCTATATACTTGAAACTAATACAAAATAATATTGAACATAAACTGTAATTGAAAAATACAATTGAAAATATATTTGGTAAGATGTAAGTATATTTTCAAATGGATTAATTTTATTTATTAATTTGATACACATTAATTTCTATTTTACTTTTTGGTTTTAATAGAAGATATCAAATATTTTAGAAAGTAACTTGTTTGAAAACATCTGTGAGAAATATTTTAATGTTTCTATGTTTATTTAATTCATTTTTCTGATGAAATACATTCAAATTTGGACATTTTAAGTATAATTTTTTAAAGAATCTTAAATCATTATTCTGAATATCAATAAATTATATGAAAATTGTGGTCATGACAATATTGAAATTTAGTTGAAATCAAAGCAAAAGCTGCATTTTGTCAAATAAATTATAATTTGTGAATATGCTTATCTTTATTTTGTTTCTTACTCAAATACTGCTGAAACATCAACAGAACAACTAGGATATACACACTAGTAAATCAAGAAGCACTAATCTACTCCTGACTATTCCCGTACTCACTGTTTGAGCCACTGAAAATGTTTCCTACTTCCCATGGACAGTATTCATGCAAATGTATGTCTTCATCAGAACACAACAGACTTTATATTAGGATATCTGCATTATTTTTTTAAACTACAAAAGGAAAACAATTCCAACTCTTTACCTATATTATAATGCTATTCTCAAAACTGGACTAAAGAATAGGGCAATGGTTGATCTAAACAAGTTGTGGTATAAGTGAATTATGATCATTATGTTACATCTTCACAATCCAACAAAAACAACCACAGCAGTGTTAGGAACAGGGAACTATTGAGATGTGTAAACCATCATCTCACATCAGGAGTTCTATGTTCATGCAGGCCAGCAGAGAGCAGAGTGGGAATATCATGCTCTAACAGGTGCACAGTGCTATAGAGAGAAAAGGAGAAAGTGGCATGAGACTCAGAAGGATGGCATTTGAGCTGTGCCTACATTATAGGAGGGCACATAGGCAAGACTAGCATGGTGCAGAAGACGGGAGCAAAATTTGGAAAAGAAAGCAAAATGTAACATACCTGTAGAGGAATGTGCAAGAAATAAGCCAGATGATAAGCTAAGAAATTGATTTAGTAGAATGAGGAGCTAGAGTAAGTCCTCCCTGGCCCCTCTCTTCCCCTCCCCACTTCTCCATCCCTGTTACACTGGGATATTATGTGAGTTAGATGGTAGCAAGTCCTAGACACGTGGGACATGTAATTTAATGCCATTCAACATTATAAATAGCCAGGCAAGCAGAAAAATTCCCAAAAAGGTCTACACATGAATCAAAGGATTTCCAGGTGAGAAGAATTCCTAGGGCCATAGGAGGAGAAGGCAAAGTGATGAAAAGGAAAGGGTTGTGAGATGCCCGAAGGTGCTGCTAAGAAAGAGGTAGAAACTCACTCTCAATGATGGAGCTACCATACCCAAAAGGTACAGACTGGTCTTTGTGTTAAACCAAGTTTTGTGTCTTTCATCTCACTATCATTCCACCTATCCTGCCTCTTCTCTCCACCTTTAAGGCTACTGCCATGGTTCTGGTCCTCTGCATCTCTTGAATAGTATATGTAGTTCTACCAAGTTCTACATGAATGAGAATGAATTTCAGTTAAAGTTAACTGATACAGATCAGCTCCTGTGAAATGTGGGTGGGCCTGAAAGCTGAGTGGGGCAGGACCTCAGGGAATCATCAGGGCAGGGCAAACACTGTGAGCCAGGTTGATGGAGACTCAGATATGCTGCCCACCTGCTGGCTCTTTTGGGGCAGGGCTCATCAAAGGAACAATGGCCTCTACCGGAACTTGACTGGGAGAGAGCTGCCCCCAACTCCCATCCTGATGTCCAACTTCCCCATATGTCTCTGGTGTGTTTTAGGCTGATACGTGGGTGCTAGAACTTAGAGGGAGTGAGTGTGAGTAAGTCTATGTGTAGGCCCTTTAAGGGAACTGCCTGTGACTCCAGAAGACCTCTGTTGCTCTCAGCCTCAATCCCCACTGGTTTTTGCAGCCAGAAATTATGGGGACTTCTCTTGCTGGCACTGGAACCCTGGGCTGGAGGGCCTGGTATGGGGCTGGGACTCAGCTAGCTCCTCAGGGAAGATCTCTGCAGCTGTGATATCCCTCTCAATTTTTATCTGCCACACAAGGGTGTGGGACTAGCCTGTTCTGCATCTCTGCCCCTCATACCAGTTCCACTGTGACTTCTTTAATTCCCTAGTTGTAGGGTTTCCATTCAGCCAGATTTCAGGTGGTTTCAACTGATGGTTGTTTTGTAGCTTATCTGTAAGTTTGATGTGGAAGTCCACACTTCTTGACATGGCACAACCTTATCAGAGCTGTCACTTTGGAAAGTTGGAAAGTTAATTATATAACTATGTATAGAAAAGAGAACATTTAGATCATTCATTCAAGCTCAATAAGGGAATTCAAGGTCATCTAAGCCAGGCTTTTCTAAACTCCCCTCATCACTTCTGAATATAATAGATTCCTTGGTTCCTCCTAGGTCTGCTGGATCAGTTTCCCATGGAAGGGCCTAGGCTCCTGTGTGTTTAAGAACTTGAGCTCTCCCAGAGCATTCTTATGCTTGGGCAGTTTGTGGAACAGTGATAAAACCCAACACACTTTACAATAGATGAGGACACTCAGGTCCAGAGAGACAGGCCAGTTGCAGAAGCCCAGAAAATGTGGGCCCAGAACAGAATGAAGGGGCTGGAAAAGAGGAAAACTGTGAATGAGACTGCAGACTTCATGACAGCCTTACCAGAGTATCGAATCTAAGGTCCACCTGAGGTTCCCGGGATCGTGTGATCCTGGCAGGAAGGGGTTTTCATTTACTCCTGTCAACCCTGTGAAACCACAAGAGCAGTAACACTTGGGCGGCAGGGGCTAGAGGAGTCAGTGAGAGGGCAGGAGAAGGAGGAAGATCCTAGGCTACCTTCTGCTTGATGAACCTGGGTCAGGCTGAACAAGGTACTTTTGTCCCAGCTTCTGTTTGTTCAGCGACCATTGAAGACTGCAAGATTTGCTTGAGGGCAAAATTGTGAGACAGCATTTCTCACAGGTGTTTACAAGGCTTCCCTTTCTGTTTCTTTTCTTCCTCCTTAGTGGCTTCACCACTTCATCCCCCCAGTGTGTCCCTGTGCTCAACCCTTTCTTCCCTTGGTACATAGACAGGGCCCATCATCATCCATACTTTGACCGAGTCAGTGTTTGGCCTTGACGAGGCATTAGCACCATCCAGTTTCCTCTCTCTCCCACCCCTACTCCCAGGGGTGTGTGTGTGTGTGTGTGTGTGTGTGTGTGTGTGTGTATCCATTTTTCTTGTTCACAAATGTAAAGCTTTAAGTATTACATCCCAGACAAAAAGAAGCTAAAGGAGTTTATCACCACCAAACCAATATTACAAGAAATGTTAAATGGACTTCTTTAAGAAGAAGAAAATGGGAAATCTATGAATAAGAAAATACCACGAAGAAAAAAAATCTCACTAACAAAGGCAAATACATAATACAAGCAGTGGATCAGCCAACACTAAAGCTAGTACAAAGGTTAAAAGGCAAAACAGTGGGAGGACCATGTGTAATTACAACAGTAACATAAGGGATACACACAAACACACACATGAGAGGTGAAAAAATAATGACAAAAACATAAACATGTAGGAGGTGAGTAAAATGGTAGTGATTATAGAATGTGTTTGAATTTAAGTGACCATCAACCTAAAATAGTCTGCTACAAACTTAAAATAGCTTAGTATATATGAAGTACATAGTAACCAAAACCCAAAAATCTACAAGAGATATACAAGAAATAAAAAGAAAGGAATCCAAACATAACACAGCAGAAGGTCATCAACATACAAGAGAGTAAAAGAATAAGAAAAGAACAGAGAACTACAAAAACAATCTCAGAACAATTAGTGAAATGTCAATGACTACATACCTATCAATAGTTTCTTTAAAATAAATGGATTAGATGCTCCAATCAAAAAGCAAATGGATAGAGAATAAGTGGTAGATATAAACAATGGAATATTACTTGCCCATAGAAAAGAATGAAGTCTTCCATTTGCAGCAACATGGATGGACCTAGATGGTATTCTGCTAAGTGAAATAAGACAGACAGAGATAGAAAAATACCATGTAATTTCATTTATATGTGGAATCTAAAACAAAAAATAAACAAGCAAGGCAGAAGCAAACTCATAAAACAAGAAAACAAGAAGAGATCAACAACCACCCCATCTGATGGTTGCCAGATAGGAGTGTGGGTGGTGGATTGGGTGAAAAATGTGAAGAGATTAAGAAGTACAGGTTGGCAGTTAAAAAATAGTAATGGGAATGTAACGCACAGCTTAGGGAACACAGTCACTAATATTGTGATAGCTGTACATGGTGTCAGGTGGGTGCAAGATTTGCTGGGGGATCACTTTGTAAGTTAGATAAATGTTCAACCACTATTCTGTACACCTGAAACTAATATGATATTTAATGGTAACTATAATTGGAAGTTAAAAAATAAAATAAAATAAAATAAAATAAAATAAAGAAGTAAGGTATTTCAGACAATAGTATAGGTAAAATATATACATATTTGCAATAGAAGCTCTAGGGAGCCATCTTGCCTTTGAAATGATAATTTTCCAAAGGTTGCCTAAAAGTTTTATTCAGCCATTCAGCACACATTAGTAAGTGAGAGCATTGTGTTAAGCACAGTGCTAAATATCTGGCATCTAGAAGAGACAAGAAGAAATGTGAAAAAAGAACAAGGCTTGGCCCTTTTCTCTGAGTTGCTTACAGTTTGGTGATGATAAAAATTCAAACAGTTAATATTGTAAAATAGAAATATGCATAACACATATAGGAGCCTGTTGGGAACTGCCCTGCCTGGTATCAGAAGCTGTAACCCCCACCTAGGCTAAGGCTAAGGGAACGCCCTTGGAACTGTAAGCCAGCAAGGAGACAAAAGCTTATCTCTCTGGCAGGAGTGCTGCTTCTGGTGCTTCATTCATAACTGAACCCCAAAGCTTGGTCGGTTAGCCAAAGACGGGTAAGATTCCCCAAGGGGGAACGACCTAAGACAGGCACGATCACGTGGGAGGCCCCCAAAAGAAGGACTTTAGGGGCTCCAGCAAAAGGGGGTGATGGACCCTCGCTCCTCAGCTTCATCATAGTCTGAGTCCTCAAGGTCTGGGAGAAAATCTCCTTATCTCTTGGTTGCCTTAGTTCCCTTGCTCCACCTAAGCCTGAAACAATGACAGGGTGGTGCAGCTCTGTGCTGAAAAGGGCGGATTCCCCAGGTGATCAGGCCTAAGAAAGAACATGTAAATTACTGTGAAACCTCCTTTGTTTAGAATGCTCTCAGTTGAATGAGAAAGGTCCTAGGAGGAAGTTAGTTTGTTCCTCAAAGTCTTACAGCTCTTTGACCCTGACTCAAAATAGACTGGCAGAGTTCCTTGTTATCTATTGTTCTTTACTTCCTCGTAATGAGTAATGTACTTTACCTGAATTATTATGCAAAACGAGTCCAATAAAAACAGGTTTGGATGGTAAATCAGCACGCTCCCCACTAGAGGGGGTGGCCATTCCATCCTTACTTCTCCACAGAAACTAGTCTGTCTCTGTGCATGTTTTTTCTCGAGTTTCGACGAGCCATCTGCAGCGTTCCATGGTCACTGCTGGCCGGTGACCCACACATCAGGAGCCTAGTGAAGAAAATATTGTAGTTAACCTTCTTTGACCTCAGACAAGAAGGCTTTGCAGAGATGCTACAACTGATTTTGGACTTAAAGCATGAGGTTTTCTCTAGGGAGTTAATGGGGAGAAGGAAAGATATTCCAGGCACAATGACAGCATATACAGAGGTAAAAAAGCATAGAAAATTTTGCCATGTTCAGAGAAAAAAAAATAAACAAAACAGAAGGTCAGTATGCAAAGAGTAGAATGAGTGGCAAGGAGTAGAGTGAAGAAGTAGGTTGGTGGTGAAGCGTCAGGTATGTAATGTAGCAGATTGTACTTTTAAATATATATCTCATTCCACAGGATTTTACATTCCTTTATCTAGAGGTGGGGTATCTGTTCCCTTGAACCTGAGCTATTTCTATATTCTTCCTGACCAATAGGATGTGGCAGGAGTGATGCTGTGTGACTCATAAGGCTAGGTCATAAAAATCAATATGGATCCTGTCCAGTGCGTTTCTGTCCCCCTCCTTCCTCCCCCCCTCTCTGCTTTCCTCTTTCTCTCTGAACCCTTGTCTTTGGAATTCAGTATGTTGTAAAGAAGGTCAGACCAAATGGAAAAGCTAAGTTTTGGGTGTTCTGGATCCCAGCCCCAGCCAGCACCCAGCCAGCATTTGCCATCAGATGTGGAACGGATAGGACTTCAGATGTTTTTGGCCAGTGAGCCTTGCAGGGCTCCAGACATCACAGAGCAGAAAGAAACCATCCCTGCTGTATTCTGCCTGAACTATCCACAGTAATCAGGAGTGAAAACAAATGATTATTGCTGTTTTAAGTCACTGGGTTTTGGGGTAATTTTTTATTTTTAATTCTTTTCCAAAATTGAACCCAATATCAGTATGCTTTCCATTTTCTTTTCTTTTAAAAAAGATTTTATTTATTTATTTCCAGACAGAAGGAAGGGAGGGAGAAAGAAAAGGAGAGAAGCATCAGATGTGCAAGAGAAACACCCATCAGTTACCTCTTGCATGTCCTCAACTGGGGACCTGGCCTCCAACTCAGGCCTCTGCCCTGACTGGGAATCACACCATTGACTTTTCAGTGTGCAGGCCGGTGCTCAGTTCACTGAGCCACATCACCCAGGGTAGGGTCATTTTTTTAATAGAACAATGTGTAATGGTATAGTCATGCCAAGAAGTTGCAATTTATCTTAACATTATGAATTTAAGTTATGAGATGCTCATGGATAAATGAAGGTGTTTTCATCAGGGAAGTGACATAAGAATTGCAAATGAGAAAGATAGCCCTGGTGGCAATATAAAAATAGGATAGTGGGGGAAGTGTGGCTCAGGGAAAACTGGAGACTATGGCAGCTCTCCGAGCTAGTGGGGATGGTAAGGCAGAAAGCCTGTCAATTTCTAGGAAAACTTTTTTGATTTTAATTTATTTAGGAATGTTCTTTTATGTACCCAAAAGGTGAGAATCAGTAAGAACAGCAGAATACTTGGACTTATTGCCACTCTCCCCTATCCCAGCCTTTCCTCTACTCTTTTAAGTCCAGACCTTGTCTTCAGAGTCTATTTCATTGGTACTTCCATTCCTACTTAATGGTATCTGGATACTAACAGCACACTCCTAGTTGGTGTCTTCTCCTTGACAGTCTCATGACCTGGAGTTTCCGTTGCCTCTAGCTCATCAGCATCATGGTTCAGAGGAAACCTTAGTCCTGGGGTTTCACTGGGGGCATGGAAGGGCATGTTTGAGGGAAAGAGGATCTCAACTGTTGGGGAGGTAGAATATGGTCTTTCTAACAAAGATGAGTATAACAATGATACTCATGATGAGGCGGGCAAGTTAACATAGGGAACAGAGGCCACAGGCTCTCCCTGTTTCCTCCGCTTCTAGATTAGGACACTGCAGATTGACAGCTGCTCCCCCACTGCTCACCTACTGGTTCAGAGCACTACAGACTGTAGATGAGACTTGTGACTAAACATCTGTCCCCTTCCTGCCCTCTCTCAATTTCCTGGGGTAAGAAATAGTTAAGACAAGTGAAAAACTGGTCTCAGCCAGAGTTGACAGACATGTTGACCCTACATTGTGGTTTTAAAGCTGCTCTGCCCTCCAAGTAAGACCCACCATCAGTGGCCAATCCCTCCCTTGCCAGCATCGGAGACCAGGAAACCCCCATCACTCCCCTTGTCCATAGTTAATAAAACCTCCTCCTAGACCCTATCAGGGTCTCACTTTCTGAGTTCTGCCCCACTACCCTCCTTCTTGAGTGTGTATTGTCACTTTAATAAATCTGCTGTGCTCTGCTGACCCTCTCTGTCTCATTCTAAACCTGCCTTGCACAGGGACAAGAACCTGGACATTGTCACTGGGTTGAGGCTTTCCTTGGCCTCCCTATGAGCTCTCTGGCATTATACGATTTATGCTATTGTGACTACTTGACACCAAAGGTGATTTTAAATACTAGAGTAATGATGTGTTCATTAATACAAATGATTTGGTTGTATAGTTTTTTTAATCCTCTGAGGATGTTTTTTAATTGATTTGAGAGAGAGAGAGAAATATCCATGTGACAGGGAAACATTGATTGGTTGCCTCCCATATGCACCCCAACTGGGGATTCAACCTGCAACCTAGTTATGTGCCCTGACCCAGGATTGAATATTCAACCTTTTGGTGTATAGGTTGGCACTCCAACCAACTCAGCCACCAGGGCCAGGGCTGGTTATGTAGTTTTAAGTATACAATGCCATTCACTACTTGGAGCAAGACTTGTTAACCACTGACAATTGCCTAGAATATGTGGAAGACAAACTGTTCCATGGCATAATACTGATGGACCTCGTGAGGTAGACACTCACTATCTTAAAGATGGTTTGATAGTCAATTTGCTGGAATAAAAATCCAGACAAAGTCCACATGTAGCATTTATTATGGATTTTATGTTTCTTTCAAGTATTTTCAAATAGTTCTCAATCTCTTGTATTTATTTTTTCACTTTATGCCATTGATTTGTTAAAAACAAAAATGTGTTATGAGTATTGTAAAATGGTTTACTGCCTGGACTCAGCTGTTGTACTGGGTTCATAGTACTGTTTAACTTATTTCCCTAAATACTATGTTTCCTGCAAACTGGTTGTTCCATCCCCAGGCTTGACTAGATTCATGTGCATATTTTTAGACAAGAATACTTTATAAGTGGTGCTAGAGTTAACAGTCTTTTGAGGATGATGAATGTATTTTTAACTATTTTAAAATTAGTTTTAGAAATCTTTCTGCTGCAAAACCAGGCATATCATAACCTAGGTGGTAGTTCCATTTATTTGACTACATAGCTTACATTGCCACTGGCTGGTGTCTGTATTGGTTTGTTGTTGTTTTTCGTTTGTTCATAAAAGGCTATAACCTAGTATTTTGAGGGAAACTATGATGCCCCTAAGTCTAATGAATCAACAGTTTCTAAAAGTCATTCACAGTTTGTTTCATATCCATGGATATTTCTTTGGAATTCATGTCAAGTCATGGTATATTTAAAACCATGAGTCATTGCCCCACATAGAATATGATAGGAATTATTCAGAAGATGCTAATCATCTTCTATGTGGTCAGGCCTCAAATTAAAAATAACTAAAGTTTCAGATTCTAGGTAATTCAGAATCCCAAAATAGCTTTCCTCCACTTATCCAGATATTCTTTTGAAATATGGACTCAATTCGCATGATCCTCTTGAATAATTTTACAAGGAAATATTTATTGAGCCCCTACTTTAAATAGATCAAGTTTATGAGGTGCTACAGACATACAAAAGTAAGATAAGATACAGTACTTACCCTCAGGAGTAAATTTAGTATGGAAGATCATAAATACATAAATAGTTACAATGTACAGTATGGGACATAAGAGTGACAGAAACAAAGCACATAAAAGTTAGTTTAGGAAGATTGTGGAAAACTTTTCAGAAGCATTTGAAATAAAACTTGAAAATCCTGGTAGGATTTTTGGGTCCTTGAAAATGGAGAAGAGTGAATTTAGCAAGAATGAAGGAGAAAGTACACAGCATTTAAAAAAAAAAAAGGGAATTATTCTCTGGCTGGTGTAGCTCAGTGGATTGAGCATGGGCTGTGAACCAAAGGGTCACTGGTTCAACTCCCAGTCAGGGCACATGCCTGGAGTGCAGGCAATCCAGGTGGGGGCCACATGAGAGGCGCCCACACATTGATGTTTCTCTCCCTTCCCCTTTCTCTAAACATAAAATAAATAAAACCTTAAAAAAAGTAATTTTCGCTTTTTGCAACAGCACAGCTAGAACTGGAGAATATTATGCTAAGTGAAATAAGCTAGTTGGTAAAAGACAAATACCATATGACCTCACTTGTAAGAGGAATCTAATGAACAAAAGAAACTAATGAGCAAAATAGAATCAGAGGCATAGAATCATAGAATAGACTGACAACTGTAAGAGGGGAAACGAAAGGTGGGGATTAGTTAAAAAACGGAGAAGGGATTAGTTAAAGAAGATGTATGGATGACCCATGGACATGGACAATGGTGTGGGGATTAACTGTGAGAGCAGGGGGAGGGCTGGGTAGAGATGGGCAAAAAGGGTAAAATTGGAACAACTGTAATAACATAAACAATAAAATACTTAAATTAAAAAAGAGAGAAAGCATCTAAAAATCCAGAGGATTGAAATTGTTGGATATCTGAAATCTGAAATTACTGGTTTGCCTCTCATTAAGGGGGTAAGATAGGAGATAGAAGGAGAGAAGCAGATCAATACCACAAAGATTATTAAATACCAGCACAACCTTTCTTTCTTTCCTTCTTTCCTTTCTTTCTTTCTTTCTTTCTTTCTTTCTTTCTTTCTTTCTTTCTTTCTTTCTTTCTTTCTTTCTATAACCGTTAAAGTAAGATAACATACAGTGGTATCAAAAGAAAGTGTTTTAAGATGAAGGAAAGAAGCATTATTCACAATAACCAAAGAGTGAAAATAACTTAAATATCCACTAGTTAGTGACTGGATAAGCAAATGTGGCATGCCCATACAAAGCAATATTATTTGACCATAAAAAGAAATAGAAGACTGATACATTATTGCAACATGAATGAACCTTGAAAACATGCTAAGTGGAAGAAGCCAGTCACAAAGGATGACATTATGATTTCATTTATATAAAATGTCCAAAATAGACAAATCCGTAGAGATGGAAAGTAGATTAGTGTTTGCCTAGGGCTGAGGGGCAGGTGGGAGAGTTCGGGAAATGACAACTAAAAAGAGAGGCAGTTCTTTTTGGGGTAATGAAGTGTTCTAAAATGGATTGTGATGATCAGTACACGACTCTGAATATATTAAAAGCCATTGGATTACATAGTTTATCTGAATGAATTGGATAATATGTGAATTGTATTTTAATCTAGTTGTTTAAGAAAAAAGGCAAATACCATATCATCTCACCTTTAAGTGGAACCTAATCAACAAAACAAACAAGCAAGCAAAATATAACCAGAGACATTGAAATTAAGAACAAACTGACAGTAAACAGAGGGGAGGTGGGAGGGGATATGGGGGGGAAAGGGGGAAGGGTTTTCAGGAACAACTATAAAGGACACATGGACAAAACCAAGGGAGGATGGGATCAGAGGAGGGAGGTGGGGATGGCTGGGGTGGGAGGGAATAGTGGGGGCAAAATGCAGACAACTGTATCCAAACAACAATAAAATTTAAAAAATAAATAAATAAAGTATAAATTGCATAAATGATTGAAAAGACCAAATTGTTAAAATGACCATAATTTCCAAAGCAATTTACAGGCTCAATAAAATTTTAAAGAAAAAAATGGTGAAGGGAGTTGTCCACAGTATCAGTTTTAGCAGGAAGTTCTAAGACATTGCATACTAAGAAAGGCTATGGAATTTGATGATTAGAAATTCACTGGTGACCTTTAAAAAGGGAATTTCTCCTATGAAATTGTGGGAGCATAGTGAGTGGGTGAGGAGGAAGCAGAGGCAGAGTTGTCTTTTAAGTTGGCAGTGAAGGGCGAGGCCATAGGACATAACTCTTTGAACTTCCCCTTCTCAGCCTGAACATCTATTTTAAAGTCTTCTCATTGATCTGCAAAGATCCCTTTTCCAAGAAAGAGGGAAAATTAGCTTCTTGCTCATTCTTGCCAATACCACAGTTTAGGGGTGTCACAGCACCACCACCACCTGCTTGTGTGGGACACGAATGAAGTGGGATGGAAGGTCACCTCACTACTTGGCCCCTTGGAAACTGCAGGGAATGATGAATGACAACTGTGATGACATCCACATACTGAGCAAGCTTTGTGTGTCTTTATTCACATACAAAGCTCCCTCCTTCACATTTGCATTGAGGATGAAGCTTACTAAGTTGGAAGGCATAGTTGCTTTAATTAATGTTGAAGACAACTTTCCACTCATTTCTGTCTGGGCAAACATCACCATTTTGGAATGTGCTAGATTACTGTGAACAAAAGAAAAGTTAAAAACATAAATAATTTTTAAATTTGTCTACTGAATTTACAAACCTAAAGAGAGCAGGAGTCTTGTCTTATTCACCATGGAGCCCCTCCATAGTGCCTATGATAGAATACATGGTTACTGAAGGAAGGAAAGAAAAAAGAGAAGAAGGTGCATTGATTTTCACATTCATAAATAAACACTTTGCATAAGAAATCTTCTCATTAATATTTGTTATTTCTGAAGAAAACCATTCTTTCGATCTGGGGTTTGCTTGTCCACCTGAATTCTTGACCTTACTTTCCACTCTCAGTCCCAAAACCCTGCCTGATTTCTTGCATTGTTTCTTAGTTCAGTCATTAAGAAACATCAAACAAACCCAAACTGAGGGACATTCTATAAAATAATTGGTCTATAATGTTTAAAATTGTCAAGGTCAAGGTAGTCCAGAAAAACTTAGCAACCCTTCCTGATTGAAGGAGTCTAAAGAATTAGCATGATAACTAAATGTAACATATGACTGTAGACTGGCTTCTTTTGCTAGAAAAGACATTATTGGGTCAACTCCTTGAATGGAGTATGAGCATTAGAAAATATATTGATGTTAACTTCCTGATTTTCATGGCTGTATTGTGTCTACGTATGAGAATGTCCTTGTGTGTCACAAAACTAGAGTGAATGGAAGCAATGGAGCATCATTTCTACAACTTACTCTCAAATAATTAGAAAAAAAGTATTTTGCACAATCCTTTCAACTTTTCTGTAAGTTTGAGATTGTTTCAAATATATAAAAATAATTACTATTTTGAAATAAAAATAAGGTGATCCTAGGAAAGTAACCTTTTCCCAACCTGCAGAAGCTAGTGCAAATCTTTTCTGAAGACATACAATGTTAGCCTGAGTCTCAAAGAATTCCCACTTATGATTTCACAATAAAAATAATAAAACATGAGAAAAAACATTATCATGAAGAAGAACCAGTAGAAACAATACATAGCAGAATTAGAATAAAGACTTCAGATATCAAAATTACCAAATAATATAACATGTTTTAAGATATAAAAAGGATCTTCTCATTAATCTTTATTTCTTGAATATATATATATATCCTTTATATATATATCCTTTATATATATATATCCTTTATATATATATATATATATATATATATATATATATATATATATATATATATATATATATATATATATATATAACTGAAGCTAAACTGAATGTTTAGGCCAAAGTTATGCCTACCTCAGTCATATCAAGGTCTACCACAAAGGACCACATACTATGTATACTTACTAAAGCTGTGATGGCCCTCTCCAGATTTAAACAGCCACACAGCTAGAAACACTGGCCAACTGACAAATTGCCTGAAACTGTCACAGGTAAAAACCATGTGACCTCAAGCACTAGAGTCCTAATGTGGGGGCCCCAAAGCCTCAGCCACTACCTGATATTGGGTTGGCCAAAAAGTTCATTTAGTTCTTTCCATACAATGGCTCTAGTAGTGCTTAATTGTTTTTAACTTCATTTGAAACAATTTTGTTAGATAGTATTGTGATAGCTGTCATATTAGCATGCATTTTTAAAAAACATCAAAATTGCTGAATTTTTGTGCAACCTTTTTAATATTGAAGATGGAAGAAAATACACAACATTTTTGGTGTATTATGCTTTACGATTTCAAGAAATGTAAAAATGCAAAGGAATGCAAAAAAAGATTTCTGCAGTGTATGGGAAAGGTGCTGTGACTGATCGAACATGTCAAAAGTGGTTTGCAAAGTTTCTTGGTACTATCAACATTTTGGCCAAATAATTCTTTGCTGTGGGGCTGTCTTATGCATTGGAAGATGTTTAGTAGCACCCCTGGCCTCTACCTACTAGAAGCCAATAATGGGAGATAACTGACATGCTCAAAATAGCCAAATCAATAGTTATTGGTGAAAATGAAAAAAGGTGTCTTTTATTTTACAGACAAAATTAATCAAGTTTTATATTTTAGACTCCATAGTGTCTATCAGTCCTTGCCTGTTTATTGGAGACTTCCAGGAATCTATTTAAGAAACCAGAAATTTTAGAAGGCAAGCTCAGAAACAATTGAGAAATAAAACACAGGAGGTTTTTTAGACAGAGATTTTTAAAATTTAGCTTTATGATAAACTGGGACATGTGGTTTGAATTTGTAGCCACAATAGTATGCTAATGTGTCCCCTCTGTATAGAATGTTTCCAAACTGTAGGCCTGTCCCTGGATGGAGCAGAGCCCCTCCCCCTCAGCTTACCACAAGAAAGCAGATCAAAACACCATACTCCACATTTAGTCAGAAATTATATTTTCTTCTCAAGAAATGTATATGTTACTCTATATACTTGTGTTTAGAGTTGTAGAGGACAAATCTAAATTCAACTTGATTTTCATTTTTTTTGGAAATTAACTAAAAATAGAGGGGGAAGGGATTTGTTAACAGCAGCCAATCAAGGAACAGGGCACAACCTTCAAAATATGGTACAGAAGAAAATATGGAGAAGCTTTGAGTCTGAGGCCATCCAGAATGGCCCCTAACCCTGCCCTCATCTCTCAGAGACCTAATGAAGGGTAAAGGTAAGGAAACCCAGTTCTGAGGATACTCACGAATATTCTCTTGTTTTTAAGAAGTGTACTGCAGCAACAAGTCAGTAGCCATTGCAGACACTAAGCAAAAGCCCTAAAAGCAGACCCTCTGTATACATGTCATCATGGAACCTTAGCAGAAGTTGGAAGGATGCAGGACTGGCCATCTTCCAGGGCAGGTTGCTGAATTTTGGAGAATTAGCTGGCAGCCACAGAAGTAGGTCTCACCCCTGGCCTGGAGGATGTGCCCTGAGGGAGGATGTGTGTATTCATTTCCCATATCTGCTAGAACAAATCACCACAAACTTACGGCTTAAAACAACATCAATTCATTATATTGCAGTTCTGGAGATCAGAAATCTTGAGCTAATCAGAGTAAACCAAAAAGAAAAAAAAGTGAGAGAACAGGGATTAAAGCAATTAGAGAAGGAAAGAGAAAAGACAAAGGTAATAGCTTTCTCTATTGTAGACAGACTCAAATATAAGACAAAGAAAGTTTTGGGAGATGACATTTTAAAATTCCCTTCTGGAAATATATCTGAAGAAACCTGAAACACTAATTTAAAAGAATATATGCACCCCTGTGTTCATTGCAGCATTTTTTACGATAGCCAAGATCTGAAAAGCCCAAGTGCCCATCAGTAGATGAGTGGATAAAAGAGCTGTGGTACATTTACAAAATGGAATACTACTCAGCTATAAAAAGAAGGTAATCTTAGCCTTTGCAACAGCATGAATGGAGATCATTATACTCATTGAAATAAGCCAGTTAGAGAAAGACAAATACTGTATGATCACACTTCTGTGTGGGATCTGATGACCAAAATAGGAACAGACTGACAGCTGTCAGAGGAGAGGGCATTTGGGGGGCTGGATGAAAGACAGTGAAGGGATTAATCAAAAAAACAAATAGGACTCATAGACACAGACAGCAGTTTGGTGATAGCCAGAGGGAAAGAGGGGTGGAGGTAGGTGGAGGTGGGTCAAGGCGGGATAAGTGGGGATGGAAAGAGACCTTGATTTGGGCAATGGTTTCGGGCTGCAATGTGCAGATGATGTTCTGTTGAGCTGTACTCTTGAAACCTGCATGGATTTTGGAACCAGTATCACCCCAATAAATTGAATTTTAAAAGATACATAAAAATAAATAAGTAACTGAATCTTCAAATTGAAGACAAACAATTAAGCAGTAAAAATAATACAGAATGGTAAGTAGGGCATTTCAGTTAATGAGGAAAGAATTATACAATCAAACATACAGAAAAAGAGAACTATACTTATATATACAGTATAAATATATAGTTAACTTAGTATTTATATTAAATATGTATGTTATATGTTGCATAAGTATGCTTATATTACTTATGTAAGTCAATATTAAAGTAGCCATAAGCATATGTTACTATAGATATTAATTTATATGTATATTTATATAAATATAAAATACTTCAATAGATTTATTTATAAATTACAGACATATAGAATATGTATATGTAAGTATATGTTATCTTTAATTTTATACATATAAAGATTTTACACATATTACGTGTTATGATTATATGCCACCCAAAAACATAAGTATATGACGCAGATTAATGGAGAGTGGTGGGAGGATAACCTTCTTAAACTGGGCTCTCAAGGAAAGTATCTCTGAAAATGTAACATTTGAACTGAGAGCAGAACAATGAGAATAAAGCAGGGTAAGGGAAGAGTGTTTCAGGAAGAAGAACAGCACGTGTAAAAGCCTGTGGCAAGAAAGACCTCAGTGTGTTTATGTAACTAAAGGGTGGAAAGGGGAAAAAATAGAAGCAGAACAAACATGAACCTAAATGGAATAGCAAATGTAGGAATTTTGAAAAACTTCTCAGGGAGTCTGAAGTCTTATCTAGGTACAAGGGAGAATGGATCAAAGCCTAAGTAAATTATGCTAATACTCATCATCAAAACAGCAGTACCAGAAACACAAGGTTCAAAATGAAACAGAAGGGCAAAGGACAATTTACGCAATTAGGGGTCCCCTTGAATATTTTTTTCCCATAGAAAAACAGCTAGTGGAATCAAAAGTAATTATCTTGTTGCTGTTAAAGTCATCCTGTCTAATACAAAACTTAGCACTTCAAAAAATTGTGAATATCTTTGAGTCTGGGTAAAGAGTGAAAATTATTAGATGTTTTAAAAGTTAAAAATTCAGCCCTGGGCTAATCTGACATACTCAACAGCCATTATATATGAGCCCAGTTAATAGGAATGAATTATTTGATGATAGTAGTAAACTGTTAATGCTTACTGTGTGCCAGGAACTTTATATGTATACGCATGACAGCATCCCTGTGGGGTACATACCATTATCATTTCCAGTTTGTCGACAAGAAAACTGAGGCATAGCAAGTACAAATTACTTGCCCAGATTCACACAATTGCTGAGTGCTGGAGAGATTTGAACTCACAAGGTCAATGTCTAGAATCTGATTTATCTCTTAATCATTACACTTTTAATTTGCTATCCAGGAAGAATGACCCAATTCCAAAAACAACCACCGCCATCAGCACAACTGCATTTCAGCACAGCAAGGTAACTTCAGGGAGCTCTGAATTCAAACCACTTCCTTGCTCAGTGTCTTTGGGCAAGTTACACAAATTCTCTAAATCTTGGCAGCTGTAAAGACAGCTATCAGAGGGGAGGGCGTAGGAGGGCTGGGTGGAAAAGGTGAAGGGATTAAAGAAAAAAAACTCCCTCATAGACACAGACAACAGTATGTGATTATCAGAGGGAAAGGGGGTAGAAGGAGGTAGTAGAGGGTAAAGGGAATAAATGTTGATGGAAGGAGACTTACTTGGGGTGGTGAACACACAATGCAACATACAGATGATATGTTATAGAACTGTACCCCTGAAACCTATATAATTTTAATAAATTCAATAAAACATATATACATGTATATATAAAACCTCCCCCAAAAGATACTATTACAGCATACACAAAACACTTAGCAGAAGTAATCTATGAATGTTTGCTATTAAAAGTGTTAGCTGTTTGAACGACAACTGGAATGGCCTCAAGTACTTGATCTAAGCACTTCACTTCACAAACGTGGGAATTGAAGCTCAAGAAGTGAAAGCTGTTCTTAAGGCCGCAGAGCTTGTTAGGCTTCTCATTTGTTCATTCATGCTGGTATCTTACACTCACTTACTGAATGAACACATGCTAAAATTTATTTTTACCTTTGTATATTAAATTTATTGGGGTGACAGTGGTTAATAAAATTATATAGGTTTCAAGGGTACAATTCTAGATACATCATCTGTATATTTATTCACAAAGATATATGCACCCTTATGTTTATTGCAGCATTATTGATGGTAGCCAAGACATGGAAACAACCAGTGTCCTTTGATAGAGGACTGGATAAAGATGTGGTACATACACACAACAGAATACTACTCAGCCATCAGAATGATGAAATACGGCCAGTGCACAACCTGATGGACCTTGAGAATATCATACTAAGCAAAATAAGTCAGACAGGAAAAGTTAAGAACCATATGATTTCACTCATATGTAGGATATACAATTGAAAGACACACTTTTTTTAACTTAAAAAAAAATAAAATCACTGGTTCAGAAAACCAGACAAAGAAAAAAGTGAGGAACATAATTTTAATGATTATCCAGGTCAAGAAATAGAACTTTTGCACCCCTCAGCCCACCCGAGGTGCTCTGTCCATAAACACCCCGCCCCTCTCTCTACCTTGCCTTTGTGAACCAAGCGCACATTCCTAGACCCTGCTGTTTAATCTTGCTTTTTCTTTTGAACTTTTAGTGTCTCTTTTATAAATCTATAGATTCCCCTGCAATTCCTTTCTTTCCCTTTTAATTTATCTGTTGAAGAAATTCGTCATTCAACTTGCCTACTTTCTGAAAGTCTGGATTTTATTAATCGCATCCTCACAATGCTGTTTAGCTTGTTTTTCTGGCCTGTGTTTTCTGCAAATTGGCAGCTGGATCCAGAGACTGGACCAGACTCAAGTTCAATTTCTTTGGTACCTTTCACACCTCCCCTATGTCTTAAATTTAATTTTCTTCCTGTAACACATTGTATCAAAGTACATAACTGAAGTTGATTGTTGTAAGTTGTTTAAAAATAACAAAATTCTGGGATCAGATTAGTATTTATGCATGGTTCGTACTGAAAGATGCTGATGAAAGATTTTGCCCTGGCTGCTGTGGCTCAGTGAATTGAGTGCCAGCCTGCTAGCTGGTTTGATTCCCAGCCTAGAGCACATGCCTGGGTTGTGGGCCAGGTCCCCATTAGGGGTCATGAAATACACAACCACACATTAATGTTTCTCTCCCTCCCTTCCCTTCTCTAAAATAAATAAATAGAATCTTTTTTCAAAAGATTTTTATTTATTGTTACAATTACTTTGTAGGAAAATAAATTACTACCATGCTAAAAAAAACAAGCTATATATGACATTGTGTTCTTTCATCACATGGCATATAATGCTTGATTTTTATTTATTATTTCATGTTAGCAACCTTTGTTTCTCAGTGTCTAGATCCATTAATTCATTGGGGGTTGCTAAGTGGTTGATATTCTAATTCTGTAATTTTGTTTTCATGAGTTCATTGGAATAGGTTTATAGAAAGACACTTTGCCTTATTTATTCTTTGCCCAATGGTATAGTTTATATAGGTGAGGAGAATAAATGTTTGGCTTTTTTTCCTTTTATTTACCCAAGGGTAAAGGTTTAAAGTGAGTGAATTAATTCAGGTGATAAATTTATTTTTTAAAAAGTCATTTTGAGCCCATGGATTTAAACATATTTGATGTAATTTAATCTATTGCAATCTTTATTTTTACTGAGGCTCAACTTGTACAATCTTTGCCAGTGGGAACCCCCTCAAGAGTTCACTCCTAAGTCCTTCTGACAAATTCTAGTACTCTTTGATAGCATCCTTACTCTCTGGAATGCCAAGATGATCTTTGCTTCTCAGATACATTTCCTGTCCCAGATCTGAAATCAGCCACTTCTCCAAAAGGCATTTATTTCTTTTAATGGAAAGTAGATTTTCAAAACCTCATCACTAATGAGTTGGTCATTATTTCTAGGACTTTTCAGTGAGTAGAAAGTATACATGTATACATTTATATATACATACACATACACATACACATGCACAAACACATACATATTGATGTTTCCAATTCAGATTCAGGACTACAGAATTTTTACTTAATTCTTCTTTTTAAGATTTTATTTATTTTGTAGAGAGAGGAGAAGGGAGAAAGAGGGAGAAGGAGAGAAACAGGGATGAGTGAAAGAAACGTCAGCAGGTTGCCTCTTGTACCCCCCTAACTGGGGTCCTGGGGTCCTGGCCTGCAACCTGGGCATATGCCCTAACTAAGATTCAAACTGGGCACCTTTCAGTTCGCAGGCCAGCACTCAATCCATTGAGCCACAGCAGCCAGGCCTAATTCTTTCATATGAATCTGTGTACTTTTTAAAAAAGATTTTATTAATTTATTTTCAGAGGGGAAAGGAGAGAGAAGGAGAGGGATAGAAACATGAGCAACCCCCAACTGGGAACTAGGCCTCCAACCCAGACATGTGCCCTGACTGGGAATCGAACCAGCAACATTCTGATGTGAGGGATGACACCCAACCCACTGAGCTATACCAGTCAGGGTGAATCTGTACGCTTTTTCACAATGAGAATCTTGGTTTTCTAGGACAGAAGGGATGATAAAATTAGAATTACAATATCCCATAACCACCCATTTGCTTTATCCTGACTTACAATACTATAGTCTATTACTAACATTACCAATTATGATTACTGAAAATGGTTACAAAAAAATGAGAAGCAACAGATTCCTTCCACAAGATGGCAGAGCGGGTGGAAACTGCATTCGCCTCCTCCCATGATCACATCAAAATTACAACTAAATTATAGAACAATCAACCTGTATAACCATCTGAAGACTAGTAAAACAGAAGCTATATAACTAAGGATAACCAAGAAGCCATATAACTAACACCAGTAGGAGGGGTGAAGATGCAAAATGGGCTGGCCCTGCACCCACATGTGGGGGCTGAGAATCCAGAGGAATATTTCAGCTGCAGAGGTGCCCCCTGAGGATCAAGGGGTTTCAGTCCCATTCTGGGCTTCCCAGCCTGCCCAGAACACCAGTGATGACAAGCAGAGCCCACATAACATCTGCCTATGAAAATCAGTAGGTATTCCTCTTTATCAGGTGAGACAGAAGACTGCTGGAAACCCAGGTGTCATTTGGGTGTCATTTGGGTCATCAGGTGTGGCTTTTAGGCAAGGGCTAGAGGGTCAGCCATTCCTGAGTGCTCCTCCCACATGGCCCACAGGTGACATCTTTTCCAGGGTAAACCCTTTCCCCAGATGGCATTAGCCTGGTGAGCTACAATAACTCCACCCTGAAGACTCCTTAAGGCCCGACCCTACTCAATTTGCATATAGTCTAAGGCTCTGTTGGCAGCAACTAGCTTGGGCACACATTTCAGTCTGTATTAAAAACTCTCAAGAAATTCCAGCCAAGCTCTGGGGTGCCAAAGACATACAGGAAGAAACTGGGTTGGGTGGTATCAGGGTGAGGGCTATCTTCTGCATAGCCAACCAGCACTACTTTTTCCTGTGTTGAGTGCTCCCCACACACAACCAATCCTTAATCTGCACTAGCCTGGTGAAATCTATTAGCTCCACCCTGATGACCCCCTAAGGATCCATCCCACCACAAAAGTTTGTAGACCTCAGGACACAGCAGCTGGCCTCACTGTACTCTAAGACTTTTGCTGAGTGACTGAAGACCAGCACTGTTGCCAAGTGTGAGTCTGTATTATTAACCTGGTGAACACCACTTGTACCATTCTGGTGATTCCCCACTTCACCTAGTTCATGCACCACCGAAGACTCTTTAGCGACTGAGGCTTATGGGCAGTTGGCAAGCAGTGGTGAATCTCAGGGTACCTTGGGACATTCGCTGACCTCCCCTAAACCTTGTACTGGTGGCAGCCAGCTTCAGATTACAACTTGGTCCCTCCCATATGCACTTAGACCCAGCACAGCCAGCTACCAACCATGGATTGCTCTGCAGCTCCTAACATGCAGACCCAGGCCAATCACAGGGAGCATCTGTTGTTGTCCTGCATGGGAATCTTTTCCAAGAGATTCCAGGACCAACACTCCAAATGGCAGCCTTCAGACCACAACAGGACACCACCCAATTAGCTCCATAAGCAGCACAATGTAACAAGAGGATATAATGCTTGTAAACATTTATGCACCTCACATAGGAGCACCTAAATATATAAAGCAAATACTGAGGAACATAAAGGGAGAGATTAACAGTAATATAGTCATAATAGGGTAATTTAACACTGCAGTGACACAAATGGATATATCTCCAGACAAAAAATCAACACAGAAATAATGCCTTAAACGACAAACAACACCAGAAGGACTTAACTGACATTTTCATCCCAAAGCAGCAGAATATACATTCCATGTATTAGAACAAGGAGTATTTCTCAGAATGGACCTTATGTTAGGCCACAAAACAAGTCTCAATGAATTTGTGATGACTGAAATTATATCAAGCATTTCTGATCCCATCGGTATGAAACTAGAAATCAACTGCAGGAAAAAAAATGAAAAACACACAAACCCATGGAGGCTAAATAACATGTTGCTAAACAATGAATTTGTTAACAATGAATGAAATCAAGAAAGAAATCAAAAGATTCCTTGAGAAAAATGAAAATGAAAACAAAACAAACCCCTCCATATTTATTAATCTGCTCAATTGCTGTTGATATTGCTGATGTGATGGGGGTATTTTGGGTGGTATGGGTTTGATTTTCTGGCTAGTATTGCTTTGTTAACTAACAACTGTACAACTGTACACAAGATGTGGCAGGAGTTGTGATTCCCAATCAGCCAGTGGGGAGGGAGAACCCACTAATGAATGAGCTATCAATAATCAAAGCCCAAGTACAACAAGAGAGCCCAAATAAACTGAATAAAAGACAGAGCATCCTGATCAGGAGATCAAAGAGACTCTACCACAGAGTCCCACAGAACTCCTACCATAGAAGTCTACCCCATGAAGACAGGCAGACAAAGAAGAGCAAACTGAGACACAGGAGAAAAAAAAAAGTCACCTAAAATGGGGAGACAATGAAATAATCCCCATTCGAAAGGAAAGGGGAAATCCCCAGAAAAAGAGTTAAATGAAATCGAGACAAGCAATATATCAGGCATAGAATTCAAAATAATGGTTATAAGGATGCTCAAGGAACTCAGCAATAACTACAGCAACATGAAAAAGGATATAGAAACTATGAATAAGAACCAGGGAGAAATGAAGAATACAATATCTGAAATGAAAAATACACTAGAAGGAATTAAAAAGCAGGCTAGATGGAGCGGACAACTGAATCAGTGAGCTGGAAGACAAGGTAGAAAGAACAACAAAACAGTTGTCAGAGCAACAAAACAAAAAAAGACTCAGAAAGAATGAGGATAGTTTAAGGGAGCTTCAGGGCAGTAAGGACTGTAACAACATTTGCATCATTGGAATACCAGAAGGAGAAGAAAAGGAGCAAGGGATAAAACCTGTTTGAAAAAATAATGACAGAAAACTTCCCTAACATAGTGAAGGAAAAAGTCATGCAAATTCAGGAAGCACAGAGAGTCCCAATCAAGAAGAACCCAAAGAGGCCTACTCCAAAACACATCATAATTAAAATGGCAAATTTTAAAGACAAAAAGGGAATCTTAAAGACAGCGAGAGACAAACAATCCTTACTCATTAGTCACTTACTGTTAGTAACATACAAAGGAGCTCTAATAAGGCTATCAGCTGGTTTCTCAACAGAAACACTATGAGCCAGAAAGGATTGGCATGAAATATCCCACGTAATGAAAAGCAAGGACCTACAACCAAGACAACTCTATCCAGCAAGGTCTCATTTAAAATGGAAGGCAAAATAAAGAGCTTCCCAGTCAAAAGAAGGCTAAAAGAGTACATTGTCACCAAACCAGCATTGCAAGAAATGCTAAAGGGAGTGCTATAAGAAGGAGAGGGGAGAGAGAGAGACAGAGAGAGACAGAGAAAAAGAGGTACAGAAAAAGTGAAAATGAATAAGTACCTATCAATAATAACCTTAAACATAAATTGATTAAATACTTCAATCAAAAGATATAAGGTAGCTGAATGGATAAGAAAATATGACCCACATAGATGCTGTCTATAAGAGACCCATTTCAGACCAAAAAATCTACACAGGTTGAAAATGAAGGGATAGAAAAAAACATTCCAAGCAAACAGACATGAAAAGAAAGCTGGAGTAGAAATACTTACATCAGACAAAATAGACTTCAAAAACAAAAGCTATAAAAAGGGACAAAGACGGTCACTACATAATACTTAAGGGAATAGTCCAACAAGAGGATATAACTCTTATAAACAAACATATAGGGTCTGGCACAAATGTCCATTTTTTATTACAAAATCATAAGCATGTAATTCTGTAACATAACAATATTATACTCAATCACACCATGTGACATTTTAGGTGAAATGTTCAAGTTGAAACTATAAGTTATTGCCCTACCAAACACACTCAAGCAGGCCTCACTTCTTTAAAAAAAAAAATAGATTTAATTTATTTATTTTTAGAGAGAGACAAGAAGGAATAGAGGGGGAGAAACATCAATGTGTGGTTGCCTCTCACACACCCCCTACTGGGGACCTGGCCTGCAACCCAGGCATGTGCCCTAGACTGAGAATTGAACCAGTAGCCTTTTGGTTCACAGGCTGGCAGTCCACTGAGCCACAACAGCCAAGGCAAGCAGGCGTTACTTCTGCCAGACCCTGTATATGGACCCATTATAGGAGCACCTAAATACATAAAGAAAATAATGAAGGACTTCAAGAAAAATATTGAGAATAACATAGTCATCGCAGGGGATTTTAACACCCCACTGTCAACAATGGATAGATGTTCCAAACGAATAATCAAGAAGATATTGTGGCATTGAATGACACTGTAGATCAAAAGGACATAATTGGCATATACAGAACCTTTTACCCCAAAGAAGCAAAATGTACATTCTTCTCAAATGTACATGGAACATTTTCAAAGATAGACCACATTGTAGGACACAAAACAAGTCTCAACAAGTTCAAGAAAACAAATCATATCAAGCATGTGCTCAGATCACAATGGATTGAAACTAGAAACCAACCTCAAGGAAAAAACTCAAAAACATTCAAATACATGGAGACTCAACTACATGTTATTAAATAATGAATGGGTCAACAATGAGATCAAGAAAGAGATAAAAAAGTATCTGTAAACAAATGAAAATGAACACACAAAAACCCAAAACCTATGGGACACCACCAAGGCATTCCTGAGAAGGGGTTCATAGCAACACAGGCCTACCTAAAAAAAGATATAAACATTTCAAATAAACAATCTAACCCTACATCTACAAGAACTGGAGGAACAACAACAAGCAAAGCCCAGAATGAGTAGAAGAAAGGAGAACAATTGAGATAGGGGCAGAATTAAATGGCATAGAGATTAAAAGAACTGTTCAAAGGATCAATAAACCCAGGAGCTGTTTCTTTGAAAAAGTAAAATCAACAAGCCTTTAGCCAGACTCACTAAGAAAAAAAGAGAGAGGACCCAAACAAATAAAATCAGAAACAAAAGAGGAGAAGTTACAACTGATACCACAGAAATACAAAGGATTGTAAGAAATTACTGTGAACAACTATATGTCAAGAAATTGGACAACCTGGGTAAAATGGACAAATTTCTAGAAATATGCAATCTTGCAAGACTGAATCAAAAAGAAGCAAGAGACCTAAGTAGACTTTTAAGAATGAGTGAAATTGAATCAGTAATCAAAAACTCCCAGCACACAAAAGCCCTGAACTGGATGGCTTCACAGGTGAATTTTACCAAACATTTAAGGAAGAACTAACTCTTATCCTTCTTAAACTATTCCAAAAAATTCAAGAAGGAAGACTTCTCAAACTCTTTGTTGAAGTCAGTATTATCCTAATCCCCAAAACAGGTAAAGACACAACAAAGAAAGACAACTACAGGCTCATGTTGCTGATGAACATAGATGCTAAAATCCTCAACAAAGCATTGGCAATCTGGATTCAGAAATATATTAAAAAGATCATATACCATGATCAAGTGGGATTCATCCCAGGGATGCAAGAATGGTATTATATTTGCAAATCAGTAACTATAATACACCACATAAACAAAATGAAGGACAAAAATCACATGATCATATGAATGGATGCTGAAAAATCATTTGATAAAAATCTAGCACCCATTTATGATAAAAACACTCAGCAGCATGGGAATAGAGGGAGCACACCTCAAGATAATAAAAGCCACGTATGAGAAACCTACAGCCAATGTTATACTCAACAGGCAAAAACTAAAAGCTTTCACTTTAAGATCAGGAACAAGACAAGGGTGCCCATTTTCACCACTCTTACTCAACATAGTACTGAAAGTTCTGGCCACAGTGATCAGACAAGGAAAAGAAATAAAAGCCATCCAAATTGGAAAGGAGGAAGTAAAACTGTCATTACTCACAGACAACATGATAGTGTACATAGAAAACCCTATAGTCTCCACCAAAAAGGTACTCAACTTAATAAGTGAATTTGGCAAAATAGTGCCATACAAAGTCAATATTCAAAAATCGATGTCATTTTTGTACACCAACAATGAAATATCAGAAAGAAAAACTTAAAAAAAATCTCCATAATAAATTTGATTTTCTGAGACTTGTTCTTGAGTACATTTCTTAGGAAAGGTTCATGGGAGCAATATTTCCTGAGTTCCTGTGTATTATAATGTGCTTTTTATACTGTGTGGTCAGTTTTACTAAAGATATAAAATCCTTGACTCACATTTGCTTTCCTTCAATATCTTAAATATTGTTCTACTTTTCCTGGCATTAAGCATTGCAGTTTTATTACCCTTATGAATAACATTGGATTTTTAAAAAAGGAATATAATGGAAATAAATGGTTTAAAATGGAAATAATTTTAGACTTATAGAAAAGTTACATCAATAGTACAGAGACTTCATATATACCATTCACTTAGCTTCCTCAGATGTTAACATCTTACATAACACAGTATACTTATAGAAACTAGAAAATTGACACAGCTACAATACTATTAACTAATATAAAGTCTTATTTGAATTCTATTGCTTCCCCTCTACTTTTTTCTGGTCTAGGATCTAATTAAAGATTGCACACTGCATTTAGTTGTCTGATCTCCTTTGTCTTTTCTAATCTAGGATAGTTCATCACTCTTTTTCTCTTTGTTTTTCATGACTTTGACACTTTTGAAGAAAAATGGTTAGTTATTTTAAAAATATCCTCCAATTTGGGTTTGCATAATGTTTTCTCACCTTAAACTGAGATTGTACATTTTTGGTAAGAATAACAGAGAAGTGATACTGTGTGTTTCTCAGTATATTATATCAAGGATATTTGCTGTTGATATGTCCTATTACTGGTGATGCTCACTTTGATCACTTGATTCAGGTGGTTTATCAGATTTTCCATCACAGAGTTAATATCTTCTTTTTAATAAATGGGCACTTTTTTTTCTTATAGTAATTTTGTGTGGGATTTGACATTGATAGTTTTGTGTTACTAAGTTTATACTTCCTAGAGTCAACATAGTCTTATTTTTTAGATCAATTCGTTGAAATACAATTTATATACCATAAGATGCACCATTTTAATATATAGTTATACTAATTTTGACAAACATGTACAACTATGTCCTATTCTTTTTATTTACTCATGGTTCTGGTTATTTACATAAGAAAACACCTTAAAATTAAGTACCTTAAAGTTATTTTTCTCACATTTTCTTCAACTGATAAATACATAACTTTGTTTTACATATAAAAAAAGAAACTTTTGTCTTTAGAATATTTATTCATCCTCAGCTAGTAAATGAGTGAAAATAGTGCACGATTATTATAGTACTGGTCAGCAATGACTCAAGGCTTCATAAAGGAAAACATTATCATGATAAATGATATAGAGGAAAGTCTTTGATAAAACAGGAAATTAGAGTGATGGTGGGGTGTGACTCAGGAAGTTATTCTTGGCAGACCAACAGTGTAAACAGGGATCAAGTAGGAATAACAATGTATTCTCCAGGAAAGAGTGTCCCCACTGGGGAACATTTGGGATGAAATTGGAGCTGGGGAAGGGGTGGGAAATTGATCACCATGGAAGCCACAGTGGTGGTATGAGGAAGATGTCCTCAACCTGTAGCTGCCAATTCCCCTAATCAAATCTTTGTAAAGTATATTATTGTCTAACCACTATGCTGTATATCTGAAACTAATACAAAATGATCATTCAATGTAAGTTATAATTGAAAAATGAAATTGTTAGCACTGGCTAAGTAGCTCTGTTGGTTAAAACATCATCCCAATATGCCAAGGTTGTGGGTTCAATCAGTGGTTAGGGCACATACAAGAAGCAACCAATCAATGCACGAATAAGTAGAACAACAAATCAATGTCTCTCTCTCTCTCTCTCAAAATCAATAAATAAAATAATAAAATAAAATTTAAAAATATAAATGAGTTAGTTTTAAAAACATGATGGATTGACTCCTACTACAGAGTCTATCCCAGGACCAATTTTGTCCTAGAAGAAAGGGATTTTAGGAACTCTAGGCCAATAATTTATTAACTCTAAGATTAGTAAATTGGTTTTCAGTCAGAGGGCTATTGAGACAGAAAAGTTCAGTTAACTGGCTTTTGTTAGGAATAAGGAATCCTGGCCTGGCTGGTGGGCTCAGTGGGCTGCATGCCAGCCTGAGAACCAAAACATCACTGGTTTGATTCCCAGTCAGGGCACATGCCTGGGTTGCAGGCCAGGTCCCCAGTTGGGGGTGAGTGAGAGGCAACCACACATTGATGTTTCTCTCCCTCTCTTTCTCTCTACCTTCCCTTCTCTCTAGCAATAAATAAATAAAGTCATTTTATTTTTTTATTCTTTAATTCTGAATACTTTATTTTTTATTTATTTTTTTTACTTAAAAAAAAGGAATAAAGAATCCTGAATTGGTGCCAAGATAACAATAGAAGCAAAACAAATAAATGAAATTCCAGACAGCCCAGTGCCAAAAGGTACAAACAAGGCTGTTCCAAGGAATTCTGGATATCTGGCCTGAACTGATTATGGATAATGAAGTGTATGTCATCATTTGGGGAGTCTATAAGAAGGTGCTCCTACAATATGCAGACCACTTAAGAAAAGGGTCACTCTGAATTTTATGAGGGAAACAATAGATTCTGGGGAAAAACATGGGTTCTGCAATTAAGAAGATCTCAGTTCACATCAGGGCTACTTCCAGTTACTATCTATCCCAGGCAAATGCCCTAAAGCCAGGAAGCCCAGTTTCCTAATTTTTAGAATTGCAAAACCAGTATCTTCATTAACAAGGATATTGCCAGTGTTACCTGTGGTAATAGTCGTGAAGCAATTTGTGTGGTGCCTGGCATATAAAGAGTATTTAATAAGTGGTGGTGGTTGTCATTGTGATTAGGCAGCTGCTGTTGTGTATCCTGGAAATGGTATGCTAATATAAATGTGCTATCTAATCTAATTGAATCCCACATCAAATCAAGAGGGTGTTACTCCGAAACTATAACCTACTCAATTGTATGGTGAAACACCTGAAGTCATTGTGCTGTCATAAAGGAAAGTAGCTGCTTGGGACTTAGAAAAAGGTAGAGATAAAGAGCAGTAAAAAGTACTGTGTGCTTATTGTTTGCCATATAGATTGTTACTTGAAAATATTCATTTATGCTTCAGACAATGCTCTGAGATCTGAACTGTTTCATTATAATCTCCTTTCTACAAGTGAGGAAACTCATTTTCATTTCTGAGGTGTAAAGTAGCTAATAACTGAAGTGCAGAGCAGTTAATAATTTGCCCAAGGTTCCACAGTTATTGTACCAAACAGTGGAGGGGAATTAGAAACTCAAGCTCTCTGACTCTGGGGTCTGCAGATTCAACTCCACACTCTACTCTCTCCAAAAAAGGGATGGTCCCCAAAGGGAATCATGACCACTGAAGATAATGTTGTGGTTCCTTCCATGGATAGATCTCCACAGTGGAAATAGGCACATAAATCAAGTAACTTTCTGAATGCCCTCCATGACAAAGTGATCAGTTGAGAGTGCTAGATTAGTGGTTGGAGAAGGATTCTGGTTAATGGGATAACTGTGCAAATGAGCAAGGTCAATGCCAAGAATTACCTGAACAACAGAAGCTGGGGGTGAAAGTCAGCTTCTAAGGAACCATCTAATGAAATGTCTGTCCCAAAATAAAAGAATTGAAAGGTTAAACTAGCTTGAAGAAAAGGAAGCATGAAAAAGAGCCAACAAGATGCAGTCATCAGATTTAGGAGGATCTGGAGCCTGGAGAAAGAATCCCTGAGTGTGGAACGTGAAGTAAATAATTTCTTGAAGCCAGCCAGCCTGTGGATGGAAGGAGCCGTTTTCAAGGCAGCCAATTTCTTCTGTTCTCCTCCATGTTTGCTAAGCTTGCAAGAGTAATTTGGCTTCTATGAAGACTTTACTATGGAAGCGGTATGTGTTAAACAGCCAAGAGGAGTAACACATTGTAAATTAATAAACAGGCATTTCATTTATTAGTATGCAGTGAATTTGGTAACTGACTCAGTCCTCCAGGGCTTAGTCACATTTGGATGAAGCAATAATACTAAGTTTTACAGCTGTGAAGCTGAAGACAACATCCTGGGTCTCATTTGGTTCCATTCAATGGACACTCTCCTTTCATAGGAAAGTTACTCAGCCTCTTTAACATCTTTTTAGGGGCAGGAAGTTTCAGAAATTCTATGTACTAAGAGTTTATTCAGCCCAATCATTCATACATTTACCAAGTTTACTAACAATCTACATGGTTCTTAATTGGATTGAGATCATTTTGAAGGCCCAAATTGCTTTCATTGAGCTTCAGGTTCCCAGGGCCTACCACAGTGCTGAACACTTATACACTCAAAAAATGTTTGCTGAACTACACCGCATCAATGTGGATAGGAACAATACATCATACCATAGACAATACAGGCAATAGGCACAATATGTTTTCACATAGTGGATTAGACCACTTTTAAAAATTTTATTTATTGATTTTTAGAGTGAGGGGAAGGGAGGAAGAAAGAGAGGGAGAGAAACATCAATGTGTGGTTGGGAACCACTGGGGACATGGCCTGCAACCCAGGCATGTGCACTGACTGGGAATCAAACCAGCAACCTTTCGATTCACAGTCAACGCTCAATCCACTGAGCTACACAAGCCAGGGCCCTGGATTAAACCACTCTTAAGGTATCATTTTACTTTTCCCCATATACTAAGCATAATAGATATTTTAAAATTACAGATTAAATGCTCACTTGATAAATGTAATTGACTGCCATTTTGTGTCAAACCGATTACCATGTTTTTCTTCATGTCCTCTGCTAGCAGACCAAATTTCAGTAGTGAAAACCCTTTGCTGTCATAGAGCAAACAAAAAGAAAACTGACCTTGCTTCATTTAGTCAACACACTTTCCCTTAAACAAATTTTCTCTGTGCAAACCTTTGGGTAAACAGATGTTTTTCAACTTTGTACCCAGATCAATGAGTTGGTGAAATCATATTGTAGAGGACATGAAAGTTGTGGAGTCAAAAACCCCCTCAGCAAGCACACATTAGCCATGACTATGTTTCATTCAGATGATTCAGCCAAACTAGAGCTGATTTTAAATTTTTTCCTGCTGTGAAAGAAGGCCATATAATGACAGAGGCAGAGAGTGGAGTGATGCAACTGTGAGCCAAGGAATGCCAAGGGTTGCAGCAAACACCCAAAACTCAGAAGAGGCCAGGAAAGAGTCTCCTCTAAAGACTTCAGAGGCACTCATCTCAAGACAGTTACATCAGTGTGTTTGTCCACAAAAAGAAACAAAACTTACTTACCAACTTTTAACCAACAAATGGAAGCGAAGCTCCATAGAGAAACTACCAGTAAGCAAGTTCAACGTGTTCAGGCTTGTGCCTGGGTGCTAAAATAAGGAAGGCTAACGTTACGATTGCAACAAATGTACACAGGTCAAGAACTTAATTCCCAGCAACTCTATTCTTAAGTGAGGGCCAATGGTTTCATAAGCTGTTTTGCAAAGAAGAAATGCTTTAGCAGTCATTAAATAAAAGGGAAAAAATCTTGATGTGAAATAGCAATTCCTTTAGCTCTTTATATGGTCAAGGACTTAAGCATCACCTATAAAATAGAATACCAAAATGGGGAAAATTCATTATAGTTCACTGCAAATTTATCGAATTTAAGTGCCACTCAGACTTGTACTCTTGTAATAATACAAAGTGCTAAGCATGAAGTTCACATTACAATGTTTCGTAACTCCTACTTTTGATTAAACAACATAATTACACAAAAGGTCCAGGTGTGTACTAGATATCTGGTACTTAATTGTTCCCTTCCCCTTTCCTTTTGAAAATAAAAAGACTGTAAGCATGTTTCTCATTTCCTTGGAAATATTATTAACCCTCCCTGAATCTCAGTTTATTGCTAGGAAAGATAGTAACAGCACCTCATTCACTCATCATAAGGGATAAAAGATATAACAGATGTAAACAACTAATTTTTAAGTTGTTGCTTAGTAGGAAGTAATTATACTATTAGTACTGCTATTATTTTTAGATTGGTTTGGTGTATGTGTATACTGCATATCCAAACTTCCAAACTTTACAATATTCATCAAAACCCAAATCTAAATAGACAAATCATGTTGGTGTTATACACAGAACCTTGAAGAGAGATAGGAAGATTTATTATTATATATTTTTAAAACACGAGTTTGTTCAAACTGTCAGCTTTGGGATTTTAATAATAAAATAGAATCATCCATCTAAATTTTTCTCTGCTGTTTATGTGATCATTAATTGATTGTTTACTTTGATCAATTCAACTATCAAAGCCACTCAGCTATATGGGGATTTGATCAATTATTCAGAGATTAATCTGTAAGGAAGGGCTACTATCTTATTTTCCAAATGGAGTTTTGAGAATGAACTTCCATTGATAAATATGTCATTTCAAAACACCTTTTAACTTGCTACCAAGGGTAAAGGTTTTGCTATCAGTGTCATATTCTGCAGTGAGTTTCTAGATAACGGTCTATTTGAAAACTATGGCCCTGGCTGGGTAGCTCAGTTGGTTACAGAATCATCGTCCTGATATGCCGAGGTTGCAGGTTTGATCCTTGGTTAGGGCACAAACAGCAGTCAACCAATGAATGTCTGAGTGAGTGGAACATCAAATTGATGTCTCTCTCTTTCTCTTGCCCCCTTCTTCTCTCTCTAAAATCGATAAAAAATATTCTCATAAAGCTAAATCTATGAAAACATATGATTTTGTTTGACAATTTCTAGAGGAGATTATAATATATTTTCACCAACTAGTAAGTTATTTTTTAATTCTAATAATAAGACATTTGGTGGGTTCACAGAAAAGGAAAACTTACCTTCTGTGTGCCTTGTGTATTGTTGGAGTCTCATGGGGAGTCTATGGAGAGTTCCAGGATGTCCTTTAGGTTAGGCTGCCACTTTTTCTCTAAGAATAAGGTAAAGATCACCTTTTATTTTGACCTTAACTGAAAAGTGAATTAGTGACCACTGTTGGTGCTCCTCATTGTGCTACAACAAATATGAAGTTAGAAACTACAAATATGAAGCTACCTTGAAAAGAGTTCTAGAAACCTAACCAAAGAGGTAAAAGACCTGTATTCAGAAAACTACACAACACTGAAGAAAGAAATCAAGGAAGACACAAACAAATGGAAACATATACCGTGTTCATGGATTGGAAGAATTAATATCATCAAAATGTCCATACTACCCAAAGCAATTTACACATTCAATGCAATACCTATTAAAGTACCAATGGCTTATTTCACAGACATAGAACAAACACTTCAAAAATTTTTATGGAATTATAAACGACCCCGAATAGCTGCTGCAATTTTGAGAAAGAAGAGTAAAGTAGGAGGGATCACAATACCCGACACTAAACTATACTACAAGGCCACTGTAATTAAAACAGCCTGGTACTGGCATAAAAACAGGCACATAGACCAATGGAACAGAACAGAGAGCCCAGAAATAAGCCCAAGTCTCTATGGTCAATTAATATTTGACAAAGGAGGCAGCAACATTTAATGGAATAAAAATAGCCTCTTCAACAAATGGTGTTGGGAGAACTGGACAGTCACGTGCAAAAAAATGAAACTTGAGCACCAACTTACACCATATACAAAAATAAATTCAAGGTGGATAAAAGACTTAAATATAAAACATGACACCATTAAAGTCCTAGAGGAGAACGTAGGTAGGAAAATCTCAGATATTTCACGAAGAAACTTTTTTACTGACGTGTCCCCTAGAGCAAGGGACATAAAGGAAAGAATAAACAAATGGGACCTCATCAAAATTAAAAGCTTCTGCACAGCTAAAGAAAACAGTATCAAAATTAAAAGAGAACCAACTGTATGGGAAAACATATTTGCCAATGAAACCTCAGACAAGGGTTTAATCTCCAAAATATATAAAGAACTTACAAGACTGCACTCTAAGAAGACAAGGAATCCAATTAAAAAGTGGGCAAAGGACTTGAACAGACACTTCTCCAAGGAGGACATACAGAAAGTCCAAAGACACATGAAACTATGTTCAATAACGCTAGCTATCAAAGAGATGCAAATTAAAACCACAATGAGATACCACTTCACACCAGACAGAATGGCCATCATAAACAAAGCAACAAACAACAAGTGTTGGAGAGGTTGTGAAGAAAAGGGGACCCTAGTGCACTGCTGGTGGGACTGCAGACTGGTACAACCACTATGGAAAGCATTATGGAACTTCCTCAGAAAACTAAAAATGGATCTGCCTTTTGACCCTGCAATTCCACTGCTGGGACTCTATCCTAAGAATACTAAAACAACAATTCAAAAGAACCTACGCATCCCAATGTTCATAGCAGCACAATTTACAATAGCTAGATGCTGGAAGCAACCAAGATGCCCATCAGTAAATGAATGGATCAAAAAACTATGGTACATTTACACAATGGAATTCTATGCAGCAGAAAGAAAGAAGGAGCTCCTACCCTTTGCAACAGCGTGGATGGAGCTGGAAAACATTATGCTTAGCGAAACAAGCCAGTCAGTGAAAGACAAATACCATATGATCTCACCTTTAACAGGAACCTAGATAACAAAACAAAGAAACAAGCAAAATATAACCAAAGACACTGAAATAGAGGACAGGCTGACGGTGACAGGAGGGGAGAGAAGAGGGAATTTAAGGGGACAGTGGGAAGGGTTCACAGGAACAAACTTAAAGGACACATGGTCATAAACTAAGGGGAGGGTGGTAATGGGAGGGAAGTGGGGAGGGTGAGAGGGGGGACTGGATTGCGAGTAAAAAGGAGAAAACTGTATTTGAACAAGGATTAAAAGGTAAAAAAAAGAGTTCTAGAAACAGATTCTTGTATGCTCTGTGCTTGATGGAGCAGTTAGAGTTGTGACTTGTGGGCTCTCTCTTCCCCTGACATGTGAGGACCCCGTGAGAAGGCAGCAATCAGCAAGCCCAGACAAAAGCCCCCTGCTGGTACCCTGATTTTGAGCATCCCAGCCTCTAGAAACGTGAGAAACAAATTTCTATTGTGTTAGCCAAAAACAAAACAAAACAAAGGACTTGTGATTTGTGTGGGGTAGCTTTTGAAGGAAAGCCTTCCACACTCTTTTAGACATGACTGACAATATAACCAGCTGAAAGAATAAGAGTTACTTTCCAGAACAAGCAGAAAGTCCCAGATTCTCAGGACTCCATGGAGGCCACAATGGACTGTTATACAGCCTTCAGTGGGCATTTGGGACTCTCCACTGGTAGAGCTCAAAAAGCATGCAATGAACTCTTGTCTCAGTTGCTGTGATAGCTGTAGCACCTTCAATGTCTTTCTCAGGATATTGTGTCCAGCATCCTTGCTAGTGGGATGAAGTATGCACTGCCAGGGGAATGGACGTCCTACATTTTTAGTCCACAATAAATGTGTGGGTCATAACACTCCTCACACTGATCCCCAACCTGACGAATAGTTTAACCCTCTGAAATACTAAAGTTACAGTTACATAATACTAACTGCTTTATACAGAGTTGTTGTTACTAATGCACTATCAGCAAGGCACATGCTTTTGGGGGGTTTTTTGAAGTTCCAATGTAAATTTGCACAAGATCACTCCCAACTTGCATGATCAGCTGCATGCATTTGGGAAACACATGTGGCTGGGCCTGTGAAGCCCATCGTCGCTAAGCGGTCATTAGCAGGACCAAGCTCTTGGCCTCTGCCTCACTCTCACAGAGACCAGCAATTCTACCACAGGAGCCTTTTCCCAACAGTAGTGAATTATCGTGTATTCATTATGTGAAATAGCATACTCATAAAGGAACTAAGAGAGGTTAAATAAAAATCAATCTGTAAGCCAAAATCTCCTTTCAGTTTGTGATAAAATGGGATTTCTCCACTGTGCCTGAGCAATGATAGAGGGTAGGGCAGATTCAGAGTTCAAAGGTATCCATTTGAATCATCATTCTCCTATTAACTGATGATTTTGAACAGGACATTGCTCTTCCGTGGGCTTCAGTTTTCTCGACTATAAAGTGAGGGTTCTCTTCACTCCGTAACACTACATGTGCTTGTTCAAAGATTGTGTGTCATGGACACACCAGTTCCTAGGTGCCTAACAGTCAACAGAGTTCCTAACCCTCTGGGCCTTCACAGTGAGAGACAGCCAAGTATTAGAAACTGCAATTTACATCTGCTCCTTTCACGTCACTACAATGTTCTGAGATACAAATAATTTATGGAAATAAAAATGAAATAATTTATCTTTGATAAATTGTAAAGACCTATGAGAACAGACCCAATATTCTGACCATACTTAATTCTACATAAATATTTATCAAATTGTACTTCTCTAATGATAAAATGAAATGATCTGTGTGTTTGGTAAAGACAGATTTATAGATTTTCTTAATTCATGAAAATGAAGTACTGTACATTAAAATAAGATGACAAGCCCTGGTGGGGTAGCTCTGTTGGTCAGAACATCATTATCCTGATAGGCCAAGGTTGTGGGTTCGATCCCTGGTCAGGACACATAAAAGAAGCAACCAATGAATGCATAAATAAGTGGAACAACAAATCAATGTTGTTGATATGTCAATTAAAGAGAGTCTCTCTTTCTCTTTTTTCCTCTCTCTTTCTCCCCCTTACTCTCTCTCTCTCTAAAATAAAAAAAAAAGTGGCATTTCTGAAGCACCTTGATGTGCCTCTGAATTTTCTCTTACATTTTCCCAAAGGTTTACCCACCTCTCTCAACCTCTAAGACCCACACTTCCTTACCTTAGTCCTGACGCCCCTGACCAAGAGGAGATCGTAGATGGGGTGAGTCGCAGGACACCGGAGGAAGGATAAACTGGAGTCTCTGTTATGCACATTACTGCTAAATTTTATTTAAGATGAATATTTAAAAGGTGATTTCTTGGGTCATGCAAAAATACCCCTGTATCATGGTGCCTGCGTAAATTAAAAATGGCTATATCAGAATGTCATATACAGAGGATTTCTTAAGAAGAAAGGGCCACAGGAACATTCAAGTGTCATAGCACACATTATAAGATAGATACACTCCACTGCATTAACATTAGAATTAATTTTGAAAATTGTTTTCAAGTTTTATTTTACTTGGAGGCATTTTCAAAGCATTTTATACCATGAAAAAAAAAGTTTTAAGAAAGCTTATTTATTGGTATGACAAATATTTACTGTACTAAGCCCTTTAGTCCATGCCAAGAAATATAAAACATAGTTATTATTTTTGAAGAATTTATAATCTGTTTGGGGAGAAAGACATATGTGTGCACACATACTTAGACACACACATACACAAAGTATGAAGCCGTGTATGATTAAAGGCTAAGTAAGTACTCTATACCACGAGGGCAGAGGCATTTAATTGTGGAAGATTTCACTGTTCAATGGAATTGTGAGGGAAGGATTCATGAATTGGATGAATTATTGGAATCATGAGTTGGAATCAATGGATTCATGAGTTGGAAAGTGGACTTGACCTTCAAAGGATGAGGTGAGTAAGGAAATAAAAAGACAAGGAGAGTGGGATTCATGTGGGAAGAGAGGCAGAGGCAGGGCATTCCAGGTGAAAGACACCACAAACAAGGACTTGTAGGCAGAAATGAGCAAGGCACTTTGTGGGACCTCTGTGGCCTCTTCCAGATGAAATGGAATATGTCTTGTTGGGAGGATTGACATAAGTATTTGGGCAGACATGGGAAGAGCCAGATTTGTGGAAGACCTTGAATGTCAGCCAGGACTTTGGACTTTACCTTTCAGAGAATGAGTAATCACTGAGTTTTAGGAAAGGGAATGTTGTAACTAAATCAAGGATTTCTCCCTCAAAGGCATACAAGGTGAATCGGTGAACAACAGAGGGTGGCAGGGCACTCATTTTCCTTGTAAGAAAATAAATGTAAGGTATAAAGATTTATGATACAATGAACACCTATGAACCAAGCTCCCAGTTTATGATGGACAATAAGACTGTTTCTTAAATCTCTCCCACCCCTCTCAGAGGCAACTACCATCTGCAGCTTTTTGTTTATAATTCTTTTGCATTTCTTCATAGATTTACAACTTATGCTTTGTTCCTAAAAATCTGTTGAACAATTTTGTATGTCCTTTTCATAATGTAAAAAGAATAATTCTTTATGCATTCTTTTGCAACATGCTTTTTTGTTGTTCAACATAACATTTCTGAGATCTGCTTTTGTGGTTCAGTGTAACTGTAATTAATTAATCCATTTAACTATTGATTAGTATCTGGGTCATATCTAGTTATTTTGCTCTAAGAAATAGTGCTACTAGAAACTGTGTTGTATATTTCACTAGGCATACTTAGTAATAATATTTCCAGGGTGTATTTCTTGGTGTGGAATTGCTGGGTCATTGAATACTCACACCTTCAAATTTATTAGATAATGCCAAACTGAATTTGGGTTCTAAAGGGGATTATATCAATTTGCATTGTTACCAGCAATACATTGGCATGGCAATGGTTCTTTGCCCTTGTTGGCCATTGCTATTATAACAAATTGTTTTTTTTTTTCCAGTCTGGCTGGTATAAAATGTTATCTCATTGGGGTTTTAATTTTCCTTTGTTCAACTGCTAGCAAAGCAGAGCATATTTTTGTGTTTCTTTGGCCATCTGGTGGCTTCTGAAGTGCCTCTTCAGTTTTTGCCCATTGGGTTACTTACTTTTGCTTTACATGTAAGAATTTATAGTCCTTTGTCTGTTACATGAGTTGCATGTATCTTCTTCCAAATGTTTTTTGACTGCCTTTGTGTTATCTCTCGATAAACATTCTTTAATTTTAAGGCAGTCAAATATATCAACATTGTCTCCTATGGTGCTTTCAGTTTGGGTCTTATTTAGGAAATCTGTCTCTGTGCTGACAGCAAGACCTTGAATGCTCAGTCTATAAGATTGTACTTTATTCCATCATTTATTGAAAAGAGAAGTGAAACATGACCTATATTTTAGAATGGTGGCTAAAAACTGTTTAAAGATTTCATTGGGCTGGAAGAGAGGGAGACCAGCCAATTTCAATTGTCCACACAAAAGACACCGAAAAGATTTCTAGGAATAAATTATTACAAGCCCCAAATACATTGAATACAGCTTTGATTAAAATTGAGACAAGACACCACAAACTTCAATATCTGTAACTTTCCCATAAGTAATTTTGAGAATAGCAAAGTACTTGAGTAATATTTCACCTTAGTTTATACAAGTAAGAGGGAAGACTAGCAGATAGTTGCATATCAGTTTCAAAAATTTAAATCATATTTATCCTTATTCTAAATCTTGTCTTCAGAGGTAGGTGTTCATTGTTTACAAAAAAGGACAAAAAACTTTTCTGCAATATTTAGAGGTTCCTTTTCAGGTTCCAATGACTGTTGACTTGTAATATTGAGAAATTAAATCATCGTTAAAGTAAGAACATTTATTGTTTGTCATTGAACATTGTATTTGTACAGTAAAGCTGTGAATTATAATTGCAATTAAAAGTTTTTATTTACTAACTACATGCTGATTAATCTGTTACAATGACTTCATTCATCTAATCCTCTTTAAACTAAATAGACTATAAAGATTCACTTAAAGTCTCCACTAAAGATTCACTTAAAGCCTCTACTAAAGATTCACTTAAAGATTCACTATAAAGCTATAGGAATATTTTTCTATAGCTAAACACTTTCCTTCTTATGAAAAGTCACTTCACTAGTAAAATAAATAAATGACTCTGAAAGATCAACAGAAAATATAATATAGATCTAATTTTTATTCAGAAGATTGAAAATTGAGGTATGGACAAAGATATGGCAAACAAATATAAAAGCAAAGGTGGTAATATTGATAGTACATAAAGTATAATATAAAAACAAAAAAAAAGCATTTAATGGTTTAAACTTTCAAAGTTGTCTAACCTTTGGTGTCTCTGGGCCACACTAAAAGAAGAGTTATCTTGGGCCACACATTAAATACATTGCAACATGTAATCACAAAAAATCTCATAATGTTTTGAATAAATTTATGATTTTGTGTTGGACCACATTCATAGGCATCCTGGATCATATGCATCCTGTGGGCTGCACATTGGACTCCTCTGGTAAAGAGAACTATTTATTTTGATAAAAGATGTAGCTCATAAAGAAGTTGTAATAGTCATAAAAATTTATGCAAAAACAATTATTAGAGTTCAGTCAGAGAAGCAGAATAACATATATGTATTACATGTATATGTATTTCTGTATTCTATATCTATAAGTAATGTATGCATAAGTAGCCATGTATGCATGTATGAGGTCTATCCAGAAAAAGTCCAGCCATTGTTAATACAATGAGAATGGTTTCACAACATCAATGTAACCTGGCAGCCAAGGAGAGTGGACTGGAATGTACATGCGGGAACAATGATGACTTCACTGTGCTAGTCAGTGTGGGTGGTAGACACAGTTGAGTGAGCATGTGTACTGTGGGGCTGCCACTTCCAAAATGACTAAGTGAGTATAGCAACAAATTTGCATCAAATTTTGCATGAAACTTGAACATTCCTCTGTGGAAACTATTTGGATGGTTTAGAAGGCTGCAGCTATGGGTGACTGGTAATTGGCAGTTTCATCATGACAACATGCCCGCTCATGCATCATGTCTCATGCAGAGTTTTTTGACAAAACATCAAATCACCCAGGTGACTCAGCCCCTCTACAGTCCAGATTTGGTGCCCTGAAACTTCTGGCTTTCCCCCAAACTAAAATCACCTTTGAAAGGGAAGATATTTTGACTGTCAATGAGAAGCAGGAAAAAATGACAGGGAAGCTGATGGCGATTGGGAGAACTGTGTGAGTTCCCAAGGTGCCTACTTTGAAGGGGACTGAGGCATCATTGTCCTATGTACAATGTTTTTTGTATTTTGTATCTTCTTCAATAAATGTCTCTACTTTTCATATTACATGGCTGGATACCTTCTGGACGGACCTCGTCATATGTATGTATGTGTGTGTGTAAAGGTATTTATTAAGAGATTTGACTTCATGTAATTGTGGGAACTGTCCTAACAGTCTTTTCTAAGACTATTGTCTTCAGATCTGATGCTGAGGCTTTGAGGACCACAGGGCAGGCTGCCATGAAGAGGAGATGAGTAAAAAGCGGTGGAGAATAAGAACAAGTTAGAATCTACCAGCACAATCAGAAGTTCACATAAACAGACTGACCCCTACTGAAAACTGTGTCGGTTCTTACTGATTCTTTTTTTAAAGATTTTATTTATTTAATTTAGAGAGAGGGGAAGAGAAGGAGAAAGGGAGAGAAACATCAATGCATGGTTTCTTCCCACACACCTCCAACTGGGGACCTGGCCCATAACCCAGGCATGTGCTCTGAGAATCAAACCAATGACTCTTTGGTTCTCAGGCTGGCACTCAATCCACTGAGCCATACCAGCCAGAGTTCTTATTGCTTCTGACCTTGAAGGTAAGAATATGCTACAGAAGCTGAGGTACTTCATGGAGTTAAACACACCTAGTACAGAATTCAGAGGAGCTAATGGTGGATCCAGGGGAAGGTGGAGCTGTTGCAACAAGGTGAGCCTGCAGACAAGTGGCAACTCGTGTGAGCTACAAAGTGGCTGCTGCTTCAGTTCTGTCCTCCACATCTTGTGCAAGAATTCTCTGGCGGCTCACCCCAACCAGAAATATACAGAAAAGGGAATCCTGGGAAATGCATTCAGCCTAATCAAGATGACACATTACAAAGTCACCATAAACAATATACCATAGACATAAATTAAGCGAATCTTCCAATAATATAAGGAGAATTTCATAAAATCATTATCAAAGTGGATGATTTGAACAAACATTACTCAGAATTTGTTGGTTAAGTGTGTTAGACAGAGGTCTACGATGGTCCCCAGGTTCCCCACCTTCTGGGGTGCACATACTCTCTATAATCCACTCTCCTTAAGAGAGCCAGACTTGGAAGTATAATGGGATGTTGTTGGGGACTGCCCTGCTTGGTTTCAGGAGCTGTAACCCCCCATGACTAAGGCTGAGTGAGCAACCTTGGACTGCAAGCCACTAAGGAGACAAATCTTATCTCCCTGGCAGGAGTGTCACTCCTGCTCCTTTTACTTCATCCATAACTGGACCCCAATGCTTGGTCTGTAGCCAATGACGGGTAAGATTCCCCAAAGAGGGAATGACCTAAGACAGGCACGATCACATGGAAGGCCCCCAAGGAAGGACCTGGGGGGCTACAGAAAAAGGGGGTGATCGACCCTTGCCTCTCAGCTTTGACAAAGCCTGAGTCCTCATCCTGTCTGCCAGCAGTCTCCTGATCTCTTGGCTGCTTTACTTCCCCTGCCTGACTTAAGCCTGAAACAATGACAGAGGGTGGTGTAGCCCTGTGCTGGAAAAGGTGGGTTCCCCAAGCAATCAGGCCTAAGAAAGAATATGTAAAATCCTGTGAAACCTGCTTTGTTTAGAATGCTCTCATGTCATGGCCACCGGCCTGCCGTGACCGCAGAACGCTGGGGATGGCTTGTCAAAACATGAGAAAAACATACACAAGGACAACTGGATCCTGTGGAGAAATAAGGATGAAACAGCCACTTTCTCTAGTAGAGAACGCCCCATTTTCCTGCCCAAGCAGGCTTTTATTAAGAATACCGATACAGTTTGTGGATTATAGTCTGGCAGGGAAGATCAAAAGGAATAGGTAGTTCTCAAAAGGACTGACAGAACTCCTGCTGGGATTCTGGGCTGAGAGTTTGTGTTTTATCAGTTAAAAAGACTACAGGACTTAAAAGGCTAGTCTCATTTCCTGCCCGTGCCTTCATATTCTAATTCAATAGCATCCTCCAGCAAGCAGATCTCACAGGATCTTGCATATTCTATGTCCCAGGCCTGATTATCCCAGGGGTCCACCAACTCTGGTCTGGACTGCACCGCCCCTGTTATTTCTGCAGGCCTGAGTCAGGCAGAGGAGACAAAGGCAGCCAGGAGACTTGGATTTCTCACAACTAAGAACAAGGACTCAGGCTTTGACAACACTGAGGGGGCAGGGGTCGATGTCGATCACCCCTTCATTTCCACAGCCCCCCAAATCCTTCCCTGAGGCCTCCACGTGATCATGCCTGTCTTAGGCGATTCCCTCCTTGGGAAATCTTACCCGTCATTGGCTAACTGATCAAGCATTGGAGGCCAGGCACAGAACAGGCAGCATTCATGCCAGAGAAATAAGTTTTATCTCCTTAGTGTCTCCTGGTTTGGAGGTCTCCCACTCAGCCTAAGTTGCGGGGGGTTACAGCTTCCTGAGACCAGGCAGGCAGACCCCATCACTCTCAATTAAATGGTAAGGGTCCAAGCAAGAAGTGAGTTTGTTCCTCAAAGTTTTATAGTTCTTTAGTTATCTGACCCTGACTCAAAATAGGCCCTCAGAGTTCTTTGTTATCTATTGTTTGATCCTTACCACCTGACAATGATTAATGAGCTTTACCTGTATTCTTGTGCAAACAAACCCAAAAAAAGCCCATTGAGGAAAAGGCTCTTGGCCCTTCTCCTTTGAGAGATGGGCCACCTTTCCTCCCCAAGCAGATCATGTCTTGGTAGACTTATTCTCATCTGTGGTGGCCGGGGGGCGAGGGGGCAGGGTGGAGGGAGCCCTGTGGGCAGAGCTCCCCTACAGGATGTCACTCCTGTGACTATATTATGTTACAGGGCTGAAGAGATTTTGAAGGTATAATTTAGGTCCCTAGTTGACTTTGAATTAAACAGGAGTTTTTCGTAGGTGGGCTTTATATAATTAAGGGAGCCATTAAAATGGACTGGGCCATTTCTAAACAAAGAGATTTGGAATTCTGAGAGGGCCAATGGGCAGGGTCACATGGCAAGGACCTGAGGTTCTGAGAACATGTTAGCAGTATAATAGAAACAGTCTCAACAAGCTGAGGTGAGTAGAAATGCATTTTCTCCAGCTGAGCCTCCAAATAAGGACACTAGCTGGCCAGCACTTTGATTGTTCAGCCAGTGAAATCGTGAGCAGAGGAATCATTTGTGCCATGCCAGATTCTTGGCCCATAGAATCTGAGAGATAATAAATTTGTGTTGTTTTAAGTTGCTAAGTGTGTGGTAATTCTTTATTCAACAATAGAAAATCAATATACAAGGTACAATAAAGTAACACAAATTTAAATAAGTATTCATCTTCACTACATGAATATATAACTTTATGTAATGCAAAGATATCCTTCAAAAGTTTGCAGAACATTAAAAATCTTGATTATATATCAGGCTACAAATATATTTTCCATACATTGAAAAATTTGAAATCTTTATATGTAGCACATATGAGACAGTCTCTGAAAACTGTACACTAAAGCAGATAGTAATAATAAAACTTTCTTGGATACTATGTTTTAAAAAATCACAATGACAAATAACTAAAAGAAATCCACAGAAACGACAGATTTTCTGAGAAGGAATGATGAAGCACAATTTATCAAAATATGCTGATACAAACAACTAGAGCAGTTCTCAGAGGAAATTTCACAACCTTAATTACCTCTACAAGAAAGAATAAAAGTAAATTAATGAGTCGGTAAGCTTAGGAAATAAAAACAATGAAAGAAATTCAAATAAATCAGGAGAAATATATTAAGAAAAATAAGAGATGCATTGATTTTAAATACAACAAAATTATAATTGATAAAATCAAGGCATGTTTCTTCAAAAATAATGATAAAGTGGTACACTTCTGGCAACTGAGACACAGGAGAAAAGAGAGGGAATATTAGTAAATAATGTTTGATGTGAAAAAGGATACTTTAAATTATATGTCACATCTATATTAATGTGTTTGAAAATCTACATTAAATTTGCAATATTTAAAGAAAGCATAACTGATGAAAATTCTCTTAAGACCTATAAACAACAATAACTATAGTAAATATGAAAATGTTTTCAAAGATCTATTACCCAAAGAGGAGGTTGGCTCATAGTTGTATGTAAATGGAGCCTATTGATTTTTAAGAAACAGATTATTCTTGGGTTATTTAAATTGTTTCATAAGATAGAGAAATATGTAAATCTTCCCATTTTATTTACTCATGACTACTATTAGTCTAATATCAAAGTCTAAGAAATAAAACACAAATCACCTACTTATAATTTTACTTGTAAATAATCAAGCCAAAAAATAAAAGACTAAATATTTGAAAATTAAAATAAAGTTTAACTTATTAATAATATAATGAGTAACAGAAATTTTTTGAAATGCAGTATCTTTGTTAAATATCTAACATCCATTCTTGTTTTTTTTAAAAGATTTTATTTATTGACTTTTAGAGAAAGGGAAGGGAGGGAGAAAGAAGAGAGATACATCACTGTGTGACAGATACATCAATCGACTCTCTCCCACAGGCCCCCTAGTGGGGACCTGGCCTGCAACCCAGGCATGTGCCCTGGTGGGGAATCGAACTGGTGACCTTTCTGTTCACAGGACAGTGCTCAATCCACTGAGCCACACCAGCCAGGGTCATTCTTGTTTTTAACGTAACATGTCTCAGTTTAAAAAAACGTCTAAAATAAAGAAAAACAAAGTCTTAGCATAAGTGGGGAACATGAAAACTTAATGAATGGACCACTAAAGGCATTGTTCTTAAATTCAAGAACAATATAAAGATGCCCATTTTTATTATTATGAGTCAATATTTTTGTAATGATTTCCATGCATACAATAAGGCAAGAAAAAGAAATAGAAGAATTTAAAAGGAAGAGAATAACGATCCTCTTCGTTATTATCGTTATAATATCGTTATAAATAAATAACGATTATTTATAGTTCATATTATTCTACCTCAAAAGTCTAAGTAACCAAATCAGTTAGGCTTTTCAATATCAATATTAACAGAAATCCCATTCAAACTGGCCTTGAAAATAAGAAATAATATTGGTTTACATAACTGCAAGCCCAAAGATGGAGTGGGCATCAGGTTGATTGATCCAATAATTTAGTGGTGTCATCAAGGACTAAGGTATATCCTGTCTTCATGCCAAGTTAGTCTCTGTATCGGCTTAATTGCTAGGCTAGTTCCCCACAATATTATGGGATGCGTGTCTGTAAAAGTTGGGGCCATAAGCTTCGTTGTACTGTCTGGGGGATGATAGACAACCGGATTCTTTTAACCTTCAAAGAAGTGAGAAATTCTTTTCCAAAGCCCCAGAAAGCTTCTTCTCAAACATCATCAGCTGAGATTAAGTAATATTATTATTTTTGAACCAGCCATGGTTTCAAGATCAGAATCACGAAAAGTTTATACTAATCAGTGTTTATTATTAAATCAGGATATAATCTGTTTTCCACCCAACACCTATAGTTGCCCAGGAAAAAAGGTCGGTATCCAAATGAAAATCTGGTGCTATTAGAAAGAGGGTTTAATAGATACCAAATAGGCACTAACAATGTTCAGTACAATATTAACTACAAACCTATTTGAAACTATAAGAAAGTTCATTAGGATGGGTAGATACAAGACATATACACAGAAACAGAGATTTGCTTGTGATGACCAGTTAGAAAATAGAATTAAAAAGATCTCATTCTAATTCCAAAAATAAATATGACTAAATATCAAATGCCTGGAAATAAACTTAACAGTTTGCAAGACCCAATGGAAAAAAAACTATGTAACTTCACCTGAGAACTTAAAACAGACTTGAAAAGGTGGAGAGATAGGAATTGTATTTCTGAACGGGAAAATTCAATATTATCACTTTATCCATGAAGTTAATAGTTTTCATAAATTATAGTTTGGAGGAGATGGAACTTAAAAAATGATTCTATAGTTCACCTAGATAATAAATATTTGAAAATAATAATGAAAAGGATCTACCAGAAAGACATCAAATAGTACAGCAAGGCTAATTAAAATCACAATTTTATTTCTGGGAATTTTTTATACAGAAAAGATGAAATTTCAAATCAAATTGTGTTGGAAAATTTGTCAAATGATTTAGAGAAAAATATTAAATTTCTACACTATCCATCATAATGTATTCTAGAAAAATAACAAACAAGTGTAAAAAGTAAAATCATGAAAATAATGGATAAAATATAGGACAAAATTTAACATTTTTGTAATGTTGGGATAGAGCAGATCTTTCTTAGCATGAATATTAATTTGGAAACCTTACAGGAAATGTTTATGAACTTAAGTACCTAAATTTTCTAAAGTTTTATATGGCATTCAAATACTACCATTGTAAGTGGAAGATAAATGATTTACTGGAAAATCATTTACTACCTATAACAGACAAAATATTTACATTTTTACATTCTTATATTGTAAAGAATGACAAAAATTAATAAATAAAATATTGAACATCATAGATGAAAAATGGGTAGAAGACAGAAGTAAAAAAATGTATAAAAGAATAGCTAACACATGAAAAATGCTCAGCCTCATCATTTACCAAAGAAATGCACACTAAAACAATATTTTCTTAACTGTTAGATTGGGAAAAGTTTGAAAGGATTTACATTAACCAATATTGAAAAGAATGGGAGAAATAGATACTTTGAAAACATTTTATATGTATAATCTTTGATGAGTAATTCAACTTTTAGACAGTCATGCTGAAAGATAATCAAATATACACATAAGGATGTTCATTTAATGGGGAAAAATTAGAAATAACCAACTGTCTATCAAAAGAAACTTATTTAAGTTATGGCACACTTGTCCATTGGAACATTACACCATCATTAAAAACATGAGTTCCACATTGGCACAGAAAGATGCATGGAATATTTTAAGTGGAACATGTACTTTAGCATATATATTATAATCTCACTTTTGGAAATAAAAAGAAATATTTATATAGATCTACTGAAAAAAATTCTAGAGGGATGTATTCCAACCTGTTAACTGTGGTTATCTCTGGGTTGGGACTATGAGATTTATTTTGTTTTAATTTAAATACTCCTGAATTGTTTTTATTTTTTCTCTATTTAATATGATTTTTTGCTCAAGGGGAGTGGTTATTTCTTCCCAAACTGTAAAAGAAAGAAAGTGGAGGAGAGAGATAAAATGGTTACCATGAACTGAATGTTTGTGTCTCTGCAAAACTCCTATGTTCATGCCTTCATCCGCAATATCGTAGTATTTGGAGGTGGGATCATTGGGAGGAGATTGGTTTTGAATGAAGTTATGGGGGTGGAGTCCTCATGATAGGAGTGATGCCCTTAAAAGGGGTTAAAGAAACCAGAGCTGTCTCTAGCCATGTGAGGATACAGTGAGAAAGTGGCTGTCTGCCAGCCAGGAAGAGGGTCGTCACCCAAACCCAACCGCACTGGCACCCTAATCTCAGATTTCCAGCCTCCAGAACTGTGAGAAAAAATGTTCATTGTTTAAGCCACCCAGTCTATAGGTCTGAGATAATGAAATTCTATGTAAAGTACCTTTGAAGAAATATTTTTAAGGATAGGTAAGACTTGAGCTTGTTTTTAGGCCCTGGGAAAGAAGTCAATGCTGGGAGAGATTAAGGAGAGTGAGGGGAAAATTATTCAGCCAAGTTCCCAGAGGGGCTGGGACAGTACACCAGTATCAGGGCTAACTTTAGAAAGAAGGAAGGACAAAAGGACAACATAAGTAATAAAGTTAGGGCATCTTTTGGAGCAGGGACATAAACAGCATTATAGTCAATGAAACCATGTGTTTTCCCACTGGACTGAAAGAAAAGATCATTAGCTGAGTAGGAGGCCTGGGACTGGGAGCTGAGGGATGTAGAAGAGCTATATTGCTGCTACATAGAACAAAATAGGGTGTGGTATCTGAATTATCCTTGTGAGATTCCTGAGCTTCATCCCAAATCTACCAAACCACAGTCTCTGAAGTTTAACTAAGTTTATGGGACCACTGCTGATGCTATTTGAAATAAGGTCAATTAACACATTTATATGATATTCTCCAGCATTATTTCACAACCTGGGAAGAGAATATTTGAAAAAGATAAATGGCTGGGTATACCCAGAGTTGGTTGGGCCTTAGCAATGTGGGTGTGGAACTTAAGTGGATGGGTTGATGGGACTTGATATTCGGGTAAATGAATCATTAACTTGGATAATCACAAGGTAAGAAGGGAGTGGAGAGAGAGGGGTTGGACTGGAATTTATGAGGAGGATGTAAAGTAGATGGAAAGTCAGAGAGAGTGAAATGCAAGAACTAGAAGTTTTGGTCAGTGAAATGTGTTCTGGGGTAAAAGATTTTGAAAGAGGAGATGGTGACACAGCCCCAACAGTGGCCATAAAGAGGAGGAGCGTCTGAAGCAGAAAGTAGATAAAGATGACCCGAGTAGAAGAGGTTGGAGAAATGCAGTCAGAGGGTGAGATGGTTACCCTTATGAACACCAGGCTTGTTGGATCTCAGGAGTGGAAGCAAGGGTGGTTACTCAAGACCAAACCGGATAGCAAAAAAGAGAATATTAGGGCCAGGGACAGAGTCAGGAGGAACCGAGATACTGGCTAAGCTAGACCTGGAGATTCAGCTTGGCACTGCACCTACAGGAGCACGATCTTAAACTGTTGGTGGGAGGATGAGTCAATATTTGGGCAATGGACAGTGACCTCTCAAATGTCTATATGATAATAGCTGGAATTTTTAAAATAATATTTTATTGATTATGCTACAGTTGTCCTGATATTCCCCTCTTTGCGTCCCTCTGCCCAGTGCCTCCTACTCCCTCAGGCAATCCCCACACCATTGTTCCTGTCCATGGGCCATACATATAAGTTCTTTGGCTACTCTATTTCCTACACTGTACTTTACATCCCCATGGCTGTCCTGTAACTACCTATTTGTTTTTCTTAATGCCCTCACCTCTTCACCCATAATCTCTCTCCCCCCTCCCATCTGGCAACCATCTGGTAACTAACTTCTTTTCCGGCTGCTTTTAAGAGTCTCTCTTTATCTTTAACCTTTGGCATTTTAATTATGATGTGTCTTGAAGTGGGCCTCTTTGTATCCATCTTGTTGGAGACTCTGGGACATGCATGTCTATGTTCTTCACCAAATTAGGGAGGCTTTCTTTCACTATTTTTTCAGATAGATTTCCAATTCTTTGCTCTTTTTCTCTTCTTTTTAAAGATTTTATTTATTTATTTTTAGAGGGGGAAGGGAGGGAGAAAAAGAGGGAGAGTAACATCAATGTGTGGTTGTCTCTTATGCGCCCCCTACTGGGGACCTGGCCTGCAACCCAGGCATGTGCCCTAGGTTGGGAATTGAACCAGCGACCCTTTGGTTTGCAGGCTGGCACTCAATCCACTGGGCCACACCAGCCAGGGCTGTGCTTTCTTTTCTCCTTCTGGCATCCCTATGATCCAAATGTTGGATTTCTTGAAGTTGTCCCAGAGGCTGATTATACTATCCTCATTTTTTTGGTATTCATTTTTTCTTCTTGTTCTTATTGGTTGTTTTTTGCTTCCTTATGTTCCAAATCATCTATTAGATCCTCAGCTTCATCCACTCTACTGTTGTTTTCCTGTAAATTGATAATTTCAATTAGTGTATCCTTCATTTCTGATTGAATCTTTTTTATGCTGTTGAGGTCCTCATTAAGCTCCTTGATCATTCTTATAACCACTGTTTTAAACTCTATCTGATATTGCTATGTCCATTTCATTTAGTTCTTTTTCTGGAGTTTCCCAGTTGAAGCCAAGCTGTGACTCTAATCTGACCTCCTCTGGGGCTCACAGAAGCCAGCTGTTTCGTATTTGATATGATTTAGGAGCCAATATCAGTCATTCATAGGGAAAAGCGGCTTAGGTAGGCCTGTAAGTTGGATGGGGCAGAGCCTCTGGGAATCTCCAAAGTGGGTCAAATAGTGTTAGCCAGCTTGATTGAGTCTCAGATATGGCAACAGCTTACCAGCTCTGTGGGGAGAGGGTTTAGCAAAGGGGCAATGGCTTCTGCTCACCTTGATGCCAGATACTTCAGTTTCTCCCTATATACCACTGGTGCCTTTCAAGCTGCTACCCCAGAGCTGGAGCTCAGAGGGAGTGAGTCTGGGTATGGTGTGTGGGAATTTTAAAAGGAATGCTTGGGGATCCAGCAGTTTCTCCCACTGACTTGATCCCTGATGGATTTTGCAGCCAGAAGTTTTGGTGACTTATTTTCCTGGCACTTGAATCCTGAGCTGGTGAGCCTGATGGGACTCCTCACTCTCAATATGTCCCTCCCGAATTTTTATCTACATAGGTGTTCCGCACCTGCACCCCTTCTACCAGTCTGGATGGATGTGGTTTTGATAGGGGACTCAAGAGCTGGAAAATTCTAGTTTAGCTAATAAGCTTAACAATAGCTAATAAGCTTAACAATAGCAAGCTTAATAAGCTTAATAATCAATACATATAAAACCTTTTGTTCCAGGAACTGAAAGTATGACCCACCCTGACTCCAGGAGACCATAAGCTGTTCCACCTTTGTTCCTCAGGAGGACTGAAAGCAACTCAAGATGATAGGCCACTATCAAAATCAAGCCACTGTACTCCAGGGTGAGATGACCACTGGCCAGGACACAGCTAAAGACTACCACCCAGGACAAGAATGCTGAATTTGTTTTTTTTTTAATCCAATTAACTTTTCCATGAATTTCAAAACCCTTCACCATACCCTGTTTATTCCCTGCTATAAAAACCTTGACCTGGAAAGAAAAGACAAGATGGTCTATTAGGGTATTAACCTACCATCTTCTCAGATCACTGGCCATCTGAATAAAGCGCCCATAAAGATTCAATCCCTGTCTCTGATTATTGGGGTTTGTAGTGACAGGCAACCTGAACTCCAGTGTTTTTTCCAGTTTCAGTTTTTCTAATTCTGTAGTTGCCAAACTTCCATTCAACTCAATTTCTGACTTTCCTGAGTGATGATTGTTCTATATTTTGGTTGTAATTTTGATGTGGTTGTGCAAAGAGGCAAGCCATGTCTGCCTATGCTGCCATCTTGACCAGAAGTTCTCCAATGGCTGGAATTTTGGTTCAGTACTTTGCATATACTTCTATTTTACTATTTGATATATTCATTTGGAGGTCTTTATCATGTGGACAATGTAATTCTTTTAACAGAAGAGATCTTTCTTCCTCATATTTGAATGTCCACTTTTTAATATCATGCCTGACATTGAAACCAGAAAAGCCAGCATTCATGCTGCTTGTCACCTACCAGACCCAATAAACAGAGACAAGTAGTGAATCTTAATGGGTGCTTTATTCAGGTGGTCAGCAATCTGTGAAGACAGAGGGTTTGTACCCTAACAGACTGTCTTCAATTCCATTTTAAATCGACCCTTTTTATAAGGAGAAGAAAAGTGTAAGTAAGGGGTTTGGAATTCAGGGGAAAAGTTAATCAGTTAAAAGCTGCAGCTTTCTTTCATCCATGTCCTGGGCGGTGGTCATCTCACCTTAGAGTACAATGGCTCAGATACCATCTTGATTGTTTGCAATCCTCCTGAGGCACAAAGGTAGAACTGTTTATGGTCTCCTGGAGTCAAGGTGGGTCATACCTTCAGTTCCTGGAACAATAGTTTTTTTATAATGCATTGATTACTAAGCTTCTTAGCTATTACCTAAACTAACATTTTCCAACTCTTGAGTCCCCCATTAACACATGACAAATACCCAAGGTTTTTCTGGATAAACACATGAAAGAAATTAAGCAGTCCCATATTGCCAGTAGGAACTTTAGCATGAGAGTGACTTTGAAAATGTCTTTTCCCATGTAGAGGGGAGATGTTATTATCTGCCTTCTCTGGGTGCTTTTGAATATTTTGTTTGGTGGCTGGCTGGGGACTGTAGGTTATGTTGGTGATGAGTTGTTCATGGTGATAGAGGTGAAAAGTGTGACCACTGTTTGAAGATAGAATAAAAAATAATGAAGATTTTATTCTCTTCTACCTGAACATGAAATGTTCAGCCTCTGCTCTCTTCAAACTCTTTCCCTATATAACCTCATCTTTATTCATGATTTTAATTATCACCTCTATGCATGCACAGACCTGCCCTCTGAATCAAGACCCATGTCATTCGCTACCTGACATCTTCTCTCAGGAACATCAGAGAGCCCATGAGGCTTGCCCTGCGCAAGCAGAATACATGATTTTCCACCCCAGTCCTGGTCCTCTTCCAGAGTTTGCTCTCCAGTTGCTTGCCACCTCTTCCCAGCAAGCCATCAACTTTGATGGATCCTTTTCCCTCATTTTCTCTATCCAAACCATTAAGACTTCCAATTTAAGATACAAAGAACTCTTGAATTGTTCTATTTCTCTCCTTTTTCAAAGCTACCATCCAGTCCTAGATTTCTGTAATAATCCACAATGGACCCACCTATGACCACACGAGGTCCCTTCCAATCCCCTCTCCGTCTCACCAGCCTGGGTGATCTTTTCAAAACTCAAATCTGTTGGCATTACCTTCCTGCTTAAACTACCTCAAAGACTTATTGATTTTAGCCCTAAACAGTATTTACAAGGCTCAGTAAGGTCTGAGCCCTGCCCACGCCTCAGGCTCATTTTGCCCCACTCCTGCGCTTGCTCTGCGAGCCAGCTGCAACGAGATTGTTTCATTCTTAGATAGGCATCATACTATTTTCATCTCTAACCCTCAAGGCCTAGCTACATGCTCTTCTTTCTCCAGTATCTGTCATTTACCCCTAAGCTTCCTTCTGATCTCAGCTCAGATATGATTTCTTTGGAGGAGCCATGAGAGATCTCTCTGACAAAGTGAAATCTCCCTGTTATGTTCACTCATGTCCCCCAACCTTATGACATACATCTTAGCTGTGAGCTCATGTTTCTGTGTGTGCGATTATTTCACTTATGCCTGTCTCCCTCAGTAGACTCTTCACGAAGGGCAAAAACCCCATGTTTTTGCTAAGCATAGGGTGTGGCACTTAATGGGTATGCCATAAATACTTCTTAGATGAGCCAACAAAGAAACCAAAATAAACCTCTGTCTGGTATTAGCTATAGTCACAGCAATGAAGTTTTGTTTCTCTGGTTGATCCTCTGGGGCTTGGGAGTAGAGTGGTCATAATGAACTCTCCTAAGTAATGATAGCCAATGATAACTTAACCAGCAATTACAGCCAAAATGCTTTATTCTTGTTCTGGCTTTACAATAAAGGGTGTGTCCTCAGCCAAGACATAATTTTTTTAGTCCTAAACTCTATGTTTTACCTATACATTAGGTGTCTCCTTTTGCCCTTGAACTTTCAACAGCTTTTTCCAGACCTCTCCTCCTTCCCTTCCAGCCTGCCTCCTCAGCTGGAAATGTCTGTTGGCCTCCTGCAAAGGTAGGGGAGGGCATAAAACAAAGCCAGCTTCTCTGTGGGAGGGTTGGAAGGAGCATGGGACTGCCTTTGTATTTAGAAACAACTGCTGGATTCTATTTCTTCAGACAAACTAGTTTTGAAAAAAACGAGGCTTGAATATTTGACATGACAAGAAGCTAATTCTCAATAGTGTTCCCTGAAAGAATATAATTCATCAAACTGAAAACCTAAAAGCCCGATTTAGGTGTATTTACCCACTTTCTTGTTTAACTGGGGTGGCATACATTCAGACGGATCTCTTTCTAGCTCAGTGACCTTTAAGCGGTATGAATTTTTAGGCTGCTATTTTTTATTTTTCATGTAATTTACCTAAATATTTTATGGTACGTAAAAGGGAGGAAATTGGTTTTCAAACTGGAATATTTCTTCGGAAGGAACTCAACAAGTTGCCTTTTCCATCTTTCTGATTCTTGGATCCCAAACTTCCTCAGAAAATTATGTCCAGTTTCAGTGACAGGAAGAGACCCCATTTTATGCTACAGACTTGCAGTGGTCTGTCTGTATGTTAGTCTCTCCATCTCTAGAATGGACACAGTGGTTATCACTCTTAAGGGTGCATCACTCAATCATTGAAATGATATTAAAAGAAAACAAGAGTGATTCATCTTACAGAAAGACACATCAATGTATTCTTCACATTCTCCAATTTGCATGACAATCTCTTTCACAAAAGAACATTTACACAGATGTATATACACCTGGTTTGACAATTCCAAACTGCACCCCAACCACCCACTTCCGAATAGTTGAAAAAAATCAGAAGCCTGCCATTGTGTAACAGAAATCTCCTCTGGACGGGAGCCCATCGCTGTGGTTTGGCAACACAACCAGCACGTCTCTTTTTTCATCTCTCTTGAAGAGAAAAAAAACCCAATCCATCCAAGACAAAGTACCTTCAGAATAAAGGTAATGATTAATCCATTAGGCAGAAAAAGTATAAAAAGTTTCTTTTGAAATTTCAAAAGTTTTAACTTGCTGATTCAAATAAATAGCAGCGAACAGGGAGTGACAATTTCACCAGAGGAGGATTAAGTCACAGACTGTCACTGGGACAGTGTGGAGTCGAATAATCTCATCAGAGATCTCAAGGAATTTATGAGCAGTTGTCAAACTTCCTTTTTCCTGTGTGAGTGAAGTAGAGACCAGAAGAAGCAGGTATTGGCAGCAAGAGTGGTCCTTGGAGAAGCCACACGATGCAGCCTGAGAAGAGACAAAAGAGGAAAAGCTTCAAGCAAAGACTGGTCCTGAAGAGCAGTGTAGCTAAAGAAACACTCTCTGAGTTCTTGGGCACATTAATAATGGTCGTAAGTACTTGCTGATTTTCTGTGTTCCAACCAGTAATACCTCCTATCAACCTGGCTGGTGCTGGAGAGAGTTTTGTTTTGGTTTCTTTTCTTTAAGTTGCGCATCGGATTCATCTCTTCCAGGAAGCAGCAAATTACTTCCAGGTTGTTTTTTCTACTTAGTTGCCTCAATATTAGGCTTCCGTTTACTCATTTTCTTTGTCCACAACAGCTGGCGGGAGTTGAAGAGCCGGAGTGAAGTACTTTCTTCATTTTAGAGATTTGCCTGGACTTGAAGATGGCTTTGTTGTTAATGTCAGACACTAGAAATTTTTTCTGTGATTAATTAATTTATACCTTGCTGTTTCTCACAAACATTGAAGTGACTCAATCACTTGAAATAAGTATTGACGGTCAATAAATCTATTGGCAAGAAATAGCTCATTATTTCAAGTGTTTGGCAAAGAGTGTGTTGATGGATCACTGGATTCTTATATTGAACATTGCACTAGGTAGAAATAGTGTGCTGTACCACAGTCCAGTTTTGGCTTCACATCACTTTTTCTCTCTCACTAAAGCTAATCTCTAGAGATCTTTAATTAGACAATTACAAGAACCTTCTATGTATATAAAGGAAGGACTGGTTCTAAATCTCTTGAGGATTTTATCTAGAGATCTGCGTGGCTAACAGTAAAAATCTAGAAAGTGTACTTAAGCGGCACGAGCTCTAGGTTTTTGTCCTGTTGCGTGTTTCTGTGCTCTCTGGAGCCTGACTTTTCAGCTAGAACCAGACCATTTGTGAACAGAAAAATAAATCATTGTTTATTCTCATGTGTAGCTACTACCGATTTTAACTTTCTTTAAAAAAAATCTGCTCAAGGATTCCCTACTCCAGGTGTAAATAATTCCATTTTTCTTAAGGTTAGAGAGAATTGCCCATGAACTTGGTACATTGAAAGCTCTTTGGTAATGCACATCATGGTGACTACAGCTAATAATACTACATTGTATATGTGACAGTTGCTAAGAAAGGAGATCTTAGAACTTCTCATCATAAGAAAAAAATTTAACTATATGTGGTCATGGATGTTAATTTAGTGTGGTGATCATGTGACCATATATGCAAATATCAAATTATGATTTTGTACACCTGAAACTAGCATAATGTTATATGTCAGTCATACCTTAATTTTTAAAAAGTTACTTGCTTTGGGTGAATGTATAGTAATTTAGGAGACTAGGGAAAAATTGAGAAACAAATATGAACACAAAACATTGAATTAGTGTAAAATGAGAGTGAGTCATATTTTCTGGTGTCTGGCAGCTTCTTTTTATCTCCTTTATTCAAGTATTTTAAAGCCGTATGGGCAATTCCTTGCACTCCTGGGCTGACCTCACATGATTAGGTAAGGGAGGTTTTGAAGGAAAAGATACATGAAATCCCAGGATTCTTTTGATTCCAGTCTTTGCTTCCTGGAAAATCACCCTCAGGGAGACAGGAACCCTCAGGGCACATTACTGGAGGAGAGTGGTTGTCACCACTAACTGACTTTAGCTCCACAGCAAACTGTGGTCCAGAGAAACGGAAGCAAATTCAGTCACAGCTCTGAGTGTTCTGTAGAAAACACAGAGGAGGAAGTGAAGTAAACGTTCATTTTGCAACCAAAAAAGTTAAAACTCTATTTCTTAACAAGAACCTGTTTCATAATCCCATCCCCTCTGGGCTGAGTGAGGACTTTCAGCCACTCGTTATTCTTCTGTTTAAAACAAACAAAATTCAACATCACCACTGTGAAGATCTAATGGGCTTTAGTAAATGATTCATAAATTAGGCAGCATCCCATCTAGCAACTAAAGGGCAGTCAGAGGAATTGTACAAAAAGGAAGGTTTTATAGGCAGAATGAGGTGGCACTAAGAAATTACAGTGGATTATTTCAGGTGAGGCCCTTTCCTTAAGGGTAATGCAGAGGATTGTTAGGAAGGTTTTATAGAAAGGAAATGACTACTTTGGAGCCAGGACACCTGTTCTTTGGGGGAAAAGAAGGGAAGGGTTTTTTCCCCAAATATTTTATTTATTTTTAGAGAGAGTGGAAAAGAGGGAGATGGCTGCCTCTCGCATGCTGCCCGTTGGGGACCTGGCTCTCAACCCAGGCATGTGCCCCGACTGGGAATTGAACCAGCAACCTTTCAATCTGCAGGCTGGCACACAATCCACTGAACCACACCAACCAAGATGAAGGGAAGGGTTTTTAACTTGCAGATTTCTTCTTCCTATGTGTTGGAGGGATCAGAGAGAGTCCACAGGACAAATTACCTTACTGGTGTTTGGCCAGAAAATTCCAGACTGGTTGATTAAAATTATGGTTTGGGGAGAGGTTGAAACTGCAATTAAATCAGGCATTAAATCTAGTTTTGGCCCTGGGCCAGATGGCTCAATTGGTTGCAGTGTTGTCTCATACTCCAAAATTTGCAGGTTCAGTTTCTGGTCAGGGCACACACCTAGGTTGAGGACTCAATCCCAAGTTGGAGTGTGTACTCAAGGCAACCGAGTGATGTTTCCCCCTCATGTCGATCTTTCTCTCCCCTTTTCTCTCTCTCCCCACAACTTCTGTCCCTCTCCCCACCCCCACCCTCTGTCTCTCTGTCTCTCTGAATCCTCAGGTGAGGATTTAAAAACATCTAATTTTGGTATCATGATGCCATTTTGGGCCTGTGGTTTTTCTCTTTAAAACTAGTCATATAACTAGCTCTGTGCCTTCCCCTAGTATTCAAGGTGGGAGCTAAAGAAACAATATCTTGCTAATGTACTGTATTTTCCCATGTATGATGCGCACCTGTGTATAGCGCACACCCATGTTTTTGGTACACACTTTCAAAGAAAAAATATTTCACTTTAATTTTTTATTTCAGTTTTTTTTTACTTAATTGTATTTAGAAACAAAACCAATGATCATATTCCAAGGTATTATTTTGCATATGGATATTGTTATTGCTTTCTAGATTTACACTTTTAACCCATAAGCATACATAAAAGAATTAAAAACATTTATATAGATACAGAATTAGTACTACCCACATATCATGCACATCCTTATTTTTCCCCAAAAGATTTGGGCAAAAAAGTGCACATTATACATGGCAAAATAAGGTATATTGAAAATTTAACCTATGTATCTCCTACCTGAAGCAAACCATAATGAAACCTGTGACTGCGGTTATAAACTCGAATTTTGTTGAGGCCCTGGGGATGTGTAGACAAGAAGTTGCTGCACAAACACAATCATTTCTTGATCCATAAATCTATATGCTTCTGCCTAAATATTTGCAAAGTAATTGTCTGCTTTATTAGAAAATGCTCGTTCTGCCTTGATTTCTCTAGTAAAAAGCTTTGCATTTTGACAAGGCAGGGGAAAAGGGACCCTTAAAAAGATGGCAGAGGACAGTCATCACTCCTTAGCCCTTCATGTTTGTGAAGCTGGTTTTTCCCCAGACCCTGGGAATCTGAAGTCATTCCCCCCGACCAAAACAACAAAACAAAACAAAACCCTGCTCTTAGGGAAGGCCACTCAAACTCATTCATACCTGTTGGCACCCGGGGTTAATACTTAAGGCAGTGGTTGTGCAGGGCTTGTAGTTTGCTCATTGCTAGGCACCCGGGGCTCTCCTCCTGGTGCTCCTCTGCACCTGGCCTACTGTCCCTACTCTGTTCAGCCTATGGACCTGCCTACTACAGACCCACTGTGGCATTAAGGGAAGAGACAGTCCATGAAAAATTCTCAGTAAAAAACTAAAAACAATAATAATTACATTATAAGCCAGAGAACTAGCTCGAATTTGACTTTTTTTAGGCACTAAGATAGGTAGGTCTTTTGACCTTTGCTAATGTCAGGGAGGAGGTCTGCAATGCATCTCCCTTATCACAGAGAAGAGATTAGAAGCCCTGAGCTGCAAAAATAAGGACTATGTAGTAAGTACCTCCATTTGTTAGCTTCAGTGCATGCATTTGTTTATCCTTATAATAGCTGCCTTAGGAAGGCTTTATTACCCATAAACGGATAGAGAAATGAGGGCTCAAAGAGGTGAAGTAACTGGCTTTGGAGTGAAGTGGTCTCCTTTGTCCAGCCCCGGTGTCTCTCAGATGGAGAAACAGGGACCCACATACTCACAAAATTCTATCAAGTGCTCTTTCTACCACAGCAGGACATCAGAAAGGGCCTCCACAGTCAATCCCACCTATTTCTAATTATTTTCTTATGATTTACGTCATGTACCCAGCCTTTCATGGATATGCACTTCTATACTTGGGTGTTCTATCACAGCAAGAAAGTTCAAATTTCTAAAATCTGAACGTGTGCAAGAGCTAAACATGGGGGTTCTTGTCCTGTACCTTCAGTGGGGTATGAAGAGGCCTTGCAGACATTAAAGAGACATGGTTCTCTCCCTTCAAACAGTGATGATGACGAAGGACAATGAAGGGGTTCATTAACATTGACTGAGCGTACTCTTCCACCAAGACACCCATTCCTTGAAAAATCTCATGACATAAAGGGGTTGTTCTCATTTTACAGCAGAGAAAATCCAGGATCTGTAGATTAGCAATTTGCCCACAGGCAAGTCTGCAGTGGGATTGGGATCAAATCTCTGATCTCTTCACTGTGCTGAAGGCACCTTTTGTCCTCTGCCTTCGAACTTTTACCAGTGTCACCTGTAACAATGTTACCTTTTGAGTGTTTTGAAAATTTATATACATGGTTTCATAGCTTGTACACCTTTTACAATTTGAAAATCCCCCCCACCCCAAGACCCTTTTTTAGATTCAGCTATTTGGGGACGTGTAGAAATAAGGTTGTTCATTTTAGCCACTGTGCAACAGATAAGTTTATATATCCAGCCCCCTCATGAGCTGTTATGTTGGCTGCAATTTGTCACAATTACCAAAACTGCTGCAGTGAACATCTTGTACATATCTCTGTACCATGTTCCAGAGTTTCTCTTGAGTATGTTCTTAGAACTGGGTTTGGTGGCCCTAGGGCTGGCTTCTTCAACTGGGTGGGTTTTGTAAAATTGCTCCCCAAAGTGGTTTTCAATTTGTACTACCAGCAGCAACATGTGAGTTTTCTGCTTACTCGCTGACCATGATACTATCCAAATTTCATATTTCTGTCCTTTTGATATAAGAAATGGAATTTCACTAGTAATTTTAGTGAATTCCTAGTAGAGTTGGTTATCTTCTCATGTTTACTGAAACTTTAGATTCTTATTTATAAATTGCCTGTTTATATCCTCTACACATTTGAAAAAAACTTTTTTTTTGGTTGTAGGATTCTAAACCAAAGGATAGGTATTGTTATCTATTTAAAATCCACATATTAATTATATTTTTTATTTTCTTTTTATGGTTCAATGTTTTGCTTCTTATATTTAGGTCTTTAAATCGCTAGATTTATTTTGGTATATGATGTACAGCTGGTGTGTCTTTTCCTGGAAGGATAGCCTGTTGTTCCAGTACCACTTTTGACTAGTCTGTCCTATCTCTACAGACTGTAGTGGCCTCTATTATGTACCAGTCCACTTATAGATGTGGCTGTATGTCTGGATTTTATTTTGTTCCATTGATCTCTCTGTCCCAACCTGCACTGATGCCATATATTTTTATTATAATCACTTTCTAAATAATTTTATCTGGTATTTTTCTTCCTTATTATTTTTTCAGTATCATCTTTGCTACCTTTAGCACTTTATTCTTCTACATGAATCTTAGGATTAATTTATCAAGTTCCATAAATACACTCTAGAGATATTAACTGGAATTTCATTGAATTTATATATTATTCTAGATAGAACTGATATCTTTCAAATATTGCATCTTCTCACCCATGAACGTGAAATAGCTCTTCGTTCATAGGTCTGCTTTTTGCATTTCTTTCTAAATTTTTGTAATTTACTTGGTATTAGTTATATACATTTTGTTTGATATATTTCTAGGTACCTACTGGTTATTATTACTACTGTGAATGCTAGAAAATACAATTGTATTTTCTAATTGGTTATTATAGGGTTTGGGAACTATTGATTTTTATATGTTGATCTTGTACATAGCAAACTTGGTAACTCTCATTAATTAAAGTAAGTTTATAGATTATCTTTAATATTCTATATAGATCAGAGCTGTCAAATATGATAGCCACTGACCATTAGTGGTTACTTAAATTAAACAATAAACTTTTAGGAATTAGTTCCTCAGTCTTACCAGTCCCATTTCAAGTGATTGAGAGCCATATATGACTATTGCTGCCACATCAGACAGCAAAGATACAGAACTCTCCCCTCGTTTGCAAGCTGTTCTGTTGGACTGTGTTGATACAGATGTATTTTTTTTTCTGAGAAGATGAGAACTAATTTTCTTTCTATTCCTTAAATATTAAATTTTTTTCTGTCTTATTATTGTAGTTAAAACTTCTGGAGCAAAATCTGGGATGTAGGTACTTGCCTTTCATGACTTCAAATACTTCTTTCCAGCTCCTTCTTGCCTGTAAGGTCTCTTTTGAGAAATCAGCTGACATTCTGATGGGAACTCCTTTGTAGGTAACTGTCTCTTTTTCTCTTGCTGCTTCTAAGATTCTCTCCTTATTTTTAATCTTGGGTAATATAATTATGATGTGCCTTGGTGTGTTCCTCCTTGGGCCCAACTTCTTTGGGACTCTTTGAGCTTCCTGGATTTCCTGGAAGTCTACTTCCTTTACCACATTGGGAAAGTTCTCTTTCATTATTTGTTCAAATAATTTTTCCACTTGTTGCTCTTCCCCTTCTCCTTCTGGTACCCCTATGATTCGGATGTTGGAATGTTTAAAGGTATCCTGGAGGTTCTTAAACCTCTCCTCGTTTTTTTGAATTCTTGTTTCTTCATTCTTTCCTGGTTGGATATTTCTTTCTTCCTTCTGGTCCACTCCATTGATGTGAGGCCCACTTTCCTTCCCATCACTATTGGTTCCCTATACATTTTCCTTTATTTCACTTAGCATAGTCTTCATTTTTTCATCTAATTTGTGACCAAATTCAGCCAATTCTGTGAGTATCCTGATTACCAGTGTTTTGAACTATGGGTCTGATAGGTTGGTTATCTCTTCATCACTTAGTTGTATTTTTTTCTGGAGCTTTGATCTGTTCTTTCATTTGGGCCAATTTTTTTTTTGTCTCAACATGCCTGTTATGTAGTAAGGGGCTGAGCCTTAGGTGTTCACCAGGCCGGGGTAACCCATGCTGCTGTGTTGTGACACTGTATGTGGTGAAGGAGTCCAAGAGGGAGCAATGGTGCTTGCTCCACTCTCTGCTGGATTTCAATCACTTCCCCCACTACCCACAAGCAAAGTGGGCCCTTCTGGTGCTGATTCCTGGGTGGGTGGGTTTGTGTATGTTCTAGGACCCTGTGGGTCTCTCCAACGAACTCTCCTGTGAGACTGCGAGTTTCTCCCACTGCCTCAACTCCCACAGGTATTTACAATCAGTGTTTTGAGGCTTTATTTCTCCTCGCTGGAGCCCTGGGTTGTGTGGCCTGTCCCGCTCCCCAGTTGTTCCTCCCCGTTTATCTGCACGTGAATGTGGGACCACCCATTCCAGCCGCAGCCTCGCAAGGTCCGCCAGCCGCCACCTTGCTGCAAACCCTCTCTTCCCAGCTGCCCATCTCTGCCCCTTCTACTGGTCTCGATGAATTTTCTTCCTTAATCCCTTGGTTGTCAGACTTCCATATAGTTCAGTTTTTTGTCAGTTCTAGTTATTTTTTGCTTTTAAATTGTTGTTGTTCTTTTGGTTGTGCGAGGAGGCACAGTGTGTCTGCCTACACCTCCATCTTGGCCAGAAGCCTATATACTTTTTCAAAAGATGTATTCTTGAGCTAACAAAGTATAAAGTGAATATCTCCTTCTGAACGACATTAAAAAGTTTTATTCCTAATTGTAATCAACTACTCATGTCATTGTCTAATATTTAAATTCTATTCTCATTGTTACTGTTTTTGGTATTTTTAATAGTTAATACTTAAATAAATTTACTATCATATACCAATTTATTTTCTAATCATTACTGCATCATGCATTACTTTCTTTTAGGTGCAATCTTCTTTGTGCAGTAAAAATTTTTCTCTAGGAAATTTTTCAAGAAGGGTGTGTGAGAGATAAACTTTCTCAGTCCTTGTTTGCCTGAATATGTCTTTATTTCACTCTAAGTATCAGTGATAAATTTTAGGTTGGTGATTGATTTTGTTTGACATTTTGAAGGTGTCATCCCAATGTCTATTATTGCTGGTGACAAGTCTGTTTTGATTTAATTTTGTCCTTAAATGTTTGCATTGCTCTGGTTACAGTGAAGAGGTTCTCTATTTTTTATTCTGAAATTTCCCTATAATATGACCAGGAATTAACTTATTTTATTTGTAGTCTCAGGATTCATGGTTCATCTTCAATTTAGATATTATAATTTTCACCAGTTCTGGAAAAGTGTCAGATTTATCACATTGCCTCTCCCTCATTCTCTCTATTTTCTCCTTTTAGAACTCCTATTACAGTTGCATATATGCTTGAACATAGAGGGCCAGACCAACCTGGGAAATTTCAGAGTTCCAAAAGACTAGAGATGAAAGTCTGTTCTGGGTCATTGACCTAAGTGCCACAGACTCCTACAGCCAACTTGATTCTGCCGAATAAAACTCTGCTTTTGATCCCCAGGTTTTAATTTTGACCCAGAAAACTTGCTAGTTTCTTTGACTTTCAAGGGGGAAGACAATACTTTTCTACTTCCCAGCAGTGAGTTTGGCTGATGTTTGAAGTCCATTGCAACATGTTCTCATTACGTGACAAGAAAGGAGAACACAGTGATGACAGCAGAAGACGGCTCGTTTTTACTCACAGCCTTGTGATGAAGACACAGCATAAAGCGAAGGACATGTGGGGAGGACAAGCCTCATGAAAGTGAGATAATCAGTAGAACTGATCAAAATGTTAAAGCAGCCCAGCAGAGAAGGGTACTCCCATCACCTAGTGGGCACCTTATTCATGCCTGAGCTCGGGTTGCTACCTAAAAGCAAAGCAAATGTTTTAAGAGAAAATATGCCAGCAAAATGTGTCCCCTCCCCTCCCTTTCTCCATCTTGATAGACTGGCTGGTCATGCTAAGTCACAGACCTGGGATGGCCAGTAAATACCAACAGGAACCATGAGCTTAGTCCCCCTAAGACTAGAATCAGCCCACATGCTCTAGTCTCTGTGTGAAAGTTTAGACTTCCTTAGGAGAAGCTCTCCCCCAAATCCCATGCCTCTAATCACTAGGTGAGTTATTAAAGAAGTTGGGGTAGTGATTCCACTTCTGGGTATATATTTGAAGAAACCAAAAACACTAATTCAAAAGCATATCTGCCTGCACCGTTATGTTCATTGCAGCATTATAATAGATAAGTGGGTAAAATAGTGATCTGTGGTACATAGATATGATGAGATATTACTCCGCCACAAAAAAAGATAGAATCTTACTATTTGCAGCAGCATGGATGAACCTAGGTGGTATTATGCTCAGTGAAATAAGTCACAAACATCATATGATTTCACTTATGTGGAATCTTAAGAACAACATAAAGGAACAAACAAAGTAAAAACAGACTCACTGATATGAGAACAAATGGATGGGTTGCCTGAGAGGTAGGGACTTGGGAATGGGTGAAAAGGGTGAAGGGATTAAGGAGTAAAAATTGGTAGTTACAAAATAGCCACAGAGATTTAAAGGACAGCATAGGGAATATAGTCAATAATATTATAATAACTATGTATGGTGCCAGGTGAGTGCTGGAAATATCAAAGGGGGCACTTTGCAAATATATGATTGTGGGGGTACATCCTGTAATGAACCCCTATATAGCTTTTAAAGACAATCTTTATATGATGACATGGAATGACTCTCTAAGCTATCAAGTGGAAAAAGTAGGTAGAGAATGGTATTTATAAAATATTTTTATTTGCATGCACACGCACACATTTTACAGAATATACCAGAAAGTATTGATATTAGCTCCCTGAAGGGAATAAAATGTAACATCTGGGATCACAAACAGATAAATGTCTTATATTTTATTGTATACCCTTTGTGATTGAAAAAGTTTACATGTTTGTGTATACTTTCTTCACTCCCCTGTTCCCCACAAAAGAGCTTACTCAGCAGGGTTTGTCCCTTCCAAGTATTTCAGAGAGTTGCTCAAAATAGGTTCTGAAAAACTCTGGTTCCATGAATGCAGATAAGAAATTAAGTGTGAGAAAAATGCTGTCTTTCCCAAATACGCTTGGGAAACCCTGGGTTAAACCAAGTTAAGCAGATTTCTCAACTGAGGAAATTATCAGAGGCTTTAAATGTTCACTGGAAATCTCTAACAGAGGAATACAATATACAGATGTCCCCAGATTTACTTGACCACAAATCCCTTTTACTGAGGAGCATCTCATGGAACTGATGATCTGTGAAATACACCTCGGGAATGGAAAGGCCTAGGGTGACTGTAAAACAAATCAGCTCCCAGAACTCCTCCAACCTCAGGAATCTTCCAGATTGGGAGTGAACCCTGGTACAACTGATATCATTGGGCCACTCTGAAAGGACAGAAAACTGACCTGACTAACATTTATCCACACACAGCACACTCAGACCCGTGATTATCCAAACATGAACATGCACACCTTAATAAAGAACTACTTTATTAGGCTTTTATTCTGGCCTTGGGATCAGGATCAAGTTCTTGTCAAAGCGAGCATTATTTGGGATGAGCTGAGGGGTGTGGTGTAGGTCAGAAAAGAAGAGCATTGTTTTTTTCAGCCTAGTAGAAATAATGGAGTTTAATCACCTTTCATTTCTGAGGCCCAAGTTTGTTCTTGATACTTTTTCTATGCAGAGAGCTCTGAGGTTGGCCATTTGCCCATTCACCTGCTTCTCAAATCACAGATTTGAGATTCCTCCCTTTTGATGAGCCTGCCCTAATATCTCTTTTCAAGTACATTTAGTACTTAAGGGTTGATTGATGTCATCCTGATATTCTCTCAGGCTGCATGCCACCAAATACTTTATCTTTAACCAGAATGTCCAGGTTTCAGTCCTGGTCCTTTGTGACTATTTTTGTTATGATTAAGAAAGTTGTATTTATTATGTATGTATTTATTTATTTATTGGAAAACTAACTGACTGGAAAGTCATGCATACCATGCATCCTGTCCTTAAAAAAGGGAACAGGTAGACCTACCAAGACAGCAGCCGTTGTCCCAGGAGGAATACAGGGCTAGGAATCAGAGAACCTGTCTCCAGAATCGGATAAGACCACTTACTAGCAATATGAAATTTGTCAAGTCGTCCAGTCTTCTACTTTTTAAACGAAGACTAAGTATTGGAAGGAATGGAGCAAGTAATGTACGTGAGAGTGCCTGGCTCAAACCATACATAAGCATGTGCCCATCACCCATCCAGGGGTGAACATTATGTGCAGTCACACCTGGACCTTATCACTTACTACCTGTGTAAACATGAGAAAGTCTCTTGACCTCTCAACCTTTCCACGCTTTGTTTCCTTATTTGTAAGATGGAGACAAATGAGAGGACCTGATTCATGGGGTTGTTGTATGGAAAGTGTGTAGCTCATTAAAGGCACTCAGTAAACATTAGTTGGTATTGCTGTTGTCACTATGATCATTGCACGTTTCAATGTGTATAGTCACATGAACAAAATAGTATATATAGACAGGAAGAGTAGGATGTGGGACTTGTGGTAACACATGCCTACAGCAAGGGCAGGAAAGCCAAGGTTTGCAGAGTGCTGGACTGAAAGATTAGCATTTGTTCTCCTTTCTCTCCAGTTGCAAAAAGCCAAGTGTTCATGGGGGAGGGGAACCACTTGCAAAGTGACTCCCTTCTCAAGAATGGGGACTGTTTTTTGGACTCCCTAGCATCACCAACTTAAAGTTTTCCCTGTAGTGGGTCCTTCATTTGAAGGTAGTCCAGACCCTTCCTCCAGGAACTGGGAGGTGTGCTGCATCTCAGCCCAGGTATGTTATCACTATAACATCAGGGGCCAGAAAGACACTGGCACCAAAAGCAAAATAGCTTTCTCTCTCCAGGATTTAAGGATGCAGTAGTAGGTCCTGGCCTGTGTCACTCAGTGGGTTGAATGTTGACCTAGAAACCAAAATTTCAGCGGTTCGATTCCCAGTCAGGGCACATGCCTGGGCTGTGGGACAGGTCCCCAGTCTAGAGAGTGTGAGAGGCAACCAATTGATGTATCTCTCAGATATTGATATTTCTTTCCCTCTTTTTCTCTTTCCCTTCCTCTCTCTCTAAAAAGTAGATAAATAAAATATTTTTAAAAAAGAATGCAGTAAATAGCTCCAAACGTTTTTGCAACCAGGCAGGTCCCATATATGAATGAAGTGGACGTGGTGGGGCTAGGGAGGGAACACACAGGGTGTGCCCTGTCATCGGGGCACCTGCCGCCCAGACCCTCTCCACTGCAGCTGAGTGGGAGTGGTATAGGTCTTCATCAGATCTTCCAGTTTTTCAAGAATGTCTAGACATTGAGATCTGTGTGTACTTTTTTTTATTTTTAAATACTGTCAACAATTACTAAAATTTAAAAACAAAATCACCATGGGGGCCAAATAAAGCACACCCGGGAGTCAGACCTACTCACAGGTTATCTTCAGCCTTGGACCACCAGCTTGTGCCTCTGCTCTAAAGTGTGTTTAACCACATTCTACAAAGACAAAATATTTTCACAAAAAATGGGCAACTGGACAGATTGTGAGGGTCTAAGCCTTCTGTTCAATAGCATTTGTTTATAACAGACCTGACTGTTTGAAATCTAATTCCTATATACAAGATAGTGGACTTTTTTTCCCCATTCTTCCATCTGACCAAATTCGTCAGGGCAATAGTATGAAAACCATTTTCATTTCAGGCAATATCAGAAGAGAGGCCTTAATCTCATAAAATCTTAATTAAGTTCATTAGGCCAGTTTGTTGTGCACTTATATGCATATGTTATATAGCTCGGATTCAACAGTATTATGTCAGGTGATTCAATAATTTGAAGTACTAATCAAATTATTCAAGAATTCAGGGAGCCTTAAATGTCAGAAAACCACCACGTACTCAGTAGAGCTGAATTATGAAACTGTACCTCCATGCACACTTTCCCTAGGCCTAAATGCTTCAGCCATTCATTGACCACAAGCTTATAACATTAAGTGACAGCCAGCACCACACTTCATCTGTACTTTTCTTATGACTCTTCCCAGTTCTTGGCTACTTACCTCTTCTATTGGTCTGTAAGTTCTCAGAGGACTCGTTTTTGGTTTCTTGCGTCCTTGCAAGCACTGCAGACACCATGTATAGCACTTAGAATTTTCAAATGTACATACACGTGGAGGAGAGAAAGGAAGAAATGGCTGAGAGAGTGCCAATTCCCAATTAGAGGTACTTGTAGATGTGGGTGGGGATCTTAGTTTTCTAGAATATGATTATTTGAAAGACTTCTAAAGCACAAATCTGGACAAACCATGTGGCTCAGGTAGAGGTGAGGGCAGTTTAGTGTGAGAGAAGGAACCCAAAACTTTGGACACAAACATTAAATTTGGGTTCAGAAAGATTTCTTCCCTAGTTATATGATTTCAAGCAAATTAATTTCTTTGTTTCCAGGTTTCTTTAGATGGAAACATCAGAGTTTTCTTCCCTCTTAGGTTATCATGGGGACTAAGCGAGAATATTTCTAACAGATATGTGTGTATGTAGATCTGACACACACATAAAACAAATCAGTTAATTTAAAATACAAGTATTGCCACAGACATGCTTTTTTAAAATTTATATAATTTACTATCAGGAATAATTCCAAATGGATTATGAAGAAAATTTATTCATTTGAATTTGATGAGTTTTCAAAAAAAATCTTTATGAAGATATGTTCACCAGTAAAACATCAGCAGAACAATCATATAATGGGCAAAGTATCAGGCTGATAACCAAAGCAACATGCAACATAAAAAAGATACAATATAAAAAGAGACACAATCTGCTGGTAATTAAAAATCATTTCAACATGAACTCTGCTACCAGCACAGAACTAATTATTATAGTTATTGAATCCAAACCAAACCAAGGTAAGCTTGGCTGATGGAAGCCAGGAGTCAATAATGGGGGAAAAATAAGTTCCACGCTGCAAGAGATCTCAGTCGTGTTTTGAAGCATTTCCCTGGCCATCACGAGTAATATTAGAAAATCTTTTTGGCAAGGGAGGAAAATAAATATAAATATAATACTATATATTTTTTAAATCAGCAGACTGCCCTTGGAATGGGGCATTAGTAAAGTAGCAATGGGATAACTTTGAAGCATGATTTGTTCTGGGCTAAAAAAACATTCACAACGGGGTTATTTAAAGGTGTTACAATAGCTAAGTCCTGGTATTTAGACTTAAGGGAAGTAAAATTTTAAAAGGACACTTTTTTATCCCAAATTAAGGAGAATTTCCTTAAAACCAAGCATATTGCTAAAGTGCAACATTATACTTGGTAAGCAATAATTGACAACGCAATAAGTTTAAACGCTGTTATATTCTGCCCAAACCAGTCCCAGATACTGTTTAATAACCAAGATGCAAACTAATTTTGTTGCAACAAGCTAGACCAATTCTATCAAACATCTCCAGTTTCATTTAACGTTTGGAAGTGCATTTGAAGCCACTCGAGTCCTTCATATAGACCAGTTCCTAGTGTAACACAAGGGGCTTGAACATACCATGTTACATTGGGAAGAGACTGAAGACCTTGTTTATCTGTCATTTCACTGATGGCCATAGCATTTGGCAAATCCTGGTTGTTTGCAAGAAGGAGCAATGCTGCATCTCAAAACTCATCTTCCTGAAGCTTCTTTTCCACTGCCCCAGCTCTTCAGCTCCTTCCTCAGATCTTTCATGGTCATTGCTGTCTACCACAAAAATAAGACCCTGGGTATTCTGAAAGTAATGCATCCAGAGACGCCTTATTTTACGTTGACCATCAACATCCCATACTGTGAAACAAATGTTTTTATATTCTACTGTTTCCACATTAAAATCAGTGGTAGGAATGGTACTGACTATCTCTCCTAACTTCAATTTACATAGGATGGTCATTTTGTCAGCAGCATCCAAGCCAACCATCAAAATGTGCATTGCTTCTTGCAGAAAAGGCAGGGATGGGAGGAGATGGTGAGGCTCCTGACGGTAGTGGCACTGGCCATGGGCAGGAGCAGAGAGGTTTGGAGCTTCCTCCGCCTTCTCCTTTCTCACTCCTGGAAAACTGAGCAAGAAGGAGGAGGAGCTGAGGAATGAGAGGACAACAGGGACGGCTTGCTAGCTGGCGTGTCAGATGAAGTGCCAGGACAAGGATTAACAGGGCATGGATCGGCTCAGCAACTCCAGGCATGCTTTTTTTAATGCTGAATTTTGTTTCATGAGTATTTGCATCATTTAATGACACATAATCTCCTGAAGGACATTTTTGACTTAAAATATATCCCTTGCCTATTTCCAAGAAGACCTGCAGCAATGTATAAAGCAAACAGTCATAAATGACTCATGTTCTCCAGCTACATATTGTTGCTGCAAATGTGCCCAAAACTGTCACTACTGAATTAAAAGAGAACATTAACTTCCTAGAAAAGTTTTTAAAAGAGTAATTATAAATAAATACTAGCTGAGTAAACTTTGGAGGTATCGGACGTCTTAGAAGGGTCACCAGGGTTACTTCTTTGGCTCTGGTTCAGTAAGTTACTGAAGAGGCAGGCGTGGGTGGGGAAATTGCTTGACCTCTTTGGTCTTGGTGTTGAGATTGCTTAATAAGTTCCCCAAATGCTATCCAGTGCCACAAAAAATCTGTGTGGCTCATGGGTGTGGTTCATCAGTGTGGAAAAGGCCCACTTTACTATCATCTCAGCCCACACATCCCTACTAGGCGGGTATAGTCAGTATTAGGGAGGTGAGTATGCCTTCTGCTGATGCCAGTGAGGTTGAGAGACACTGTGAAGGAGGACATGGCAAGGAAGGGTTTAATTCTGCCTTCAGGTTTGGTTTTCCCCTGGTGAGGCCTTGATCAACAAGTGGAAGTTTTCTATGCAAGGGGAGCTAGAAAAGAAGGCAATAGAAATCAATAAATAGGTTTTGCAAAAAGAAAAAATGTGTCTCATTGATCTCTGAGAAATAAAAAAGGGAAATGGGGCTAAAAGGAACTTTTCTCTAGGTCATGAGAAGCTTTGGGGAAAAACCACAAGTTGTTGGGTATTTTTTAAAACCAGAATAACAACCTTTGGACATCACCCAAAAAGCCACTTGTCCTGCACAATGACCAGGACCTATAAAGTGGCTCCCAAGTGGGCTTCAGCCTCAGTCATTTCTTCTCAGACTGTATCTGGTTTACAGGGAGGCCTTTGGTACTGGGTAGATTGCTAACATATGGCTGCTACCTGGAATCTCCAAGTCCTTCAACATTCCTGGACAGCCCTTCACTTTCAATATGCAGATAGGAAACTGGTTCTGCAACCTGTGGAAGCCCAGTGTTTTCCCTCACCCCTTCCATGAATTCTTGGGGGCATTGTTTGCTTCATCCCATGTGTCAAGTAAGAACACGGGCCTCTACAACAGATATGGGATCAAATTCTGGTTCTGTTTCCTTTATTTGTATTATGTAATATTGTGCAAATTGCTTAGCTTTTCTCAGCCTTAATTCCCTCATCCACAAAATAAAGATAACACTACTTCTCTCCTAGGGTGATTATAAGTAAATAATGGGAAGATGATGATGAAGTAATACAGGTAAGGCACTCAGCATGGAGCCTGACACAAAGAACATGCAAAACAGATGGTAGCTGGAGTTTGTATTCTTTTAGTCACACACCTTAAACAGATGAGTAAAGATAGCAAACATTTCATATAGCCTTTATTAAAATCCACGACGACATTTCCCAAGGAGCTCCCTTCAACTTCAAACATTCTCAAGAACTCTATGGAATAGGAACCATTCTTAATTCTGAAAATACTGAACCACAGAAGGTAGACACAAGACATTCTATTTTTTTCCCTTTTTTGGACAATGATGTGCACAAAGAATCACAGACCCCTTGCAGTGATTACAAGGAAGCTGAAGATGCCTGACCCCAAGTTGCATGCATTTGCAAACATTTTTCTAAGGAATTTCCAACCTTCATTGACTACTTCTTTTCTGAAAGGGCTCAGTATTTACTGAAAAAAATACTTATTGAGTCTGTTATTTGCTGTGTACTGTGCTAGAAACACCTTGGTCTATACCTTAAAGGAAGTACTATAGTAGATGTGCAAGGTATTTGCGAAAAGTCAAATGAAAGAAAATCTGAGGGCTTATTATTTTCTCTTCCATCCTCAGCATTTTGATTCATGATAATCACTTCATTACATTAGGTTTTACATTGTGTCCAGTAATTATCTTGTCATAGAGGTCATGGCTCAGTTGGGAACTTCCCAGAGTCCCAACTGATATTTCTTAGAAATTACACCTCCCACTTTTCACATTCTATCCCCAAACTAACTTTTTCTTTTGAAAAAGCATATACATAGAGTTTTTTCCCTGCTTGTGTTTAGATATTTTGATATCTTTCATCAAATATTGTTTGAGCTGGAACATTAGGAAGCCCAAGTTGCCCTGATGGACATTATAGTCTTGGTGGGGTGCCACCGGGCAAAGTGGAATATGCGTATAATGAAATGACATTATAAAAATATGGCAGAAGAAGCAGAAGAGTCCATGAGGCCTTAAGTTGTCAGAGGAATTCCCACAAAAATGTAGGATTTTAGCTCAGTGAAGGGAATAGAATGGGTTTGGTTGGGGAAGGTGCAGCGCAAAAAGATTCTGCTGGAAGGCATAGCATGAGCACCTGTGTGCAGAGGTGGAGATGGGTGTCATGAGCTGTGGAGAGCAGGGCTGAACTAAGATGGCATCAGTCCTGTCAACTAAGAAGCCATGTTTAGAGCATGCACAGTAAGACAACAGCTCAGAAGGATGATGCAACCCTTCAGGCATGCACAGTACAAGGTGCTGGCAACACGGGCCTTTCTGAAGGGTAAGATCACTCTCTCAGAGCATGCACAGTAGAGCAACATAACAACATGTCCTTATCGAGGTGGCACAAAACTACATGTATTAATCAAAGGCTGATGCAACATTTCATCATAACAAGGATGAAAGTCAAGACCTTTGAACAGACAGTTGGGATGGCTAAAAGGAGCCCCGCTGTTCCGACTGACCCTACTCTAGCTAACTCTGAAGCGGTGGTAGATTCTGCCTTGCAAGACACTGACCAGCTGCCTCCCTGACCTGGACTCTTAGAACTTGGGTTCATTACCCTCCCCCCATTCTTTTGTGTGATGTTATTACTGATTGTTTCTGAGTGATTATTATTATTATTGGGTTGTTATAGATTTGGATTGAACCTGCATTAATAAAAGCTGAGTCACCTGTATTGACTCACTGTTATTCTTTGGTGCCAGTGTTGTCTGCAGGGCTGGTGGCATTATAGGCAGTCCAGCACCTCCAGTCTATGACAAAGACTGGGGGCAGACTTACAGAGAAAACTATAGTGTGGATACTCATAAGGTTAGAACATCACTCTCGATGTGAGCTCAAAGTGAGTAGGATGCCAGCCTGGGTGATACAGATTTATGTTGAAGAATACCAGGCTGGGGGTCATGAGTCAAGGCACTGGAAAACCCCTGAGTACAGGACTGAGGGGTTTGTGCTGACACTTTCTGAGCAAAGGGAGGGGGGAGTATATGAGTCATGCTTCATCTGGCACTGTGTGGGGAGATACTAGAAGTGGGGACACTGGAAATAAACTAAAGAAAGTTTGGAAGATTGGGAATGATTGCCTATGGGTGGCTAAGGGAGAGAGGGGAAAGAGTAGCAAATGATTCCAGAATGTCTGGCCTGGGTGTTTGGGAATGACGGGGCACCTTGCCCATCAATCAGTCTTTTGTAGGAATTCTTCCTTTCAAATGGCTGTCTTTCTTTCCCATTAATTTTTTTCTCTCCCTCCTGTTATACCTGGAATCTAGGGATTTTTTCAAGGGAACATTTTCTGCTGCAACTTCTATTGGGCATTCAAAGTTAATGGTCTGCAGCCAAGTATGGGATAAAGTTCCTCTACTTCTCTCTTACTGTCTAGCTGTTAGAACTAGCACAAGTCAATATACCTTAGAACTGGGGGCTGGAGGGGATGTTAAAAGATCATCTAGATAATTTCTCTGCCTTCAGGGAGGAGTAAACCAAAATCGTTCCAAATGTATTAAACATGCTTTGTTTTTAAATTACATTTTTCTGAAGGACCTCACCCATGATCCCTGGGAAAGCTCTTTAGAATTAATTGATTACTATCAGAAAACTGTTTAGGCTCAACCTCTCATATTTCAGTTTCAAACTTCATTTTTCTGTGGAGAGACAAAATAGCTGGTTATTATCTTCCTGATAAGAAGCCTTCACACTCTGAATCTCTTTTTCCTTAAATATATTTGTTTCTGAAACTTTTCCTTATATTCCCTTAAATAATATTCATTACTTGATGCTGAGTCCTCCCTCAAGCTGGTTGCTCTTCTTTAATTCGGAACCCAAAACAAGACTCTGTATTCTAGAAAAGGTTTGGCCATTTGACATAGAAGAACAATGATCCAATGATCCTACAGACCAGAACTTATTCCTCCAGGACTATACTGGCTCTTTAAACCACAGTGTGAGGATGGCTGAGGGCCATTTGTCGTCCTGTTGTTTTCCTGCTAAAGTTGTATATCATTGTCCCATCCTTCTCAATAACCCTCCCTCACCAAATGTTTCTTTTATCTTTTTTGTTATAATTGACATACATTATATTAGTTTCAGTTGTAGAATATAATGATTTGATGTTTGTATATACTGCAAAATAATTGCCGCAATAAGTCAAGTTAATAACTATAACTATCATATATAGTTATAGATCTTTTTCTTTGTGATGAAAACTTTTAAGATCTACTCTCTTAGTGGTATTCAGATATGCAAAACAGTATTGACTAGAATTGTCATGCTGTCCACTGCACCCCCGGGACTTATTTTATAACTGGAAAATTGTAGCTTTTGATGATTTTCACCCATCCCCCACGCCTTACCCTCTGCCTCTGGCAACCACCGATCTGTTCTCTGTATTTATGAGCTTGGCTTTTTGACTTTAGATTGCACACATAAGTGAGATCATACAGTATTTGTCTTTGTCTGACTTACCATAATATTCTCAAGTTTCATCAATATTGTTGCAATGGCAAGATTTCATTCTTTTTATGGTTCCATTGTGTGTATATTATATATGTATTAGTAAAATAGTTTCTAATCAAATATTTCTTTCATAGGCCATGATCAAATGGTTTTAATTGGTTATTCAATGAGCACATGGACATTTTTTTATAATGTTAGAAAATACATGGTGCTTTGGCCTAAATGCTTGTGTTTCCCCTCCCCATCCCAACTTTGTTTATTGGAAACCTAATGCCCCAGGTAATGGTATTAGGAGGTGAAGCCTTTGGGAAATAACTAGGCTATGAAGGCAGAGCCCTCATGAATAAGATTGCTGCCTCACACGAAGGCATCCCAGACAGCTAGCTTGCCCTGTCCACCATGTGAAAACAGCAGAAGTCTGCAACCCAGAGGAGGACTTCACCTGATCATACTGGCCCCTGATCTTGGACTCCCAGCCTCCAAAACTGTGAGGAATAGATTTCCGTTGTTTATAAGCTGCCCAGTCTATGGAATCTTATTAGAGCAGCACAAATGGACTAAGACACATGGTAAAAAGAAAAAGGATACGAAATGAAAAGTTTTTGTCTGACCCTTGTCTCAGCCATCTACTTTCTTCCCACAGGGTCCAATCACATTTCCAATCACAATCTGTTTTTTTTTTTAATTTTTATTTATTTATTTTTAGAAAGGGGAAGGGAGACAGAAAGGGAGAGAAACATCAATGCGCAGTTGCCTCTCAAGCACCCCGCACTGGGGACCTGGCCCACAACCCAGGCATGTGCCCTAATTGGGAATCGAATCCATGACTCTTTGGTTCACAGGCTGGCACTCAATCTACTAACCCACACCAACCAGGGCTATATAATGTATTCTTAATACAATTGGCAGTGTATTTTAATACTGTTCTACATCTTGTTTTAAATTTAATAATATACCTTGGTACACAGAGGTCTTCCTCATTCTATTTTATTATACTGTACAGAATACTGTATAGTATTCTTCTGAGTGGATGTACCATAATATATTTATTCCAAACCTTTCTAAACACTTATTCCATTCTCCAAAGTATCCCCTACCACCTGAAGACTGATGAAGACTATCATACTTCATCTTTAGTACACAGCTGTCTCCGGAGTGCTTATAGCATTGCACTCGGAGCCATAGCAAATAGAAGAAACAGTGAATCTGGCAGCCTCTGCTCTCTAGGAAACTACAGTTCCATCAACAATAAAAGACATGGGGATGGGGAAGGTTTGATTGCCAACTCAATCACCCCACAGTTTTCATTTGTTTTCAAGCACATCAGACTCTTTCTAATAATAGCCTTCTATATGGTATAAATGGCCTTTTCACATCCATGCTGGATGTACATGATTGTGAAGCTGATCTGACATATACTGGCAGCCTCTCAAGTAGGAGACCATGAAAGAGACCTAAATGAGCGAAGTGAAGTGAGCCAGTTGGGAGAGCACAAGCTCTGTTTAAAGGGAACAGCCAGCTGCTATTTTGTTCTGGGAAATTCTTTTCCTGTAGGTTACTAGATCTGATTGATTAACAAGAATCCATGGATAAAAGGTATATGGGATATTTTTGTTTAATTTCTTACAACCACATGTGAATCTATAATTATTTAAAAATATAAAGTTTAATTTAAAATAAAAACCAGACACTTAGATCACTGTGTGAAATTACCTGATTGATAAATGTAGGCAAAATTTTACACTGCACAGTCCCAATGAAACTCATCTGTCTACCACTTGCAGCCCCAGGACCATCACTTTTGTGATCGGTGCGTATTATGTGTTACATGCTGTTGAGTCACCTCTGACTCCTGATGATCTGTGCATATTTGATTTGTGTGAAGCCTGTGGCAGCCAATGCATGAATCTGCATAAAAAGTACCTCTTACTACTTTGTCATTTCCATTTGTTGAGTTTCCTCTCATTCCAGGTCCTTGGATGTGGCTGTGTTGCCCAAGCTACCCTCAGTCGAGGACATTTTGGAGGAATCATCACTATTAATGTTGGATTTGCAATGGCAGTCTCAATGGCCATTTATGTGACTGGAGGTGTCTCTGGTATGTATGTAATAGAAATAATAATAGTTACTATTATCTCAACCATTTCCATGTGCTAGCACAATGCTGGGTGCTTTATATACCTTCATTTATTTAGATCTCAGGAGTCCTGCAAGAGTATGTATTTGATTCTACTTTTAGAGATGATAAAATTAAATGTCCAGCAAATGGCAAGTGACATGTGCAACAGCAACATTTAGCAAGAGACAGAGATGGGTGTTAGAACTCAGAACTAATTCCTGTATCTGGCCACTGAGTCATTTTGTTCATCTGTCAATGCAGTCTTTTACTTGCTCTATGTCACACTTGGAAACTATTTCCCAGATGCCTTGTGAATAGCCCAGTGAAGATTGCCACTCCACAGAGGCAAAGTCCCTGGACCTTTATCTCTAGCACTTGGAGTCTGGGTCACTGACTGGCACATTCATGGAAGTGCAGGTCTGAACCAGTTCTTGGTCTAATTCTGCCCCAAATGGTGGGCTGATTGGAAGCCATTCTTAATTAAGTTTCTGAGAAGCAAGATGAACTGATACTTAATGCAACCTGGGAACTTAGAAAGGGACTGTGAAAATGACCCGGCTCCCAAAGGTTCTTGGAATCTTTCAGCAGCCTGGTCTGGGTGCTGAGAACTCTAAGACAAGACTGCTGGTGATAAGGCACAAAAAGGAACGGTGCATGCTGGGCACTGTGCTGGCTGCTGTATGGACTTTGTCTTCTCTCCTCTCCAGCAGGACTCTGCGGCAGGTATTAGTGTCTCCCTTCTACAGAGAAAACTGGAACTATGAGGGAGGAAGTAAATGGCCAGAAGCCCCACAGCCAGTGAAGAGGCAGACCAAAGATTTGACCCAGGTCTATATGACATTAAAGCTCATGCCCTGTTATTAGGCCATAGTCTTCTCTGGGAAGGGCATTACAGGTAGGGCCTGCCATTAAGCCAGCTGGCCTAGTGACAGGTGCTGTCACTGCAGCACTGAAGAATGATGGCTTGGACAACCTGGGAGCCTCCTCAGGCTGGTCACCCAGAACAGTCACTGCTGGCTGGCCCCCTTTCCGCATCATAGTCAGACTCAGATCCTGCGGAGGTCCAGGCTACAGGTTCCTGTGGATGTAATTTGTTTGGCATGAGCAGTGTTTCTGTTCAAACTCCTGCTGAGCCTCTGCTGTGATCCCAGCACTGTACTGCCTACCTAAGGCACAAGATTAACCAGGGGACCACCCTGAATGTGCATGTGTTGAGGCTTAATTACAGTGCAGGCCTCTGCACCACACACAGGACACACTCCCAAATTAAAACGAGCATGCAGGATGCTTGCTGCCATGCCTACACACTCCCATTCCATTCTCACAGTGTGGTTTCCTCTGTGTTAACACATGTGAGCATATTCTCAGCTAGTTTGTTTGCTTGTGTATGTGTGTGTAGACATGAGGTTTTGAAATATTTTGCTTACACGGCACCCTGAATTAAACATTGTCAAATATTTACTTAAGATCACTTTGTTCTATACCCTACCATTAGTTAGTTCCATAACTAACACCCTTTACCACCACTGCTGTCCATGACTGTTGGCATTCATAGATATACTAGGCAATTTGGGCAGTCACTGTAGGAGGATAAGGGCAGGGACCCACAGGAAGGGGGAGAGGGAATGAAGGCTGGTATGAAGACTTTCCATCAGGCCCCAGGACTCAGGTTAAGCCCCTGGGTTTAGAGGAGTGAAGGCATGAACTGATGGGACTGTTTTTAATAGAGTTGTTTCTGGGTGAGAACTGGAAGCTGGCCAAATTGTTCATGAGGGATTGTGAGATCCCAAAATACTAGTAGAGCAGTTTCTGAACCTGAATGATGTTGGAAGGTAGGAAATGGAGCTTATCTACTCTTCTCTGTTTGGCACTCAGCACTGTTCAGGCTCCCTGAAAACTGGTGGCTTTGGGAACCTGCACAGACAATACCCTGGCCCACCAATGACATCCATGCAGATTCAGTGTTGGCTCTAGAAGCAGCAGGAATAAGAGAAGATTGTGTGCAGGAGGCGACTTTCTCATGGTAGCTACAGCTAACTTAATGGCTTAGGAGCACTAGTGAGGCCCTCTTTGAGGATTCTAACATAACCAACATATATTGGGCATAAACATAAATGAGATCTCATTTTGTGGTTGCAGATTGGTAAGGTGAGCTGGCCTCTGGTTTTGAAATAGAAAACATTACCTTACTGCAAAGAAGCTACTGCACCCTGCTTCCCTTGTGGCTGTGCGGGTGGCCTGGGAACCCAACCCAGCCAATCAGAACTTATGACATCCTCATGCACCATCCAACACTGAGTGTCCCACTGCCTACCTGCACCTAGGCAATGGTGGTTGTTTGGATGTAGCATTTTATATGTAACATAAATTCATTGAAAAATCAGAATACCTTTGCTTAATGACAAAATATTGAGGTTATCTCTGTCATAGAATTGTCTGTGGGTGGTGGAGATAAGTAACATAAATTCATTGAAAAGTCAGAACAGCTTTGCTTAATGACAAAATATTGAGGTTATCTCTGTCATAGAATTGTCTGTGGGTGGTGGAGAGGAGGGCACTGGTCTAGAACAGAACCTTGAAAGAGTTCAGCCTGCTCACTGAAGACTTTTATCTCAGGCCTCCGTGGGCTCTGCCTGCCCTTCAGGGCTCTTTAGGCAAATAATCTGATCATCACAACAACCTTGGCAGGGCCAGACTTTGAGTGCAGCACTCTCTGACTCTAGCACTCATGTTCTTTCCAGTACACTGCTCTGCCTGGTCCTGCTGGGTCAGCCAGAGTGGCCCCTCATCTCTGTGAGGAGGAACTGTCCTCATTGCTTTGCAAAGCACCCTCCCAGACATACCCTCTCTGGCTTCCAATGTCCCCTCTCTGTAGATATTTGTGATCTGATTTATCTGAACAAAGGTCTCTATTTCTTGAACTTCGACACATACTAACTGCCTTGCAGCATGGGAAGTCCAAGGTGAATAATAGTTCCTGTCTCATGGTACTTATTAGGGACTTAAAAGCAAAACCCTACCTATGGGAAGTTTCATTTTGGAAGAGGAGCTCTCTAAACAAACAACTCCTCCACTAATGAACTCATCTGAGGGGAGGTGTTTTTGTTTGGAGGTGATTTCTGATGTACCCTGGTCCTTTCACATTGGGTTCCCCTGGGCTGGCCGGGTGGCAGCTACTCCCCAATGCAGCCCTGGGAGAAGGGGAACAGGGTTGGTTTCAGGAACTTTCCGCCACCGTGTGTGCTTCCTGCTCCTAACCCATTTCCAGCTTTCCTAGCATGCTATATTCCTGCTAGTCTCCAGAATTGTAACTCTCTTGGATTTAAAAGTAAAACAAAACATGTGACATGTTTGTAAGGCTTCAGGAAATCATCTCTGCTTTGGTGCATTGGTGTTTTCTTGCTCATATTAACCCCCAAGTGTCAGGGGCAGATGTAGAAAGGACCCTTGTGGTTTAGCCAGCAGACAGAAAAAACTCTCCCCACTGCAAACCCACTTCGGCTTAGAGATTCAGGATAAGCATAGCTTCCTTCCCTTCACAAGGAGGGCTTCCAGAAATAAGCTCACCTACAGGTGCTGTGGAGGATCAAATGTCGAAGTATCATCATAATCATCATCATTATCGTCACTCTTTTTTACAACTGTATCTACAGTCTGAGGGTCCCCACTTTAATGTGGTCATATTGACAGTGACTCTAATTCCCCCTGCACACAAAACGTCATCTGTACGCATCAAATGTACAATTTTTTGTCTGAAGGAAAGTGAATCCATGTACTCATGTTCTTTTTATTTTTTTCTGCCTGCTAAGGCAGATAAGCCTTTATAAACTTGGTGAAAAAGGTCTGGAAGTGATATAACATTGGACCAAAGCTCTAGAGTTCAGATAAGCCTGGATTTGAATTCTAGTTCTACCATTTACTAACATGTATCCTTAAGAAAGTTACTTTAGTTCTATGCCTCAGTTTTCTCACCAGTTAACTGGAGTGGTACCCATCTCAGTGGGTTCTTATAAAGATCAAGGGCATGTAAGGCCCCTGTGATAGCATCTGGCAAGTGTTCAGTGAATGTTGTTGTTACTAGCAAAGCCAGCTGGGACTGTTAGTGACTTTCCAGAACAAACTCTCTGATCTTGTGGCTAGAGGAGAATTGGGAGGCTGATTTGTCTAGCCTTGGTTTAGGTTGGGATAACAGAAGTGCTCCTACATCTGTGTGTGAGGGAAATACGTTGTTTATGCAGAAGAACTACGGAGAATCCACTCAGACAGTGTGATCACCTCAAAGTAAACTGAGTCCCTTACCTCAGTGGCAGGCACAGCCCAGTAGCCATAGGACATTTCTCTAAAGAGACATCTCTTTCTCATTCTAAGATTGTTTTATATCCTCCAAACATGAACTGATAAATGACTAGATACAGATTTAAACCTTATAAGTATATTGTATATTGACTTTTTTAAAGTATATTGAACATAACAGTTCACATCAATCTCTTAGAGGTTATTGCTTTATAGATAGAGAAAACTCAGTAGAGAGATGATGGCTAGATGACAGATAGATCGATAGATGATAGATAGATAGATAGATAGCAAAAATTATACACTTGAGTACAAATTTCTTTCTATTCAATATATCACAAAGGTAAACATCCTAAACAATGTCTAATGATGCCATGTAGATTATTAGTCCTCCCTTCCTCCCCACTCAATCTCTTTCTCTCTTTCTCCCTCTCCTCCCCCCCCACACACACATTCAACACAGACACACAGACACACAAGACTCTATGTTCTCACATACAGATCTCTTCCTAGAAGACTAAGTTCTGCCCAGGATTTTCATCGTAGTAACTCTCCCTGACCTGCTCTCTAACATTCCAAATGATCTTATTTTCCTTGCAGGTGGCCACATCAACCCAGCTGTGTCTTTTGCAATGTGTCTCTTTGGACGGATGAAATGGTTCAAATTGCCGTTTTATGTGGGAGCCCAGTTCTTGGGAGGGTTTGTAGGTGCCGCAGTCCTCTTTGGTATTTACTATGGTGAGTAAGAGCCCCAAGTGCAAAGGTTAGGGAGAGCTGGGCATAATTTGAACAGCAGAATTACTTGAAATAGGTGCAATAAGGCAAGAATAGGAAACAGTCTACAATAGACAAGCAATTCTAAGAGTTCTAAGTTCTAAATAATTGGGCCAACATTATTATTAGGGGAAATTCATGAAGCCTCTTCATGAAAATGGTCACAACTTAAGAGGTAGAGCAGAAATTAAAGGAAGCATATATTTAGGCCCAACCAGTGCTATACTGTGAACTTGCACAAAGTAAGGAGCTGTGTGACTTAAATAAGTCACCTGGTCTTACCGATCCCAGTTTCCTTTCTGGAAAAAATGTGGTAGGAGAGACCTGGGGCCAGCACAGGCTCTGTGGGGACTGCTGTCTCCCTTCCTCCAAAGGCAACTTCACTATACATGACATCCTCAAGTTGTGAACTGCTAATAGAGTTATGAACTCTGCCTAGAGTAGGTACAAGTTCTACATTGGCTTTTGGTCTAGCTCAAAAATTCCAACAACTCTCCAAAAGATTATTTCCAGGGTCCACTGATTAAGGATTTGACTCAAGTTTAGAGTGAACCATTGAGGGCAGCCAGTGCTTTCTATCCTTGACCTGCCATCCTGTGACTTCTCTGGTCATCTCTGAACCCACCATACTATAAAGTAAAGAAGGCAAACCATATGGATCTTCCAAAGTAAACCTGAGTGTTTACTACCATTGGTTAACACAAGACCAGGCATAGGTCTCCCTCACCCCTTCCCAGAGAACATAACGTGCAGAGCTCTGTCTTCCACAGATGGACTTATGTCCTTTGCTGGTGGGAAACTACTCATCGTGGGAGAAAATGCAACAGCACACATTTTTGCAACATACCCAGCTCCTTATCTGTCTCTGGTGAATGCATTTGCAGACCAAGTAAGTGTACAGTCAACACAGAGCTGACTTTGGTGAAAAGATGGGATTTAATAAGGAGATTGCATGGGAGAACTATAGGCTTATCAGAAAAGAAAGGCTGTGTTTCCAAAGTCACAGGTCACTAGGCATCACCCAAGCTTTGTCGGCAAAGAGTTTCCTGCTCCCTCATTAATATATATACTGTTCATACCAGTTGAGGTCCAGAAAATAGTGGATGACTGGACATTTCAACCTCTGTAACTACAAGTAGAGTCTGTTTCACTATTATGTCTCTTTTGTGTGTGTGATCTAAATGTGGAGACACAGGAAAAGATACTTCAATCTCAATTCAAAGATTGTGAAGTGAGGAAGTTGAGCCTTAGGTTATCACAGACCCTCTCTGTCTCTTCATGTGAATAGGTTTATTCAAATTCTCAAGGAAGCTAGAAATATCAAAGTTTCTCTGCCTCATTAACATTTGAACAAGCTGCATCCAAGAACCTGTGGTGTAGCCAATAGCACAATTATTCTGGTCAGTTTGTGGCAGGACCAACATTGTTAGCTTGACAGACTCTTCCTCCCTTACTGTATCCTAGGAAGGCTGCTTGCCAGCTTGGTCAGGACAGGGAAGGAAGGAAGGGAGGAAGGGAAGGAGGAAAGGAAGAAGGAAATCTCCAGCAATTCTAAGACTTTTTCTTGTGTATAGGACTTACACAAGTGAAAGTGCACATGTGGATAAAATGGAGTTTTCAGTTTGCTGACTCCGCCTTCCTCCATTCAGTGGGTGAAAAATCTGTTAAAATTTAAGTTCTCATGGCTTCCACCCTGTTCCTTTACACTGTGACCAGTAAACCAAGCAGGCAACAAATGCTTACTGCACACTCACTATGTGATCAGCCCTGTGCCTGGAGCTTAAAGGACACAGGGCTGTGACTTGAAAGGAAATGTAAGTTGTAAAGATCCAGGACTTGGAGCCTAAGTGCCCAGACTAAAATAATTGTTCTGCCAACTCCCTATGCAATGTCAGAAAATGACTGAACGTTTTTGGTCTCAGGTTGTTCATTTGTAAAATGGGGCTAATATTAGCCCTTATATGGTTACTAATGAGGCTAGAATGAATGATATGAGGAAAATGCATTGTCAACAGCATCTGCCCAAGGAATTTAGAATCTTGTTGAAGAACAAAATGGTCACATAAGAACAAAAGAAACAATGCAAAACCTCCCCCCCCCACCCCCAGAGTAAGCTGGCCCCAGGACATTTTTAGGTCACTTTATCTCAAGATAACTCAATTGCTTGGCTCCAAATATTGTTCAAGCATATTCTATAATTTAATTAACAATCATTCTGTTACCTTATAAATAATTACTGGCACCTACTAAAGCAGGTACAGCCCCATGCTGTTCCTTATTCAAGGAATACAGGGCCAAGACTCTGACAAGTAACAGGTGGATCACTCCTTGTAGGGTGACGATGGCGAGGATAGAAGTCAAGTCAGAATGCAACCAGAACCCACAGGCGGAAGTTTCTACTCTGCCCGGGAGAGTGGGATAGGTTTTCCAGAGAAGAGAGCTCTTGGGAGAACATGTCTTTTTGAATGCAAATTCTTGTAATATTATTCATTCAGAAGGCAGATAAAACAATGAAAAGCTTAAACTCTAAAATCAGTTGCCTGGTTGTCATCCTGATTCTTTTGCTTATAAACTCTGGCACTAGGGCAAGTCTCTTAACCTCATTCTATCCAAATTTTCTCATGTGTAAACTGAGAATAATAATAGGACTTATCTCATAGGTTATTCTGAAGTTCTAACGAGATAAAGCATGTTAAGCACTTGGCCCAGAATAAGTGTTCAGCAAATAGTCACTGTCTTTTAGCTGTTAAAGTAAAACAATAGTTTGGAAACTTTAGAAAACAAAGGGAGGAAAAACAAGCTAAAAGCCTCCACTTCAGAATATCTGTTATCACTTTTTTTGTATATTCTCTTAGAAGTTTTCTTTTATGCATGTTTGTAAAATATAATACACATATAACTTTTTCATTTAATATCAGAAGCATTTTTAAATGTTACCCCTTAGCTTTTATATTTATTTTTTTTAAGATTTTATTTATTTATTTATTGAGAGAGAAGAAGGGGGGAGAAAGGGAGGGAGAGAAACATTGGTGTGGGAAACATTGATTGGTTGCCTCTCATACGCGCCTGGCCCAGGATAGAACCTGCAACCCAGGCATGTGCCCTGAGTGGGAATCAAACCAGTGACCTTTCGCTTTGCTAAACGATGCCCAGCCAGCTGAGCCACACCAGTCAGGGCTATTTTTTAAAGTTTATTGAGATACAAATTCACATATCATTACAGTTGACCCATTTAAAGTGTACTATTAATGGCTTTTAGTAATTTACAGAATTGTGCAACTATCACTACAATATATTTTAGAATATTTTTGTAACTGCAAAAAGAAACCTGTTGCCAGTTAGCTGTAATCCTTGACTTTATTCCACCCCATAGCACTAGGCAACCACTAATCTATTTTCTGTGTCTGTAGATTTGCATATTCTGGACATTTAGTGTAAAGGGAATCATACAATATGTGATCTTTTGTAACAGATCTTTCTTTCATTTAGCATTATAGTTTTTAATTTTTATTTTTATTTTAAGTATATTTTATTGATTATGCTATTACAGTTGTCCCCATTTTTCCCCTTTGCCCCCTTCTGCCAGGTATCCCCCTTCCCACCAACAATCCCCTCTCTTAGTTTGTGTCCATGGATCATGCATATAAGTTCTTTGGCTTCTTCATTTCCTATACTATTCTTAACCTCTCCCTGTCTGCTTTGTACCTACCAATTATGCTTCTTAGTCCCTATACCTCCCCTATTCTCCCCCTTCTCCCTCCCCACTGATAACCCACCAAATGATCTCCACATCTATGATTCTGTTCCTGTTCTCGTTGTTTGCTTAGTTTGTTTTTGTTTTCATATTTTAGATTCAGTTGTTGATAGTTGTCAGTTTGTTGTCGTTTTAATGTTCATAGTTTTGATGTTTTTTAATGTTTATTTATTGATTGATTTTTAGAGAGAGAGGAAGGAAGAGAGAAAGAAACATTGACCTGTGGTTCCACTTATTTTTGCATTCATTGGTTAATTCTTGTATGTGCCCTGACCAGGGATCAAACCCACAACCTTGGCATGTCAGTACGATGTTCTAACGAAATGAACTACCTGGCCAGGGCCGATCTTCTTTTTCTTAGAAAAGTCCCTTTAACATTTCATATAATAATGGCTTGGTGATGATGAACCCCTTTAGCTTGCTCTTATCTGGGAAGCACTTTATCAGCCTTTCAATTCTAAATGATAGCTTTGCTGGACAGAGTAATCTTGGATGTAGGTCCTTGCTTTTCATCACTTTGACTATTCTGGCCTGCAAAGTTTCTTTTGGGAAATCAGCTGATAATCTTATGAGAACTCCTTTGTAGGTAACTCTCTGCTTTTTCTCTTGCTACTTTTAAGATTCTCTCTTATCTTTAACCTTTGGCATTTTAATTATGACGTGTCTTGGTGTGGTCCTCTTTGGGCCCAACTTGTTTGGGACTTTCTATGCTTCCTGGACTTGTATGTCTATTTCCTTCACCAAATTGGGGAAGTGTTCTTTCATTATTTGTCAAATGAGTTTTCAATTTCTTGCTCCTCCTCTTCTCCTTCTGACATCCCTATGATTTAGATGTTGGGTCTTTTGTTGATGTCCCGGAGTCTTCTTATTCTCTCCTCTTTTTTTTTTAAATGTTTGTTTCTTCATTCTGTTCTGATTGACTGTTTATTTCTTCCTTATGTTCCAAATTGTTTATTTGAACCCTGGCTTCCTTCCCTTCACTGTTAGTTCTCTGTGAATTTTTCTTTATTTCACTTAGTGTAGCCTTCATTTCTTCCCTTATACTTTTGCCGTATTCAGTGAGTTCTCTGAGCATCCTTATCATCAGTGTTTTGAACTCTGCATCTGATAGGTTGGCTATCTGTTTTATTTCATTCTTTTTCTGAGGTTTTGTTCTATTCTTTCATTTAGGTCATATTTCTTTGTCTTCTCAATTTGGCAGCCTCCCTGTGTTTGTTTCTGTGTATTAGGTAGAGCTGCTTTGACTCCCTATCTTAGCGCACCTGTTAAGTTGTATGGGGCAGAATCTTAGGTATTCACCAGGGCTGGGTACTTGTTTCACTGCTTTGTGGCTCTGTATGTGGGGGAGGGGTCGGAGAGAGGACAATGCCACTATCTGGTTAGTGGAAGCTTGCTTGGCACTCACCCCATTGCCAGTCACTTCACCCTCTTCCCGTATGTGACTGGCACCCCTCCAGTTGCTGCCCCAGTGGTGTTTTCCAGAGTGGGCGGGTTTGTGTATATTCTAGAACTGTGCAGCCACTTTAAACAAACTGTCCTGAAAAATTGGCAGTTTCTTCTGTCACCCCAACTCCCATTGGTTTTTACAGCCAGAAGTTATGGGGCTTCATTTGCCCAGTGCTGGAACCCTGGGCTGCATGGTGTGCCATGAGGCTGGGATTGTTTGCTCCCCAAGTGGCCTTCTGGGTTTTATTTGTCACACATGAATGTGGGACTGCCCATCTCACGGGCCCAGCCATCGCAGCCCCGCCACTGCCACACCGTGTCCTTTCCATCTCCACCCCTCCTACCCATCTAGATGAATATGGCTTCTGTAAATCCTTGGTTGTGGACTTCCATACAGTTCAATTTTCTGGCAGTTCTGGGCATTTTTTGTTTTGCAGTTAGTTGTGATCCTTCTTATGGTTGTGTGAGAAGGTGAAGCGTGTCTACCCATGCCTCCATCTTGACCGGAAGTGGCTCTAGGGCTATTCGTTTTAGTGACTATATAGTAGACTATAAAATGGGCACTAATTTCCCTGTCGATGTGTACTTAGATGGTTTCCAGTTTTTCAATACTATAAGTACAGTTGACCTTTGAACAACATCGGAGTGAGGGGTGCCCACCCCCATACAATCAAAACCCGGCATATAAATTTTGACCCTCTCAAAACTTAGCTACTATAGTTTACTTTTGGCTGAAAGCTTTACCAGGAACATAAACAGTTGATTAACACATATTTTGTATGTTGTATGTATTATATGTTCTTACAATAAAGTAAACTAGAGAAAATGTTATTGAAGAAATCACAAAGAAGAGAAAGTACACTTACAGTATTTATTGGAAAAAAATGCAGTTGAAAACCCATGTTATTTAAGGGTCAACTGTAATGGTTAATGAACACATCTGTTCTATGATAATTCTGTATTTTAGATTATTTTCATGGTATGGTTGTCAAATACCCAATGAAGTCAAACTGAATAATTTTTAAAATGCATATTGCTAAATTTCTGCTGAGTTTCTTTTCAGAAGTGTGGTGCATGTTTAGCTCTGCTGGGAAAGCCTGAGAGAACTGCTGTCATTTTTCTAACTTTTGGTATTGTTTGCATTTCTTTTCATTATAAATCAGTTTCCCCGCTAACTTGTTTCTTAATTCTGCTTTTCTTTTATGAACTTTCTGTTCATTTCCTTTACCCATCTACCTCTTGACACCTCACATCATTGGTCTTGCCAACTTGAAGGAGCCTCTTTGTCTGCAGGTTTTCCAACCTGCAGTTTGTCTTTCTGTTTAGCTGGGTAGTAGTTTAGCAGGAGAGTGTAGTGAAGATAACATTCTCTAGAGCCTCACTCTCTGGGTCCACACCTGACTGCCACTAAGTGTGTAGCCTTGGGCAAAGAACTGATTTGTACACAAAAATATTAGCACCCACACCTAAGAGTGCTATGATAAAGTGAGTGTCTGGTACAGTGTGCTCACCCAGTGTATGTTAGTTATTACTAGGTTTGTTTTTAACAGGAAGGAGTGAATTTTGAGGTGGGAGAATGGACAGACTATAAGCTAAATCCTCTGTGCTTTTTCTCCTCCCACAGGTACTGGCCACCATGTTTCTCCTCATGGTTGTCTTTGCCATCTTTGACTCCAGAAACTTGGGAGCCCCTAAAGGCTTAGAACCCATTGTCATTGGCCTCCTGATTATTGTCCTTTCTTCCTCTTTGGGGCTGAACAGTGGCTGTGCCATGAATCCAGCTCGAGACCTGAGTCCCAGATTGTTCACTGCTTTGGCTGGATGGGGCTTTGAGGTCTTCACGTAAGTAGCAATGGGTGCGGGCAGAGGGGAGAGAAAGATTCAGGCTGTACTTTATCAGGGAAGGCTGTGCTTTGAATTGGGATCCCGGAGAGTATGATTGCAGAGGTAGAGATCAAGTGCATACTCTGATCATGAATGTGGAATGTTTTACTGGTGATTTGTGATAACATGGGGCTCTGTGTGTGTGAGAGACAGAGAGAGACAGAGAGACAGAAAGACAGAGAGAAAGAATTCCAAAGAGACAGTCCTGTCCTGTATATAATTGGTATACGGTTAAAGGTGAATATTTCAATTGTATAACTTGTCTATAGATTCACTTTCTGACAAAATTGGACTAGAATTTACATGTTTCAATACTACTTCAGGGCTCTTTCTAGTGACCCATGCTAGCTATGTTTTTTTGATTGATTGATTCATTCATTCATTCAGCAGATCTTCACTGAACACTATCTATGCTGTGGTCATTGAGCTAGGCAAGGAAATTTGAAATTAGCTAAGTCAGTAGTCATGACCAATGTAATGAGTGGTCTGGCAACCCCTCAGACAAAGTTCCAAGGAATGACTAGCTCTGCCTGGGGAAGTTCAGAAAGGCACCACTGAAAAAAGAGTTGACTTGGGTCTTTAGGTATGAGTAAAAAATTCCTGTCAGAGATAAAAGACAGCCTGTGCACAGGAAATGGCAAGACCCTGTGCTTTCAACCTCAGAATGTACTGAAGAACTATGCCAACAATTAGTGCCAAGCTGCCAGGACAAATTTTGCCCATTAATTCCTCCCACTCTCCCCACTTAAAGTCACAGTGACTCATCCCACCCATTCACCACATCTCTCTACAGGAAAGGAACTTCCTTTGGTTCCTCAGAAATAGAGCTCTAACATGGAGAAAGAGAAGTAGGAAAAACACTTGACAACAAATTTTCATTTAATGTTTGCTGTAAGAACAAAGGATTTGAGTGTCCCTAAATGCTGGCCTGCACAAATAGTCATACCCATGTGATAACCTTATTTAAGTGAGAGTTTGTCTGGCCTTCACAAGTATGAGGATCAAGCCATTAGAATAACTGACACCATTCACCATTCACATAACCACCACCACAGATAGTGTTGAGAGCTGCTAGAGTATCAGCATCATGAGGACAGATACCTTGACAGCTTTTTCATGGCTGTATCCATGAAAATAGGGCCTGGCACACAGAGAGTTCAATAGAAGTTACTGACAAAGGAATGAATATACGCTGTGTTCCATACATGTCCGAGGAGATGAGGGTTATGAGAAGAATCAAGCAACATTCCTATCTTTAAGAAACAAGAAATACAATGAATTTTCTAAAACAGTGATTTTTGGACCAGAGGCATTTTGCCCCCAGGGACATTTGGCAGTGTCTGGAGACATTGCTGGTTGTCACAGCTGGGAAGGCTGGGGGCAGCAGTTGTTACTGGCATCTAGTGGGTAGAGGTTAGCATATTGGGAAACTGCTAAGCACCCTACAGTACTCAGGACAGACCCCCACAACAAAGCATTACTTGGCCAAAAATATCAGGAGTGCCACTTAAGGAGCTCTATTCCAGAATAGTCACCACTAGGACACAAGAAGGTTGAATAAAATGTCTTCAGCTGAAAATGATCCTTTGTGTGCTTCTAGTAGAGATTCAGAATGTAAGTCCTAAAGATCTCCTTATTCCCAGAGTCCAGAATTAGCCCATGAGTTTCTTTTAATCCCATGTTCCTGATATTCACTCAGGAGACCACTACCCCCACCACCAAGTCACTCCTGTTAGTTTCACACAGGACCCTAGAACTAAGATGCCCCAAGGTGATCTAGCCTCCCTTTGAGCCCTGCTTGGTAATTCACCAAAGCTCTATGAGTGACGGTGGTTCTAGAACAGGCAGAGATCTTGCCCGTTCTCTCTCAGCTTTACTAAGTATGTGGTAGGAGACCATATCTGTGGAAGAACACTGAATCACTAAATGCCAAACTCTGAATTCCATGTCCCTTTTTAGCATCAGGGTCTTTTCCCTTCATGCATTCACTTATTCATCCATGCAGCTACCAGATCTCTTATTCAAGGCCCTGTGCTTTTAAAGATGGTTAACAGCCAATCGTTGCCCTTTGTGCTGTTGTTATGTTCTATTTCAGAGGGGCTAGCATAGGCTCCTCCACGAGGTTGAAGCTGACAAGTGACACGAAAGAGATTTGACTAATTGCCTCCAGGAGCTGAGAAGGTTTGCAGCTCCAAATTTAGAAATTGTGGGGGTTACACATGAGCATTTTGTGGTACCTAGACATTTTAAATGGGATATTTCCAAGGATATTTCAGCTGGAGAGGATCCTGTATACAAAAGCTGAATATTAAAATAACAAGTGATCCAGTCTAGCTGGAAAGGGTGCATGGAGGTCAGTAATGGCAAGTATTGATAGACCATAGAGGTCCTAAACTCCCAGAATGAAAATGTGGGGGCTTTGCTTCTCCCTATTCTATAGATTGCAGGAAACAACAAAGATTTAGGGCAGAAGCCTGACATGCTTAGAACTTTAATTTAGCAAAATTAATCTGACATAATAATATAAAAATGAATTAAAAATAAGAGAGTAGAAGGAGCAGAAACCAGTTAAGAAAAAGTGAGGCTTGCTGGTAATCCTCAACCAAGAAATTCTCAAGAAAACCTCTGAGAGACAGCAGCACTCCAACGTGTCCCTACAGCGTCCCGTCCTTTCAAGGTTCCACAGCGAAGGCAAGCACCTCAGCAGATGTCCAAGCTTGGACCCTCACCCTCGGCTAAAACCCAGGATGCTTCTTCTCAGACCCTCATGGGCCCCTGTATGGCAAGCAGTGAGGCTGACCGGGAAGTGAGTCACCAGAAGGCCTAACAAGAGCCAGTGTCAACAGACCCTGGCTGAGTTTTGCTTTTCCAGTAAACATGAGGATGTTTCCTATTCGGGTTCTCTCCATGAATTCACATGAAGATATTAATGACTTAATGGATGAAGGGTTTCAGGGCAATTTTAATTTTTCAAAACTTTATCTGAAGGAATGAATGAATTCCATGATGGCACTTTAAGCAATTAGCACAGATATTTTTCCCGCAAAATTATAGCATACAAATGACCCTGTGTACATGTAAGATGTAACCAGTCAGGGAGCCCCATATGAGCCCCTCCACTTATGACCTGTGACCCTGACACAAGCCGTTAAGCTCTGATAAGAGGAGAGTCCATCCAGGGAAAGGAGAACTTGTGGCTTGGGGGATATCTTGGACATAATCTGTGGAGGATACCGACCAGCAGTATCCATCTCGGCTGCAGATGTTCGTCAAAACATGCTAAAAACATACACAGAGACAACCAGATCCTGTGGGGGAATAGGAACAGAAGGGCCACTCCTCACGTGGGGAGCACCTTTCTGTTCCTATTCCCCCACAATAATCTGTTAAGTGACAGTGAGAGATCCACTATGAAATAGTGATGAAAGGAAGGGAATGAAAGACCTCTTAGTTCTTTAAAACCCCTATACCTCTCACAGAAAGTTCCATCTGGATTTGGGGACACGGTAAAGGGTGCTGTGGGAACAGCAGTGCCCTGTCCTCTCTCCCATGCAGTAAGAGTGACATCTTGTGGTGGCTATGCTCAATCTCAGTGCTGTTCCCGTGAGCCAGCATTGATGATCTGAGGTTTATAATCTAAGAGTGCTTGGATGATCCAATGGAAGACACCACTGTGCCAATGGAAGCATGAATCTCAGAGAGGGGGAGACTTGCCCAAAGACCTCTTAGATGATCCTGAGGTTAGAACTCAGTCTCATGAATCCTAGGACTGGCCCCTTGTTTGTGCTTATTTCCTTTATTATCCTTTATCATCAAAATTTGATGCAAAGCAAAAGACCCTATGTGTAGCTATTCAGCACAATGATACCGTGTTATTAAGAACAGCCCTGAATCCTTCCCTTTACCAGAACACTATGAAACCCCCCACGTGTATCAACGTGTTCCTCCTGCTTCCCCTGCCCTCCTCCACATTGTCCTGAATTATTTTTTGTTCATCATTGCCCCACTTTTAAAAAGTCTTATCTCAAATGTTTGTATCTAATGCAGTATATTACATAGTTGTGCTTGCTTATGAGTATTCATGGTCCTTTCTATTGAGTTAGGTAAGTGGACTTCCTGTCTCCCAAAGACAGGATGACAATTCACAAAAACAGCTTTCTCATAGAACTATACCTTTAATATAACGTACTGATGTTGAGGATGTCTGGAGGGGACAGGGAATCACAGCACAATAGCCTCATCAGAAAATAACTTTAAGCTGTGTCCTCAAAAAATATGGCTGCCCTCATACACCTGTGATGTCCAGGCATCTCCCCCCATCTTCCCAGTCATAATCCTCAGAACTCATTATTTCAGGATGACAGAAAGTAGACTCCTGAATAACTACCCTGCACTTTTGCTAAATGCCCTCTATGATGACCATATTCAAGGACGATATTTTCTGAAAGGAAAATAAATGGGACAAAGTCTCTCATTAAGCACTCATAAAACAATGGAGTGCATCATCTGAAATCAGGTGTATTGGAAAACCCAGGCTGCCAAGCTGCAGTGAGTGAGTGCCCTGACTGTTGCATGCAAAGGAAGCTGTAGCGTGAGAAAGGTGCGCTGGTTGGCGAATCACAAGCAGTAATAGCAGGAGAAAGCCCAAGTGACGTGTTACTAATTCCTTGTTTGATTTCAGAGTTGGAAATAACTTCTGGTGGGTTCCTGTAGTGGGCCCTTTGGTTGGCGCTGCCATTGGAGGCCTCATCTATGTTTTTATCATTGAAATCCACCATCCAGACCCTGACCCAGACTTGGAGGCAGAACAATCTGAAGACATACCAGAGAAACATGAACTTAGTGTGATAATGTAGCAGCGTGCTCAGTTCTAGGCTTACAGTTGGCTGAGCTGACGTTCTCTTCAGGAAAGATGGCATGCATGTGTCTATGTTTTCCTAAGACCGGGGCAGATCTGCCCAATGTTCTCTGCTAGCCACTCGGGACACCTAATTAGAAAAGCATCTGAATGAAGTTTTGAGAATACTGACCTCTTCTCTACCAGCCCTCCTCCCCAGAATAACACGAACTGACTCCTGAAACAGTCTTCTCTCCACCCTGTTTATTTCATTCTTTCATGTGAAGTTTTGTTATTGGGTGAGCACTAATAACTTGGAACTTTGACCATGGACTTATTTGGATAGTCTCAGCTGCATTATCTGTATAAAACAGTATCACCAAATGCTTTATTTTCAAATCCACAAAGGTTACATTCTGAATATCAGCCAAAACTAAATTGAAAGATAGAACAGTGGTTTCAGTTCACATATCCATGAACTGGGGAACTAAAGGGTTAACTCCCTAGTTTTGCTGTGCCACTATTATTGTATAAATACTGATATTCTCCAAACCTGGGGATGTAAGAAGCAGTAGAATGCAGCTGGAAAGCATAGGAGAAGGACATTGTGGCATTCAGAAACCTCAGGAGACAAGATAAATTTGGGAAACCAAATGGAATTTTTAAATGGAAACCATTTATCAGAATAATCCCTTGCTCCTTGCATTTTTAGAGGGCACCAATTAATTCCCTGGTCTTTAGTATGTAATAACCTAAAATATAATCATAACCCTCAGTCATGAAAAATACATCACTCTGTATTTTTAGCTCAAATGTCTTTTCCTAATTGCCCACTTGAGGACAGACATTTGACAAGTGAAGTCAATGACTGCACTCATCCATTCTTCTGTACGTGCCCTAGAAGCCAAAAACAGAAAGCCATTGGCTCCCAGTCTAGTGCAATCTTCAGGATAGAAGGTCCCTGGAAATAACATGCCTCTTGGCCTTCACAGTAAACAAAGCACTTTCACATGTTTTATCTAATTGAATCCTCATAGGGACTGTCTGAGCTTCGTACACGTCTTTTGGATAAGAATTCAAAATGTCAGGGGAGCTAAGTGGAACTGCCTAGGTCAGGCAGAAAGTGGAGCACCTTCTCCTGTATCCTACACGGTTCAGAAGATCAGTCCCTGGCTGAGAATCTCAGCCAGCCCTTATGGCCGGCCAGAAGGAGCAGTATTGACAGCTGCCAGGATGTGTACACCTTCTGGACGTAATTCTCCATCCTGAGATAAAAGACCTTCATTGTCTGGTTTTATTCCTGCTGTTCTGAAGCATTAACAAAGGAAAGAGGTAACGATTTGATCATGTATTTCATCTGCTGAAAAACATTATCAGAAGACCTCCTTTCCTAGTCCACCATTATTATTCAGTCTCGATTTCCCCTCCCTGCCAGTCCCAAACACTACATTCAGGAAATTTCCCCTGGGTTAGGCTCTTCCCTTATAAATCCTCTAAGTGATGTTCTTTGGTCAAAAGCGTCTCTGAGTTACAAACACCAGAGAAACTGCTCTGCATCAAGTGTTGCATCTTTAGTCAAACTGTTAAAAAGCCCAGAATTCCCAGAGGGACCCAGTTTTTCAATTACTCTGTGATAATAGCAGAACCACAAAAAGCAAAAGTAAAATACCTCCTGTGGCCTGTGTTCTGTAATCCGCTGACATGTGGAATTTTTTTCTTGCTCCAAAACTACTTGGATATTTCCTATTTGAAATAAAATTGGATTTTTTATTGAGTTTTTATAAACATTAAGACTGCTAAGTACACTTAGTTCATATATTTGTCTAGCCTATCTCTAAATTAGATCTTCTGAGGAGCTTTTGAAAATGCTAATGCCCAGCTGGTCATTTTAATGTCTCAGGGAATTCTAATGGGCAGCCATGGTTAAGCACACTGGCTTGGTGAATCACATGGCTCTAAGGTTTCTCTGAGAACCAAGTCTAGTGGTGGCCGGGTTGTCCTGGCAAGTTTCTCAGTCTTGTGAGCCTCACGGACTAGAGAGCAGTGGTTCCCACTGTTCCCTTCCCACTCCCGCCTACCACTCCTGTAAGGGAACATTTTGTCATGTCCGGAGACGTTTTTGGCTGTCACGACTTGGGAAGGGGTGTTACTGGCATCTGCTGGGTAGAGGTCAGGAAGGCAGCTAAACATCCTACAATGCACAGGACATCGCTCTCCCCCCAACAAAGAATTATTCAGCCCTAAATGTCTATAGCGCAGAGGTTGAGAGACCCTGGAATAGAGAAAAGGCAAAGAGAGGAGTAAGAGAAAATGTTGAAATCCTGTTCCCTAATTCAAGTTCTGCCAAAAACAGAGATGCCACGCAAGTCAGGAACAGACCCCAGGGGTGGATTATAATTATTAGAGGATGAGACAACCCAAAATTTGAGTTTTCAGGTTGGATTGTGAAATCGGTGATCCACACAGGTGTTCATTATACACTACTCAGTGATTAATGACTTGGATTATGAAGAGGAAATGTACATTTATAAAAATCAGCCCCGGGATGGTTTTTTTAAATGGAAAAAAGTCCTCTGATTCCAGGTGCTCACACTCCAGTCCTCCCCTCCCCCAGCCCCAACAAGTGGGTTAACCTAAGTCGAGTTCTTATCCAAGAGAATGTCTGTGAGGTTGAGTGATTTGTTCAGAAGTCAGTTAGATAGAAACAACTAACCTACTTGTTAAAAGGATCCTTTGGGAGCTAAAATTGTAACATGCTCTCTTTCTCTTCCTTGTCAATCCTAAAACTTAATAGAAACACTTATTTTTATGCCAAAATAGAATGAATGATTTTCCAACCAGTTGAGATCACAGGGCATGTCTAAGGTTGAAGGACTTTTCTAACCAGTAAGAGCCAGAGTTAATATTCAGCTATCGAACAGGGTAAGTGGGGTAAAAAGTCACATTTAAAATCTGATCCTTAAGATATAAATTATTATTTCCTTTATGGCTTTCACACACACACTTGTCTTATTTAAAGGTATGTCAGTGCTCAAAAATGTCATCATGGAAAAAGAATTACCACTTCCAGTTTTAAAGAATTGTTTTATGTTTTATTGAGCCACAGAACCTGTTGTTCCAATAAAAACATGTGGTAACCCACAAGAAAACCTCCAGAACTGCTATAAATAGAGAAAGGGTGAGGAAGGGGATGGGAGTTTCATTCTGCATGATATAATCTTACACCCCACTCTGCTCAAACCCAACACAGCCCCGGAGATGTCTCCGCAAAGAAAGTGTGTGTATGTGTGTGTGTCGGTGGCAGAGGGGTGGGGGCTGGGTAAGATGCAATGCAATCTTCAGAACACAATTTCACAACTTGAAAACCATTGGTAAAATACTTGGAACAAGCTGTTGAACATTTTTATAAAAGTTTCAAGGATAGAAACTACCAAAAGCTATGTGAATTCAGACTGACATAATTTTCCAGGCTTCCTAATAAATGAATTCAATAGTTTAAACAGAATTACTCAACATACCAAACATCACCCACAAAGAGATGCCGTATATCAATTCTCAAACTGGGCCTTTAGAGTCGCTGAAATAACATGTTTATTAATCACAGCACATGGAGAGAAGAAACGGTAGTCCTGGTCAGACTTACTGTGTTGACTCTCTAGTCTGTACAAATAAATAACTAAATAGGTAGGTGGGTAGACAGATAGGTAGAGAGATAGGTAGATCAACAGACAGATGATCAAGCAATCCACCAAGCCTTATCCAAGGAAAGGGAGTAGCTCTTACCCAAGAAAAGCTGTCTCTGGACTAAGGAAGGGAGAACCCCCTTATAAACTGAATATGAATAAACAATGTGTAGACTCTATCCAGCACAATTTGATTCTCCCTCCAGGGCTACATTATGTCTTTTGGGGGCTTTAGGCACTTTTGTTTTTTGGGGGACCTTCCCCAGCACCCACCCACACACACACAAATTACAAACTATATTTTATGACTGTACTGGTGATAAGCTCTATTATATTATTTTTTCATATCATCTTAGAAAAGATTAAAACATTTTTGTGGGCTACTGAAAATATAATGAGCTGTAGGCTTTGTGCAGAATGAAAAAGTTGGCCCTCTTGCTTCTTCCCTCTAGCACACCCCCTGGTGTCTGGAGCCCAGCCGTACAGTAGCCAGTTTCTTCAAGGCCCTCAACTCCCCCTGCCTCTAGGGTCTCAGCCAATAAGGCCCAGGGAAGACTGAAACCAGAGGTGGGAGTGAAGACAGAAGAGAGCTCTGGGAGTCCTGGAAGTTGTGAGGAATACTCCAGAGGCCTGGCCCAAGGCCTTGGGGATCCTCCATATCTTGGCCCCTCCCTCCTTGTGAAGTACCTAGTAGGAAAGGGGATTTCCTGACCTCCTGAGAAGAAAGCAAGGGGGTCCTGGGCCCTGGACACCATAAACAGCAGAGACCCTGTGCTACATTACTAACACATAATTCTTGTGGAGTGTTTCACAGTGTACAAAGCACTTTCACATCTAGTATCTGATAACATGCTCAGAGGAGCCCAGCAAGTAGATTATTATCCCCATTTAGACATGAGAAAACTGAGGCTTAGAGGCCTGAATGATCTGCACCAAGTTCCAGAGTGAACAGTGGCAGAGGTGGAAGACAAATCACACTCCTAAGTGGAGTGGACAATGGTCCAAGTTTGCCCCAGACTCAAGGATTTTCTGAGATGTTTGAAGTCCATGCTAAAGCCGGGAAAAGTCAGTCACCCTACCGCCTGAGTCAAGACTTACACACTTCCCACCACTGTGCCCATAAATCCACGAAGTAGAGAAGAGTAGGATGGGAGTTCAATAATATAATGTTCTCTCCACCCAGCTGCAACAGTCGCCAATGCATGGCCAGTACTGTTTCCTGTCTACCCCCACCTCTGTCTCACTACTTCCCTGGAATTATCTTCTGAAGCAAATCCCAGACGTGATATCACTGTATTCAGGAAAATTTAATATGTGTATCTAAAAGATAAGAATTCTTTAAAAATATTAATATCACATAAAAATAATGATCAATAATTTCTTGATGTCATGCACATTATATTCAGTCACAGTGTATATTTCCAGTGAGACTGCCCTTCCACTCTGGCAGATAACAGCGTGGACTTTGTGACCACAGCAGACAGGTGGTTCATGCTGAAATCCGATCCCTCAGGGGGACATCAGGGTTTAGTAGCACTTGTTTACCTGTGTTCTGCACTTTTGTGTCAGAATACTCTACAAGATTTTTGCAAAATATTTTCATTTTTACACAAAAAGGAAAAATGCATTTGCTGCCTACTGTCACTAAAAGTAGCCATCTGGCAGGAGTGAAATTATGTTTAGGTGGGGAGGAATTCTTGAATTTACTTGAAATTGTGGAAAAGATTGTTAGTATCTATTGTTATATCAAAAATGCATACTACATTTTAAAATACATTTTAAAAGCTAAAATGCACTGTGAATAGAACTCCACATTTTTAACAGCCATGTATCGCCGTGTGAGACACTGTGGCTCACTGAAGTAAGTGACAACCTGAAAATGCCTAAGCTACTATAAGCTTTAGTACTGGTGTTTGTTTGCTACTTCCTATTTACTTACACGTCTTTACCCAAGGACTTCAGACTTTTGGAAATAAAAGCAAATAAAAAGTGGCACAATAAGTCTCAACCTTTGTCTAAAGGAAATCGCCTCTACTGAAAGGGGGTTTCAGTGGCCCTCAGCAGGCCGATCTCTGGTGATATTCTCAGAATAAGATTCTCATCTAGTAGATGACAGAGCAAAAAAGGTCTTCATAGAACAAGGAAGGGGCAGACCTCACACTGTCCATACGGCAGCCTAATCTTAGCTGAGGCCAAGGATAGGAATAGGTGTTCTGTCGCTGACCCACTGAACAAGACCATGAGGGCAGTCTGCGATCACAGGCTGGAGGCTGTGTGGCTAGTGCTCAAGAGGTCAGGGCTGCAGACAGCCACACTGAAACCTGATTCACTGCTGGATAGCTGAGACCCTCTAATCCTCAGTCTCCTCATCCATGAAATGGGAACAGTACTGGCACGTGCTTTCTGTTGGTTGTTGAAACTATGAAGAAAATGTCTGTGGAACATTGAACGTGGTGCCAGGAATTGACTTCCCTCTTCATAAGTGTCAGCTCATTCTATCATTATCTCACATTACATACTCAGCTATATATATCTGCTTTGCTAACATTAAAAAAAACACTGATGAAAATTCTCTGGGGATGTGCATTTGCTGACAATCCAATATGCGACTCACTTAGATTTGACAATTATCTCTTTTTTTTGCCTTTTCTCTTTATTTTTTCTTTTCTCTTTATCTTCATCATCATCATCATCATCATCATCACCATCATTTGTTATTGTTGTTGTTGATGACGATGATGTTGTTATTTCCAAAGGCAAAACTCTAATGAGGTTGGCATTCATGTGGCCTTTTGGTGGCCTGGTTATGAATTTAAAATTTTTAAATTTTATTCTATTTTTTTCCATCACCATTTATCTCACCTATGACCTCTTCCATCTCTACCTTCCCCTCCTGCCCCTAAAGACAACAACGTAGTGAATGACAATTCTCTTAATATACTCAGGTGCAAAGAACCTGCATAGGGCCATGCTTAGTTCATGGATCACAGTGCCTTGGTTTTGGCGAATCCGTGTGGAATTTCTGACCCACAGGACTGTAAGTTAATAAAAACTTTGTTGTTTGAAGCCACCAGACTGATGATAATTTGTTGCAGAAGCCATAGCAAACTAATAGAAATGATAACCCTCCCAAACACTCCTGGAACAATCTTGAAAAAGAACAAGGTTAGAGGACTTTCACCTCCCGGTTTTAGAACTCAGTAAGAAGTGGCAGTAATGAAGACAGTGTGCATAGGAGAGACATGTAACAGTGGAATAGAACTGAGAGCCCTGAAATGAGCCCTCGTATGTGCAGTCGACTGATTTTTAACAAGGGCGTCAAGATAATTCGATTGCCTTTCAACGAATTGCACTGGAACAACTGGATATCCACTTGCATAAGATTGAATTTGGATCCATACCCTAACACATATACAAAAATTAATTCATAATATATCAAAGATTTAAATGGAAGAGCTAAAGCTATAAAAGTCTTCAAAGAAAACATAGGCACAAGTCTTTATGAACTTTAGGATTAGACAATGGTTTAATCAAAAGCATAATCAACAATAGAAACACTAAATTGAACTTCCTGAAAACTAAATTTTGTGTTTGGAAGACACAGTCAAGAAAGTGAAAAGAGTCTACAGAATGGGTGAAAATATTTGCAATTATTTATCTGATAAGGAGTTTGTATCCATAATATAAAAAGAACTATCACAACTCAACAATAAAAGCACAAATAACCCCATTTTAAAATGAGCAAAGGCCTTAAATAGACATTTCCCCAAAGAAGATGTGTAAATGACCATAAGCACATAGAAATATACTCAAAGTAATTAGTCTTTAGGAGCTGCAAATCAAAACCAAAACAAAATGCTACTTTCCATCTACTTGGATGGCTAAAATTAAAAAAAGACATTAACAAACATTGATAAGGATATACAGAAATTAGATCCTTTATATATTGCTGCTGGGAATATAAAATGGTGCAGCTACTTGGGAAAACTCCTAGTAAACAGTTACCGTATGAGGTAGCAATTTCATGCTTAGGTGTGTGTTCAAAAGAATTGAAAACACGTGCCCACACAAAAACCTGCACATGAATGCTCGTAGCAGCTTTATTCACAATAACCAAAACAACAGCCCAGATGTCCATCATCTGATGAATGGATAAATGAGTGTGGTATCTCCATACAATGGAATATTATTCAGCAGCCAAAAGGAATGAGGTATATTCCTTGAAAACAATTTTCTAAGTGCGGGAAACCAGGTACAAAAGGCCACACGGAGTATAACTCCGTTTATGTGAAATGTCCAAAATAGACAAATCTGTAAAGACAGAAAGCAGACTTTCAGGCCCTGGCTGATGGGGCAGGGGGAGAGGAAATGGGGGATGGCTACTAATAGTTCCCAGGTTTCTTTTGGAGGTGCTGAAACTGTTCTGGAATTACATGCACAGCTCTGTGAATGATCTAAAAATCACTGAATTATATACCTTTAAAAGAGCAAATTTTACCGTACATGAATCATTTCTCAATAAAAAAGAACACTATGACCACTTTAAGAGCAATATGGAAGCACTTAGCGACACTAAATATGTGTATCCCTCTGAGTCAGAAACCTCACTCCTGACTGTGTGCTTCCGATCATCAGAGCCTTAGAGGCATACACATGGGGACATTCATTGCTGTTTTGACAGCAGGATGTTAAAAACAACCCAAATGTCCATCGCTAGGGAAACTGATCATTGAAATGTGGTGGATACGTACCATCAAACACCATGCAGCAGTTAGCAGCAATGAGCGAGATAAGCATTCCACACTATAAATAGATCTTATAAACAGTATAGAAACAGTGTCGATTTAAAAATGGAAAGTGAGAAACAGAACAAGACCCAGACCAAGTGCCATTTATGTAAACTGAAAATACATAAATACAATATATTCTTCAATAATGCAAAAATATAGCATCTTAGAATAGCTACCAGTGGTAGGAGCAGGGGCAGGGAGTAAAAACCCAGGATGAATAAGGAAAATAATAAAATAAAATAGAAGCAAAGGCAAGGACATGCAAATGTTGATAATGTGCTGTGATGGAGAAGTAGAAATAACTCTCTGACCTTGAGGTCCAAGAGAGAAAAAGAAGGGGGAGGGCGGAAAGGAAGTGGGGAAGGGAGGAAAGGAGGGCACGAAGAAGGTAGCTCAGATGCACTCCAAAATTTTAACAGATTGTCTCCAGGAGGCAGAATTGTGGTGAGGTTTAGTTCTCCATCTCCTTCAAAACAAAATCTTTTAAGTATATTTTTTAATTTTGAAAGATTAAAAATGGCAAAAGTCTTAGATGGCTTTTAAGTGACATTTAAGTCCCTCTTGATGCTACAGACAGCCAGAAAATTATAACCAGTGTCATTCCCTCAGGGCATTAAAGCAGATTAAAAATGACTGTGTTATGAAATATAACCTAACACCACCTCTCTCCATTCTTGTAGGATCTATTCTAGCCTTAAATTGACATTCTGAGTACTCAGAGTCTCCGGTGACCTTGATCCCACTCAGTTATCATCAAATATTGTCATCCCACAGGAAGAAAGGCATCGAGTAGTTTCTGACTGGCCTTACAATAGGTCATCATCTCTCAGAAAACCTGGAAGTCAGTAAGAGAAAGGCTCTCCAGGATTTAATTCAGGACCAGCTGGAAGAAGCAGATGGGAAGAGCAAGGGTCAGGAACGTTGGAAATTCTCTTGTATCCTAGTACCTTGCTCGGCTCTGTGCTGCAGCAGCACAGTATCCCCACTGCTGGGACCACCTAATACTACTTAACAGACTCAACTCGGCCCCAAGATCTGGTACCACCTCTTTCGAAGAGGGATGTAAGAAATCCTGGTATCTTAATATATTAGGCTTGTGCATGGTTCTACGACTTGGTACCCAGGTCCCTGCCACTATAATTTTTTTGTGCCATTTCTTTTCCCGGTGGCCTAGTTCTCCATGACGGCCACCTGCCTAGTGCTCTCCCGCCTCTCCAAGTCTTGTTCCCACGACTTCTTAACGTTGAATGGTCTCCTACCCCCTTAGCTTCTGACAGAGCTAAATAATGTCTAGATCTCACCCACCTCACTCCCGGTGATGACAGACCAATGCAAAATACAGCAGGAACACAGTCACCCCAGGGGTCTGTGTGATGGCAGCTGGAGTCCCCCAGGGTTGAGCCATGTGAAATTTGCCAGGGTCACAAAAGCTGTAAGTTGGGCATGGGGTAGGGGACACATTTTAATCAATGTTTCGAGTGAAGAGCAAAAAAAGGGATATGCCCACAGCTTTGGGAAGATGGTTAATGCTAACAGAGGGCAGATAGAAAGCAGTGCTGCTTTATTTTTGCTATATTCTTTGACACAGTGCCGTAAGATTAGGAAGAGGCATGTGTTGTTCAAATGTTCGGAAAAGTGAAAAGAAAGAGGTCAAATACAGAAACTACAGACTGAGTAACAGCTCATCATTACAATGAGAAGACAATATCAAAAATGAAGCCCAACATGTGCTGAGTTACTACATGCTAGTGCTTTGCTTACAGCATTGCCTCTGAGCTGTCACATCAAACCCATGAAGAAAGCATTACTATTCTGATTTTCCAGAAGAAGAAACTGAAGCTCAGAGAGGCGTGCTGGACTGCCGAGCCTGTGCTCATCCAGTTCTGAAGCAGACCACCCCTGACTGTGCAGGAAGCCAAGTGGCGCTCACTGGACCCCCTGAGTTCACTGACTGCGCAGGGCAGCCGGTTGTGTGAGATGAAATTTAAACCACTTTATTGGAGCATTTCACCCAGAAAAGCTAGAGACTAAATATTCCTTGACATCAGCAAGGCAGATCCTCTGCAATGTCACTGGGAATCAAAACAAGTAAGGTAGTGTGGTGGATAACAGATTCAACAGATCTGCAGCTGAAATGATCGTTTTCTAAAAGTATTATTCAATCAATAGAGCAAACCTGCCCAGCATTCTGAATTTGCCTGGTCCCAATTCAACAATTTTATCAATGATTTGAATAAAATACATATGGCATGTTTGTCAAATTGCAGGGGACACAAGGGATAATGATTATATTGGGTGACAGATTTGAATAGATTGTTTAGCTAGAATGGCCATTTTCTAAAAATGGTTCTCAATGTCTCTGAACCTACTCAGAAGATCTTTAGTGCCCTGCGGCTAAAAGGCTGACTTTGTCTGGTCCTACTCAGCAATTCTCTCAGTGATGTGAATGAAAGATGTATGACATGTTTGCCCACTTGCAGAGAACATGAGGGATAATTACAATATTCGATGGCAGAACTCAAATATTTCTAAAAACGTCATCAAGTTGGAATGATGTCACAGCAGACAAGATGAAATTATGAAGAAAAAAATATGTAACAATCCTTTATTTAGGTTCACAATGCCATTTAGGAAACCACTGGAAGGAAGTAACCAAACAGTCATTCTATGACAAATGCCAGGGATTTATAGTTGGCTGCGCATTCAATTTAATGATAGGATTGCTAGACATAAGTTAAAGCCAGGACAGTGTTCATGGTGTCAGGATATAGACAGAGGCACTATTCCTTCCATCCTCTGCAAGAGATGGGTCGATTTTGGTTCTGGGAATATATGTTTGAGTGGGTTGTTTCAAGTTATCTATTGCTATATAATAAACAACCCAAATTTAGTGGCTTAAAATTTTTTATTCTTATGTCTCATGATTCTGTGTGTTGGTTGGGCTCTCCTGGGTGTTCGTTGGCTTTGCTGGGAACCTCTGATGCAGTGGCAGCCACGAGCGGGCCATCCAGACGGCCACTCCACTCAACAGAGCCAGCATCTCGGTTCTCAATGTGGCATCTCGCCCTCCAAGGCTTTCCTCTCCCGCAGGGTAGCTGACCCTACATGGTGGTTAGCTTCCGAGAGCACAAAGATAAAATCTGTTAGACTCTTTTAAGGCTCTGGACCAAAACTGGCACAGCCACCTCTGCCTAGTCTATGTAGGTCAAGGAAGAGCCAAAATTCGGTGTGGGGCAGACGACACCAGGACAGGGGTGCCAGGCGTGTTGCTCGTTGGAGGCCGTTGGAGGAAGACAACCAGGATTGTAACGAATTATATTCTAATATTCTTGTAGAATGTGAAAGACTTAAATAAACTTGGGGGTTTTAGTACAGATGTGTTGTTTTATAGGTTCAGAAGAGTTGTTTTCAAAATCTTGGAGGACTAGGTAGAGAAGAGGGCTTAGCTATATCCTATGTATCTCCAGGAACGAAATTCGGAGTAGACCAGATTTCGACACAACTGCTGAGTGCCCCCTCATCTGGGGGCATGCAGAGAAGTTTCTGTCTGAGCAGGAAGTTTTGCTAGATAGCCTCTGAGGTCCCTTTCAACTCTTGAAATCTCAGCTTCTAATTACGTGCCTCCTTTCTGTTAGTTATTTCTTGGTATGAGTCCTATCTCCCCAGCCAGACTTTAAACTGGAGAAGCTAGGTGAAGGAATAAAAAGATTTCTGGAGTAGTGTCTAGTCTTTGCTCTGCCAACAGTCAGCTGCTGTGACCATGGGTCACTTAATGTCCCTGGGCCTCAACGTCTTTATCTAGAAAAGGAGGAGATTGGATTCCAACCTCCTTCCCTCTGCAAAGTCAGGGTAATAAACACCAACTTTGTTATGGTTATGTCAAGGATACAATGGACAGGAAAATAGATAAAGTACTTTAGATATTTTCTTTCCTGGCCTATATTGTACGTAACATTAGGTTTTCATGATCACTACTACAGTATTTTCTGAGTCTGTGATTTCCATATATACAATAAAATCTTGAGTTATTTTAGACCTTCACTTCTTTTGCTCTTTTCAGTGTCAATCAGAAAGTGACTCATAACAAGGAGCCCACCATGACCTTGTATAAAGCAAGCCCTCCACAAGTGATCAAATTAACTATGGAATAGAGTGGGCCACAAATGTGTTCTCTTACTCCATGTCCAGCAGAGGGAGCCAAAGAAAAGGAACAAGTTCTTGCTCAGATTAGATACCAAACAGTAAAACTGAAGGTCCAGACTTTTAGAGGTCTCCTCATTCACTGCTCCTCCCACCCCCTCCATTCCCACCCTCATTTTATAGATTGCGAAACTGAGGTCAAAAGAGGAAAGGGGATTTCCCAAAGTTCCCAACTAATGCTCAGTGGTAAGATCCTCAGGAGTGTGGGAGGGAGGAAAAAGCCTATATTTACAACCTTAATTCTTGGGTCTTTAACCCATGGTCCTCTCGATGCTGCCATGTTGCTTTTCTGCTCTGCAAGGAAATTAGCTGCAGATAATTGTGACCTTGACATTCACTTTTCCTCAGTTCTCTGACAGTGTAGGTGCTGGACTTGGATCCTGACTCTGCTCCTTACTAGCTATGTGACCATGGACAAGTCACACAGCTTCTCCAAGATTCAGAATCATATCTTCAAAGTGGTTATAAATAATTACACTTACTTCAAAGGGTTGTTGGGAGGATTAAATAAAATGATGTGGTGCAAAATGCCTTAATAGATGTAAATGCCTACATTTGTCAAAAAGAAATTGTTTTATCTAAATGGATTGAAGCATGGGTGTCAAACTCGGATGCTTGCCGGAGCCAGCCATTTAAGGAAAGCTGCCTGGATGCCTGATGACAAGGACGTCCAGGACTGCAGCCAACCGTGAGTTCACAGCCGCCACGGGAGACAACCGCCCGTTACCTAGAGGAGATGCAAGCCCAGTGCTGCCAGATTCTCCAATATGTCAAGAGAAGTTGGAAATCAGGGTTTTTATGTGCACATTTCTGATTTTTAAAGATACTGCACAGACCAAATAAAATCCAGGCCAGCAGCTTGTTGTGCCTGCTTTTAAAGCTAATTTTAGAGCTCCATATGCAGCCACACAACATTCTAGAACTGAGAAACTCAGCCCAAAAAATTCTGGAGAAGAAATTATCTCTCCTCTGGAGGGAATGTGCCAATAATGTAAACCCACAGGATGGTTTTTCCAAGGGCCTTACTCAGCAAACACGCTGAAGCTCTGGGCATTGTCTTGCAGTATCTAGAACATGCTCCAGCGTTCCCTGATGACTGCAGATTTTCCTGCCCACTCTACATCTGATGTCACAGTCTTCCAGCTCGGCTATACATTATACTTGTACATTCCACGTGGATACATTTTTTTCTTTACAAGGTAGAAGATAACATTTCTCAACTTTCTATACAACATTCATTTTTATTGAACAGCTACCTTCATTAGATTCTCATTGAAAAGAGGTTCATGGTAAGCAACAGCTTGGGTGGGGGGAGGTTAAGTGTCTAGAAGTTTTTATACCAAACTGCCAACACACATTAAGAATGAAAACCATTTTTGTTCCAGTCAAAGAAAAAAATAAATTGCAAGCACATCAGAATAGGAAAAAGAAAAAAATGTTAAAATGAAAAAAAAAGGCAAGGCCACGGGAATGGGAGGGAAATAGGAGAAAAGTTCAATTCCCGCCTTAAAGATCTTTGAGTTGTTCTCACCTGTCCACCGAGCAGGCTTAAGCCCCATAGTTTATGCTTGATTTCCACTGGGCACCTCCATCATTTCCTTTGTGGGAAGAGGGCTGATTGGGCAACATATTTATTTCTTATTGTTTCACTACTTGTAAAATATTCTTGGGCAAACTCAGCATGGTGATTTAATTTATAGGTTGGGGTATTTCAAGCTATCCCTTTGGAGACCAGGGGATGTTACGGCTTTGAGTGTAGACTTTTGTTTCAAACTCAGGTTTACAGTTAGCATGGTCAAGGTATGAGTATGCTATCTTGGCTGTGTTAGGGTTTGTTTCAATAATGCAAAGAAGCTTTTTTTAAAAAATCAGCCTGAGCCCTGGCTGGTGTCACTCAGTGGATTGAGTGCTGGCCTGCAAACCCAGGGGTCACTGGTTCAATTCCCAGTCAGGGCACATGCCTGGGTTGCAGGCCAGGTCCCCAGTTGGGGGTGTGCAAGAAGCAACCAAGTGTTGATGTTTATCTCCTCCTCTTTCTCCTCCCTTCCCCTCTCTCTCTAATTTATTTATTAAATATATAAATAAAACCTTTAAAAAAAAAGAAAGCCCTAGAACATCAAGAAAACTTGCTGCGACCACGTCAGTGAAAGTGGCACCAAGATCACAACAGGAGGAAACGGTAAAACCCTGGTTGCTGTGATGGGAACCAAGTGTAAGGGGTTATGGAGAGTGCCAAGGTGCCCTGTAGTCCAGGTGCGAAGGGCTAATGAGCAAGAGAAACCACAGCCCTGAAGAGAGACAGGGACCAACGTCAAGGCCTCGTGTGTACCCTGCCTCCCCCAGTCACTTTGGTATGGAAAAGGCAATGGATTACTAGAGAGATTCCAATGTTTACATGCCAACAAAGTGAGGTTAACTTTCACAAGAGACAGCAAAGACTAACAGAAATGAGGCCAAGCTCTCTTGCTTGATAAATAACTCTGTGACCTGAGCAAGCTACTTAATCTTTTCGGATTTTAATTTTACAGTTTACAAATGAAATATTTAGAAGGTAAAAATCCAAAGACCCTTCCAGATCCTAAGTTTTATAGTCAGGCATTTTCTCCTAAGTTTGTATTTTGAAAAAAAAAAAAAAAAAGATCAAGTCTATAGAAAAGATCAAAGAATTGAATTAACATACAGATTCACCAATTATTGGCATTAAGCCACATTTGCTTTATCTTTCTGACTCCATTGTTATCTATCTATCTATCTATCTATCTACAGAGGAAATGCAGAAGGTATATATATATATATAGTTGTTGTTGTGAAATCACTTAAGATATTTGTTACATTCTATCACTGAATGCTTCACTATGCATGTTAGAATAAGGACATTCTTATGTTGTATACATAACCACAATATTATAATCACATTTAAGAAAATGACCACAGTTCCATATAATCTAATATCTAGCTCATATTCATATTTCTACCATTGTACCAATTCTTATATTTTTTATGTTTTTTAACCTTTAAAATTTTAAAGTATTGAGTAGTGTTCATCTTACTGTGTTTTCTTTTTAAAATTTTTACATTGATTTTTTGAGGCATCCAGTTATTTTGTAGAACATTTTACATATTCTGGATAAAGCTGTTTCCTCGTGGTGAAATTTATCACATCCCCATTATTTCCTTTACACTGAAAACTAGGTCTGACAACTTGATCTGATTCAGGTCAAGCACCTTTGGCAAGAACACTTCATAGGCAACGTTGTGTTCTTTATATTGCATTGCACGAGGAGCCACATAGTTTCAGACTGTCCCAGTATTTGGGATGGTAAGTTTGAGATGGCTAAGGTGGTGATGGCCAGATTTCCCCAGAGTGAAGGTCCATTTTCTCCTCCTTTATCCTTACTAATCTGTGGAGTAGTAACAGGACATTATATGAATAAACTGTTCCCCCAAACCTCTCCCCCAACTACTTTAATAACCGTTTGAAGATCCTTACCTGTCTCCATCACTATGCTGGGTTACAGGCATTGTCTAATTCTATGCTTCCTTCTGTATTTGTTAGCTAGCATTCTTCTGTGAAGATGAGCTTTCCTTTCACTCATTTTCTTCTCTCGGTCTCTGTCTGTCGCCCTCTCCTCTCCATCTCTTAATCTTTCTCCCTCTTTCTCATTCTATTCTCTCTTTCTTGTCTCTCCAGTTCTCTTTCCCTCACCCTCTCTCTTCTTCCTTTCCTTCTCCTTCTCCCTCTTATTACTATGGTCTCATGAGTTTCTCTATTATGTAATGTGTTGTAATTACTTACTTTATTCTTTTTGGTGTCCAAATGGTCCCAAATTTGGCTAGAGAAAGTCCAATTAAGATGGATCCTATATCCTTACTATAAGTAGTGCTGGGGTTTTTTTTTTTAGTTTTTCCTTGCTGTTTAGCAAGGAAATAAGGTTTTTCTGATTTGTTTCATAGTTTTTCTTCCCCAAGCCTAGATTCAGCCATTCTCCAAGGAGTCTTGTCCCTTTTTGGTGGAAAATGATGTTCACATCAAGACCTGGGCAGCGAGTGCACTCGTTACCCCTGTGTGTCATTACCTGTGAGTCCTTTCAAGTGGGCAAAGCCAGGGAATAGATATATTTAAGGCTTCACATATTCAGATTCAATGTAAAATGTTTATCTAAACTTCTTTTATTTTCTACTTTTATTTCTTTTCCCTTATATTTCTATATCCACTTATTTGCTTTGTCCTACAAAACTTATGTATCATTTCAAAACTGTAATGCTAACATTGCTAATAACCAATAAATATAATAAAACTTTATATGCCATTCGTCTTTTTGTTCTTAAGAAAGATCCCACTAAGGCATGGTCAGCCAGAGTTCCGGTATCAAAAGTTAATGGAATCAGAATTCCAGCCAAGATGGAGGCGTAGGTAGAAACCCTTCACTTCCTCACACAACCAAAAGGAGGATAACAAGCAATCTAAAATCAGTAAACAACCAGAAGCACCAGAAAATCAAACTGCATGGAACTCCAACAACCAAGGAATTACAGAAAAAAATCAACTAGAACAACCAGACTGGTAGGGAGGACCCCACTGGGCGACTCAGAAAAACCCTCCCCAGGGAGGCAGCTGAGGGGTCGGGCTGACTGCTCAGCTCCGCAGCTGCACAGGAGGGACTGACTTAAGGGGAAAACTGAGAGAGACTCAGAGCTGACTGTGGCTGGGGTTGCCACAGTGAGAGATACTTCCAGTCTGACACAGAGTCTGTTGGAAAGTGCGCTGGACACAAGCAGGTGAGCTGCACTGTTCCCTCTCTGGTCTCTCCCCCACAGGAAGTGCAGCAAGGAGGGTTGCCCTGCCCAGGTGAATTCCTAAGGCCCTGCCCCCTTACAATTTATCAGCTGTGCCAAGACAAAGAAATATGGCCCAAATGAAAGAACACAGCAAAACCTCAAAAGTAAGCGATGAGGGGATTGCCAACCTAACTGATGGAGAATTTAAAGCCCTGGTAATCAAAATGCTTACAGAACTGATTGAGGGTGGTGGAAAAATGAAAGAACAAATGAAAGATACCCAAAAATGAAATAAAGCAAAATATCCAGGGAACCAACAGTGACAAGAAGGAAACCAGGATTCAAAGCAAGAATTTGGAACAAAAAGAAGAAATAAACATCCAACCAGATCAGAATGAAGAATCAAGAATCCAAAAATACGAAGAGAGGTTAAGGACTCTCTGGGACAACCTGAAACGTTCCAATATGCGAATTATAGGGGTGCCAGAAGGAGAAGAGCAGCAGCAAGAAATTGAAAACTTATTTGAACAAATAATGAGGGAAAACTTCCCCAGTCTGGTGAAAGAAATCGACTTCCAGGAAGTCCAGGAAGTTCAGAGAGTGCCAAAGAATTTGGACCCAAAGAGGAACACACCAAGGCACATCATCATTAAGTTACCCAAGATTAAAGACAAAGAGAAAATCCTAAAAGCAGCAAGAGAAAAGGAGACAGTTACCTACAAAGGAGTTCCCATAAGGCTATCAGCTGATTTCTCAAAAGAAACTTTACAGGCAAGAAGGGGCTGGAAAGAAGTATTCCAAGTCATGAAAGGCAAGGACCTAAACCAAGATTACTCTATCCAACAAAGCTTTCATTTAGAATGGAAGGGCAGATAAAGTGCTTCCCAGATAAGGTCAAGTTAAAGGAGTTCATCATCACCAAGCTCTTACTTATTAACTTAATTAACTTATCTAAGAAAAAAGAATATAAAAAATGTGAACAATAAAATGACAATAAACTCATAACTATTAACAAACGAACCTAAAAGAAAAGAAAAATCAACAAAAACAAAAACTAAGCAAACAGCCAGAACAGTAACAGAATCAGAGAAATGGACATCACACAGGGAGTTCAGTGGGGAGGGAGAAGGGAAGAACAGGGGGGAAAATGTACAGGAAAAAGAGGCATAATTAGTAGGCATAAAATTGATAGGGAGAGATGAAAAATGGTATAGGAAACAGAGGACTCAAAGAACTTATATGTACAACCCATGGACATGAGCTAAGGCGGGGGGAATGCTGGAGGGTTAGGGGAGGAGGGTGGAGGGGGGATAATGGGGGAAAATTGGGAAAACTGTAATAGCATAATCAATAAAAAATACTTTTAAAAAGTTAATGGAATCAATTCTTTTCTCTATGTTGTTATTTTATCAATGCAATATAGCTAGAGTCATTTGTTTTATTATTGAATTTTAATTTTGGAGTTTGCTTCTTTCCATCCCTTTTAATTTAATTTAATTTTCCATACCCATTCTCAACACCTCAGTCCCACCCCTTCTGCTTCATTATAGGTCTTATTAATTTCTGCTTTATCCTTATTGTGTTTCTTTTTGCAACACATACACACACACACACACACATACACACACTTTGCCTTCTTTCTGGGCAAAGGATAACCTGCTATACATGTTTTTGTATCTTGCCTCTTTTACCAATATATCCTAGAAGTTCCTCTAAATCCATTCATAGGTCTTCTTTGTTCATTTTCATGTATCAGCAGATATTTTCAAAGGCATATTTATGACATAGGACTTTGGAAAACAGGAACCATTGACCTGGCTCTAAAATGGAAGATTTTTTTTCAGGCGGCACCAAGGCAGGTGACTTTACTGGGGGCCGTGGGTTGACTGGCTTCACTCAAAGGCCATGCTCTTGATCTTGAAGTCACCCTCTGCTGCCAGGTAGGTGATGGCTTCCAGGTTGAGGCAGTTGGAGAACTTGAATGTGTATCCATCTGGCAGCTTGAGGGTCAGGTCTGCTTGGTCAAGGGAGATGGGCACCTCCGTGGCACTTCCAGGCGGGAAGGGGAAGTCAGTCCCTGCTGCTCCACCCCTAGGCCTGATGTCCTTGCTGTTCCACACAGTGGTGTTGGTGTCCCCATATATAGTGAAGTAAGGGTTGAAGTATAGGCAACTGTTGTTGCCATTCGTGCCCAGGTTCAGCATGAAGCTCTTGACCTTGGGTCCACCTCACTGTGTACCCTCAGGCACTCCCCAGGTTGATGGCAACCAGACCACAAGCCATGACTGAGGACAGGAGGGTGGCCCTGGGGACTGCAGCTCCCACTGTCTGTAGACCACGTGAGGGTGTAATGGAAGACTTTTAAGTTAGGAATAGACTAGAGACCAAGCAAGCTGGCGGGATGACATGACTTATCCATGCAGATGATGTGGGGCTGGGCTGCCCAGGTTCCCCTTTGGACTGAGGAACAAACCCCATCCGTTAGGAGTGCCCTGGCTGAGCGTGCTGCTGGTGCTCCCCACGGGGCCTGCACTGGCCTGGAAAGAGCTGACTCAGTGAAGATCCCATTCCTCGCTGAGGCGAGCCTGCATCCAAACACAGGCTTGTCCCAACTTAGGACCACTCTGAAGGGCCACTCAGCTCCAGAGCCCTTGTTGTGATGGCATCCAGGCCCAGCTTCCCTCTCTGCCCAGGCCTGCTTCCTCCCACCCCTGGTGTTGACCTCAAGGCATGTCCTAGTAAACCTACTACCCATGACCTCCATCTGAGGATCTGCTATCTGGGGAGCCCAGCCTGAGATTCCCAGAGGCATCACTCATCAAATCCTCTGACAAAAAATCTGCACTATATCATATCCACTTTTAGTTCCTTATTAATGTAGTTAACTATCAAGAATACTGGTGCCACTAGTCAAACTTTCTGGGGAAAAGCAAAAGACAAGTACCATATGATTTCACTTATATGTAGAATCTAATGAACAAAATAACAAACTAAACAGAAACAGACTCACAAATACAGAGAACAGACTGACAGTTGTCAGTAGGGAGAGGGGTTAAAGGCCTGGGTGAAAAAGGTGAAGGAATTAATTAAAAAACTCATAGACACATACAACAGAATGGTGGTTACCAGAAGGAAAAGGGGGTGAAGGAGGTAGAAAAGGGTAAAGGGAGGATAAATGGTGATGGAAGGAAACTTCACTTTGGATGGTGAATACACAATATACGGATGATGTTTCACAGATTTGTACACATGAAACCTATATAATTTTATTAACCTATATCACCCCAGTAAATTTAATTTAAAAAGTCTCTTTTTTTAGAGTTTCCTACCATCAAAGATAAATACTCTTTTTTGTTTGTTTTATTTGAAACACAATGTGGGCCCTGGCCACATACCTCAGTTGATTGGAGTATTGTCCAGATACTCCAAGGCTGCTTGTTCGACTCCCAATCAGGGCACATACAAGAATCAACCAATGAATGCATAAATAAATGAAACAACAAATTGATCTCCCTTTCCTTTCCTCTCTCTCTAAAATAAAAACAAACAAAAAACCCATAGTGCAAATAGAAATTTGCTGAGATCTCTCAACCCTTTGTGATCTGGATAAGATTGGCTTGAAGCCCCATTTCACGCTCTGTGGAAATCTATAAGATATCTGAAAATTCTCAAAGTGCTCATATTCTTAGAACAATTCTGGCTTGGGCTTCTGCTTCTACATGTGCTGCCTGGCACATAGTAGGTGCTCAATAAACTTTATCATGTGTTAGCCAAGCAGCTCTCCTTTCTTCCAGGAATAATGTCCTCTTCCTTTGGGAAATAGTTTCCATCCTCCATCGTTTTCCATGCTACAGTATGAGCCAAATGGCTATCTTTTTATAAGCCACCATGATTGACCCAGGGATGAGCACATGACCTTAGCCAAGCCAATTAGAACCTCTTCCAGAGAATGTAAAAACTAGAGAACTAAGGAAAAAAGGTCTTTTCCTCTCTGGTGGCAACACTTTGAGGGTAAGAGCCCGGAAGTGCTGGTGGCCGCATCCCCTGCTGAGTGTACTGGGGAGAAATGAAGCCAGCACCTAACGATTAAGAGAGAGATCTCACGGTGTTTGAGTCCCCACATATCACACTCTCTGAGGCCTGCTCTACCTTCTCCTTTTTCAGAGTGTGAACTGAAAAATGACATAATTATCAGTGCAGCCAGCCAACTTACTTGCTCCAAAGAAAGGGATGATGATAAGTGGCAATAATTGTAGTGCAAAAAGAATGTAGAATTAGAAAATAACCCATTAAAGAATAAGTTGGAAACAGCACAGTAGGTGAAGAGGGGTTGTCAGATTAAGAATTTCTACCACGTCGGTTGAGAGGTTGAGAGGGGGTGGTTGAGGGGTGCAGGGACTGAGCAAAAAAGAGAAAGAACTCACAGACACGGACAACAGTGTGGTGATGGGGGAGGATGGGAGGTGGGTAGAGATGGAAGCGGGTGTAAGGGGGATAAATGGTAATGTAAAAAAGTACAATAAAAAATAAACTACTAAAAAAAGAACTTTTACCGTGTTCCACAGTTCATTTGTGGGGTGTTCAAAGGCAGCCTGTAGCTGGAGGGCACATCCTTCTCCTCACGCTCCCTCTGCCCTGTACCCACCAGCAGAACACGTGATTCCAAAAACCCCATGATCTCTCCTCCGGTAGAGAGACCCACAGAAGGGTATTTGCTGGTTCCTCCTATCTGATCTCAACTCTACAAACCTCTGCAAGTACAGTAGGAAGCCTGGAGACCTCTTTTACCGAATACTTACCAAGAAGCTTTTAAAAAGCTAGGTGAGTTTCTTTTATCAACTTCCTATAGAATAATGACTTTAGAGTTAGAATGTCTTTAAATTGGTTGTCCACTTGTCCACACAGTTGGTTTCATCCAATAATCGCAAACCCCCAATTTCCTGTGCCAGGGCTTTGGGAAGTGGAGGTTTTATATTTTACAAACTATTAACACTGTTTTCTCTTTCTTTTACTAGAAGGAGAAGAAAAAGTCTAGCTTATCCTTAAATATCAGAGGAAGAAGACCTTTGTTTCAGTGGAATGAATTTCCAAATCCTTCCTCTTTGGGGATTCTAGATAGAATAGTTTACTGAAATGATGGACATGATGTATGATTTATGAGAGCCAACCTTCCGATTTCAACCCCTCCCCAGAGGTGTTGTTCAAAAAGTTCCCACCTAAACTCTCTCCATCCTGGGGATGGAGTCAAATGGCTATCTGTGAGCTCATGCAGAGGAAAGGCCGTCTGACCATCACAGCCAGGTCAGACGGGTCTTCCTGGACCAGGAGCACAGCTCCAGCTGGGCAAGTCACTGCGGGGTCTTGATGATGGGCACTTTCCCAGTGATGAAGCTTCAAAATCCTCCAGGATTCGAGATGAAATGTCAACTCAGCTGCCTACAGGGAGATCAAGAAGAAATGGAAAACTCCTCTTTAAACACCAAACATTAGAGCATAATATTAACTTTCAAAAAATAAATTCCATGAGCTTCAATTTCTACATCCACAAAATAAAAATGAGATAATATCTACTTCACACTGGTATTTTGCTCAGGGAATGCTAATTGAGTGAGTGAATCACTGAACTAATTAATTTGCTGAATAGATGAGCCAGAGCTCTTGGTTGCAAGCAAAAGAAACTCCATATGATTAACATAAGAAGAAAGGGAGTCTGCAGGCGAGATATCGGGGAGTTCACCCACTGGCCAGAAAGCAGAAGAGCCAGCCTGGGAATGCGGGCTAAATCCAAGGCAGCAGGAAGACAGCCAAGGTCTTGCCACAGAAACAGTCCCTTTGGTTGCAGCTGCTGGCGCTCCACCCTGTGCCGCCCCATGCACCGATGCAACTGTTCCCTCAGAAGAGGTGGACATGCCCTGGCTGGTGTGGCGCAGTTGGTCAGGTTTCGTCCCGTGAAGTGAAGGGCCGCCTGTGCAATTCCCCTGGTTGGGGTGCGTGTGGGAGGCAAGAGATTGATGTCAATGTTTCTCTCCCTCTCTCCCTCCCTCCCTTCTCCTCTCTCTGAAAAATAAGATTTTTTTAAAAGCCAGAAATTGGTCCCATTCTGCAAACCTTGAAAAATGTCTTAATATAACTATAAAGAAATTATTGCAATTTGAAGCAACTATCTCATTCACAGCCTGAGGAATTCGTTTCAAATTCAGTCTATACCTGCACACCTGCTTCTGCCAAGGATGTATGCCTTCTTACAGGTTAGATCTCAGTCCAAAAAACAAATGAACAAATGGACAAATGTGCAGACAGACAGACAGATAATCTATTTTTTAAAATAGCTGAAGAAAAATAAGTGTTGGGCGCCTGACTTGAGCAGATAAGAAATACTAAGACAATGAATTTAAGATATCTGGCACCCATGACTTGGAGGAAAATGTGATGGATTATGTAGTTTTAATTTCCCTTTTCACACCAGAATTTTATCTACAGAGACAAATGTTTTCTGGCGATAATCTTATGCAAAACGTTTTCATTTGAGTTTTATATGAAAAGTGTTACATGAGATACTAGACAGTATCCCTAGTTAGGGTTTCCAAACACAGAAAGCTTTCAAAATGCATCAAGTTCCTGTGAAGTAGTTTGTGAAGGCAAATTTACCTCAGAAATGTTGCTTCCCATCACAATGGAGACAGGGCCCGGGTGCACTGGCTCCCCCAGTGTCATTCCCAGATGCGGCCTGGAGAGTCTGGATGCACACCCAGTGGGGCCTTCCTTCTCCCGTGCCAGATGTGTTCAATAAAGCATGTGGCTCTGGTGCAGTGTGCCCCCTAGAATGAATGAGCCAACCTCCAAACCCACTTCCTAGGAGTTGCATGTCTCCAACAGGTGTTGAGGGGGCAGACTGGCTCCTCCTTCTGGAAGGTTAACCTCCAGTGTGTGCTCTTCTAGCCCAGACAGCAGCAAGGGCCTCAGCAGTGGGGGGGGCGGGGCGGGGCGGCGGGTAGTATCTGCAGATGGAAAGGCCGCAGCTTCTTTTTCTCCTTTTTCTGAAAGAAGCTCAGCGACGTCTCCAACTCCGGAACAGTAACACGACCTGAGAGGCAGCCTTCCAGCAACAGGGATGCTCAGCAGAAATTACATCGTCCAGGGGGAGAATGACATTAGGAGTTAAGAGGTAAATCCTGGGTTGTTGGTTTGCACAGGAGAGAGTTGGGGGAAATGGTTGGAGCTGGGAAACAACAGTGGACGTGAATGCTTATGAAAGCAGCCAAAATGCAGGAAGCCTCAACTTCATTCCAAAGGAAGATATGAGGCAAGGTTTTTTTCCATTTTAGGAAGGAATCAAGATGAAGACAAAAATAAAATTAGGTTCGTACGATGAAGTTGAGTGCTTTTCTGGAAATGCATGCCACCTGGTCCCGTGGCAGCCGGATGAGCCCTGTGAGGAGGAGAAACCACTCCTCTCTTCTCCCCACCCCTACATTCCGCCATCTACCTTAACTCTCCCTGCGCCCTCTGTGGCAGCACACCCAGGGAACAGGCTCTGGACCCCATCCACACTCACCACAACCCTCCCCACCCCAGGGAACCCCAGAACCCCACTCTCAGGCTAGGCCAGGTGCCCCTTCTCATTCGATAACTTTCATCCAGCATGGGGATGAGAGTGAGGGGCTTGGGACAGATCCTGGCAGGAATGAGGAGCAGCGGGTGGAGAGGGAATTTGAATTCCTGGGTCTATTCTAGGGAAGCTCTGTCATGTGATATAGAGGACAGAAGGCAGCCCCTCCCGGTCAGGGGCTGCGAAGTAAGATCTGGAATTTTTTCCTTCAATTTGCAAGTGATAATAATGTCCCTGGGGCTAACATCTGGATAACAGAGCACACAAGCCCACAGCATTTGACTGTTTCACCAGCACGATGACAAATGTGATTATCTCGATTCTGTAGGCCCAGAAGCCCAGCCCTGGGAAAGTGAAATGAGTTTCTTTAAAAAGTAGCAAAAAGCAAAAGTGAGATTTGTAGGATCTCTGCTCCTACAATGTACGTCGGTGATAAAACAACCCATGAACTTCAGCAGTTATTTCAGAGGATAGAGAATTAACACAATGAGAAGAATAATACAAAGAAAAAAAGATTTACCTGTGCAAAAGCAATCCCACTTAAATCCCCCAACATGAACTAATACTGTGGAACTCAGTGTGATGATGGCCATGATGAACCATGTCTGACTAATACATTTCTTACAAGTTTTATTTGATTATTATACTCTAATAAGACCTACACACATGATATTTTCACAAATTATGCACTTCACGGTGTCTGCTTACAACATTCTTAGGTTCTCTGTGAGATTAAGGTACTCAATTATTTGAGTTTGCAGGGCAGTGGCGGGGAAGGCTTCGTGGGCTCACAGCACTTCACAGGATAAGGTGAAAAACAAATATAAAGACATGGTCTTTGCTCCAAATTGACTCTGCATTTCAAACAAGGACAATAGCATCACAGGAGACAAATTGGCGTCTTTATAATTTGGTCTCTACAATTCAATTACCAAAAGGGAGGCTCTCAGTGCACACATAAAAAAAAAAAAAAAGGCAGGGTGGGTAGATGGTAAGGATTTAGCTTACGCACACTGCCACCAGGTGGAGGCAGAGTGCCATGGGCTGTGGCGTCTGAAAGGGTAGGCAGGCCATTTGCTAAAATTAGATTGTGGTCTGGGTTCAAACTCTACACATTTACAATCACATTTTTTCTATTTCTTACTTATTAGAAATATTTACTGAAATAGCGAGATGTGAGCAAGCTATACACATTTTTAATAGCTCTTTAGACTATTGTTATGTTTTTCTCTTCAATCTCTTAAGATTTCTTTTCTCATAAATACCTTCAAAGAAAAGTATTGGCAACATAAGGAGTTGGTTTACAGCAACTCCTTATGTTGCTTCATTGGGAAATTTCCCCAAATCTCTGGTTGTGTTTGTTTGGCAAAAAACCTTCCATAGCTCAGTTGGAGGCTATGACCCTCTCCCCACCCCTTCTCTGAGCTCATGGAAGAAAGAACACTGAAGAGTTTGCAGGGCGGTGGTGGGGAAGGCACCAGCAGGGAACTAACTGCCCTGGTTTGCTCAAGACCATCCTGGTTTTAGCACTGAAAGTCCCACACCGTGGAAAAACCCCTTAGTCCCAAGAAAACAAAAAGAAAAATGTAACTTCCCAGTTCAGATGCTCTGCGCCAAGACCTTTATTTCTTGTCATGAGGAGGGAATAAAGCAAAGCACCCCACCATTTGCTGAACCGCACAGATCCCATGTCTAGGAGCCCTCCTTTAGCATGAGCTTTGCAGTCAGGTCAGAGCGTGCTTTGTGTTTTACATGGAGGCAGATGTACAGCCCGTGTGCCTGTGTGTGGGAGAAGAGGCAATCAGAGCAGGTGGCCAGCCATGTCAGGCAAGCAGACTGGGCCTCGAAGTCTCTCAGTTCATCACACCCATCTCCCAGGCTGACCGTTGAGGCCTCTGAGGAGGCTGCCCTGCAGGTGGAAAGGAAGCGGGAAGGAAATCGGCCCCAGCTGATAGAGGATGCAGACTCGGGAGTAAAGGCTCCCACGAGGGATATATTTAGCCCAGTCTGTTAATAGCTGACCCTCGGATCTCCTCAGAAATGTAGCCGGGAGAGCTTCTGACAGCGAGTCAGGAGTGAAATGACAAAAACAGGCTTATAACTTGACAAGAAAAATATCTTTAAGGAAATGACCCCCAAAAGGACAACTCTATGGGGATTAGATGAAAATGTTAATGTTATTCTTTGAATTGCTTCCTTGGGCAGTTTATATTCTTTATATTTGTTTTCTGTAGGCTTTCATGCAATTGGTTCAACACTAACTCAGTTTTTCTTTTGGACAAGTGTTCTTTGTCAAGTTCATGTTCTCGGGCAAACAGTACCAAGTCCTGCACCATACACCTGTCACCTGCCAGCACGTATTAATAAAGAAACCAATGAAATGTGGTAATGTTCTTAAAAATCAAGATCTGGTAAGAATTACCTCCAAGCCCTCCAAATAAACTAGAACTGCTGACCTCAGAGACATTGTTCTTGTAGGATGGCAGGGCTATCCTGCCCGAGGCCCCGAATGGGGACAGACAGTGAACAAAGGCTACACAATGGCACAGACATCATTAGAAAACATTTATTATGGGACCTGAGGCTGCAGAACTGAAGACAGCTGAGAAATGTGGTTGGGTCCCTAACTTGACAATGAATAAGCAGGCTCTAATTTACATTTCACGGGTGTGAGCGGCCATATATTATGTAAATAGTTGTAGGCCCCTTTAAGGAAAGAAATGGTGCGAAAACAAAGCCCGTTTGTACTACTGACTGAGGCCTACCTTGATCTGGGGAGAATAAAGGGAAGGTCAGCTGGATAGAGTTGCCAGATAAAATACAGCACACCCAGTGACATTTTAAAATGTCAGATAAACAATGAAAACATGTTGGTATGAGTATGTCCAAAAATATTGTCTAGGACATACCAAAAGACCTATCCATTCTTTATCTGAGTTCAAATTTAACCGGCTGTTCCGTGTTTTTACTTGCTGAATCTGGTAATCCTACACCTGGGAACAAAAAAGGAAAGGACTGAGAGGGGAGAGGAGTGTCCATCACTGAGGCAGAGGAGCAGGAAGTTGGCAACGCCCCGGGGAGGTGGGGAAGCTCTCACAGGGAGAGAGCCCAGGAGCACGCGGAGAAGAAAGGCTGGACTCCCCAGTGCAGCCTCCCAGGAACCCGCCCAAAAAGCCTCAAAGCTTCTAGCTTGCCCTGTTTCTGTTGGACTGGACAATCAGACCCTGAAAACTATTTTACTAGCTGTGATGGGGCATCTAATGTTCCCTTTTATTTGGTGCAAGGCCAGTCTTTTAAAGGGGCAGCAAAATTCTTCTGATTAGAGGCCCACTTGAATCAAAGCAAAGAGGAGAGGGGGTTCGGGAGGGGGGAGTTACAAATCCAGGAAAATGGAAGAGCAGGAGGGAATACAGGAAACAGAATGCAGCTGATATTTGGAAGGTGGTGAGCAGGTGGGTGTGTGGAGGAGGCTTAACAGCTCTCCTGTGGAAAGCTTATGGAGCTTTTGGGTCCCTAAGTTCAGAGAAGCCAGGAGTGCCAGAGAAAGGGAAGTGGGATTTGTCACTGAAGAGTGGAAACCAACAGCCCCCCAGCCCCTCACCAGTGGGGTGTCCCTGGGCCAGGAGATCAGAGGGTTGTTCTCCACAGAAACTAAAAAGGAAAGGCATCAGTCTTCAAAAACCCAGGTACACCAAAGGATAGGAGAGAGGCATCTGGGCTGGAGTAGTAGGAGAGACTGAAAGTCTGCCAGTGGAGTGACTGGAGCCCAGGCCCCTTCCTCTGCCCTGGACACAGACAGGCCTGCACCCAGCCCCAGGCAGGGGAGAGGAAGTTTCCTCCCCAGAGAAAGGGAGTGGCTTCGGAGCCAGGACACCCACAGGCCACCTACCCCTGCCCCAGTCACAAACGTAACTCAGAGAGCTTCCAGTTCGTTTACTGATGCCATAATTTTAACTACAAACAGACAACCAAGCATCTTCAATCATGGGAGGAAATTTCCCACCTTTTCCTCAAAGTCCCTTTCTCTCCCCTGAAAGAGAACAAAATATTCAGAAAAAGAAAAAAGAAAGAGAAAGAAACTAGGTGAATAAGTAATAATGTCAAATATAGGTAAAAAAAATTTACCTTCTAATTAGGAAGTTAAGAAGATATCACATATTCTCGCTCCCCCACAAAAAGAACAGAATGTGACTGAAATGAAACAACTGCAAAACAAAAATAATCTTGAAAAATTTAAGCATGATACCAAAATAAAACCTCTCGAGGCTCAAAATATATGAAGAAGAGGGTATCTCTCATAAAGTAAAACAAAAAGACAAAGAAAGGAAAAACATAAAAGGCATAGAGAATCAGTTCAGAAGAGCCAATATTCACATAATGGACTTGCCAGAAAATCGAGAAAACAAAGGGAAGGAAACTATCAAAAAATGACCTTGAAATCTTTATAGAACTGAATAGTAACAGCTAACATTTTCTGAGTGTTTACTGTGTGTTTTGTAAGTGTTAATTCATAGACACCTCCTAATAACCCTGAGGCAGCAACCATGATTATCCCTATTCCATGTTACTGGTTAGCAAACTGAAGCACAGAGAGGTTAGGTAACTTGCCCAATGCCCTAGGGCCAGCAGGGCCAGAACCAGGATTCAAACCCAGAGTTCAGCTCCAGAGCCGAAACTCTTGAACTCAACGTGTCTTATGTGTCTGAAACTGAGCCAAAGGCACTTACTTACTAACCCTTTATTGGGAGTAAAATCCCAGGAAAGCAGGAATGAGGACAAAGAAGAAGGAAGGCAGGAAATGAGGTAGCATAAATAGAAGAGAGGTTGCTCCCAGCTGGTCATGGACTCTAACAAATGCAGCTGACATGGGAACAGGGATTCTTGGGGTCGGTGGCTAAGGATAGGTAGCGTGACAGGTGAGACAGGGTCCTGTGGAATCATGCCCATGAGTGACAGGAGGATTGGAACAGCGGCCACTGAGTGGCCGGCCGGCCAAGTAGGTGCTAACAGAGACAGAACTCAACAGTGATTACAACCTCCCCTCTGGGGCCTTGAAGTATGTGGGCTGGTGCCAGGTGATCTTCCCAGAGGGCCACCTGCAGACAGAAGCCAGACCTGTGAGGGGGATGCACACTTAAGTAAGCACAGCATACTTCACTATGCTGAGTCCCCAGAAGAAAACACTCAGGAAGACCGTGCAACACAGCAAAAACTTGTACCGAGATGCCACCCTGTGCCAGACACTGTTCTGAGTGCCACATTTAGTTATTCATTTTAACCCTCACAGCGGTGTCATGGGATTGCTCAGGATTTTACAGGCAAAGATACTAGGCAGAGAGGGGTGGGGGGAGTTAGCAGCTTGGCCAGTGCCACAGCCGAGGGAGCCGGGCTTTTAGTCCGGACCACCCGACCCTGGTGTCAGCACAATGAACTGTCCAAAGCCCCCTCGGTGACCAGCAAACAAATGAGACAGACCTCCTGAAAGGCGAAAATGTGGAACGCCAGGAGTGAAACGCTGACTCTAAAAGCTTCCAGGGGAACAAAGCACAACAGAATGAGAATCAGGGTGGTATCAGTCATTTCAACAGCCAGGTAACAACGGAGCAACGACTTCAAAATATTAACCAATATAAATTTTCAGCCTAGAATTTTACATCCAGTCAAATTGTCAATCAAGTATGAGAACAGAATAAAGAGGTTTTCAGATGTTGCTTTGTTATATTTTTAAACAGCTATTTAAAATTTTTTTTAAGATTTTATTTATTTTAGAGAGAGGGGAAGGGAGGGAGAAGGAGAGGAAGAGAAACATCAAGGTGTGAGACATGCTTGGATTGGTTGCCTTTCACACACCCCCAACTGGGGACCCAGCCTGCAACCCAGGTTTGTGCCCTGACTGGGAATCAAATTAGCGACCCTTCAGTGTACAGGCCAGCACTCAATCCACTGAGCCACACCAGCAAGGGCTAAAAAAACATTTATAACTACTTTGCATTAGTTTCAGGTGTATAGCACAGCAGATAGACATTTATAGGGGTTAGACAGCGTTTCCTCTGATAATTCAAGTACCCATTGAAAGGATCAAGTCAGCACCATTTGCTATGGTGGCACATTTGCTGAGCAGGCCTGTGACCTTGTTAAACACGACTGCCATTTTACTCTTCTGAGCCTATGTCCCCAGGACTGGAAATTACTGGGAAGCAAGAACAGAACTAAGCGCTCCCTTCAGCCACCAGCAGAAGAGCACATTGGAACAAACTGCGGCCTCCTGTTACGACGTCCCCCCCCAGCAGCCCAGGGGCCTCACAACAGCAACCCCCGACCCTTTAAATCCAATTACAATCCAATAAAAACTCTAAGCCCCCACCCCTCAATGCTGGTGCATCTCTCCACACCATGCCCCTCTCCTTTCTTGGAGAGTGAATAAAAACTTTACTCTCTACACTTTCTTCTCTTTGTGAATTCTTTCACAGCCCAAGTCACTGACCACCCTCACACCCATGGTATCATAGATAGTTATTATAATACTGTTACCATATTCGCTGTGCTTTACCGTACTTCCCCAGGCCTATTTTGTAACTACCAATTAGTACTTAATCCCATCACCCGTTCCACCCAGCACCCTGACACCTCTCCCCTCTGGCTTCCGTCAGTTTTCTTTATCTGTAAGCGAGTTAAACAGCCTTAATGATTGCTCCCTTCTCGGGCCCTTCCTCAATTTTCTCAGGCCACCAATTTATTTAGACATCTGCAAGCCCAAGCTGATAAAGTGAGCTTCCCTGTCTCTAGGCATAGTTGCCAAATCAAACAGGCAAAACTGGACTTTGGCTTGTGGGCTTCCTGGTCAGAGCTGGTTGTTCTGTTTCCAACCCACCCCACCCACCCCTGGTTTTTTTTTTTTTGAGGGGCGGAGGGAGTATGAAAAAGAATCACCCAGGAAACTTGGTGAAAAGCAGAGGCCCAAACTTGCTATACTTTGACAAGTCTAGCTCTCTGTGTTCTTTTTTTTCTTTATCTCAAAGTGAAATCTTTTCGTGTTTCATCATTATAAATGAAGCTTTCTCTACCCCATTCTTTTATTTGTTTGTTTTTTACGAATACTCTTTATTTAATTAAATTATTTCTTTTTACTCCCAGATTACTACCTGTTTATAATAACTGGATAACGTTTTTTGGCATCTATTAAGATTATTGCATGATTTCCCTCCATTCAACTGGTAATGTCAAAACAAATATAACTTTCTAATGTTAAAACCTTGCACTATTCAGGGAAACTGAACTTTGTCATGATATGTGCTCATTTTATGCTCTATTAAATTTGATTATCTTTTCTATTTACTTAGGTTGGCATTTTAGCTATAAACTTCTAAGTACCGCTTTGCTTCATCCCAACTGTATTTTATTCTCATCCTCCACGCCCTCCCCTTTGATAACCATCAGCTTGTCCCCTACATCTATGGATCAGGCATGTTTAAATTCAGAAAACTGACTTTTCGTTATTAGAAAGTGACTGAAAAGGCAGCAGCAAGACAAAAAAGTAGACCAAGAAAGGAGGAGTTATGGCATATCCAAAACAATAAATCCAACCCAGAAAAGCTGTCAAGAGAAGGTCGCGTGTTGTCAACTGTGCGACGGGTCTAAAGAGCCACCAACATGCAAGGGAGCGGGAAGCGAAGAAGGGGCATCTGGGAAAAGAGTGAACTCCATAGAAAGGGGGAGATGATCAATGAGATGATGGAGCATCTGGAGAAAAGTGTAATTAGGCAGTTGTTAATTCAAGTAATGACAAGGCTATGTAAGAAAAAATATGTAATCACAGTATTTTAATAGGTTGGTTCTATGGTAAGAAATATTTACATTTTCATAACGATGTAAATGCTTAAGTGTCAATATAATTAAACATATGATAATTTTCTATTTGTGACACTTATAAATTTAAAATTTGCAATATATGCATATTATTTAAAGATGTGAAGGTTGCTGAGAGGAAAATCAGCTAAAAATATAAAGCAGTTCCCTTTGGTGAAAGACTGGCAGCTGGTACAGGGCTGCACCAGGAACTACTGTTTGGGGGGTTTTTTGGGGAGGGGGGAGCACTATTTGATTTTTTAACTACATACATAATTACTTATATTTTTATTTAAAAAACACAAATTTTCAAAAGAGGCAAGCTTATAAGAGCAATTTCTGGGATCCAGAACACAGATTCATGGATCCCCAAGTTCTTTTCACAATTCTGCTTCTTGGTACTTGACCCCGTCTTCATGAACTCCCGTCCTTTGCCTCCTCACCTGTGTCTCCCGTGTGCACCCCATCTCTGGTTCTAACTACCTGGTAAGCCCCGGTTCCCCCTTTCAGCATCAAGGGCACAGGGACCCAGTTCACCTTCTGTCATTAACTTTGATATCTCAAACTTCCTCTTCTTCCCTGCTCCTCCCCCTCGTTTGTAGCAGAAATGACTCAGAAGTCTGGCTTTAATCAAACAAGTATAGAATATATAATCGGTTGTAACTTTGTGATTCTGACCAAATAACCTCACTTCTCCTCGTTTCCTTATCTGTGAAGTGAGAGGTGGAGCTGAGTCCAGATGATCTTTGATCTACTTCTGTCTCCAGCATTCTGTGATTTGTATCCTGACTGTAAGGCTGAGTTGGCAGAGGCGTATAAAAATAATCACAGAGGAAGTGATGTCATCTGTTCTATCATTAAGGAAAATAATTCCCTGAAAAGTCACTTTGGGTTCCATTCACTTTAAAAAGAAATTTGAAACTCTATATCTGAAACCTAAGGAGTCAATGATCTGTATCAGAATCAAACCAAAGGAAAGCTCAAATGGAAAGCAATGGGTTTCAAAGTCATTGAACTAATCAGTCTTGATCAAGCTTCTCTTATGAACCCTTTTATGAGAGAGATGTTCAAATCCAGATATAATAATGTGTGAACACAAAGGAAAAAGTTTGATTTTAAATCCCCTAACCTCTTAGGAGTGATCAGAGTAGCTGGAAACAAAGACAGAGGCTCCCATTAAGAAAGATAGGCCCAAATTACACAGACATAAAATAATAGCCCAGCAATGCACAGATTTCTTTAGTTAGGAGAAAGGAGAATTTCACTATTATAAGGAAAGGCCTTTTTTATTTATCCCAAGGTATACTGAGCCAAACTGTGTGAACTAATCCTCTCTCCAGTTGGTCTTAGAACCAAAAGAGAAGTGACAGTGTGCCTTTTAATTACTAAAGGAAAGATATAAATGGCTAGTTAAACATACTTTCTAGAGTTAGAGATATAATCTTGTTAGATATATGAGATCCCAGAGCCCTATGTCACTAAGTAGATTAGAGTTGATGAAACCTTGTGACCGTGTTCCAGTGAGACCCAGGGAGGCCAGTCCCCTGCAGTACTGATAATCCGTAAGTCTTTCTCAAATACAGGAAATTAAACAAACACTGCATTGAAGTAGTACATACACAGTCATGCACACACACAGACACACAGAGATATAAGAGTATTTTGAGAAGCAAAAAGGAAACAGAATACCAAAAGAAAAGAACAGAAATGAATCTTGAAAATCCTAAAGGAGAATGAGAAATTACTAAGGATTCTCAAGCCTTTGCTAAAACCACAATGATTTCTACAAGAGAGATAACTCCATCTTACCAATGGATTCATTCTTACATTATGGCATTGGTTCTTAAACTGGGGCACATGGAGCCACAATAAGAAAGGTATTCCCTTGTGATGTAGAGTTTTCAATCATGTATATATTCAATACATATTTATTGTACTACCGTAATAGGGAATATTTACTGAAACTTTCCGATGTGCCAGGTATGTCGCTCAGTGCCTTACATATTTTGACCCATTTTGTAACAACCCTGTGAAGTGTGAACTATTAGTGGCCACATTTTATAGGTGAAGAAATGAGCATAGAGAGCTTAGGGAATGGACCCAAACTTCATAGTTGAGTTTGTGTTCTGAACCATGGTTGGTCCATCAGCAGTAGCAGGAAAGGTGTCCCATCCCCATTCATGTCTGGAATCAGATATGATCATCAGAATGGGGGGCCTACAAACATTCATGAGAAGTAGGCAGGCTTCTAATGTCATGTAATAGGGTGAATAGTTAAAAATAAAAACTACTTGGCATTAGACATGATTTTTCAAAATACTTCAATACTAATTGAGCCTGGACACTGATTGATCAATAAATGGTGTTGGGCACATTACCAGTAGGTCACCCCAGGGCACCAGTGGCGAACCTGATCCTCCTAGAATTAGCATCTCCCTTCTCTCCCTTCTGGGAAAGAGAGCCTGGTACTGCAGGACAAAACAGCTCTTATATTCCAGGCACCTTGGAGGGGATTCGCCTCTCTGGCTTCCAGTGGGGAGTTTGTAGGGGGTTCATTTGGGTGTCCTGGGTCCCTCAGTGGGAGATGGCTGCTGGATGCCTATCAGAGATCTGGTGTAAAGGACCCTGTTGAAAACACTATATTATAGACTTGACTACTGTTTTTCCATGTTGAATAATAAGAGGAGCAAATCAAGGGGTTTCTTCATCTCCCTGGACCCAGAGGCTCTCGTACCTGGCAAAGAGGTTGTCAGTGTCTACCTGAAACCAGTCCGGGTGTGAGTCTGATGTGTGTGTATTGCAGTGGGGAAGAGGAGTGGAATAAAAGCTCCCCTCAAACCCCTAAAATGTCTTTGAAATCTCAAAGCCTTTGAAATCTCATGAAATCTTTAAAAACCATGCTCATTTTAAATTCTTCCTTTATTTAATACAAAAATTCCCTCCTGACATATTCAGTAAACCTGACACTCCAGAGAGAGGGCCCATGATTATCTAAAGCTTCATGAGCCCTAGCTCAGACCCATGTCTGGTACCCCATGCACGTGTTTCTACAAAGAGGAGCAGGGCTGGTGGACAGAGCACTGCATAGGAAGTGAGGCTATGCCCTACACACCAACAGCATCTGATAAGCTGGGGATGCTCTGGACATGCCAATGAAAAAAGAATGAATGAATGAATCAATCAATCAATGAATAAATGATCAAAGAGGTGGTGACTCCTTTGGAATAGCAGGTTCAAGGAGGCCTGTCCATGTCTGATATGACCTGTCTAGACTGCAGAATGTGAGCAATTTTCACTGATATCCAAGGCACCAGCCAAACACTTCCAGAACAGACCCCAGAGATACTAAACAATGAATCTAGCAGGAACAATTAATCACCTGGGAGAAGAAAACCTGAACCCAAGAGACAAAGCAGCTGACAAGAGGGAAATTCTACATGGAAAACGTGGGTGTTAAGCATCCGTACCGTCTGTGTGGCAGGAAGATAGATCGTGCCGCCAACAGCAATTGGCAGAGGTACGGAAAGGTTGAGGAGAGGAGAACTGGAGAGCCAGCAAACACAGAAGGGTCTCTCAGGTAGGAAGGGACATCACACCACCTGGGCTGGGACCCTCCAAAACCAGAGAGGGAGATACAGCAGGTACCCTGCAGACAGCTGTGGTGACCTAACTCAAAACCAAATGAGGAGAAGGCTTACAGAGGGCAAGGACAGAGAGGTCTCCTCTCACTAAGAGCTGGGCAATTGCCTGGCAACATGGTGTAAGAGAATGGGAAGAGCAGCTGTTCAAATTCAACTACATGGCAGCTAAGTAATTGCATGACATTTTTTACCTCGATATGGAATATTTGCATTTTTGTGTACTTCTAACATGAAGAAGGTAGCTTGTGTGCATTCTGTGTACTTTCAGAGTTATATAGAAACAGTCAATAGGATTATGAAAAGGATTTGTAATCTGCCTGGATTCCTGGGCTACAGTTTGATGTATGTGGATTTTAGAATCTAAAAACCTGGGTCAATTGATACAAAATGCCCAGAATAGTCAAGCCCATTCATAAAGATAGAAAGTAGATTACTGGTTGCCCAGGACTGGGAGGAAAATTTGGGCTGACTGCTAATAGGTACAGGGTTTCTTTATGAGGTGGTGAAAATGTTGTAAAGTGGAGTGTGGCGATGGTTGCAGAAATGCAAACATACTGAAGACCAGTGGGTTGTGCTCAATGCGTAGGTGAGTTGTATGTGAATTATGTCTCAATAAGGCTATTAAAACAAAATGAGAAAACCCTAGGTCAATGTCCTAACTGTGCCACTTAGTAGCTATATGGCCTTGAGAAAGCTCCTTCCCCTGAAATCAGTTTCCTCATCTGTAAAATGCGGATGGTATGACAGCACCACCTATCTCATAAAGGTGATAGGAATTCTCAGTGAGATCTCATCTGTGAGAAAGCCACACACAGTGCTCTGTACACGGTGGAGGTGAAAGAAATGTCGTTTGTCCCAAAGTAACAAGTAAGTGAATGAATTACTTTGAAAAGCGAGTTTGGGGATTAGGTTGATGGTTCCCAATAGAGGCTGCTCAGACCTCCAGAGAACATAGAAAATAGTCACTGGGCTTCCTCTGGCTACTCTCTGCTGGACAGCCCATCTAAAGTTGCAGTTACCTGAGATCAGGCCAACCCAGACGGCTAGAAACATCATTTCTTTGCTTTGGACTGACAGACCTCAGCATGGTTATTTGCCAATTGAAAGTTCAGTGTGGCCATTATGTAAGTCTTTGTTAATTATCTTATTATCACTTGGTAAATACTGTTCATTTGAAAAATCTTTCAAAACACAGGTCCCAGGAAATGAACTAATATAAGAGGTTTGGATGGTGAAAGGGTTGAGAACCACTTGGTGCCTTTAAGCTCTGTTGTTTGGGTTGAGTTTTGGAGGATGGGCATTTGCCAGAGACAGGGAAGGAAGGCATTTAGTGTCACTGCACTATGCTGCAACAGCAACACGCGGGCAGCTTGGAGCAGGAGAGGGTGTGTGGGAAAGAGAAGGAGCCTCTGGCTCCACTCTGGTTCCTTCTCAACTGCTTAGACCTAGTTCAGGCTGCAGGATCCAGGCCATTCGGAAAGCAACTCCAAGGTAATCCAGCTCATACTCCCGTCACCAAGGTAGTCTTTTATTTGGTGACACAGTAGAGTCAAAGCCATTGCCTTAATCATTATTGTTCCAGGACAGAGGCTAGATGTGGCCTGTTCTGCCTCCTAAATCAACTTGTCAAAAGCACTTGGCCTGGCATATGTCTGGGTCTGCAGCCAAATTAGTTGCTAGCAGGAAGACCTTCCTGGGGACTTCCGTTCCAGGCGAGTCTCTTCCTGTTCAGGATGCTCAATGCCCCTGCCTTTATCTATGTGTCAGGTGGCATAAAAAAGACTTCTGCCCACAAAAGCTTAAAGTAAGAAAAGGGCTGACAGCTATTTTCTGAGTGGTTTCCCAATACGGCAGTTACTCACTTAATGACTTGCCATGGTCCATGGACGGACCTTTTGGTCTTAAAGAAGACACGAGAGAGCTACTTACATTGGTCACATGACTGATGCATAAAGCCATTCTCCTCTTACAGATGAACCTCACCAGCTGTGGAACGGTATCTTGTGATCCTGAATCAGGACAGAGAGGAGTTAGGCAGGTGGCAACTGTGGGGACTGCATGGGGCAGCCACCTCCACCACAGGGTCTGACTTAGGAGGAGGTTGAGAACCCTTATAAGATGACAGCTAACACTCCAGCACCACTGCCAACAAAGACAGAGCTCAGACAGACATTGCCCGCCTTTGTCTCAGGGCTTCTCCTCCTTCTTAGTTTTCATGGTGACTATGCCGTTGTGATTAATTGACATCATCTGTCTTTAAATGCATTAAAATATTCAATGAAATTGGTCAAACATCAGCAGCTTGGAAGCCAAGCTGTCTCTCTAAGATTCTACCCAGAGCTGCTGGGATCTAGTTGTACCCTCCAAGTATAAGTTATGTTCCTGTTCTTTGAGGGGGGTCTCACTGTGGCCTCTGAGCATTAATAATAGCCGACTAATATTTACTGAGTGCCTACAATGTGCCAGGCACGATGCTAAGTACTTGGCATATACTTACTAATCTAATCTTCATAAAACTTCTTGATCAGGGGGCTGGTGTTATCCCCTTTACAAATGAGGAATCTTTCAAGTCACTTGACAAAGGACATGCAACTTATAAGCAGAGGAGGCAATTCAGCTCCAAAGTCAATACCCTAACCTGATGTGCCACAAATACTAATAACAGTCATTACTTGAAAGGTCTTTCCCAAGGAAAAGAAAAGTAACTGGATTCCAGAGATAACAGATGGAGTTTGCTGGAGATCCAAGACTGTCAAGTGTTGAATATGCAGCAGCCAACTGGAAAGGAGAAGGGAATGTAGCTGAGTCCTTGGGTCTGGGAGTGCCCTCCCCTCCTGTCTGGTTTAGATTCCCTGCTGTTGCAATCTCTCCTTTGAATTGCTGAATTATTCATTCAGTAGACTTGTATTGAGGATTTTTTATGCAACAGACACTAGGATGCCAAAGAGAGACATGCAGTTGATACCCTGTCCTGTGAGGATTTCCCAAATATGATGAGATTACTATTTGCTTCTAACTACATTGTCTAGTTAATCCTCAGTCACCCCATGAAGTAAGCAAGGTGGGAATTGACATACCTGCTTTATAACTGGGAATACTGAGGCACGAGTAGCCAACTGCTCTGCCCCTTGTCTCCAGCAACCACACCCACTAGAATTTGAAATGAAGGTCTATTTCAAGTGTCCTGTCTTCTTGCCTCCATCTGCATAAAGTGACTTTTGTGGCCAATCTGTAAGGAGGATATCACTAATGATCGATGAAATGAGAAAAAAAGGGAAATGCAGAGTTTTTAAAATTTTATTTATTTAGTTTTAGAGAGAGGAGGAGGAAGGAAAAGAGGGAGAGAAATATAGATGTGTGAGAGCTATATCAATCGGTTGCCTCTCCCACACCCCCATATGGGGATCTAGCCCACAACCCAGGCATGTGCCCTGACAGGGAATCGAACTGGAGATCTTTTGGTTCACAGGTTGGCACTCAATCCACTCAGCCACACCAACCAGGGCTGTTTTGTTTTTTTTAATTAAACTAAATTTCTTCTATTTAAAGAACTATTCTCTATTCTTAAATTACGTTCTTCCTACTTTTAGGTATTAAAATGCCCTTTGGTAAATATGTATTGGTATAGTGTTGTTGTTTTTTAATGCACTTACATGGCAAAACAAAGTGTTGGTAATTCTGTTGTTTCCCAAACCTGTTTGCTGGCACTTGAACCATTGCCCTAAAAACACACATGATCCCTCAGAGAGACAGAAAGTCCATCTCATCATCCACGGGCATAGATGAGTCACTTCCTATCTTTTGTACCTGAAACCATGGCCTTGACTTAAAAGACAGGGACTCTCTGAGGAGCACTGCAGTGAGAAAAACAAAGAGAGTGATATGCTGAGATCCCTCTACTCTGATTTCCACAAGACACATGACTTTCCATGGCCATGGCAACTAGCCAAAAATGATAAGGCTGATTAATTCCACAAGTGCATTCATTATTCACATGTCACCAAATATTGACTCTTACCAACCTCCTGCCCCCCCCAGCCATCTGCCCTGGTGTATCAAATCAAAATAAATCAACAAACAAAGAGTGGCAGGCAGATGACGCCCCAGGGATGCCGCCATTTATGCAGTGCCCAGCGTCAGGCTGGGCTTGGAATGCTGCCCTGTTTCCCCAACCCCCTTCTTCCCCACTGATAAGGAGTGCACACACATGTGCACACACATGCATGCATACACACACGTGCACACACAGTGATATGGGTACATGAGGGGGAAATGCTTGGGGGCAGCAGGGGTGGAAAAAACTTAAAAGATCCTAGGAAGTAATGATAACAGCAGATCATTTACTGAGCTCTTATTGTGTGTGCCAGGCATATAAATGCTGCAATCATGTTTAATCCTCACCATGACTCTGAGATATAGGAACTGTTATTTATTCCCATTTTATAGATGAAAACTTAAAACTCATTATGTTAATAAGCTTGTCCAAAGCCACACACCCGGAATTTTATGGTCAGAATTCAATGTTAATGCTTTTAATCCCTACATGAGCCAACTCACCTTTGCTGCCACCTGCACATGTTTCCCAGCCTCTCTGAGCCTTCATTTCTGCATTACGATGATGTGGCAATCATGGTGCCCAGTGCACAGGGCTGTTATGAGAAACCAATGAGCTCATACATAGAATGTGCTTACAGTAGTCCCAGCACATAATATGTGCTCAGTATGTATTGGCTGTTATTGTTGACACTGTTGGCATTTTTATTACACAATATTGTCTTCCTTAAGTGGAAGAAGGAAGTGTGGAGGACACAGATTTTACAGGCAAAGAGGACATATTTGGGTGTATGAGCATTCTAAAGGATCCAGGGCTAAGAGAAGTAACATTTCTATTTCCAAGCAGAGGATAAGTCATTTTCTCTATACCTGCCCACACCACACTATACATTCTGAGCATCTTGGATTCTGAGCATCTTGATTTCCTCTCTCCTCCTTCTGTGTCCTGTCTTCTGACATCTCTCCAGAGAAGCCGTTCACCCTGTCTTCCACAGCCCTCTCTCCCTGAGTCAAAATTTGATAGACTGTCCAATGAGCAGTGGTTAGGATGAATCGCCACACCAATGACTTGGTGGTGGCGTGTGACACACCAGCAGAAACTCCCAGCAAGGGACCGAGGGAGGTCAGTTTGTTGCTCCAGCCTGCTCATTTTTAAAAGCAATTTCCAGCATTTCCTCCCTCCACTGCTTTCCACCAAACTAGTTGAAAACACAACAATTAATTGACTGTAACATCCCTAACAGCTGCTACCCATTTCCATGTGGGACTACTGGTGCACACTAATAACTTTAAATTTAGTCTTAAGCTTTGTAACTTAGAAAATATAAACAACGACCCTTGTGATGCGAGTGATTTCAGTGAGTTTTCTTTTCTGGCATCTGACACTGATGACTAAAATTCCAGTCACCAGCTCGAGTGTGTCACAGATTTGCTCCTTTCCCATATGACCTTCTTCCACCATTGACTGCATTTTCAAAAGTAGCCCAAGGCCAGCGAACCAGCTGTTTGCTGGTTCCCTCAAGAGCAAGTTGCAAATAGTGCATCATTGGCTTGTGCTTTTTGCTTCCTTGAGGGACGCACTTAAACGTGCCAAATGGAAGGGAGGAATCATAGAATGGATAATAGGGTGTTAAAATTGGAAGTTTCTACTAGTCACCAAGATATAACAGATGTGAGTAAAAAGCAAAGTGTAGATTAAAAAGAGAGTGAGTGCCCCATAACAACTGTATTGGATGGTTCTGTTGTCAACTTGTTTACACTGGGTACTGCATTTCCTAGGATCACCTTTATAGAAGTTGATCAAATGTAAATTTGGATGGGATCAGAAGTGGAGTGGTTGCTCTTACCCTGTAGTGGTTAAGGGAGGTTAGAGACAAATGCAGAAGTGCCAGTGGGTCCAGTTTGTTTTCATATTTTCTGCAGCAAATCTAGCTCTTCTTCTCAGCTACTGACCCCGCTGGCTGGCAGCAACTCCAAGCCCACAGCAGACACTTTCTGTGAACTCCCAGGCCTCAACCACGATGAGCAGACAACCTTCCACTCACTCCTGTACCCGCCCTTTTGCAGACCTACTATGGCAGCTGAACTAGCCTGGCTTCCATTGTCCCTGAGAGCTCTGAGTATTCACCTGTGCCAGGGCTGCACATGACCTTTCTCTGACCCTCAGCTCCTCTTTTCAAACTTTTACTTCCCCAGTGCCTCCCACAATTCTGTATGGTCTCACTGCTGGATATATTTGTTATTCCATAAAGCCCACAAGGGTTCTGCCTCCCTGATTGAGCCCTGACTGATGGACACCTGGGCCCCACAGCCAGATCAAGGATAAAGAGCAGACAGAGTGTGAAGCAAAGAGAATTGTCAGAACATTTCCTTGACAGATACAGCTGTGCCATGTGTGCCCACGTCCCCCTGTGCTCAGATCCCATGAATAATGGGCTACCGCGGCCCCCTCAGAGAGCTGTGCCCTGTGCTCCCTGCAGCTGAGCATCTATTGGGGGCTGCCCCTAACTTGTGCCTCAGAAAGCTGCAAAAGAGAGTCAGGATGGCGGCAGAGGGCTCATTCACTCCCAGAGTGTGGGGGCGGGGGGTAGTGAGGCCTCAGGGCCCTTGATCAACAGAGCAAACTCAGCAGCAAGGTGCAGAAGGTGGGCTCACCACTCAGAGAGGAAGCGTCACCGGCAACCATCAAGAATGGAGAGGTACCACCAGGTCCGGGGATCTGCCAGAGAGCTCTAGCACTGAGAGTCTTGGATAAGCCCTGGAAAATGCCTCCCTGGAAGAGCAGTGTCCAGTATGTGCTGACCCAGAGAGTGTGAGGCCAGCACTGGCCACGGTCTGCACCACCTTTACCACTTCCTTCTCCCTGCTCTCTGATCCTGGAGGAGTCACAGATTGCCTCCCGCTGGAATGGGAGGAGGTGCAGACTGGCATAAAATCAAGTTCAGATTTTTGGTTAATCTCTTGGAATGGACACAACTGAATTGAGACCATGTTTTGTGAATAATGTGCCCATGTTAACTGAGAGTGAGCTGGAAATTATAGGCCTGCTGGAGTGTTTCCCCAGCAGCGGGGAAAGTATTTCCATTTAATTTACTCTAAGGTGGGAAAGAAAAATGAAGTTGTGGTTGCTCACGCCCACAGGCCAGGCACTGGGTATGCCAATTACAAAGGCCAAGGCAGGGACTAGGCGTTCCATCCTCTCTGGAACCCTGGGTTACTCCAGCAAAGCCTTGGGGACAGAAGGAGCCACAGAGAAACTGAGAGTGTGGAATTTGGAGGGCTGTCCCCTCTTCGGAGCTTTCACGACTTTTTATAGTGGAGTTCTGAATAAGTTTTCATTTGAAGGCAGGGTAGAATTCTACTGCCTTAAAGAGATCTTGAAATTCACTTTGTACTAACTACCTTTAACCAAACAAGAAACGAAGGCCACAGGGAGGAAACAATCCACCCACGGGCAAGCAGGACAGCAAGCAGCAGTGCTGACTGGTACACCTAGACCCTCTCCCCATCCCCCACAGTCTGCTTTTTGATTTCAGATTTCTCCCTGACTGTCCCACTTTAGATTTCTCAACTCAGAAAGGAACGAAAGGCAAGAAAAGTGAAACAAAGGATTAGAAACTAGATCAGCAAGTTCAGGGCCAAGAAATAGGAGACTGGGCTCTTTGGAAGCACGCTCAGCTCTGGCTCTCTCTTGACTCGGCTGTGCCCTGTCACCTGGGAAGCCTGTGTAAAAGCAGATTTCCAGTCCCCAGGCCATCCCGGTCTGTGACCCTGAACCTGGATTCTAGCACGTATCTCCAGTGATTTAATGGCCAGGGCAGGTTTGGGACCACAGAGTGGCTGCACATATCAGGCCAAGAATGCCCAGTGCTCAGTGGTGACAGAGTTCTGGGCGCTGGTCCTAGCTGCTTCCTCCCCACTGAAGCACACTCTGGAGGAGTCCCACAGGGCTGCCTGTGGCTGGGTGGTGACTCAGGCAGAGACCCCAGGCGCCATCCACAAAGAGACCAGCTCTAACCCAGAAGCAGGACGTCTGGCTGCACAACAGACAGCACCAAGAATGAAGTCAGAGGCAAGAGCCAGACCAGGGCTTCCTGGGAGGCAGCTCTAAAGCCTGGGAGAAGGCAGAGGTCAAGGCTCCAGGGGACAGGGACCATCCTGGGGGACTGCAGCCTCAAAGTATGAGGTAGGAGCTGTGCTGCACTGGCAGTCTCTGGGTAGCACTTTGGCCACAGAAGCTCATGGAAAATGTGTTTTCATAACCAGTTCAAGTCCCAGAGCATCTAAAAGTGAGTTACTCTTGCTCATCTATGGCAGAGGTTCTCAACTGGGGTGATTTTAGCCTCCAGGAAACACTGGATAGCATCTGAAGACATTTTTGGTAGTCACACTGGAAGCTGTGTGAACATGAAGAATTACGCCACCAGGAAGACATACCCGGCCCAAATGGTTGAGAGTGCTGAGGTGAACAAACCCTGGCCTGGAATCATTACAGGAATCCATTGTCCTTTGGAGAAAGTCATATATGGGACACTCAGGATAGAAAGCCCTGGCTTAACTCTGCTGGTTTAACCAGCGCACACTCGGGCCCTCCTACTCTGGAGGGCAGCTAGGTCAGCAAGTGGACGCCAACAGTGGGCTGCTATGTACCACAGCAAGTGTTAATAAAAGAAATATAAACAGCAACACATTTTTTAATAAACTAATGATAGGTATTGAAGTCTGTTGACTTTGCACCCCCATGTCCCCACTGTACCCCATCCTGCCATACCTCACTGTCCCACAGTGAAGGTTCTGTGTGTCACAAGTTGTGGAACAAGGCCCTTTGCATCCTTAACCTCCTATACCCGCCACTGAGACTCCACTCACTTGGTTCCCAACAGGCAATTCTGATGTCTTTTGCAAAACCAAGTGCCCCAAGGTGAGGGGTGGGGTGGGTAGTGGGGTGCATTGCTTCTCCTCCCACAAAAGCCAATTTACTTTCTTTCTGGGCCAGTCAGTTTGCAGTTAGGCGACTGTAACCCCATCTGGATCCTGGCGCATGTCTTACCTCTCAAAAGGGGTGGGCAGCTGTGTCGCCAAGACATTGCTCCACCTTGTCCAGACAGCACCACCCTGCCTTCTCCCGACTCACCTTATTCATTCATTTCACGAGGGCACTCAAATTTGTCTGCCTAGATGTCAGAGGACACGGGTCCTCTGCATCTCTCAAGTGCACAGCAGAGTCCGTTAAAGGGCCCGGCAGGAGCAGAACGGGGGAGCTCAGAACTCTCGCTCTAGCTAAGCAGGACACTGCCAGATTTCTTCCCACCCTGGAAACAAACCCATTTGTTATGTTGAGCTGTGGCTGAGTTGGCACTTATGACATATAGCAAAGTTGTAATTACCTTACGAAGCAGAGAGACGAAGACACACTGTGGGTCTGATAAGATAAAGGCAGCAGCAGATAAAAACATTTATAAAGGGAGATGATGGCTATCTGCCAAGCAGGAGCAAGGAAATTCATCCACCAAACACAAAGAAAGAAGACAAAGTCGGCCAAGTTCTGTAACGGCAGCATTTGAGCATCCTTTCCTGCAGGAACGTTCTGCAACAGGGCAGAAAATGGAAAGGATGTTGGGTGTTGGGGTTTGGGGACACTGTGTGACCTTGGACAGCAGCTTCCTGTGTGTAAAAAGGAAGGGAGGCCTGTTTACCTCTCAGAGTCATGGTTGACATTTCCTTGAGTGGGTGCAGGTTAAAATGCTGTGTGAGCTAGGAGGCATCACATATATAAGTCATGAGTTCTTGAAGAGTAACATACCAGTGTCACATGGGTAAGCTCTTAAAAGTACAGGTTCAAGGCCCCAACTCCTGAGATGCCAACTCAGTAGGTTTGAGCTGGGGACTAGTAATCTAGGCTTTGGACAAGTACTTCCGACGATTCTGAAGCAGGGAGCCTCCATGCAGCAGGTGCTATTATAACGCCCATTCGAGGCAGCAGAGGCCCAGTAAAGTCCAATCACTTGCCATTAGTCACCAAGAAAGTTAGTGGTGGAGTCAGCTCCCAAGAGATCTCGCACTCTACAAAAGAGAAGTGAAGTTGTTGAAATCTGGGCAGCGAGAGAAGTCATCTCCTCTGAAGCAAGAAACACAGTGACAGCCTGTTTCCAGAAGCATCCAGCAACCTCGAAAAGTATCTCTGAACCCCTTGAGCTTCAGCAAAGAGACATGCCTGGGGCAGGTGTAAATAGGCACACTGCTAAATGATAAAGATAGAGGAAGAGGGAGGGAAGGAAGAGCCTCATTAAAATTATAATTTATATCAAATCTGTGCTTCTCTATATCACTCTGAAGATGCACTGAAAAGTACTCTAAAATATGTCTGTGCCCAGGTGATAAAAATGTGATTCTGTACCATCCTTGTGTAGAGAGGAGAGGGAACTCCACCCAGAAGGCCAAGTTTTCAGAAAATAATAGAAAATGAGGAAGTGGATTATGAAACCCAAAGTCATCAAATGTTAGAGCTGGGTGTACCTGGTGGAGTTATCTGATGAACTTTTTTATTTTATAGGTGATAAGACTGAGCCTTGGTGAGGGGACCTGCCAAGGTTGAACAGCAGAGCCCAACCCCAGACCGCGGGGTTCTGTCCCCCTCCCGGTCTGGTGCTCCTGTTGCTTTACACTCTGTCCCTGTGAAATTTGAAAGGAAAGGAAGTCCTTTATGAAGCATTCCTCCCAAACTTTCTATAATGAACACACTGCCTTCCTTGGAACAGTGGCTGAGGGAAGAATATAAGAGAGATGAGGAGATGCAGAGATTCTCAAACATAATTAAGGTGTTGAGAGGCCCTACATCCCCACCTCACCCACAGAGACTGAGAGGACAAGTGACTGAGGGGAAGAGACCCAAAAGAAGACTCCCCAGGACAAGCCAGAATGGGCAGGCACGTTAACTCACCTTTCCTCACCTTCCTGCCTCGAGTACCCAGAGACACTACTAGATAATCAACATCTTTGAGACAGGCTGCTGAGGCTGGAAGTGATTTCTATCAGGGATTCCCTTCCCACTCAAAACCCTCACAGGAGCCCTTGGCCAGGCATCCCAGGTCCAGCACGGTCTGGGTGAACCTTGCCCATCCAGTTTTCTGTCCTAGCACTGCCCTGGTGGCAGCACACATCCTGTGCCTTGGATTGTTCTGACCAACCAATACTATGGGGAAAGTAAGGGTGTCAGCCCGAGAGGCCAGCCCAGGGGGCAGTCAGTCCTTGGCAGTGGAAGAGGAAGAATTTCTAGGGGACCAACAACTTGGGCATGAGCTATAGGGAGCAAACGTGAGACTGCAGGGGAAGGGACACGGGCCTCTGGACACAGGCCCGGGCAAGTGGTACCCCAGGACTCCTGCACCTCCCCACCGCCTTCCATCAGCATGCCCCATACACACACAATACCACCATGGTGGTGACAGAAACAATGCAGGGGGCACCCAGCTTCTGAGCTCCCAACCCTCCTGCAGCCAGACCAGGCAAGGTCAGCTCTACAGCAGCCATTGGCCTGGGCTGGGACAAGAGCAGCATGTGGCAGCATAGGACAAGACAGAAGGATGCAAATTTGAGGTTTTCTCTCCATGAAGAGCTCATCACCAAGATTGCTATCACAGAATGAGTAAGCCCTGAAGCTATCACCAGAATGGGGCAGCCTGGGAGGGAGAAAGACTTAATCGTAACAGTGAGAGATAAAAGAGATGTGAGTTTGTTTTCTTCTGAAATGGGTAACACAGCCAGGGCCCTGGGATTGGGGTGATAACCACTCACTGGCTTTGGCTTCAACTTTGTTTAAACGAACTTGCAGTAAATTGAAAGGGAAGATGCTCAAGGTGTTCTCCATGAAAATAACCTACTGGGTAACCTACTACCCATCAGGCTTATCAGGTTGTCTTCACGTGCGGAGCAAAACCAGCGCGTGTGGAGGAGACACCGGAGAGAATGATTGCCCCGCTAACCCCAGTGAGTCCTGAAGAGCCGCTAGAAATTCCCTCTTTTCTGTTTATCTCGGTAATGAATTCTCTGAGCCTTTGACCTGCGGTACAGTTATCTCTCCCTATCTCTGACAACAGCCTAGCTGTGGGGAAAGATAATATTTTCTTAATCAAATGAGTATCAGTGGGATCTATGAAGCAGCTTCTAACATTTTTTAATGACTTGACTCTTTAGTAGCTTCTCTAAGGAGAAAGCTTTTGGGTATGACACGAACATGAAGGAATAGTCTGGTTTTAGTCAACTCATCCTTTTTTTAACTTTAAGAGTTGGCTCTACCATTGCTCATATGTGGAATCAAAACAAACACACAGCACACGGAATTCACAGATACAGAGAACAGACGGGATGTTGCCAGAAGTTGGGGTGGGGACAAGAGAAGGTGGGCAAGATGAGGGAAGGTGGTCAAAAGGTACAACATTCCACTTATACAATTCGTCCTGGGGATGTAATGCAGAACATAGTGACTGTGGTTAATAATGCTGCACTGTATATTTGAAAGTTGCTAAGAGAGTTGACCTTAAAAAGTCCATCACAAGAAAAAAAATGTGTAAAACTATGAATTGATGGATGTTAACTAGACATTGTGATGTTCACTTCACAGTATATACACATATGGAATCCTTCTGTTGTACACCTAAATATAATGTTATATATCAATTGCATCTCAATTATATGTACAGGGTGGGGCAAAAGGATGTTTACATTGTTCTTATGCAAAATGATACAATAATTAATAAATAATAATATAAAAATAAACTGTGTTTCATGTACTCACAACTGTAAACTTACTTTTGCAAACCCTGCATGTGTGTATGTATATATACACATATGTGTGTGTGTGTGTGTGTGTAAATGAGTTGGCTAATGGAATCCTTGAGCTTTATCGCTTCTTCTACATTGACAATGACAAGGAAAAATTTGAGCGATTATAGATGTGATAAGTTTTAGCTTCCCATGAAGGTCTTCAGGCATAAATACTTAGGGTTTGAAAGATGGGTTAGAATCTTTTCTCTGTTGCTTAACCTCTCTCTGCCGCAGTTTCCAAGTCTATAAAGAGACTGACTATCATAGTCCTGCCCTCATTGAGATATTGTGAGAATTATGTAAAATACTGACTGTGAAACACTTAACACAGAGTTTGGCTCAATAAATGTTAAGTTTTCTTTCCTATATAAACCCAAGGAGTATCTCAGATTTCCATTTGATTGTGCCTTTACAGAAATGGCCTCTAACCATCCTGAATGTCACAAGGGCGGCTCTAACAGGGAACAGATAGCCTCTCTGGGCAAAATGAAGTTTAATAGACTTGTGTGTTTATTGCTTGGAAGGTAAGATTACTGTATTTGTTTCCTAGGGCTGCCACAAAAACTTACCACAAAGTGGGTGACTTAAACAAATGTATTCTCTCACAGCTGTGAAGGCCAGGAGTCAAGGCACCAGCCGCCAGCCCCTCTGGAGGCCAGGAGGGGAATGTGTCATGTGTCTCCCCCAGCCCCTGGTGGCTGCTGGCAGTCCTGGCACTCCTTGGCTGCGGCTGTCTTCCAATCTGCGCTCCCATCTTTACGTGGCCTTTTCCTCTGTGTTTACGTGTCTCAGATTGCCCTCTTCTGTCTCTTACAAGGAGACCAGTGACCAGATTTGGGGTCCACCCTAAATGAAAGAACTTCATCTTGAGATTCGTAACTTCATTACATCTGCAAAGATTCCAAATAAGTTCACATTCACAGGTACTGAGGGTTAGGACTCAAGCATACCTTTTGAAGAGACATTATTCAATTACTTTAAGATCTACTTTAGCCCTGGCTGGCGTAGCTCAGTGGATTGAGTGCGGGCTGGCAATCAAAGTGTCCCAGGTTCGATTCCCAGCCAGGGTACATGCCTGGGTTGCAGGCCATAACCCCCAGCAACCGCACATTGATGTTTCTCTCTCTCTCTCTCTCTGTCTCCCTCCCTTCCCTCTCTAAAAATAAATAAATAAAATCTTTAAAAAAAAAAAGAACCTTTAAAAAAAAAAGATCTACTTTAAAACAAAGTCAAGTTGTTGATTTCAGCACACTGATACCGATTTTGGACTTCTGGTCTCCATGACTGTGAGACAATACATTTGTGTTGCTCTAAGCTCCCCAGGTTGATTTTGTTACATCAGCCACAGGAAATGAATACACATCCCCTCCCCAATCCAATTTCCCTCCCCGCACCAGACACCTACTTTTATGTGGTTGGTATAAGGCCTGATACAAGTATGTATACTTGTAAAATATGGATTGCTGTTTTGAGGGTATTATGTGTTTCTCTAGTTCTTACTCTGCTTCTTTCTTTTTTTGTACTCAACTCTGTACCTGTAAGGTCTTTCCACATTCTCATGTACACACACCTGGTGTGATGTGTTCACCTTTTGCAGAGCATTCTATAGCGTGACTCCACCAGATATTCCTTGTCCATCCTTGCAGAGATGGGCATCTAACTTGCTCCCAGCTCACTGTTGTCAAACTACCACTTGAATAGAATTTCAAAATTTGCTTCATCAAGAGTCAGGTAACCACTGATGCAATCTTACAGGATTAGGTAAAAAGAACAGATGTTATGTCATAGTTGGGCCAAAACTGCAAGATAAAACAGCCAGCTCTCTAAGTGTTTGAATGACAAGTATAATTCTTTGGTTCCTTTGGCCCATCCTTTCCTCACAGGTCCCTCTGCCCTGGCCTTCCTTCTCCCCAGGAAATCTCAGGAAATTGAAAGGTCTAACAAGTCCAGATGTCTTGCTTGGCAGATTGAAATAGAAGATAGCAGCTGTTTTCCCTCCAGCATCCTCTGGGAAATCTACCCAACTACATGTTCCCAGACTGCCCTTGCTTTCAAAGCTGTAATGTTCAATACCAAGTGTCAAGTCCAGGACATTAGTGTCAAGAAGTAGTGCACAGGCTGGGAGGGACAAACATAGCTCTGGGGAGAAAGAGAAGCTGACGCTATTTAGCCAGAAGATATGTGGATGGGAAGGGCTCAGCTGGCTCCAACTGTGTAAACAATGATGCTAAACAGTTGTGCTAATGCTGAGTCAAAGAACAGAGACAGTGGACTTGAGCTGATTTATTTCTTTTTAAACTTTTTAAAAAGAGTTTACTTGTTTACTTTTATTTTTTAAAAGATTTTATTTATTTATTTTTAGAGAGGGAAGGGAGGGAGAAAGAGAGAGAGAAACATCAATGTGCAGTTGCTGGGGGCTGTGGCCTGCAACCCCAGCATGTGACCTGACTGGGAATCGAACTTGTGTCCCTTTGGTTCACAGGCCGACACTCAATCCATTGAGCCATACCAGCCAGGGCTTGAGCTGATTTAAAAAAGAAAAAAACCGAGCTCAGACATTCAGAAGGACTTTTTAATAAGTGAGGTTAAGGGCAACAATCATGCAGCCTCAAAACTGGAAGATATGGACTGGAATAAGCTCCATCAGAGCAAACACTTTGGAAGGAACAAAGACGACCTATCTTAGCTCTATCACTAGTTTGCTTAAGAACCTGAACTAAACCCCTTTGCACCAGCTTCCTCCTCTGTCAAGAGGAAGGTTCAAGAGATGTGGCAATATGAAATCAATTCAAAGTGTAACATAGAAATGAATGCAAAAGTTAAAGTTATAACACTTCCAGAAAACATAGGCAAAAATCCTCATGACCTTGAATTATACAAAGATTTCTTTTTTATTATTATTATTTTATTGTTGTGCAAGTACAGTTGTCTGCATTTACCCCCACCACTATCATGGCTGAATGACAAAGATTTCTTAAATAAGACACCAGAAGTATGATCCATGACAGAAAAAAACTGATAAATTGGACTTCTTCAAAGTAAAAAAGATTGAAGTTTATTTTTAAAAGATACCATTAAAAAATTAAAATAGAAGTTAAAGACTGAGAGAATATACTTGTAACATATAACTGATTAAGGGTTGTATCTGAAATATGTAAAGAGCTCCTAAAATTCAATAATGAGATGAGATTTATTCATCTCATTATGAATAATTAGATTTATTCAATATTTGAATAAATATTTTACAAAAGAAGATACATGAATGGCTGATAAACACTTGAGAAGATATTTGACATTGGAGAATATAAATTAAAACCACAATAAGATATCACCACATATCCACTAAAATGGCTATAAACAAAAAGTCTGGCAATACCAAGTGTTTGCAAGGACATGGAGAAATTGGAACATTTATACACTGCTGGTGGGAGTATATGAATAGCCACTTTGGAAAAAACTTTGGCAGTTTCTTAAAAAGCTAAGTATACATATACACACAACCCAGTAATTCACTGTAGGTATATACCCAAGAAAAATAAAAACATATTCAACACAAAGACTTGCATGTGAATGTTCAGAGCAGCATTCACAATATCGTCCAACTGGAAACAATCCAAATGTCAATCATCTGGTGAATGGATAAATGAAATGTTGTAGATCCATACAGTGGATAAGAATTCAGCAATACAAAAGAATAATACTGACATAAGCAATAACATGGCTGAATCTCAAAAACATTGCTATGTGAGAAAATCAAACACAAAAGGCTATACTTTTTATGATTCCATTTATATGAAATCTCTAATAAAAGTATAAGTACAGATACAGAAAATAGATAGTGATGACCCAGAGCTGGGTGATAACCACAAGTAGATACAACAAGCAAGTTTTGGGATGATGAAAGTGATAATAGCTTCAAAGTTGTATAAACTTACTAAAAACCATCAACTCTACTCTTCCAACCAGTGGATTTAATGGCTGTAAATTATACTTTGGTAAAACTAGATATGTGTACATGTGTGTAGGGGTATGTGTGTGTATGTATAAATGAAGAAACTGCATGCCCCTGAAGGTCTGTACAAATGTTGGGTTTTGTTGAATACACACCCACTTGTTCAACAATCCAGTTAGAAAATGCCTAAGAACAATAATCTAGGAGGTAGTGGGTTTCTGAAACTTTACACAAAATCAGGGGTGGCCTGGGTTAAGACTACCTTACAAAATAAGTGACTTTGTCTCTTTTCTGTTATCCACCCTGTCCTCCAGGTTAGCACTTATGGCCACCACATTTTATTCTTTCTCTTACCTCTTGTCCTACAATGGGTAAGAGTTAGACAGACTTGTGGACAAATGGGCAAGTGCCTTAGACCCTGAGGGGCAGTTCCTTCCTCTGTACAGTGTGGTTAATCAAACCCACTTCATAGTGCTGATGGGTGGCCGGACCCATACACAGTAGCTGTTAGCTATGAGCTTCCCTCCTTTATTCTTCATTCCGAAACCTGCTTCCAAGAAAAGAGGGTGCTTCTAGTCATTGACACCTTACTGACAGTGCATTTCATTAAATTCCTTCTCTGCAGTTGAAATTATCCTTTTCAGGGTAGAAGAAAGCCTTTTTCTGTGCTGAAGGGGAAGATGGCCACAAGCAGCATGCAGCCCCTCCTAAAAATCCCAAAATCTCACAGGCTTGGTCTCCTTGTTCGTTACCCTACAAAAACTCTGAAAGGAAACCAGTTTGGGGCAACCTGAAAACTATGCACTTTCCTATCCCGAAGTTCTGTGTTCTCTGTCACATGGTCCCAATGAGTATAGTGCTATTTCAGAGTGGATCAATAGATATACCCAGAATGCCAGGGACACGGCCACAGTCACCAGGATTCTACCTGCTTGTGCGTTATTGTTACTGAGAACAGTGGTGTAAAGGAGAGCTGGGACTGGGGTAAGGTAAGTGAGGTGCTTAGGCTGCAGCATTTAAGGAGGCACTCACTTCCAGGTGTCACCCCTGCGCTTGTGTGATCCTGGGATGGAGTGCCTCCTTAAGAGTAAACTCCTTGGGGCACAGCCTTTAGGGAAGCACTCACTCTCAGGGCAGCAAATATAGAGTAGTGTAGGGGGTCAAAGTATGCCACCCCAAAATGTGTCTCTTTGGCATGAGGATTATTTTAAGCTGGTTACTTTTAAGAAACAAAAGATTCAGGAAGTTTTCCTTTTACCTCCCCCTTAACTGCCTAAAAAACTTTACACTGGGGCCTATTCCAGGAAGGGAACAATCATCAGGGATAGCTATAAAGAGTGAGTGAGGTGTGGTGGACTAGGGGAAACTTTGCAAGGTCAGTTTGTTCCCATTCCTCTCTGTGCTTCTCATCTTCCTCTGAACTATCTTCCTCCCTCTGAAGCCTCAGGCCCTCCCCGCCTTCTCCTTAGCTCAGGATAGCATACAAACCTCAATTGCCTGACTGTAGGTCTCATTTTCTTAGGGAGCCCTGCACGTATGCAATTAAATTTTACTTTCTCCTGTTAATCTGTCTCATGCCAATTTAATCCTTAGACCAGCCAGGAGAACCTGGAAGTGTAGAGGAGATATTCTTCCTTCCCAACAGTAGGCTTAAAGGATGAGCTCCTTCAGGGTACACATCAGTCAGCTCACTTGCCCCACTTCAGTATCAGCCCTGCTGTAGAGAGTCTGAGGTTATGTCAACAACCCTGCCACAATTAATTGTGGGAGCTTGGGCAGGTCTACCTCTCACTTTCTTGCCTGTTCTGGACCTATAATTCCAATCTGCTTTGCTCTCCTCAGCAATAAAGCAACACAGTTATGGAAATATGCATTACCTTAATCTATTAGATCTCATCTTAAATTTCATATCTTCTCAGAACCATTCCTTGACCATTCAGACCACTCTCTGCCACGTCCTATTAGCAACTTGTTTGTTTTATTTACAGAAGTTATCATAATTTTTAATATTTTATGTTATTGTTTTCTATCAGTCAGGGTAGTCTAGATTATGCTTACATTAGTAACCCCTCCCTCCCCAAATCTCAGGAGTATAAAACTACAAGGAGTTACTGCTTTCTCACCACACACGTCTGTCATCTGTCGTGTCAGCTGGGAGACTCGGTCAGGGACCAGGCTGACGGAGCAGCTGCCAGGGGTGGCACTTCACCGACCGGACCGCGTGCTGAAGGGCAAAAAGAGCTCCAGGGGCCTCAGTCACTCTCAGCCCAGGGGGATGTGCATCACTTCCAGTCATGACTCATTGGCCAGAACTGGTCAATGTCCCCACTCACCCACAGGGACACTGACCACTGCACTCCTAGTGTGCTTGAAAAACAGAAAGCCAGAAAGGTCTGGGAGCAGCTCTCCTGGCCCCTGGATATTTATGTCGTTTTGTTTGCATCCCCTGACACAGCGTGGCCCGTCGGGGCAGGGTGATCTGTCTTGCTCACCACGTTACCCCAGTGCTGGTACCGACTCGGTGCTCACTGACAACCCGCTGACTGGCTGAGTGGTTCCGGTGGTTTAGGATTTGGTGACTAAGACGATCGGTTGGATGATTGTCAGCTCCCAGCAAACGGCTGAGATCCTGGAGGACTTAGGGCCCAGCTTTCAATGTTATGGTAACTGGACCCTCCTGAAATGTGAAGAATAATTACTCCAGCTGCTGCTTTTCACAGTTTTCTCCTTGAGGGTCTACTTTCAGAGACAAATGAACGAGAACCTCTGGGAGTCCGGGAACACTGTCCAAAGTGGTCATTTAAAATGAAATCTCTTTATAATTTTATTCATTTCTTTAAAGCTAATGTGAATTTTATATTTTGTTCCATATTATATCCATGGTCATAAAAAGTTTTAAAATATTTAATGGAGCTTAAATTAATTAACACTTCACTAACATGGGTCATGCTTATGCGAGGTTTCAAGTCTTCCCTTGAAACTGGAGAAGCTGGTGTTCATGCCACCTGTCACCTACCAGACCCAATAAGCAGAGACAGGGGTTGAATCTTTATGGGTGTTTTACTCAGAAGTCCAGAGATCTGAGAAGACAGTGGGTTTCTACCCTAACAGACTGTCTTAAATACCATTTTAAACAGACCCTTTTATAAGGAGAAGAAAAGTGCAGGTAAGGGGTTTGGAATTCAGGGAAAAGTTAACCAGATAAAAGCTGCAGCATTCTTTCATCTGTGCCAAGGTGGGTCCTACCTTCAGTTCCTGAAGCAATAGCTTTTTACATACATTGATTACTAACCTTATTAGCTATTATCTGAAACTAACATTTGTCCAACATTTGAGTACCCCCATCACCCTAACAGCCTGCCCACTCCCCACCCTCCCAGGGTGGTATGCCCCACACCAGGAAACACTGGTCTGTGCTCTAAGCTTCCTTAGATGGCTCCTTAAATGGGCCTTAAGGCCTGAGTTCAAAGCCTTAGAAAGTCCTCTTCATTTATTTTGTGGTAACTTTTTTTTCTGACAGGGATAAAATTCCTATTGTATATGGGAATTTGCCTTTGTTAATGAAATAAGGAAAGGCTGATGATAAAGCCCTCATTTTCTTTCCCACAGGTGGCTGGACTAAATTCTTCTAAACCAGTGTTTCTCAAATATTTTTTTTACTGTGACCCATACTAAGTGCATTGCGTATCACTTCCTGTAATGGCCCCTGCTGGTAATGCCCTGCAGGCTGGGCACCCACCCCCCAGCTGCTGCAGATCACAGCTGTCTCCTTCTCTGGAGACCGCCCTTGGCTGAGCAGGCATTGCCTATCCAAAAGGTTATGCACCCCTCTTCCTCAGAGCAGCCTGCAGCCAAAGAGAGCTTGTTAACATGATGTAGGGGGTGAGGAGAGCAGCAGTCAAGAAGCTAATCCCTTGTCTCAGAAGCACCAACTCTGGTACCATTCAAGCTTCCGAGCTCCCCATGGGATCAAGCTTGAGAGTGCACCCTTCATCAGGTCCTCGAGGCCCTGGCCCACCCAGCTCCCCTCACTCCCCTTTTCTCTGAGAGCACTCCCTAAAGAGATCATACACCGAATCCTTCCTCTGAGCCCTGCTTCCAGGGAACCCAACGTAATTTGCTACTACTACCCTACACACACATGCATGCACACACACATCCATGAAATACATTTTTGAAAACAATACTTACACTTACTTTTTGTGGTGCACACTGATACTTACATTATTCTCTTTGTTCCTTTAATGTTCACTCGTGACCCTCAAATTTGATTTCATACTCAACTAATAGGTCACAGCCCCACCATTTGACAAACACAGCACTAAACCTTTCCAGGTTAACCTTCAGGAGGCTGGTGTTCAGCACCTGGGCAGGTTAGGGAGAAGGTGGAGCACAAGGGCTGTGTCTCTGTGCAAAGTGTCAAGACTTCAGAGACACAGGAAATTGATTCTAATGGGGCTGAGCCTCTTCAGGGAGGGTCAAGTGTCCACTGCCTTCCTACAGGGGGTGTGGCCACCAACCTCCTCTGCACTCCTTAGCTGTTCTTCCTTCCTGGCAGGAATGCACTTACTTGGGACTATGGCAGGAAATGGGGTTCCAAGGAGATAAGGCCGTTTATAACCCCCAACAAGTGCACCAAGGTGGACACGTGAGAATGTTTATTTCAGCACTGTCTTTGACAGCCAATATGGAGACATCCCAAATGGCCGTCACTAGTGCAGCCAGACAAAGAAGAAGCATGTGTCCATTAAAAGTAATAAAACAGGTGTGCAAAAGTACAAACTTTCCATGATACATTAGGTGTAAAAGTTAATTGGCCTTACTGTTCACTAACATAATTCTATTTTTTTAAATTAAGAAGTACAAATTGCCAGTTATAGAAATAGTCACAGGGATGTAAAGTACAGCATAGGGAATATAGTCAATAACACTGTAATAACTATGTCTGGTGCCAGGTGGGTGCTAGACTTATCAGGGTGATCATTTCGTAAGTCATATATATGTCTAATGACTATGTTGTAGACCTGAAACTACCATAATATTATATGTCAACTATAATTGAAAAGTAAATTTAAAAATAAAAAATAATAAGTATGCACATATAAAAATATGGAAAAGTACACTCAAAATTCTTTGCAATAATCCGCAGAGCAATGATTAGAACAGACTTTTACTTCCTAAAGTATATATTTTCACAACACTTGAACTTTTTACCACAAGCATTATTTACTTTTGAAATGAGAAAAAGCAATAATTCTTGCTTTAAAAAAGTAAAACACCAAAGCTCTACGAGGCAGTGCATGTTCCTTTGAAGTCACAATAGCAGCCCCCAGGAGGTAAAGGGCCCTATCAAACGTCTGAGATAGAAACCATGTCCAGGAGGCAACATCTTTGCTCTGACATGCAGACATGTTAGATAAAATACAAATGGAGGAAATGTGTGAACCATAGCGAGGCTCAGAAACTAGGTAACTGTCCCTGTGCCCCAGAAACAAAAGAGAAACCCCCTCAGGGAGCAGACTGAGGCCAGAGCCTCCGGGGTCAGGTTCTGGAGACTGGCAGAGGGGCTGGGTGGGCTCGGGGAAGGACACTGGGCTAAGAGGTGGGAACGCAGCTGGGTGGGGCGTGCAGAGTGCTGCTCAATGCTGGGGGTGGGGTCTGGGGACTGGAGGCCGCTCCCAGCTGTTGGCAGGACCTGGAAAAGGGGCTTGTGGGGTTTTTTGTTTTTTGTTTATTTGTTTTTGTTTTTAAATTAGGGATTATTTATCCTGGCTGCATCTTAAAATCACCTGGGGACTTCTTTTAAAAAATAGCATTGCCCAGAAATCCTGATTTAATATATAATTTCTCTCTCTCCCTCTCTTTTCTAAAAGCCTCAGTTGGAGATTCTAAAATACATCCAAGATTAAGATCTCACTGAAACTTTGGGCTTAGGTTGGAGTAGGAAGATACAATCACAAACTCTGGCCAGGTGCACCAAGCAAGTGGCCAGCTGGAGGAGAGACCTGGGACTTACCCCTTATGATCTCAGAGTGGGCATTCCTAACCATCTGTGAGGTCCACTCTGGGACTGGACACTCTGGGTACGGGGCCTAACACTGCTGGTCAGGGTGGGGCACACAGAGAGACGGACAGGGGAGAAATGTCCGTTCGTAGGTAGAGGGACAAATCCATGTATACACGATATAGTCACATAACAGAATATGATATCACAGTGAAGTTTAATAGCCAACATCAACATGGCACCAACACGTATAATCCTCAAAACCATGGTGGTGAGTTATAAAAGCAACTTGCTACATGGCATGGTATGCTATGTTACCATTTATTTAAATTTTAAACTATATTGTTTCTGGCTAAATACATACACAGTATCACTATAAAAATAGTCACAAAAATCAAACGCACTGAGTTAAGGACTGTGGCTACCTTTGGAGAGGGAAGTAGAGAGAATAAAAAAGAGGAACAAACTTAGATGAACCTCGAAGGTATCACATGGTGTGTAAGAAGCCAGTGCTGAGAGTCACATGGTTTGTGATTCCATTCATGACACTGGCGAAAAGACAAAACTGCAGCCATGAGAACAACTGAGCAGTTGCCAGGGGTCAAGTGATCGGAGCCTTCTGTGTCCTGGTTGTGCTGACAGTAACGTCAGCCTACAAGGCATTAAAATTCACAGGACTGAAATTCACAACAATAGTAAAATGGTAGTTGCCAGGGGCTAGAAAGAGATAAAAATGGGAAGGAATTTCAGTTGGGGAAGACGAAAAAAGTGCTGGAGACAGATGGTGGCGATGGTTGCAGAGACCGTAAAGGAACTGTACGCTTAAAAACAATTCAGTGATAAAGTTTGCTATGTATATTTTTACCACAATAAAAAAGTGAAAAACATCAGCCCTGGCTGGTGTGGCTTAATAGACTGAGCACCAACCTGCAGACTGGAAGGTGGGTGGTTCAATTCCCGGTCAGGGCGCACCCCTGGGCTGTGGGGCGAAGGAGAGGCAAAGGACCGATGTTTCTCCCTCAGGTCAATGTTCCTCTCTCTCTCTTTCTCACTCCCTTCCCCTCTCTCTAAAAATAAACAAAAATAAAATCTTTTTTAAAGAGTGAAAAAATCATAGGACTGTACACAAGAAGAAGAAAAAAAGGCAATTTCATTGTATTTTATTGCATGGTAATTAAAACTAAAAGAAAAAATCTGAAGCAAATATTGCAAAATGTTAAGATGTGTTAAATTTACATGACAGATACATTTACATCTGTTAATTCTGTTGACTTTTCTGCATGTTTAAAATGTCTTAAGTTTTTAATAGTTTAAGGTAGAATCAAAATTGTTGGGCTGCAGGAAGTTTTGAGATTATTCCCTTCACATTCCTGACTTGAACAAAGAGAAAGTTTTCTCAGCTAAAACTCCTGACTCCCAGGCTACTATTTAATGCACACTGGTTCATAATTTGGATCTGAAGTTTCCACTTGATAATAAAATTAGGCTTCTTCAATTCAGGAGGCCTTTTCAATTGAAACGCAAACGCATCCAGTGCGCACGTGCGCGCACACACACACACACACACACACACACACACACACACACACGAAGAGCATGCTGAACTTCCTCTAGTCCATAGGAAACAGTTTCTCCATAATCAGAACACTCAACAATTTATTCTCAGGAACAGAATTAAAATTTAATTAGCAGCTCTCTTCAAAAGAAGTGTTAGAACAATTTTAAAAGAGAAACATCACAAAAGCGTTGATTTTACTCTGAGACACTCACATTGACCTCACAAAGCACTTTGTCTCACCTTTGCCGCGCCTGTGTTTGCTTCCCCCTCCCTCAGCTCTCCTCTCTAAATACTAAATACAACTGCACAATGAACATCTTCTGGGACCTTCTCTGACCCTAGAATGAGGGTTGCTCGAATTAGAACAAACTTTCTTCAGAAAATACTACTTTGTAAAAGTCTCGGGTGAAAAAAATCTTCTGCCATTGCATCTGCAGAGATCTTGGTTGCAAGAAGCAGACTCCAAGGGCAGGAAAAGCAGGCCTGCACAGGGCAAACTTTGAGGAAAAAAAGCCAAGCCCAAGACCCCTGCCTCTCCCCACCCCACAAACATACCCTTAGGTTATCACTTTTTTTCAGAGACTGCCTGTGGGGCCATCACCACCAGCAGGGTTCTCACCTAGCTGCAGCATCACCAAGAATTTCTCAACTGATGAAACATCTTCTGTGTGTCACGTCATTGAGAGTTCTGGATGTGGGTACCCAGTGAGCTGAGCCTCAGTCCCCAGTCCATTCTCTAGCTGCCAGGAGCTTCTTGAAAGGGAGCCTGAGCCTCACATTTCAATGACACCCACACAGGGAAGGGTTCTCCCCCATCGCAGAGAGAATTCAACACCGGGAAGCAAAACAAGCAGGAGCTATCTACCCTAGTGGATTTCTGTAGGCTTCCTGATACCCACCTGTGCCCATCTCTCCTTACCCTGCCCTCACTGCTCTGCCCCCACCCCTTGTGCTCCCACCTTAAACCATTGCACCTCTTTGGTGCAACCAAAAAAATATTCGCCCCTCTCCAAAAAAATACCACAATCCTGGCTTCTTGGAAAGTCCTGATTCTACTCTTAACCTCTGTCACTTCCCCACCAGCAACCAGATGACCCTTTTAAAGCCTACACTAGATCTTATCACACCAGTGCCTGAGCCCCCCAATGGCTCCCATGTCACTCAGAGAGAAAGCGGAATCTTTACAATGGCCATGGGGACCCTTTGTTATCCTCCCCTCCACCTGCTTGATCCAGATGCCCATCGCTGGCCCTCTCATTCTGCTCCAGCACCTGCCCCTCCCTGCTTCTCACAGACACCTGCTTGTTTACCCCTCCTTCCCTTAGATTAACACGTAACTTGTTCCTTGTACAAATAGTCTTCTCTCCGACTCCCCCTCAGTAAAATAGCACCCATAATTCTCCCCCACCCCATACCCTACTTAATTTTTCTTTACATTATTACAGCCAGTGGCATTCTCTGTGGGCATTTGTTTATTGTCCATCTATCTTCTACTAGAATATGAACTGCATGAGTCAGGGCTTTGTTTTCCTGTCATGGTCTCCCCAGAGCCTAGCTCAGGGCCTGGTGGAGGGTAGATACTCAGGAAGCATTAGCTCTCACTGAACTGGAAGGTGAAGAAGGCTCTGCTGACAATAAAGGGCAAGGAGAGGTGTCTTTGATTGACGAGGAGTGTGGATGGGGTTTGTGAAGTGGAGAGAGCTCTCCGGGAAAGGAGAATTTTGTCCTGACCATGATGAATTCATGGCTGAGGCTGGAGATCATGTCACAGGACAAGGACCTGTGGGAGAGTCATTGTTTTTCTTTCCAGCCCCACTCAGCCACTGAGAGGTAGGTGCAGAGAAGCAAGGTTGCATTTTCCAGCGATAGGGGTTGAGTGGTCTGCATAGGGCACAGGGGAAGGAGGCAAGGAAATTGCAATTCACCAGCAAAAAAGTATTGAGGGAATGGGCTTTGGACTCTAACTGCATCAGGAGAGACAGAAAGACAAGTGGCCCAGAACACAGATGCCTGCCGGCAGGTGAGGGATGGCGTGCTGTCTGACGGAGGTTAATAGATGGAACCATGCAGCAGGGTTGCTCCTGCGGAGTGGACAGCCAGGTCAGCAGTCTGTGAGGAATGGGCGAGTTAACAGGCAGGAACGGGAGGGAGGGAGGGCACATCGAGCCTGAGATCTCGGTGAATCAGTCTTGGGTGATGTGAGTGGCCAGGCTAAGGAGAGGCAGATGGACAATAGGGTGTGATCTTTGTGAAATTTTTAAGAATTATAAGCCCTTTGGTGGCCAGAATACCTTTTCATTTTTTATTATTGTTACATATAATCTAAGCTGAAATGATTAATTTCCCAATGATACCTGAAGATTCTTTTTATTATCGAATCACTCGGGTATTGATATATGAGAGGATCTAATGTAAAACATGTTGACTATAGTTAATAACACTGTATTGTGTAACTGAAGTTTGCTAAGGGGGTAGAACTTAAATATTCTCACCAAAAATGATAAGTATGCCAGGTGATGGATGTGTTTATTAACTAGATGGGAGGACCCTTTCACAATGTATATATGTATATCAAATCACCACGACATATGTCTTTTTTATATCTTATAACTTTGTCAATTATACCTCAATAAAGTTAAAGTTTAAAATATATAGATATTTTAACAAAATGCTTTACATTTTTATTCTAATTATGTTCCTATTCCCAAGACCGAAACTAGACCTGACCCCTTCGAGTAGAACCATTGGCAGGACACTGGGCAGCTCTGGACTGATGGAAAACCTGAGAAGCCAGACTCAGAAGCCAGAGAGGCGGGCAGCAGGGAGTGCACCCAGGAAGCCGAACGCGGTGTGATGCCATCCTATTAGCAGTTGTTAACAGGGCGGCAAAGATGATCCAGTGAAGGGCTGAATCTCTCCACAGTGGCTACAGCCATCTTGTACGGCCCACTACATTTCTGTTGCCTACAAAATCTGTGTCAAGGCCACGAACCCAGCCTGCCAGGTCCTCCACCATCTGGTGGCAGCCTACTCTACATTCTCGCCTCCCATAGGTCTGCACTCCCTCTTTCATACATCTTGTCCTGCTGCAGTCCTCACCAATCCCCGAACACACCACGGCCTCATGCTCCAAAGCCTTGGCACAGGGGCTGTTCCCCTGTCTTAAAATTCCTTTCCCTCCTCTAGTACCTTAATCAAGCTAATCAGCTCCTATACACACTTCATGGCCCTGCTAAATGTGACCTGCTGTGTGAAGCCTGTCCCTGTCCTCCAGGTGCACTGCATTCCCATGGCACCCAGGTAATATCTTTAGGACAGCCCTGATTATGTTGTTTTTAAATTATCTGCTTTCATGTCTGTATCTTCCCTGGACTGTTACCTAGCAGACAGTAAAGGTCAGTGTCTAATTAATCTTCATTAGTTAATTAATTGGGTTACTCTAATTAAACTAAAGGGTAGGACCTACTTATTTGCCCCAATGCAGAATACAGTGCCTGGCACAATTGCATGGTTAATAAATGTTGAATAAACAACTTAAGTAATTAATGAAGACCAGGGAAGCTGGAAATTATCTCATGATGACACTTCATGGATTCCTCTACTCTCAGGCGTGATCTACTGAAATTGGCTCCATTTTTTCCTTAAATATAAATATAAACCTTTGAGCAGACATCATAATGCTTCATCTTATCCACTTGAAGAAATGTTTATGTGCTTAATATAAATTCTTCCTAGTGCATTTTACCAATTCTTTTCAATTCTCCAATCGGCAGATAGAGCAAAGCCCTTCATCACCACCCCTACAACAACCTTACTATACACGGAAGTAGGGTGGGACAGGTGCCCTGGGCCAGCCTGTCAAGTCTTCATTAGTCTGCTTGGGCTGCCAGAACAAGTACTGCAGACTGGGCAGCTTAAACAATAACGATTTATTTTCTCACATTTCTGGAAGCTGGAATGTTAAGGTCAACATGTCACTAGAGTTGGCTTCCTCTGAGGCCTCTCTCCTTGGCTTGCAGATGGCCGTCTTCTTGCTGCCTCTTCACATCATTGTCCAGGTGTGCGTGCCTGTGTGCACCTGAGGCCTTTCCCAGTGTCCTACTCTCCTTTTTTGTAAGGGCCTGAGTCAGATTAGATTGGGGTCCACCCTAATGTCCTTATTTTAACTTAATTGCATTTTTGAAGGCCTTATCTCCAAATACAGTCACATTCTGAGGTTCTGAGCATTAAGTTTTCAAGGTAGGAACTTTGGAGGGGGCGCCGGGAAGAGATGCAATCCAGCCCATAACACCTTCCCAGCAAGCATTCTGTCTCAGATAGTAAAGACAAATGAAAACTCACTTGTAGAAAACCTTGGGGCACCTCCCCAATTCAGTCTTTCATCCATTCTCATTCCACCAATATTTAACGAGAGCCATTCATGTAATGGCATGGTCTATATAAAACCAACAGAGTGATACTTTCAAAATGCATGTCTGGTTATATCTCCCTTCAGACAGCAACTACTGAATGTCTCCCTGTGCCCTTAGGAAGATTCCCTAATCCTTGTGTGTTTTACAAGACCTGATTCCAACACCTGATTCTGCTTGTCGACACAGCTGCGATTTCCTCATGTGCCTTTTGCTCCTGCTAAACTACTTGAATATAACTGTTCTCCAAATAAATTATGCTAAGTTACTCCTAACTGTATGATTCCAGGAAAATAACGTGCTTATTCAACAAAGATTTAATTATCACCTCCTTTCTGAAGTTGTACCATAGGCCCATAACAAAATCCCATCCTCAAAGATGTCTTAATATGGAGGAAATGTCACAAGTAAACAAAAATTACAATTTCTACATAGAAGTACAATTGTAGTCTAGATGTGTGCAAAAAATGTGTCAGGATCTTGGAGGAGGATCCCTTTAAATTTACAGAGTATTTCTTTGTCTGGTAAAGTAATGCGCCCACCTCCAAAATTAGGCCAAATTATAGTGCAGCCTGTATGTTGTGTTCGTACACTGCTGAAATGAACCAGGAATGTGGTGCCAGTTATTAAGGATAAGATAAGTGACATCTTACATAACTAACAGAGTGAAAATTGATTGCACACCCACCAAAATATGCAGAGTCCTTGGGTGGAAATGAAAATCCCTCTTGCTAGGGTGAATCTATCTCCAGAGTGTTTTCAAGCTGCACATGTGAAAGGCACATGGGACAGCCACTGCGCCCGCCCTTCCGCTAGCCCGAGGCGTTCTAGCTCACTAACCACCTGAAATTCGCAACCAGGGCCTGCTGATGCACAACAACAAAATCATGCAATTGATTGGTGGTGAGGGTTATTTTATTTACGTTTAAAACCTTCTAGCATGGCTCTCAAGAAGTTACCAGATTCAGAAAGTTGTAAAAGAAAACTAAGGAGCAAATAAGAACAGGCATTGTTAAGCTGCCAGAGTAATGTAGAATGAAACCCCCAAACCCACTTAGCAATGCTGGTGTCACATGCACCCCTTTGGCCTAGTGCATCAGTGAGTTCTCAGTCAGAAAGGGAAATTCCAAGTGGTTATAACAAAGAGAGAACATTAAAAAAAACTAGTAAGCAATGAGCAGTGACCCAACTGGGTGAGGTAATATTGGTGCCAGTTTCCAAGGAAGTTGGGTTTGAATACCATGTGGAAACAGGAAAGGAGTCCTTGAGTGCACCTGAGGCAGCAAGTGTGAAGCGGATCCCTGCATGAAGCCAAGAATCTCAAAAGGCCGCACCTTCAGAGAAAGGTAGACTAACAATAATGTGCCCACGGGCACACAGATCAAGAAAGTGTGTCTTCACTTACATTCTGGGTAAGGAAAACTGTCAGTCCCAATGGGGCATTTATCAATAGGTGATCATTGCTTCTCAGTTGCAAGTTCACCTCTGTACCTGGTCTGTGACAATGGATTGGACACAAGTTTCTTCTTCACAGTAAGTGTGATGCAATGCTTTGTCAGCAGAGGGCGCTAGAGTGACACTGCCGTAGAAGGGGGGCTTCTATTCCTGGTTCCTGTGTGCTGGGTTTGGCTTTTTCTTGCTCTTGCTGCATGTTTGGTCAGCAGTATGGGTGTATAGGGACATCCAGTTCTTCACAGTCCCTCAGCGACCTCAAGACCCAGCCCGGGCCTGGTGACCACCTTTCCAATGGCCCTCCTGACACAGATACCATATGCTCCAGACTTCATGCCCGCAAAGGCATCCCAGTTCCTGTGTGCACCCACATGACAGCCTTGGCGTGACTGCACCCCAGGGAGTTGTTTTATGCCTGCCCAACAACTGTGGATCTGCTCAAGTCTGGGCAGCCCAGTAAGCTAGGGAAGCTTACTTGAGAGCTCCTCCCTGTGAGCTGAATCATCTCTTCACCAGTGACGTCTGAACCCCAGGCTTGGGGAAGGCCCCCGCTCCAAGTTTCTCCTTCCTTTAAGCATTGTCTTCATACATTTTCAGTTACTCTCTTATCATAGCCTAATCATTTCCTTAGGCTGACCTATTCAAACTCCTATGTAGTTTCTGTCTCCTGATCAGACCCAGGTGAGTATAACTGAGAACTCAAACGCCCTGGCCTGTGCCTTATGAAGAGTTCACCTTCACATTACCTAGCACGAGTAAACACAAAAACATAGTGAAGGAATGCCTCAGCCAAGCGTGCATGGCATTCCCACACAAAAAGCAGGCTGAATGTGAATTCAAAATCCAAAATCTTAAAACTCACAAAGAAGTAATCCTTCATGAAAAAGTGTCATCAAACATAATACTTATGGGACTTAGAACTACAATAACTTCTAATAATAAAACAACTTAAAAGAAAAGATTATAAATATGCTTAAAAGAAAATTGGCAATTTAGAAGAAATTACCTTAAATGTAAAGGGACTAAACAATTCGATTAAAAGACGAAGATGATATGATCTGTTTTATTGCCTCATTTGGGTAGTGTTTATATGAATATACTCATTCTATCAACATTTATGTAGCTATCCATTTATGATTATTCACTTTTATGAAGTACATACATTTATAATACATATGTACATTTATAAATAATTTGTAGGTAAAAGAAACTGGAAATGTTTTAGAAAGAAATCACAACAAAAGACTATATCAAAGCTTTTGGGGTGTAGATAAAGCAGTGCTATTAGAGAGGAAATGTATTACTTTAAATCAGCAATTTTCAACCAGTGAGCCACAAGAACTTTTATGCAATACCTGACTATTTAGTCAGGGGCACTGACCTCTGTTCCCTTGGATTGTCAGATAAAAAAAAAAAATTACAACACAACAATAGCCAGTGGAGTGAAGAAATCAAAATTATATCTATTTCTTGTCAGATCAGCAAAAAATATATATTTTTGGTGTGCTGCAGAATTTTTGTAATTAGTTTATATGTGCCATGAGATGAAAAAGGTTGAAAATCACTACTTCAAGTAATTATATTAATAAAGAAAAATCAATGAGCTAAGAAATTAGACAAAGAAAAGAGTAAATTCAAAAAAACATAGAAGGAAGGAGATGATGAAGTTAGGAAAAACATGCCTGAGAAATTGAGAATATTAATAGCTTCCTGTGTTAATGTGTCCTTGCCTTCATGGATAGTCCATCTGCGCAAGTAGGACACCTGAGCCTTGAAAGGGCTTTTGTCCTGAGGGCTTTTGTTCATCTAAGCAAACTTAGACTTCAACTTTGGTAGCCTCATTAAGTGAGAAAAAAAGAAGTCATGGCTCAGGGCTCACCCTGAAACGGGGAATCTAATAGGAAGCCCTGTTCCATACCAAGCTGGTCCCCAAAGACCACACACTTGGGGTAAGGTTAACCCAACCCCAGGGCACTACTATGAGGGCTGCCTGGGTGCTGAGGGCAGCTGGTGTTCAACTTACCTCCCTAGTCCTCCTGTCCTTCAATTCAGGCCTGATAGTCCTTGATGACCTTGTCATTTCAACAACACTTTTATCAGATTTTAAAAAACAGTTTAGAAAAAATTATATATCAAATTTCATATATATATATTTATATATATTTATATATAGTTTAGATAGCATTTAGATGTATTTAGCACAAGGAAGGGTTTGATTCCTAGCCCAGTGTTATCTGAAACCAAACTTCTACATGTGGTAAAACTATAAACAGCTATCTGGGAGTTACACACCCCAACTTAAGGATAATGGTTACCTCTGGGGTGGAAGGTAGGAAAAAAAGAAATGGAGATGGGCCTGTAGCTTTATCTGTAATGTTTTGTGTCTTAAAAAAAAAAAAAGATCTGAAGCAAATTTGAAAGAAAAGTACCTTTGTTAAATTCTGGGAGTAGGTGGCAGCAGACATTGATGGACTGCTTACCCAATATCCATGCTCTCTTATCATTGGGACCCTGATTTTGAAACCAGAGAGAAACTTGTTAGCTAAGCATCGGCCTTAGGCTTTCTTGTCTGCTTCCAGGGTGTGGATTTGAAGACTAAGAGGAACAGAATCTTTAGATTCTGAAAGGAAGCGCATGTCCCCGAGCTGTCACCTCTCTGCACATACTTAAGTCTTACTGCTCTGAAAGTGTTCCGGCCCCCCATACCGAAGGGGTCTGGGCTCTGGGCAGCTGAGACAACGACAACTATCTATGGCTGAAGTGCATGTGCTGAAAGAAAGTTGTTTTTTTATCCTAGAGATTCCCTTAACCACTGTTTTTCTACAGTATTGAAGTATACAAATACCACTAGTGGAAAATCTCACTTTTGCAGATAGCTTTAAAAGTATATTTCTAAATGTTCCTGTCAAATGAATGCATAGGTATTATTACCGACTGAAAAGTACACTGCTCAGAATGGGGGCTTGTTAGACATTAAGTCAGTTAAACATTAAAATCAGAAAAGAGAAACCTTTAAACTTATTTTTAAGAAGGCTTTTTAATGACATCCATGTGAGTAACGCATTGCCTCTGTGAATAAGAGTTATTAATATTACAAAAATCCAAAGATCATTCCAAGGCAAAGTGTTACCTTATAATATCACTTATTTAAACAAGCTACCTTAAATCATAAATATGTAGACATTGACCTCTATAAACAATAAGCTAGATTACATTTGAGAAAAGCCTTGAAAACCTTTGTAATTACTTTCTGAAAGTGTTCAGCATTTTTTTTCATTATTTTGAAGCTTATCAACTAAACAGCAATTTTGTTTTCCTTAGAACTCAGGTTGACATTTATATTTATTTTTAATCTGTCTTTTTGGTGTGCAGTCGAAATCATTGAACAGCGTATTTAAGTCTGGAGTATGAAAGAACCGTTCTGGTTTGTGGTTCAGAACAATGCGTAAACACACACCGGTCTTCTCTTTCTCCAGAGACTACATTAACGTGCAACTAAAGGAATACAAAAGGACAGAGTCAACGATAGAGAGAATCGAAGGGACTAGGGATGGACGAGAGATCTCGATGTATCTTGCAAGACGAAAAGGGGTGAGGACTTTCACTTCTGGGTGAGCTGAATACTCTGAAGGGCTCTGCTGCTAAACACTGAGTCTGGCAGAAATGACAACACACATGACTTTAAATGCAATATTGAGATCACAGTAAAGAGAAATCTCTAAAAGTCAAAAAAAGACAAATAGAGGAGGAGGTGAGGGAGAGAAAAAGGGAGGGGAGGAATCAAAGTAAAAAGATAAATGACCCACACACAAAGGGGGAGTAGTCACAGTACAATGCCGGTTCATCCTTCACGCAGCGTGTATGTTCCTGAAACCATCAAGCTATGAAATGTTGTGTAATAAAAAAACCCAGGACATATAGTAAAGCTAGGACTGGGGAAAGCATTGCAAACCTGTAAGGTCTCATAAAAATTACTGGAATACAATAATAAAAGTAAAGAAATACATAATGCTACTAACACTTCAGTTTTCTAATAAACAAATGCGATAGTAGTCATAGACAAAACATATGTTTGCTTGCCGTGCTGAAACATCGTAGCCTCTGGGTCGTGGAGAAGAGTTCGAAGGAAGGACAACATGCTTAGGCTGAAATTCTGTGGCACCAGAAGTGGCGTCCGTTTTTCTTTGTTGAAAAGGCTCATTTTTTTCTGTCTGTTTTTCTGTCTTTCGCTGTGACTTAAAACAGAAACCCTACTTTGGTTGTGTCCTCTTTTCATAAAGAAATGGTAAAGGCAGCTTCAGACAGGGCCAGACACAGGGTGCCATCCCAGTGCTCCGATCCCTGGAGCCCTTAGCTCCAACCCCAGCAAAGGCTCCCCAGCCCCAGGCAGCACAGATGGTAAGCAACTGCGATGCACCCGCCTCTCCCTTCTTTGTGCTTCTTCACGGCGTTGTCTCTGATGGAATGCAGTGCGGACCCCTGTGTTTCTTGGACAGCTCATGTCCACATGTTTCTTTGAAATTTATAATTCTAAGCTTCTCCTCAATACCTCGTTTTGTTTGCTGCTTGGATTCATATAACCTGAGTGTTTACTTGTGTTTGGAATGCTGTTTTAAATATTTATATGAAGAAGAATATACAAGCTTTAGAGGGCAGTGCAATACATGTTCCTAGGTTATACGGGTAAACTGAGGAAAGAGAAAAGTCAAAGGGTGTGTGTGTCTGTGTGTGCTGCATGGTCTTTCTCGAGGCACTGTGTTCAACAGAGGGACTTTTTAAAATCTGATATTGGGCTCAAACACAAAGCATAGTCAAATTGTGGATAGGCTAACAATTTCTAGTTTGGGTGATTTAATTCCTTTGCTTAATTATTGTAAATATGTAAATTTGCCCATTACAGACAAAACTGAAGAGACCGTAATGATGTAAACACCAAAATTGTCCCAGAGGCAAACGTTGATAACAACTCTGCTATCTGAAGATGAGCCCTTCGGGCTGTGGCAAAGTACAGGAGCTAAATCTGCAATTCACTCATTGGCTAAGACCCTTAAAGGTGCATGAAGTATTCTTGGCTGTGAGTCTAGGTTCTGGAGGAGACAAATGTCCAGTCCCTCTCGATGATATTAACCAAATTTAGGCTCTCAGGATTCCCACAAGCCAATCTCCTACATGAACATACAGACATAAATTATAAACAAAGTATTAACAAATCAAATCCTATGATATATAAAAGGACCATACATTACAAACAAGTAGGAATTATTCTAGCAATTCGAGGGTGGTTTGATATTTGTGAATTGGTTCATGTAATTCACCATAGTAACAACAAAAAAGGTATAAGAAAACATATGAGAATCACATTAGCAAATTAGGAATAAAGGTAAACTTCCTTAACCTGATCATATAAAAATCTACAGCAAACATGTTACTTCATGGTGAAATCATGAGAGCATTTCCCTGGAGATGGGGAATGAAACAAGGTTGTCCTCTATTTTTACTTTCATTTACCATTGTGTGGGTTCTAGCCAATGCAGTAAGGCAAGAAAAGAAATCATAACGATTGAGAAAAAGAAATTATACTATTGTACTCATAGATGATATGGTTGTGTATATAAAAACCTTAAAACATCAAAGGTAAAAGGTAATTTCAGAAATATTAAGTACATTTAGCAAGGTCCTTAGATCCAAAGTCAACATACATAAAACACTCATCTTTTATATGTCAGAATACACAAATAGAATATGAAATATTTTAATTGATGGCACTATAAGAGCATGAAAAATTCAAGCCATCAGGGAAATGCAAATAAAAACACAATACCACACCTCTACCCACCACCCGAATAGTCGGAACAGAAAAGTCGGGTGATAGAAAGTGATGACAGAGATGAGGGGCAAGAGTAGCTCTCCCACACTGAGGGCAGGAGTGCAGCTCTGTACAACTGCTTGGGAAAACTGTTTGGCACTACCTTGTACAGCTGAACATCTATGTGTCCTGTGACCCAGTGATTCTACATCTAGGTATATACACAATAAAAGTGTGTGTTTTAGTTCACAAAAAAATGTGTAATATTGCTTATTGCAGTGCTGTTCCAATGTCCAAATATTGGAAAGACTGTTAAGTGTTCATCAACATTATCCAAGACTGGATAAGTAGAGTGTGATATTTTCATACAATAAACTACTACAGAGAAACAAGAAGAAATTAAATATTAGTACATCACCAACAGGGATAAACCTCACTAACATAATGTTGAGCAAAGAAATCCAGATACAATAGAGGACCTACTAAATAGTTATATTCATATGAAGTTGAAGAGCAGGCTGAAGTTATCTATAGCGCTAGAAGTCAGGACAATGGGTGCATTTGGTAGAAGGTGGTAAGTGAGAGGGAGAACGGGGGACTTCTGGGTGGTGATAAAGTTAATTCTACTTCTAGATAGAGGTGCTGGTTACAGAGGTGTGTTCACTTGGTGAAAACTTACAAATTGTATATTTATAATTTCTGTACTTTGAGGAGTATAATTAAACTTCAATGAAAAGTTGCTGTTTTTGGTTTGGGGTTGTTTTTTTGTCTTGAAAGAAAAGGTAGAGCCTAAGCCCTGGCTGGTGTAGCTCAGTGGATTAAGTGAGGGCTGCGAACCAAAGTGTCACAGGTTCAATTACCAGTCAGGGTACACGCCTGGGTTGCAGGCCATGACCCCCAGCAACTGCACACTGATGTTTCTCTTTCTCTCTCTCTCTCCCTCCCTTCCCTCTCTAAAAATAAATAAACAAAATCTTTAAAAAAAGAAAAGAAAAGAAAAGAAAAGGTAGAGCCTAAAGAAACTGGGAAGGGGAAGGGGATGATTGAGGCAGGAAGAAGAAAGGGAGCAATAATGTTTTTTGTCTTAAAAAGTGAAGGAGTCAATAGATATTATTCATGGAACAAGTTATTTAGGTTTAACTATTTTGAGGCTGCAAAGCTGATGAAAAGAGAAACCATGACTAGTGATAAAATTACAAAATGGGAGTGTGTAGTAGAAGGGGTGAAGTAATGAACTAACCCCTTATTTGTCATAGCAGGAAATTAATGGACAATGCTGAAACTAGATAGACTAAGTTTCTCAAAACAACAACTATTTGTCATAATACCATGGATTTGCTGGGCAGTTCCTCAGCTGATTTTGCTTGGGCTCACCCATGGGCTGCATTCCCCTGGAAAGGGCTGAACCTTGGTAACCTTGGCTGTCAACTGGGCTACTTCAGTTCTCCACGTGGTCTCTCACTCTTCTCCACGCTGGGCCAGCTTCCTTAAGTGACAGTCTCAGGACAGCATTCCAAAAAGTCCAAGGCAGAAGCTATAAGACCTACCAAGGTCTCCTCTCAGAGTTTGCAAAATGTCACTTCTGCCTATGCTACAGGTCAAAGGAAGTTCCGGGGCCAATCCAGATTCAAGGGGTGGGGCAGTCAACTCTGCCTCTTGGCGGAAGGAGCTGTAAGGTCACATAGCAAAGGGGATAGGAAGAATTTGTGGCCATATTTGTAAGCTACTACCATCAGCTCTGTGCTTGCAATTATTTATATTTTTCTCACATGCAAAGGAAACAAAAACAGAAAGTTAAAACTGATTGTCTCTGGCAAGTAGAACAGGAGGTAAGGAAGAATGGGAAGCAGGGTTTTTGTTTTGTTTTGTTTTGTTCTCCTTTGCCCTTTCATGTTATTCTTTTTAAACACATGCATTTCTAGTGTTATATAAGGTGTAGTATATATGAATCCCTCGTACTGAACAGAAAAACTGAAAAGGCAGTTTCCTCGATCCTCATTTCATAAACCCTGAGCGACATTCACTAAACATGGATTTTAGGCGCTATAAGATCATCAAACAACTCAGGAGCAGCATTCTTCAGTTGTGCCCTGTCTGCCCCATGGGACTAATGATTCAATTTAAAAATGGGATTGTATATGTGACACATGCTTCTTAAACTGTAAATATTTTATTGCTCACTATATATTATCCATTGCTGCTATTTCTGTGTTGTACTCAGTACTATATTAAGCTGTGTAGGGGCCACAAAAGAGCCAGTGAGTAAGGTTCCTGCTAGCAAGAAATTAGCAGTCTAGGTGAGGATGTAGGATGACACCCACAAACCAATTATAGTACATTATGCTCAACCGGAGAGGCCCATGCAGACAGGGACAATTATTCTCTGTTCATTGCAGCCTCATCAGGACCCGGCAGATAATAAGACCTTGATAAATATGCGTCAGTGAAGGGATGGATCAATTACCTGGCAGCCCATATATCAGAGCCTGGGCACTGGACCCATTGTGAGTGCTGGAAGCATCTAAGAAACCACAAGAAGAAGAGCTGGTTGTACTTGGTCAGCCAAGGCACCAAGACTGGGCTTTATTTTCAGTTAGGATATGGCAAAGTCACAGTGCCACAACAGGGGAAGATGCATATTCCAGCCCAGAAGGGCCCAGGGCGAGAACCCAGGAAAGGTGGAAAGGAGTTCAAAGCAGCTTGGGTGGGGGTGGAGAGGTGGCATGAGGACTATGGGGTCTCCCTGAGCACCCACCTTCTGCATCTGGAGCAGCTTGGAAGATGGAGGAAGTAGGGGGTAAGTGGAGTGAGCAGGATGGAGTGGTGAGGGACAGGATGCATGGGCACCTGAGAAGCGAGCAAATCCCACCACCCAATAGACCACAGGGCAGCCCCAGGCACAAGGGCTGCTGTCTCTCCATAAAGAAAAACTCCCGGCCCCTGCCATTTCCTTACACTTTTATTCAGCACCCAGTCCATACAGGAATCATCCAAGAAAACAAATTGGACATTCTCCCACTCATGAGGACATTAGAGCCTTTTAGGGTAGGAAAGACCCCACTTACATGAACAGCTAAGGGCCAGGAGCATCCCAGAATGGTGGAAGGCCAGCGTTGAGCTCAGGCACACTTGGGTTTCTCTCCTGCTTCCTGCATTCATAGCTTGAAATGCTGAAGCAAGTTAACCTTTTCTAGCCTCAGTTTTGTCATCTGAGACCAGCTCCTGCCTCCCAGGTTGTGAGGATGAAATGAGGTCCTCAGGTAAATCTCTCAGAGGGTGCCTGGCTCTCCACGAGCCTTCATATTGTTAGAGAGAGACCCAGCTGTCAGACCAGGGAGGCTGGGTGGAGGTGCTGACTTTTGATCTGGGCTTGGAAATGAGGAGAATTTAGGTACTCAGAAATGGGTAGGCCTCAAAGCAGAAAAACTGTGGAGAGAACTGAGAAGATTTCCTTTTGACTGTCTGCAAAAGGCACAAGAGCTACGCCTGGAAGGGCAGACAGGGCAAGAACCTAGACCTTGTTCTGGAGTCAACAGAGAGCCATGCAGGATTTTAGCAGGGAAGTGATGGGGTCAGAGGTGGCCGTGGGGCAAGAGGCTGGTGCAGATGGAGTAGATAGAGAGAGGGCAGACATGTGGTGCCTTTCACATAGATCCACTCTGACACATTCTGGGAAAGACCTGAGGTTCAGATGTAATTGTTAGGACTTTATCTCTTTCACAACTGGCTTCAAAGTGGAGAAGATTGGGTGACAAGAGACAAGATTAAAGGCCACGTTAATGATTGGAGAGTTAACGTGGTTTGGGAAAAAACATCAATACACCTCATCTAATCATTCACTAGGAAAGCGTCTGCAACTCTGACTCATTCGTCAGAGTCCAGACATGGGGAAAATGAAAAATGGATGTTTCTCTAGATCTCCCTCAAAACTCTTTAGGGTCCTATTGCCCTATTAACACTACCCCTTCCCTCAATTCCCCAGACCCATGGCCACACCCACTGCCTCCACATACGCTGTGGGGTAGACTTTTTAAGTCCCTACTGCTGTGGGACCTTGGCAGGTCACTTAACTTGGTCGCCTGAATCAATTGAAATAAAAGTGAATCCTTAATCCTTCAGCCATGGACTCACTACCTACAAGCTTTAGTCTCTTCCTCCAGCGCAGAGGGAAAGCTATTGAAATCCTGCAGGCACTGGGCCAGGAGTCCCTGCTCGTCCCTGACCTTGAGAACTGCTGAGTGTTTGTTCAGAGAGCTCCTGCGCTTGCCCGTCAGACTGATCCAGATACACAGACCCTGTTTGCTCACAACAACAAAGGCATGTCCCAATCTGTGAGCATATCTGAACTTGCAATAAGCCTAGAGGCAGCACTGGGGTAAATGTTCCAGAGACTTGCAGGTGTTCTCAGTCCAAATTATTATTTTTTTCCCTGAAGAAATTAGGTGAAGTATTAACATTGGTAAAGCAATTCCCAAATGAAATCTGCGTCAGTGCCTCTTTCTGCTGGTTTTGAAGTAAAACAGATTTATATAATGTTATTTTACTTTTGGATCTGGCAATGATCTAATAAGAATGTTATTGTCAGTTGATATGTCTCCACTGAATATTAAGCTGTCTATATCTTGTGTGTGAGTATACAAATGGACCATCTCATGCTTTCTCATTGGGAATACAAGGTCCATGACAACTTTTATTTTCGCTACATCTAATTTGATTAGGTGTAGTGAATTTTGTATCTCCATATTAAAGAAGTGTGCCTATTCAGTAATAAATGCAAATGTTGTAAGACTATGGAACTCAAGTTTTTCCCACATGAAACACTAAAGAATGAACAAGTGTCTTAGAGGCAGCATTTAAATAGAATATATGAGGTCTGTCTGGAAAAAGTCCAGCCGTTGTTAATATAATGAGACCAGTTTGCATGACATCTATATAATCTGGCGGCCAAGGAGAGTGGGCTGGAATGTGCACATGTGAACAATGATGACTTTGCTATAATTGTCAGTGAGGGCAGTAAATGCTGTTGAGTGAGCTTGTGTACCGTGTGGCCTTCATATTTAAAATGACTGAGCAAGTAGAGCAATGAATCTGCGTGAAATTTTGTGTTAAGCTTGAACATTCCTCGATGGAAACTATTTGGATGATTCAGAAGGCTGAGCTATGGGCAACTGGTGATTGGCAGCTTCGTCATGACAATGCACCCACTCGTGCATCATGTCTCATGCAGGGTTTTTTTGCAGAACATCAAATCACCCAGGTGACTCAGCTGCCCTACAGCCCAGATTTGGTGTCCTGTGACTTCTGGCTTTTCCCAAAACTGAAATCACCTTTGAAAGGGAAGAGATTTCAGACCTTTGATGAGATTCAGGAAATACTACAGGGCAGCTGATGGCAATTGGGAGAACAGTGTGAGTTCCCAAGGTGCCTACTTTGAAGGGGACTTAAGTGTTATTATCCTATGTACAATGTTTCTTGTATCTTGTATCTTCTTCAATAAATGTCTCTATTTTCATATTACATGGCTGGATACCTTCTGGACAGAACTCATATTCTTACTTTTTCAATCTCTTGGCTCAGGTAAAGTTCTTCATAAAAATTGAAAATAATAAATATATGTATTTTAAAACATCTATGAGTAATCTATACTAGTCTTTCTTCTATCTAGTCTGAACATGTAAAGTTCCACCTGCTAGCATTAAGAATAACTTTGAGAGCAGCCTCGCAGTTACTTTCAAACCATTCAGGTCTTCCTCCTCATTATAATCACCTCATAGTAATCACAGTTCTTTCTTGCCCAGAACTAGGCTGCCTCATGTATTTGAGTAGAAAGGAACTGTATTGGAAGCACATCAGAAAGCCAGAAGAATCAACAGCAATACCTACAAGAAAAACAACAGCATGAAAAAAAATGAAAAACAACATAAAACTAAAAGAAAATTTGATTTGGGGAAATAGAGATAATTCAAGAAATAAAAAGTATCAAACCACAAGCAAGGAAGAACACTGACAATCAGACAAAACCATCTAGTATCTAGTGGGAAATATAAAAACCTAGGGGGAACCACGTGGCTTTGGGTGCTCCCTCTGCCACGCTTCCTAGAAAGCTGGAAAGCAAGATGTAGCAGCGATGCAGAGCTCTCTCTTAGTAGTTTGGAAGACTGCAAGAGAAACCTCGCAGGGAAGGAAAGGGGTGAAAGGACTCTCACTGGTGGGCCATGAGAAGGCGCTACATGGGTTTGGATTAAGAACTGGAGATCACGGTCTCGACACAGCTGATGGTGCTGAGAACCACAGGAGGCCTGCTAGCCAAGCAGGAATTACTGGGAAGAACCAGGGGCTACCTGAGCCACAGACTTCTATTTTTTTTTCCTGAGGTATGGTACCCTAGACTGGGCAAAGGGGGGAAGGAAAAACTGTGTGTGTTTGTGAGTGTTTTAAGAGACTTTGGAATTTTAACGAAGATGTTAAGTTTGTATAACTTTTAAATAAATAGTTCCTTTCCTTTTCATCCCCCCCAATATATATATATATATATTATACATGTGTGTTTTATGTATAATATATATTAGTTACAATAACATAACTAATATTTACATAAATTCAGGGTTTTGTCTTATGTTATTGTTCATATATATAGTTATGTTATTCTTTAGGAAGAGTCAAAATACAAGATGGTTTAAAATTATAAAAATATAGTTTAAAAATTTAATAGCAGGGCTAAAGATAAAGTATAAGTAAGGCTTTTATATTAGAAACTAAAACACAACTAAATAATAAATATGACAGAAAAGATGAGATGTAGAAATAATGTATCCATCAATCCAGGAGGTCATATTCCAATTAATAGGTATTACAGAAAAGTGAAGAAAATGAAGAGAAGGCACTTATTAAAAATAATGGAAAAAATTTTCCAAATGAAAGTTATGTCACCAGAGAATGGCTTTGCCCAGTACAATAAAATTTCCAAAAGATTCACAACTGAACGCACGATATTAAGAGTAAGGAAAATAAAAAGCTCCCGTGGTACAGGGTTGAGGCAGAGCACCTACCTACAAAGGACAAGAAACAAGCTGACTTCTCATAAGCAGTACTGAATTTCAGAGAAAAAAATGATTTGGAGATAAAATTGTATACCCATCCAAGCTATCAATCAAATGCGATTGATCCAAATAAAGACATTTTCAGACAAACAACACCTCATTACTTCTGACTTACTTAAGAAGTTCCTTATGGATGTACTTTAGCAAAAATGAATTAGAACGACCCAGAAAGAGAAAGATGTGGGATGCAGGAAACAGTGGATCCAACTTGGCAAGGTTATATAGAAAAATCTCAGAAGAACAGTTCTGCCAAAGAAAGCAGCAGGTCCAAACCTGAGGAAGGAAGAGCACGTAAGACCAGGAGAAAAACAGAGCCTGTCCCAGAGCTGCTGTGTCTGAAAGGCTCCCTAAACCTGAGGCTGTAATGAAGGCACATTCTTGTGTGGCAGAAAGGAAAGAAAGAAGGAAGGGAGGGAGGAGGAAAGATAATGGTGAGAAATGTCAGAAAGGCCTAGGGTATATGAGAAAGTAGTAATCCAAATACAAAGCAAAGTAACATGTGACATAATTTTAAACAAATGATAGAATGAAAGAAAATAAAAAGCATGTGACCTTGAAAGTATTGTGCCTCGCTGTCCCTTTCAAGTAGCCCGTAGCTGCTGATTTTGGACCCTGAGAGAGGGACATGTAGTCCTAGCATATTGTCCTTCCTTGTGGCAGGCAATCCTTAACTGATTATAACAACACAAATGCTTTTATGGGGGGTTATAACTTTTTAACTCGGCAATAGAGAAAGCAGGGAAGCCATTACTACAGTGATAGAACCGAATGCAAATCTTATGAATGTGGACCAAAGGGGGTTAGAGCAATTCAAAGGTTGGCTTACAGCCTCCATAAAATGAAATTGCTAAGGAGGAACCCCAAACAGTCACACTAACATGAAATGCCCAAATCCTAAATTTGATAAATTTGAGAAATTTATTCAAATCAAAATGTATTTTAGAGAATTGGGCTGCACCTCACAGGGGGAGGAGATGAAAGACAGTAATAACTATGGGAGGGGGTAAAATGCCGATGGAATGTGATAGAACAAGAAATGGAAATGTAAACGTAGTATTTAAAGTTAAAAATGTCTGCAATTGAGGAATTTTTAGAGAACATGGTCACTAACAAACACCAGGAACAGAAGACGTAGGGCAAGCACAGGGCCTTTTGACCCAGAGCCTCAGCTTGTTGTTGTCATACCAGGAGTCAGGATAATGTCCTAGAGCTGATGGGATCGTAAGAGAGTGATACAAATTTATTAGTTTGCATTATGGAATAAAGCGCAGAAGAATGAAAAAGAGAAATAGCTAATACAGGTTGCCTTAGGAGAATGGAACTAAGGCTTAGGAAAGGTAGACCAGGAGAATGTTGTTTCTCTGTACAAGTGTATTTTTGCTATTTATTTTTTACAAAGTGCAATTAGGTCAATAATGTGTTGAGGTATGTGTGTGTGGTGTGTGTTTTCCTTACAGGCAGGGACCTTACCTTAGCCATCTTTGTTTCCCTGGACCTCTCCTCTAACGGGTTTGTCCCAGTAGTTGGCACAATAGCAATGTAAGAGCAAATATAATTGGAAAACAGTCTATTTGTTAAGCACCTATCATGCCCTGGACGCTCTGCCAAGTGCTTCACATAAATACTGTTATTCTTCACAAAACCATGCAAAGTAAATGCTTTATCTTTCCAACAGGAAATGAATGTAAAAGAGTTCAAAACAAGAAGTTGTCCAAGAACACACCACTGGTTGATGGCAGTATTTGAACCTAGGATGTGAAAACCAGAAGTATTTAAATCTAAGTCTGACTATCTCTAAGACCTTGGGCTTTGTTTTAAAACTAAATCAGTATTTGAATGAATGATTGTGAATAAATGAATGCTTGCAAAACTTAAAAGAAATGTCAGTTATGTCGTTCCGTGCCTCAAAGCACACCAGGTCATCTTGTGGCAAGTATCACCATCTAGATCCGAGAAGCTTTAGACTCATTATTCCTGAAATAACTTGAAGAGGCTATTGTGAAGAATAAATAAGGTCTGGAGGAAGCCAGAGGCAAAATTTAGAAGCACAAATGTAAGTGGAGAGGTTTTGTCCAGTAACAAAACAAATTGAAATAATCCAGGATGAAGGAACAGTGGGGAGTAAGTATACATTGAATCAACCTGAACATTTTCAGCTTTAGGGATTAAAATTATATTTCCACACAGATATAAATAGTTTATGCATTAGGGCTTCATGCAAAATTAGTTTGCCTAATTGTCTGTGTCTTTGAGCCCAAAGAAGGTCACACAGATGCAAGAGCATGCCCTGCCTCAGAGCAGAGCTCTGGTCCCTATGTCTTTTGGATGATTTAACTCTGTCTGTGAAAAAGGTGATGTGCACCCTTATATATGGATCTATAAATTATATTCTGATATAATGGACTAAGTTGTGCATTACAACGCACATGCAAAAATTAAAAATGTAAAAGTATGAAATAAATGCAGCATGTAATGACAAGTCCTACTCTTTCTGCTCACCCTCCAGTGAGGAGTCTTATATAACACTAGCTATACTTTACTTAAGAAAACTCCCCCCACCACCCCCTGCCAGTCTGGGGCATGGATTACCAGACACTGAGTAAGTAGCCGTGGAGAACAAGTTGTGTGTAAAAGAAAACAAAAATATTATAATTAGAGCCAGCACTTATTAAGTAATTTCCTTGTGCCAGGCATCATTGAAAGCATTTTGTGTGTATTATCTTATTTAATCCTTACAACAACACTGGGGGCCAGTGTACTATTAACCCTGTTTTACAAAAGATGAGACTGAGGCACTGAAAGATAAATAACTTCCCTGAGGTCATACAGCTGGTAAGTGTTAGACTCAGACTACCTCTTCAAAGTATTTTATTTCAGAATAATGTTTAATTTACAGAAAATTTGCAAAGATAGTACCCAGAGTTCCCACACACCATCATATAGCTTTCCCCATTGTTAACACCCTCTGTAATCTTGGTACATCTGGCAAAACTAAGAAACCAACATTGGTACATTACCATTAATTAAACTCCAGGCTTAATTTGGGTTTCACCAGTTTTCCCACTAATACCCTCTTTCTGCTAGAGAATCAATTCCCAGTCCATCCAGAAGTGGTCCCTCTTCCAGTACTGTGCTTCTCTCAGGATTCAACCAGAAAAGAGTCACAATAGGATGTGAAGATAAATACATCTGTGGCATTCCTTCACCCGTAGCTGACTGTCTTTTTCCTGAGTCTACACATCCTCTTCACGCTATGCATGTTTTTCTCTGTGTCCAAATTTCACCCTCTACAAGGACATGGTCATAGTGGATTAGGGTCCACCATCAAGGCCTCATTTCCACTTCATTACCTCCAAAGATTCCATTTCTAAAAAAGGTCACATTAATAGGTTCTAAGAGTGAGGACTCCAACATCTTTGAGGGAAGGGGTCACAATTCAATCCATAACAGGACACATCTGAAATCCACATGACAGGCCACAGGGAAGGGCAGAATCTCTTCCACGTCAGAGAAGCCCTCAGCTCTGCTCTAGGGTTTTTCAACAGATTAAATCAGGCCCAGCCACATTATCTAGGATGAATTTTTCATCTAAAGTAAACTGATTATACACAACCAAATCAAAGTTACAACTAAAATATAGAACAACCATCACTCAGAAGTGTCAGAGATAGAGTTGAATGGAAGTCTGACAACTATGGCATTAGAGGAATTGTATCCATCCATCCCCATAACTTCTGGTTGCAAAAACCAGGGGGGATTGAGCCAGTGGGAGAAACTTCTCATGTTTCAAGCAGTTCCTCTTCAAGAACCCAGATGGATTTATTTAGACTCACTCCCTCTGAGCTCCAGCACCCAGGTTGCAGATTGAAAGGCGCCAGTGGTATACAGGGAGAAACTGAAGTGTCTAGCATCAAGACAAGAGCCGGAGGAGAGCTTTCTCCCAGAGAGAAAGGCAAGCAAAAGCCATTGTCTCTTTTCTGAATTCTCCCCCACAGAGCCACAGAGCCAGAAGGCTGGTGCCATATCTGAGACTCCCTCAACCTGGCTAACACTGTTTGCCCCACCCTGGAGATCCCCAGAGACTCTGCACCACCCAACTTATGGGCCCACCCAAGCTGTTTTTCCATATGAATGGCTGGTCTTGGCTCATGCTTAACAACTTCCTAAATCCTCTCAAACAATCAACTGCCAGCCTCAGTGAGCTCCATGCCCTAACCCTAACCCTAACCCTAACCCTAACCCATGTCCCTTGCTAAGTAGCCCCAGGCATGGCACTAGCAGCAGTCAGTCTACATTCACAGCTTGGCTTTGCCTTGAAATATCCAAGCCCAGCACAAGTAGTAGCCATTTCAGGTTGCTTTATAGCTCAGGCAGGGTGGCCCTGGGTAAAACACAGGTGGGGGCTGACCTTGGCCTGCACCATGCAGGAAACCCCAGGGTCTGCACACCCAGTGGACAACTACAGACCATACCAGAGCACCACCACCCTGCCCCTGCCCAGCTGATCCTCCATGGAGGGTGGAGGTTGGTGGTCAGTGGTCACAGCCATCCTTGCAGGTGACTGGCCTGGATAAATCCCTCCCATTGATCTGCCAACAGTAATCAAGGCTCAACTACAACAGGAGGGTGTACTCAGCCCACATGAAGGGCACACCTTGAGTACCCAGCTTGGATGATAAGGGAGGCTGTGCCACTGGACCCTATAGGACACCTACTATATTAGGCCACACTACCAAGACATGGAGTCAAAGCAGCTCTACCTAATACAGAGAAACAAACACAGGGAGGCTGCCAAAATGAGTATACAAAGAAACATGGCCCAAATGAAAGAACAGATCAAAACTTCAGAAAAAGAAGCAAACAAAATGGAGATAAGCAATCTGTCAGATACAGAGTTCAAAACACTGGTTATAAGGATGCTCTAGGAACTTAATGAGTACCTCAGCAGCATAAAAAAGATCCAGTCAGAAATGAAACATACACTAATTGAAATAAAGAACAATTTACAGTGAAACAACAGTAGAGTGGATGAAGCCAAGAATCAAATTGATGATTTGGAACATAAGGATGCAAAAAACAACCAATAAGAACAACAAGAAGAAAAAGGAATCCAAAATAATGAGTATAATGTAAACAGCCTTTGGAACAGCTTCAAGCAGTTCAACATTTGCATCATAGGGGTTTCAGAAGGAGAGGAAAAAGAGAAGAAATGGGAAATCTATTTCAAAATGTATTGAAAGAAAACTTTCCTAATTTGGTCAAGGCAATAGACATGCTAGTCCAGGAAGCACAGAGAGTCCCAAACAACATGGGTGCAAAGGGGCACTCCGAGACACATCATAATTAAAGAGCCAAAGTTTAAAGATAAAGATGGAATCTTAAAAGCAACAAAAGAAAAGCATTTAGTTACCTACAGAGGTGTTCCCATAAGACTGTCAGTTGATTTCTCAAAAGAAACTTTGCAGGCTAGAAGGGACTGGCAAGAAATATTCAAAGTCTTGAAAAGCAGCGACCTACAGCCAAGATTGCTCTACATAGCAAAGCCATCATTTAGAATTGAAGGGTGGACAAAGAGCTTCCCAGATAAGAAAAAATTAAGGAGTTCATCATCACAAAACACTTATTATATGAAATGTTAAAGGGACTTATTTAAGAAAAAGGAGAAGATCAAAACTATGAACAATAAAGTGGCAAAAATACGTATCTATCAACAACTGGGCCAAGAAACAAGAGGAACAGAGACAGAATCATGGATACAGAGAGCATTTTGATGGTTGCTAGATGGGAGGGGGGCACAAGGGAATGGGTGAAGAGGTGAGGGGATTAAGAAGAACATGTAGGTAGTCACAGAATAGCCATGGGGATGTAAAGTACAGTATAGGAAATGGAGTAGCCGAAGAACTTACATGCACGACCATGGACATGAACAATGGTATGAGGATTACCGAGGGAGTAGGGAGTGCTGGGTGGAAGTGAACAAAGTGGGAAATAATTGGGACAACTATAATAGCATAATTAATAAAATATAATTTAAAAAAGAAGAAAAGAACTAAAAATAAAAATAATAAACTGATTATGGACTTCAATCACATCTCGAGAATACCTTCACAACCACATCTAGATTAGTGATTGGTTGAATAATGAGGCACGGCAGCCTAGCCAGAGTGGCACATAAAACTGACGGTGATGCATTGTAATAGATTCACCTACTACAGTCTGCATTCCACAGGATGCCTTGTGAGGGCAGAGAATAGCCACCCAAACCCAGCAACTTCTATACCTATGGACATCAACTGGCAAATCTTAAACATGTGCTTACCAATGCCAGAAATGCTCCACATGTCTATCACCTTTAATCCTCAGAGGAGCCCTGTGAGTTAAGGGCTCCAGCCCCACCTGACGGAGGAAAGAGGGGAAGGGGCCTGTGGTGGCAGAGTCAGGATCTGAACGAAGGAAGGTCTGATGGCCCCAAAACTCTGGGGCCCCAAACCTTCACCTCAATGCTGTAGTGCCTCCCTGAGCCCCAAATGAGTCTTTTCAAATGTAACCAAGAAACACTCCAGGGGAATGGTTAAGCATTTTCAAGTCATATGATTTTCATTTACCAAAAATGGTTTCTTTTATTATTTCAGTGTGTCAGCAGTTCCCTTTGCCATTGTTTTCCATTCTTTTTATTGTGGAAAAATACACATCACATAAAATTTACTCTCTTAACCATTTTTAAAAGTATGGTTTCTGTTGTCTTTTGAGGTTAAACAGGCATAGGTCCTCTACAAAGGCCTGGTGCTCCTTTAAAATCAGGTAGTTTATTATTCAGGCTGTGATAAAACTCTCCCTGGCTAATCACAGAAAGGAAAGAGCCGGAATAAGAAACAGGCAAAGAGCAATAGGCTTTGCAAGGCGATGTTGCCAGAGGTCCAGTCTGCCAGGGCTGTGTCTGCAATGAAGGCAGGTCCAGTGGCCAGAGGGGCAGCTCTTAGCCGCGTGGCAGAGATCGAGGATCCAAGAGGGCCTGAGCAAACCTCTGCAAGGTTTTGTCAAGATATAGTATAGGTACCATACAATTTTCTCGTCCTACCTTCCTGATCTTTGAATTGCTATCAAGTTCTCAACTGAAGATCTTGATAATCAACCAAAGGAGAGCACAAACAATCTCTGGTTGGATGTGGGTCACTTCAATAACAGTTAAGGAAAACCAGTCCCCACCCCCTTCGACCCCCACAGGCAACAAATAATCATCAGTCCAGAAGCCTCGCTGTGAAGCAGCCTGGTAATCCCCAGCAAGGGCCGAGACCCCGGCGGGGTTACATGTTATACCTCTCACTTATTTACACATGTTTGAACAGAAAGGAACTATTTTTTAGAAAGGGTCACAAGACGGTTTCCCTAAAATAGCTGCAGAGACAGGATGATAGGGTCTCAGGGCAGTGAAAGGAGCCCCCAGATGCACAGCTGCCCACCTGCAGCTTCTCACCTGCTCCTCTGCAGCTCACCTGTAGCTCTGCTCAGCAGGTCAGAGTCAGACATCAAGAAACAGGCAAAACTTACAGGAAAAAAGGAACAATTTTACCATCCCTGAAATCTGTGCAGTCCGCTCCATTTGCCCACACAACCTACCCCCCACATGGATAAGACCTAATGCTTTGCCCTTCTTGAGACCCACAGTTACTGCTCAAAGACCACTGGGAACAACAATGACCTAAATGGACCCCAGACACCCTTCAGCATCTTTGAGAAATCCTCTTCTGCTTTCCAGCCAGAATCTCAGAGCTGCCTGAAAAGGGCAGAATTAAACTTCCCTTATCTGCTGAAGGAGGTAGCCTGGAGTCAAGGGTGTTACAATGTGAGGCTAATTACTGTAGCCTTTTAATATTCTCTCTCTGACGCCCTCCTGGGAAGGATAAAATAAAACGCTGCATAGTAATAGGAGAAATGAACGGTAGACTGGGAACCTTCAGTAGCTGCGTGACCTTGGACAGAGTAGTTGACCCAGACTTGCAATCTCATTAACTCAACGGGAGACAGAGAGAGAACAGTCCCTTTTGTTTTCCTTGCCGGGATGAGGAGGATCGGGCTGGAGCCACCGTGTGTGGCGTGTCGGTTCATCGCAGAGGGCGAGCCTACCCAGGGAGTTGGCGCTGCCTTTTTTGGAGACTCAATACTGGCTGTTCAGCCCGGGGTTCTCCGTTAGATTTCCCCACAGTTTTTGTTCAGCTGACAGTTCAGATTTATTTGCCCAAGATTTTTTGTTTTGTTTTGTTTTAATTGTGAACTGTTTTATACACACAGAAGGGTATTGTGGACACTGGTGCAGTCACCATTCAGGAACAGAAATGGAATCTTACCATACCTTAGCATTCCCGTGTGCCCCATCCAGACAGCACCTCCCCCTTCCCGCGGAGCTGACCTTACTAGCTGATTTTTGTGTGAATGGTTCTCGCCATTTTTTTTATCACCCATGAGGGTGCCTCTAAAAATATATGGATTAATTTTGTTTTTGACATTTATATCAATGCAGTCATACTGTTATGAGGTCATCTGTGACTTGCTTCTTGTGCTCAATTTCATGTTTTTAAGATTTCTTCACGTTATTGAGGGCAGCCATGTATAGTTCATTCGTTTTCACTGCTATATCATATTTTTCCATACATTGAATTGAATAGACCACAATTTACACATTCATTCTACTGCAGATAGGCATTGGGTTGTTCCTAGTGTGGAGGCACTAAGGACATGGCAACTATGAATGTTCTTTCCTGTGTGTCCTGGCGCATGTGTAGGAACGCTTCTTCAGGTGGGAGTGGAATTGCGGGTCACAGAGTGGGTGGATGTTCAGGTTTACTAGATAATACGAGGTAATGCTACCCTATTTTCCAAAGTGTTCAATCAATTTCTAGTTCCACTAGCAGTAAGAGTTCCTCATGCACTCTTACCAACACTGTAAATCACCAAATTTGTTGTTTTTGCCAGTTTTTTTTTTAATTAACTTGCAACTCCTTGGTTAATAATGGTTTTGGCATCTTTTCATATGATTATGAGTAAAGTGTGTATTCCTCTTCTGCAAAATGCCTGTTTATGTTTTTGCCCCTATATTCTACTGAGTCATTTGTTTTGTCCTTTTCACTTCATAAAAATTGTTCTATATTCTGAAGTTTTTTATGGTTATATATTGCAAATATCTCTCTCCATTTGTATCATCTGTTCATTCTCTAAAAGGTAACTTAAGATTTAAAACAAAAGTTCCTAATGTACACATAGTTGAATTTGCAGTGATTTACACAGAAGTTTTGATCTGTAGCAGGGACAGTCCTACCTAACACCTGCTGCTGCTGCTTCTAGATTGTTCGACTGTCCTCAGCCCTTGGAGTTTATGTATCAATTTAAGAATCTGCTTGTCATATTCTACAAAAAAAAAAAAAGCCCTCTACTGAAATTTCACTAAATTTAGTAAAAGAGAGGAATATACATATCTATAATATTATCTTTTCATTCAAAAATGTGGTAAATATGGTGTATGTTTATATGATTTTATGACAAATTTAAAGTCTTTAAGTTTTAGAGCTTTATCTACAAAGATTTATATCTTTTAATAAACTTATTACTAAGCACTTTATATTTTTTATTGCTAAAGTAAATGGTATATTGTAAAATTACATTTTTAAAACTAATTGCCTCTGGTGTGTGGAAATACAACTGATTTTTATATTAATTTTATATGCAGGCATCTTGCTAAACTCTTATTAACTCTAATAATCCATATAGAGATTATTTTTGGATTTCTACATCTGCAATTAATGACACTTTTGTTTCTTTCTTTCTAATTCATATACCTTCACTTCTTTTTCTTGTTGTACTCTCCTAGTTACAGCCTCCAATATATTGTTGAGTAGGAATGTTGGAAGTGGGCATCTCTATCTTATTCCTTGAATTTAAGTTTTTGACTGTAATAATGATGCTTATTATAGGTTTTCAGACTAATGAATATCTCTTCTCTTCCTAGTTTGCTTTAGCTGCATTTCAGAATTTTAAAAATATAGTGTTTTTGTCATATTTATTTCTATGTATTTTTTAATTTTCATTATATTTTCTTTGATCTATGAGTTGTTTAAAGTGTGTTTTTCATCTTCCAATGTATCAGGTCTTTTTCATTCTACTTTTGGTTATTGATTTCTAACTTAATTACATTTGAAATGTATTCATAGAAAATTCTATTTGTGCTTAAAAAGAAGCAATAATCTCCAACTGCACAGTGCATTTTATCAAGTTTATTAATGTGTTCTTTGAATCTCCTATCGTCTGACTGATTTTCATCTGCTAACTTACGAATCACTGAGTGAACTGTGTTACAATCTCAGGGGCCCAGAGCACACGTCTGTCTTCCCTTGCAATGCTGTTGTTTCTAGTGTATTTTGAGAACATATATATGACCTTATAAGTTGAGGATTGTTATATATTTGGGTGATCTCTTTATCATTCATAAAGCTGTTTGCCTTAAAGTCTTTTTTTCTGATATTAATATATCCTCCAGCTTTCTTTTGATTAGTATTTGCCTTTTGTATCTTTTGTCATCCCTTAACTTTCAATATTTCCACAATATTATGTTTGAAGTATGTCTCTTATAAATAGCATAAGCTACATTATAGTTCTTTATTCAGGATATTGATTTTTGTCTATTACTTGGGGAGTTTAGTTCTGTTATATTTATACTATGTTTCAATTTATTTTTTCCATCCTATTATGTGTTTTTACATTTGTCTCACTTTTCCTGTTCTCCCACACCTCACTGATTGTAAATTAAGTGAGGTTTGTTGTTGTTTGTATTTTATTATTTCCCACACCCCCACTGGATTCTATTTGTTGGGAAGTTATATTTTCCATGTCTTTTCTGTTTGTGGTGGCCCTAAAAATTTTAAGAGGCATTTTTAATTATCTAAAATGAATATCTTTAACCTCCTGAAAAATTCAATGTTCTTAATTTTATTTTCAATTCCAATTATACACCTCACCTAATCCCATGCTTTTTTTCTTATATTTTACTGCAAATATGATTTTTTCTCTGGAAAATTTGACATTATTATCACATTATGAAATTTTGACATTATTATCATGTTATAATTTATTTAGATTTCAGTCAAGGTTTTTTCAGATTTATCCACACGTTTATAACACATTGGCTCACCATTCCTTTTTATATCTCCAGTCTTCCCTGTTGGACCATTTTCTCCTTCCTGAAGTATATCATGTAGAATTTTATTTAGTGGGAACCATCTAGTGATAAATTATCTGTTTTATTTATTTCTCTTATTTGAAATATCTTTACTTTGCTCTAATTTTTGAAAAATGTGGCTGGATATAAAATTTTGTTACCAATTATTTTCTCTTGGCACATTAAAGATATTCCATTGTCCTCTGACTTCTGTTATTATGGATGAGAAGTTAGCAGTAACTTTGGCATTTTTTTATAAGATCCATTTTTCTTCTTTAGCTGCTTTTAAGATCCTCTTTTTTTTCTTTATTCCATAATTAATGTAATCTAATCTAGTATGTTTCCTTTTATTCATCCTCCTTTGGATTTATTGAAGATTAGTCTCAGATAGTTCTGAAAAATTGTCAACCATTATCTGTTAGAATAGAATTGCCTCCCCATATGACTGAAACTTTTCACTTAGTCCTCTTTTTTCATATTTTGTAACTTCCCAAATTTAGATCCATGATCATATAATTGCATCCAACTTTATTATTTTTTCTAACTGTATACAATTTTCTGGTTACTCCACTCATTAAGGTTTTTGTTGGTTTGTTTTCTTGTTTGTTTGTTTTTAATTCTTATTAGAGGACAGGTTCACTGACTTTTAGAGAGAAGGGAAGGGGGAGAGAAAAAATCGATGTGAGAGGGAACATCCATAGGTTGCCTCCTGTATGACCTGGGATCGAACCCATAATGTAGGTATTTGCTTTCACCAGAAATTGAATCAGTGACCTATCAGTGTACAGGACGATGCTCCAACCAATGGAGCCACACTGGCCAGGGCAAGGTTTTAATTTTAATTTTCACTTTTTGAAGTTATGTTTGGTTGGCACTTTTCAAGTCTACTTGCTCTCTGTTCAAATTTTCACACTTCTCTCTTATACCTTTAAAATATTTTGCATTGCAGCTCATCTGGTTGGAGCATCATTCCTTACACCAAAAGGTTGTAGTTTCAACTCCTGGTTAGGACACATACGATAGGCAGCCAATAGATGTTTCTCTCTCACATCAATCTCTCTATCTTTCTCTCTCCCTCTCTTCCCCCACCTTATCCCCTTTCTCTTTCTCAAATCAATGAACATATTTTTGGGTGAGAATTTAAAAAATATTTTACTTCAAGTGTTCAGTAATTTTAGTATCTGGGGCTCTTGTGGATCTGTATCTACTATGAGTTTATTTATTTGCTTTTCTCAATCATAATGCTTTGTTTTCTTGTGTGTTTTGTTATTTTTGACTAAAAGCTGTTCATTTTCCTTGGAAATGAGCTGGGTTGCAGCAGGATTCTTCTAGAATGTATTTTCATTTATGCAGCTGTGAGCACTTAGTACCAAACTGAGAACACTTAAAATTTTCATGCCTAGATATTTAGGACCACACATGTGGCATGAGTTTGAACTAAAAACATAAGGAGACTCAACTGCTTGCCAAGCCAAAGTGTCAGAGTTGACAAAACAAGTTTTCTTGCTTCTCTTTACCATAAAACATGTGTTCTTTGAGATCTCAGCTTTATTTAAAGATCTTTTATGAGGTACCTCCACCTTACTCAAGCCCTGGACTTAAAGTCCTGTCTGCCATTCCTATACAATCTCCAAGGAAGTAGCCCCAGGCTCCAGTATTTGGCAGAAATGGCCAGGGTAAAAGCAAGCATTGGTATATTTTTACCTCCCAGAGTTCTTGATTTTAGCTTGTTTGGGAGCTGAGATTTCTTATTCCTTCTTAGCTCAGAGGTGCATTTCTATAGATTTCAAAATATTCTTTATCCCATATTTCAGTTGTTTTGGATGGGAAAATTGTTCTGGTTATCTAATCTACTCTATTGCTGGAAACAGAAATGATCAAGTCGGTTTATTTTTAGCAAAGGCTAATTTCCAGATCACTCTGCACCTGTGAACCTGAACCAATTTGCATGAATGTGCCTTCCTTATCTAGCTACAAAGAATTTCCAAAGATAACCAGAGGACTTCTATTGGAGAAAAATAAGCAGCATGTCTGTCTACCTGTCCCAGAGACTCTCAGAAATGACAACCCTAACTTGCAGTTGAAAGGAACATGTCAAATTACCACTATAAAAATGGGTTATGTTCATTAGGGCAAACACTGAGCATATTATATATATTACCCCAGTTTCTACAACAGCTCTCTGAGGTATGTATCATTATTAATTCCATTTTACAGATAAGGAAACTGAAGATCAAAATGGTTAAGTAATTTACCCAAAAAATGCGGTGGAAGTTGGAGGCAGCTGGGCTCCAGAGCATACACTCCTAGTCTCTTTATCACTCTGTCTTGGTTAAAAGATAAGCCATCAGTGAACAACAAACTGCCTGAGAAAAACAGTCCCATCTGAGACTGTTCAGGGGAGATTATTACTCTTGCACCAGGGTCTTAACCTGAGAAACCCATCAGAAGCACTCAGGGAGGGCTTTCAAAGTACACTTGGCACCTCCCAAGAAGAGATTCTAATTCAGTTGGTCTGGGGCGGGGCCCCAACATCTTTGTCTGTCTGTCAAGGCTCCCCAGGCAGTTCTGGCGAGCCCTCTTGGAGAGGACTGCACCTCTGTGGGTTACCCAGGGCTGCCACACTGCATAGCTTCCTCCCTTCCTTTGTTCACATGTTAGAGCACGTTACCAGGTTTCAGCTTCCGAGAAAACTGGGCATTGGGCAAGAGAAAAGTTGTCATCTCACTAGTCGCCATCTGCATGTCCTCAGGCAATTCACCTCCCTACAACGGAGCCTTGGGTTCTTTCTGTGTAAAACGAGAGTCTGATTTAGTGCTAACATTTAAGATTCTCAGGTTTCTGAGCGGCCATTGAATAAGCCAACTCTCTTTTGGATCCGCACAGTGTATCAGCAGGTCAAAACTGGGAGGAGGGCAGCTCCGGCTTCATTTAGGCATGAGTGTTATTTAAGGATTTCACACATCCATCACTCCATATACATGGATATTTGAGAGTGAGAGCTATCACAGGATGCTGCGACCGAAACAATGCTGAATGGGCCCTAACACAGAGGACCCTCGCTGAAAGCCCATGATTTCTCTTTCCTAGTTAAGTGCTTTAAAAAGGCAAAAAGTACAATTTAATTAGGGAAGAGGCACTAAGGGACAAAGTCCTAAAAAAAGAAGGGGAGGCTCAGACTGAGAATGCCACCCACCTCCACACACACACCCCACCCTTCTGTCAAGGCTGCTGAAGCCATCTGGACAGAAAGAAGCTGCTTTTAAGGAATTTGACTTTGTTGGGCCTGCACACAACATTCCCACACATATTCCTTGGCAACCAAGCACCTGACTTCTCTGGACCAACATGGCAACAAGCTCTCCCTCCCTGGCTGATATTGGCCCCTAGTTTGCATCATCAACTTAGTCCTTCCATTTGGCACTCTTAGTGTGAGCCTCCAGACTGTAATGACCGGCCCCCTAGCCCCCACCCCCAGGGCTGAGCAAGGGTATCATCTTCAGTATTTTCTGCCATGTGCTTCGTAGGGCTTCACGGTTCTGCTCTGTTGACTCACAGTACCCCCAATCCTTAGAAGACAAAGCAGAAGTCACTCCATGTGTAGTTAGAAAGGTGCCAGAATGCACTCAATTTTCTGAGGACCTCTGACCAACCATGGGCCCTGATTCATGACTCAGCCTCATCCATTTCCGGTGGGACTCCCTTGAGAGGTGACCTGGCTTCCCCACAGCCACTGGCCTGTCTCTAGATCCTCAACTAGCCTGGCCCTGTCTGCTAGACACCCCAGGCTCCTGTGGCTGCCTCTGTAAAGCTCTGGTAAGGCCTCAGAAAGGTCATCAGTTCCTATGGAGAGAGGTTAGGCCTGTATTTTGCTTCCCTCACAGCAGTGGTTCTAAACCCCATAGGTTTCTTAGGCCCTTGGGCAGGGGCTGGGGGGAGAGTGGTGAGGGAATGAAGGCCAAGAGCACCTGGTGTTGTATCAAAGAAGCTAATGTGCCTAGTGCATTAGCTGGAGCATCCTAAGGAAGCACTGCTCCTCAGCTGTTTTTCAGCGTACGAAGAGGTGCTGTGGCAGATTTTTCAGATACTGTGTGAAGTATTCTACATATATTCTCCATGAATTCTAATCAAGTTCCTGCAGGGTAGCTACTATTATTATCTCAATATTATAGATAAAAAAGCAGAAATTCAGAGAGGTTAGGTAACTTGTCCAATGTTGCACAGCCAGTAGCAGAGTCTGAATTCAAATACAAATGAGTCTCACTTCAAAACCCGGACTCTTTCCACTGTTCAGCCTCTCCTATTGCCCCTACAAAACAGCAAAATTCTCAAAGCATTTGTTTGTTAAAGTGACTAATAAAGCAATATTTTAAAAAAGGATTAATGAGAGCTATGAGGGGGAAAAAGTCAAATGCCAATCACAATCAATGTGGTTATTGTATTGAACATAGAACTGTAGTCTGGTCTCTTGAAAGCATAAAGAGGGACATAAAATGGTAAAATTCATCTTTCTGGGCCCCCCCTTTCTGACGGCTCCACTACTCCTGCTTCAACCTGTACTTCTTTACCAAAAGGCTCCGTACCTGATGCTGGATCTCCGCCCAGGGTAGCATCCCGTGCCCTGCCCTGTCCCCATTCCCTCAGCCTGCCATCAGTGATCCTTTCTTCCTGCATTCTGTGCATGCATAAAAGTCAGAGAATAAATCATGTGCAATGAAGGACTGATCCCGGCCGCACAGTCAATTACAGATCCAGGCAGAGTACAGCGAAGGGCAGAGTCTGAGGTTTAGACAGGAAGGGCAGTGGGCGTGTCTCCAAAGCAGCTCCCGTGGGCGACAAGGGTATACAAAGAGAACTGAGAACAGGAGTATCTTTGGGGACCCTGCATATTAAACCACAGAGTTTTCTGTGCGCTCTGCCACTGGTTGGGTTGTACATTCACTTCACAAGTCAGCACCAGGTCAAGCAAGTTTTTCTAAATAAGCCTGAAAGATCAGGACTGCTTCCCTGAACACTGTATCCATTTCCTGCTCTCCTGGTGTGCATCTACTGAAAGCCTAGGGTAGGTCAACCTGTGCTTCCCGATTCCGGAGCCGGCAGGCGTTTACCGCAGACCGGATGGCCTGGTCTCCCAGGATCGTGCAGCACCATTTCACAAAGGTACCAGATCCTGCTGAGTTCACTTGCCTTTGGTCTTCTGATTTTCAGAAACAAATTCAGCGTTTTCTGGTAGCAGCGCTGGAGTGATGAAGGCAGCCAGCTCTCGTGGTGTATCAGTCAGGGTTCTGCGGAGAAACAGAACCAATAGAGGCAGGGCTTCTGGACCTGCCACTGCCCAGACGTTACTGTGACTCAGCCACCACCTCATAGTCTCTTCTACTCCCAACGCACGTTCTTTCTGTACATTCAGCTCAAAATTTTTGAGAAAATTGTATTGATTCAGGCCATTTTTTTCATACCAGCCCACGTTAAGGCCACATGGGGATTGTTGTTCTGAAGTCAGGTGATCTCCCAGCGGCTCAGGCAGTGGCTTTGCCTGTGCAAAGACCAGCTGAGGGCTCCGTCTCAGGGCCGAGGGCTGCGGGCCAAGGACATGAAGCTCGACGAGAAGGTGAAACGCTACAGGCTGACGACTGCACACCTGCAGCTTGTCCTTCCATCTTCACAGCTCCAGCCCACCGTGTCCTAATCATCCAGGCACTGGAGCATGCAGAGCTGCTCACAGCGCACCTGCTCTCAGCAAGGAGACGGCCAAAGACATTGTCCTCTGTGCAGCAGCTACTGCATGTTTCTCAGCATCAAGCCCGTGATCTCTTGCTGACACTTGCTCCTCCCGTGTTTCTTCTGCAACCCTTTCTCGGGGTTAGTTCTCATCACTCTGCAAACCAGGCGCAAATGGTGACTGAAATCACCACCAACACACCTGATGTGATGGAAAGGAAACGGAACATTCTTAATCTAGCAATAGCTAAAATAATGACAGCTATCTTGTTTTTTAAAAATGAGGAGTGGCGGGATAGAATGTAATTGCTCCATTTTCAGATACTTGAGCAGAAAGAGGAAAATAAACCTGAAAAAATGTCAGGATCGTGCCCTTAATCCTAAAACTGGTCCTAAGGCTGTACCTGACATTCATAGCTCTCATCCCCCTCTCTCCCAGCTTCCCTTTGTTTCTCGCCCAATGGGGTGACTCTGACTTTTGTTGTCAGGAAACCTTGTGGCTGCCAGTAATGGAAAATACAGCTAACAGTGGTTTAAATAAGTAGGAATTCGTTCTTCTCACATGGCGAGAAGTAGAAAGCAATCTACGGTGTTGATTTAGCTAGAATCCCTAGTCACATCTCCGTTTTACTCCCACCCTTTGCCTCATGATCACGAGATGCCACCATGGGCTCCTGGCCACGTTCAAGGCAGGAAGACTAGAGAGTGATTGACAGTGGCCACACCTGGACTTTTATCAGCAAAGCTTTCCTGGGAGCTTCCAGCAGGCTTCCCCTTCCGTCTAGGCCAGAACTTTGTCAACTGACCACTTCAGTCTACACTGGAGGCTGTGAAATCAAATATCCGGCAGAGAGAAAGGAATGTCATTACTGGCTTCAACCAAATGTAATTCTTTCCCTGGGTCATGGCAGATTACCTTCCTCCAAACAAGACGAGCAAGAAAGAGATGGGGAAAAGGCTGGGAGGTTGGTGCACCTGCCTGTGTGATATAGTCACAGCTTTCTGCTGACTTTTCTAGTCCCCTGCAACCTCTTGATAGTAGCATCTTCCGTAGATAATCAATGTCAAGCTCTGTAGCCCTAGCATTTATCAAATAGCCAGAGGCAGTCCTAGTTCTCTGGAATTTTTTTTATAATGAAGTCTTTTTTTTTAAGATTTTATCTATTTATTTTTAGACAAAGGGAAAGGGAGGGAGAAAGAGAGGGAGAGAAACATCAGTGTGTGGTTGCCTCTCATGCACCCTCTATTGGGAACCTGAAATTTAGGCATGTGTCCTGTCTGGGAATTGAACCGGCAACCCTTTGGTTCACAGGCTAATGCTCAATCCACTGCCCACACCAGCCAGGGCTAGTTCTGTAGAATTTTGATCATGTCCCTCAATAGAAGTTTCTTTCTCTCCACTGAAGTTAAACTTCCAGACCAGCAGAGTACAGTCTCAGTGGTAAGAATGCCTCATGAGACATAAGTATGTGAATTCACAGTTGCTTTTCTCATTGTATCTTTTCTCTGCTGGTTTGTTGCCAAACAGGAATTATATAAGTGTCTGTGAAATGAGAACCTTTTTGTGTTAAGCCTGGTTCTGTTTCTGGCTCTGCAACCTTGGAGAAACCAGCTCCACATTCACGACCTCAGCTGCATGCTTTGTGAGATCATCAGGGTGGACTAGATACAGTGGTCCCCAACCTTTTTGGCACCATGGTCCAGTGTCATGGAAGACAATTTTTCCCAGGCAGGGGTGGGGAAGTGCGGGGCAGGACAGGAAGCGGAGCTCAGGCACTAATGCAAGGGGAGCTTTGCCTGCTCACCTGCTGCTCACCTCCTGCTGTTGCTGACCCGGATTCCTAACAGGCCCAGGCCGTGGACCAGTGCCAGTCGAAGCCCTGGGGCTTGGCAACCCCTGGAGGTCCTGAAGGTCCCTTCCAGCTTGCAATATTTTCCACTGATTTATTAGGATCTTGCAATACTAAAATCCAATGATTCTGGCTTTCAGTGTGAACTTTCTTGCTCGTCTTAGTTTGCTTTCATTTCAGACCCTGAAGATAGACACTTTCTCATTTCCACCAAAGGAAATGGGCTTCTCTCAAGATTAATGATCTCAAATGTTATAGTAGCACATAAAAGACTCCCGGAGATCTGTGGTATTAGTCACAACTTCGATTTTCAAAAATAAAAAGAAAGGAAAAAAGGAGTTTGATTCAAAAAAGCTTAAATCCCCCAAAAGAAACTGTCTGGCTATTATTGGGCCTTTCACCTTGTAGGCTAATTGGAAGTTCATCAAAAGTATCACAAGGTTCTAACAGAATTCATAAATTCCAAAGTTCATCTAGATATACATGGTGCAAAAATGATGGTGTACCATACAAAGTAAACCTTCATTTAAATAATAAATGCCAAGGCTATTGAAGTTTTTTTTTAAGTAATTGGGTTTTTATGTCTTTTTTTTTGCACTCAATATTTTGTATTGGTTTCAGGTATACAGCATAGTGGTTAGACAATCACATGCTTTATAAAGTGTTCCCCCCACCAAGAATATTTCAAGTACCCACCTGGCACCACACATAGTCATTAGAATATCACTGACTACATTCCCTGTGCTGTACTTCACACCCCCATGACTATTCTGTAACTACCCATGAGTACACAGTCCTTTCACCTTTTTCACCCAGGCCCTAACCCCCTCCCCTCAGGCACCAATCAGTCTCTTCTCTGTACAAGTCTGTTTTTATTTTGTCAGTTTATTTTGTTTTTTAGATTCCACATATAAGTGAAATCATACAGTATTTGTCTTTCGCTGTCTGTCCTAGTCTGCTTAGCCTAATACCCTCTAGGTCCATTCATGCTTTCACAAACGGTAAAATTTCATTTTTGTTTAAGGTAAAGTAACATTCCATTGTATATACATGTACTACCACTTTTTTCATCCACTAGTCTGTTGATGGACACTTGGGTGCTTCCATATCTGGACTATTGTAAATAACACTGCAATGAACTTAGGGGTACATACATTCTTTTGAATTAGAGTTTTGGGTTTCTTTGGATATATACCCAGAAGTGGAATCTCTATGTCATAAGGCAATTCCATTTTTAATTTTTTGAGAAACATCCACACTATTTTTCATAGTGGCTGCACCGATCTGCATTCTCACCAATGGTGCACCTTTTCTCCACGTGCTTGCCAACATTTGTTGTTTAGTGATTTATTGATGATCACTTTTCTGACAGGTACGAGGTGATATCCAATTCTGGTTTTAATTTGCATTCCTCTGATAATTAGTGATGTTGAGCATCTTCTCATATGTCTATTGGCCATGTGTAGGTCCTCTTTGCGGAAGTGTTTCTTTAGGTCCTCTGCCTACTTTTTAATTTGTTTGAGTTTGTGTGTGTGTGTGTGTGTGTATGGGTTTTTGTTGCTGTTGTTGAGTCATCTGAGTTCTTTATAAGGTTTGGATATTAACCTCTAATCAGATGTGTCATTAAAAAACTTTTTAGTTTGATGTAGTGCCATTTGTTTATTTCTTCTTTTGTTACCCTTAACCAAGGAGTTATGTCAAGAAAAATATTGCTAAGAGAAATGTCAGAGATTTTGCTGCCTATGTTTTCTTCTAGGAGCTTTATGATTTTAAGTCTCACATTTAAATCTTTAATCCATTTTGAGTTTACTCTTGTCCGAAGGTGGTGTAGTTTCTTTTTTTTTTTTCATCTATCTATCCAATTTTCCCAAGACCATTTATTGAATAGACTATCTTTATCCCATTGTATGTTTTTACCTCCTTTGTCATAGATTAATTGACCATATAGGGGTGGGTTTATTTCTGGGCTTTCTATTCTGTTCCATTGATCTAAGTGTTTGTTTCTATGATAGTACTGCGCTGTTTTGATTACTGTGGCCTTGAGTATTGTTTAATATCAGGTAGCATGATACCTCCAACTTTTTTCTTTTTTCTTTTTTAAAGATTGCTGTCATTATTCAGGGTCTAGACAAAATCTTGGATTATTTGTTCTAGGCCTGTGAAAAACACCATTGGTATTTTGATAGACATTGTGTGGCATCTGTACATTGCTGTGAGTGGGATGGACATTTCAACAATGTTAATTCTCCCTGTCTGTGAGCACAGCATGTGCTTTTATTTATTTTTATCTTCCTTGTATGTCTTTTCTTTTTACCCACAAATGATTACATGGTGTGCTGCAAAGAACAGTAAGCTGGGAATCAGTTATCAAACACCGTGGGCCGCACTAACTGTGTGACCCTAGCCAAGTCTTTTCACATCCTTTAGCTTTAAAATAGAAATGATACCAATTAACACCCAGGGCTTTGGTGAGAGTAAAATCACACCAGAAGAAATGTGATAATACTCAAGATTTATAGACCATAAAAATAATCTAATTTAAAGACTCTATGAGTTCATAGGAACGTAATGAAAAAATAATGGTTTCTAAAATATATGATTTGTAGTTCATAATTTGGTTTGAAATTCAAAAGGTCTCTCACATGTGAGACTTTTGTAGATATATTTGCCTAAATCCAAAGCAACTAAACCAAGCTTTCTGGAAACTGAAGACCAGAAGAAGTGTCCGTGCCCTGGCCAGGTGGCTCAGCCGGCTGGGCCGTCATCCTACATGCTGAGTCTGTCTGCTCCTCAGGTCCTGGGCTCAGCACTGGTCGGAGTGCCTATGGGACGCAACCATTCAATGTTTGTTTCTCTCTCTCCTTCCTCTCTAAAGTCAATAAATATATCCTTGGGTGAGCATTTTTTAAAAAGAAGAAGAAGAAAGTGTCCATAGAATTAAAACAACTCTCCAGTGGTTTGGATGAAGTTTCTCTCATTGTCCATTCAAGAATGCACACAGAGAAATGTAATCCACGATCAGCAGTAGTCTTATTACAAGTGAAGTGTTTCAAGGTTCATTCCTTCAGTTGTTCTTCAATATGTTTACGTATCATGGAAAAGAGCAATTCGGCAGAACCATTCCAGAGAGGCCCACTTAGTGGAGGCAAGCTCAGGGAGGCTGCTTCCTCTGGGAAGATGGGAAAGCAACAATTCTTAAATTGGGGGGGGGGGGGGCAGGTGGGGTGTTGAGATTCCCTTCAAGAACCTGAAGAAAGCTACGCAATGTCTCCCTGGGAGGAAACGGATACTTCACACAATCACATAAAATGCTGCGTAGGATTTCAGTTTCCACACCATGGGCCCCTGTCTCAGATTTGTCAGAGGGCCTAACCCAGAGGAATGGGTGGAGGGCACACCCTTCAGGCCACCCTTCATAAATGGTTTTCTCAGCTGGGCTCTGGAAAAGATGAGGCAGCCATGACTTTCATGTCATGTTCCCAACAAGAAGCTGAAGCAGCTGCTACTCTACAGTGATGTCATGAACACAGGGACTCGTCATGGCATCTCAGGCTCATCGAATTCCTGCAATTAAAATCCACACCTCCTTAGTTCACCTCATACCAGCTAGTTTTGAAGAGGCATCATCTTAAATAACCCACACTCATTTATAGATGACTAATGGCCCCACACCCTCCCAGGGATATTTCCATTTCAAAAAGTGGCTCAGTGTTTATCCAAATGGAGACATTTCAGTACAAGTGGCAAAAGAAAATAAAAACTCCGGAAGAAAAAGAAAAGGAAAATAATTAGCAAGCACCTCTTACATGTCAAGCACTGCCTGGATTCATTCGATTTTCCCACAAGCTGATGAATTGGGTATTATTGTCCATTTTTTACCAAAAAAGAAGCCAATGACCAAAGGACAAAATAACTTAATGTTACAGAGCAGGGTTGTCAACTTGTGTGCACTTTGGAATCACCCAAGAACCTTTGGTCCCATCACAGAGACTGAAACCTGGACTTCAGTTTTTTTAAAAGATCCTTAATGGAACCCCTTAGGGATTCCATTATGTGGAGAGTTGGGGAGCCACTGTCAGAGAGTAGATAGTGGAGATGTTAATTGATTCAGTTCTTTCTTACTATTGCTGCAGATATTCCACTGGGACACATCATGTGGTCATTCCAGTTGTATAATTTTGAACTAGCTTGATATCAGTTGGTATCCAGCTGCTAACTCAAGGCCCTATCCTCCCACATTATGCCCCTCCCTTGACTTGGCCCCCTGGTCCCTCCCACCCCAGAGCTGGAGTCTCTGACTGGCTCTCCAGTGCTAGAAATGTTGTTAAAAACCTTGGGGATCATCCCTGGCAGTTTATTTGCTTTTTATTATTATATTTTATTGATTGTGCTATTACAATTGTCCCGATTTTTCCCACTTTGCCCCCCTCCACCCAAGCACCACCCACTCCCTCAGATAATCCACACACCATTGTTCATGTACATGGGTCATGAGTATAAGTGCTTTGGCTACTCCATTTCCTATACTGTACTTGACATCCCCATGGCTATTCTGTAACTACCTATTTGTACTTCTTAGTCCCCTCACCTCTTCACCCATTCCCTTACACGCCCCTCCCATCTGGCAACCATCGAAAAGTTCTCTGTATCCATGATTCTGTTTCTGTTCTTCCTGTTTGCTTAGTTTGTTTTTTAGATTCAATCATTGATAGATATGTATTTTTGCCATATTAATATTCATAGTTTTGATCTTCGTTTTTCTTAAATAAGTCCCTTTAACATTTTCATATAATAAGTGTTTGGTGATAATGAACTCCTTTAGTTTTTTTCTTGCCTGGGAAGCTCTTTATCTGCCCTTTGATTCCAAATGATGGCTTTGCCAGGTAGAGCAATCTTGGCTGTAGGCCCCTGCTTTTCATGACTGTGAATATTTCTTGCCAACCCTTTCTAGCCTACAAAGTTTCTTTTGAGAAATCAACTGACAGTCTTATGGGAACTCCTTTGTAGGTAAGTAACTGCTTTCCTCTTGCTGCTTTGAAAACTCTCTTTATCTTTAATCTTTAGCATTTTAATCATGATGTGTCTTAGAGTGGGCCTCTTTGCACCCATGTTGTTTGGGACTCTCTCTGCTTCCTGGACTTGCATATCTATTTCCTTTACCAAATTACAGAAGTTTTCTTTTATTATTTTTTTAAAATAGATTTCCATTTTTTGCCCTTTCTCTTCTCCTTCCGGCACCCCTATGATGCAACTGTTAGAGTGCTTGAAGCCATCACAGAGGCTGCTTATACTATCCTCATTTTGTTTGGGTTCTTTTTTCTTCTTGTTGTTCTTATTGGTTGTTTTTTGCATCCTTATGTTCCAAATCACCAATTTCATTCTTGGCTTCATCCACTCTACTGTTGTTTCACTGTAAATTGTTCTTCATTTCAATTAATGTATGCTTCATTTAAGCTGCTGAGGTCCTCCCTTATCTCCTCAAGCATCCTTATAACCAGTGGGTTGAACTCTGTATCTGATAGATTGCTATGTCCATTTCATTTAGCTTTTTTTTTCTGAAGTTTTGATCTGTTCTTTCATTTGGGCCATTTTTCTTTGTCTTCTTGATTTGGCAGCCTCTCTGTGTTTGTTTCTATATATTAAGTAGAGCTGCTTTGACTCTGGGTAGTGTGGTCTGATGTAGTCCTGTAGGGTCCAGTAGCCCAGCTTCCCCTATCACCCAAGACGGGCACTTGAGGTGCACTCTTCATATGGGCTGAGTACACCCTCCTCTTGTAGTTGAGACTTGGTTGCTGTTGGCAGATAATGGGAGAGATTTACCCAAGCCAGTCAGCTGCAATGATTGGCTGTCACCACTTACTACCAACCTCTGCCCTCCGTAGAGGATCAGCTATGCAGGGGCAGGGTGGTGGTACTCTGACATGGTCCGTAGCTATCCACTAGGTATGCTGGCCTTGTGGTTTCCAGCCTGGTTGGATATGGTTTCTTTAACTCTGTACTTGTCAGACTTCCATTCAACTCAATTTCTGAAGGTTCTGAGCAATGGTTGTTCTATATTTTAGTTGTAATTTTGATGTGGTTGTGTGAAGAAGTGAGGCTTGTCATCCCTGGCCATTTCAATGCTCATTCCCCTTTTCACAATATCTTTGTACATGGGGCAAAGTCAGAAAGAAAATTGGGGCAAATAGCTTTGTGGGTATATGTTATACAAAACCGAAAACCTCTGGCCCATGGCTGTCCACCATACTGACACTAGCTGGAAAGACCAACAGCAATTTGGGACCTTGGCTCAGTTTTTGCAGAGACAACTAAGGACTTGAGGTCAAAACATGTTTTGTTACCAAATCTACAAAGTCCATAATCAGATGGACTCCTTGAGTTGTCCAGAGAGCAGGAGATACTAAGAAAGAAGTAGAAAGAAAAAAAATATTCAAGAAATGATCTCATATTTTCTGCTTTTCAGCCAGAACCATCATCTTCCAGTAATTTCCCAAATGACTAACACACAGGGAGAGAGGAGAAGTATCTGCTGTATGGTCTCTAGCCTTGTAAAGAACATGAGGCTGTTACTCTGGCCCCATACATGAAAATCTACCAGAAAGGTGATGTAGACATCAAGGGAATGGGCATTGCTCAAAAAGGAATGCCCCACAGGTGTTACCATGGCAAAAGAGGAAGAGTCTACAAATGGCACCCAGCATGCGGTGGGCACTGCTGTGAACAAACAAGGACAAGATTCTTGCCAAGGGAATTAGTGTACATATTTATAGCTTCCTGAAACATGTGAAGGAAAATGGTCAGAAAAAGAAGGAAGCCAAAGAGAAAGGTATCTGAATTCAGCTGAAGCATCAGCCTACTCCACCCAGAGAAGCACACTGTGTAGGGACTAATGGAGAGAAGCCTGAGATGCTGAAACCCATTCTCTGTGAATTCATGGCACGACAAGTGTGAAGATAAATAAACAAATAACCCCTGTACTGAAAGAAAGAAAATAAGAACAGGAATGATCTCATACTTCCCAGCAAACTACATTTTCCTGTGACAAAAAGAGCAGGCCAAACAAGTCTTACATTTGAGCAAGCAACTCCTGTCCTTTGGGGGGCAAAGAGCAGGGGTGTGCAGCTTTCCCCTGCTCATTAACCAGAGTAAACCACATTAAAAGGGACAGACAACATGCAAGGATACACTGGAAGCATCTGACCTCGGTAAGCATCTGCTCAGAGATAGTAAACACGGAAAATGAACACACCATGCTTCACTGTTTGTTCAATCTCTCTCATAATTAATTGGAAGAAGAATTTAAGTAGTGATAAAGATCTTTATCTTATCTAAGGCACCTCATCTCTCTGTGGATCCCCAGCTTTATTGCCTGTAGAAAGTCCCTTCTTCATTTAACAAACATTGGTTGAGCAGCTAAGGCTTTTGAGGAACTCTGCTGGGAGCTAGGGTGGAATGCCTGACTGAGTAAGATGCAATGTTGGCCCCTTCCACCCAGGAGACATGCAAACAAATTATTATAATGCACTCTGGGAAAAGCTGTAACCAATGCCCCATGGAAGGTGTGCGGGAGCTTGGATCTCAGAATGATTAGTTCAGCTGCTGAGTCTGGAAAGACCTCCTGAGGCGGCAGTATCTGAAATGATATTACAGATGGATGGGTCCAGATGATCCCTACTGTTTATTTCAACTCTGTCCTCAGAGTTTATAAAAGAAGAGAGAGCACAGTAGAGACACGCACTGGGTGCAGTCCTGAATCGCTCGTGAAGAATCATTAAAGGCTCAGACCAAGGGTTGGAGACTCCTTATGCATTGCTGAAGCCCAAGACAGTAACCTGTTCATATCTGCCAGGTCTTGAAAAGTGTCAGACTACGGTATGGCTTGGAGATGAAAGAATTTTGGCCTTAAACAAGAAAATGGTGGATCTCTTTACTAGATGAGTCATGCATTTCCCAGCAGCCTTAGATTCCCTGAAATTTCCCTTGGGGATTTTCAGATGCACTGATGAATTCTTTCAAATGACATCGTTTTTTAACATGTTTGCTTAGCATTCCAGTAAGGAAAACTGGGCTTAGTCCTTCACATTGAAGGTTTGGTTGGGTTTCATGTCTTCACCTCCTTCCCCTCTGCTTCTTTTTATGGGGTGGCTTGGGTGGTGATTTAAAATAAAATTTAACAGGAAACTCCTGAAATTCCTAAACAGAAGTTCTGGGGATAAAAACCCTGACAACCTTTTGGAAGTGTAAGTGGAGTAACTAAACATTCTTCCATTAAAAAACAACAACAACAAAAAAAAAACCCCTCTCTCAAGGCCCACCCACTGTCTGGGAGCTGAAGGGAAGGCAGGGAAAGGGAGGAGAGAAAGGTGTTCTGGAAGTAAACCTAACTAAGCACAGGCTTTGGCAGATGAGATAGAAGTGGATTTGCCAATTCTGACTCCTCTTATTCTCACGCAACCATCACTGCAGGTAGAAGCTCCTTCCATAAGCTCAGTTGGCATGTTTATCTCTTTATGGAGCATCTATACAACCCAGGAACTGGAGATGAGGAATCGGAATATGAACCAGAAGGACAAGGTTCTCAAAGGAGCTTGCACTCTATTTACAGACATGTACATTGACTTTCAACGTCTTGAACAGAGCACAGGGGACAGTGCTGAGTGGGAAGTAGCCAGGCCCAGCTTCTGGTTAGAATCTGGCACTAGGTGTGCAAGGGCCACAAGTAAATTCTGTGTCTGAGCATGGACAGAGATAGGGAATCCTGCCAGGTCTTGGGCAAGGAGAGTCTTCGGAAGAACAAGGTGTTTGGGACCAGCCCTGTGACCAGCTCCCTGGGACCCCTCTCCCCTCCAGGGCCATGGTCATCCAAGCTCCCAGGCAGCACCCTCTGTGGCCCAGACACATAGGTATCTGCTGTGTTACACTGAGAACAGTGAGCCTGAGGGAAGGTGATTCGCTGAGTAAAAACCTTCCTAAGGAAAAACAGCACTCAGGAGGAAGTCAAGACATCTGGGTTCTTGTCCCAATTTTGTCACCCTATCGCCAGGACTAACTAGCTTGGCCTCAGTTCCCTCGCCTGTAACACCAGGGCCTGGGGGGGACTGTCCCTCAGGAGCCCTTCTCGCCCTCACCTCAGGCTCTCACTTAAACCCAGGTGACAGTGATGGCTTCCCAGGACCCCAGCCCCAGAAAAGGCCACAAGTGCCATGACTGAGAAAAGAGAGTCTTCCTTTCCCTGAGAGGAATGTCCGTGCTATAAACTAGTAAGTGGCAGTCTGGTGTACAGCCTCTGTGTTCTTGGGCCTGCCAGTTTGGGGTCCCTGGCAAGACAGAGCAAATACCTCCAGGATGGTGCTGCCCCGAGTCCTCCCGCACACTCCTTATTTACTTCACTTTCTTCTCTTTTTTACCTAAGATGTACTTGCCAAGCACTAATAGAGGCCCTCCTGGCCCAGAGCCGATAGCCAGCTGAGCTGGGGGCAAGGACATTGTTATGGGTTGAACTGTATCCCCCCTCAACTTCAAGAGTTGAAGTCTAACCCAAGGCACTCACAACATGACCTTTTTTAGGAGACAGGGCGGAAGCAGGGGTAACTAGCTAAGATGAGGTCATTAGGGTGGGCCCTAATCTCACATGACTGGTGTCCTTGAAAGAAGGGTTAATAAAAGGGTGTGATCACAGGCACACAGGAAGAATGCCATGTGAGGAGACACAGGCAGAAGACAGCCATCAGCGAGCCAAGGAGAGAGGCGCACCTGGGCCACATTCTTCCCCACGGCCCTAAGAAAGAACCAACCTTGCCGACACCCTGGTTTTGGACTTCCAGCCTCCAGGACTATGAGGCAGTACATACCCATTGTCAAAGCCCCCCGGTTTCTGGTGCTTCACTACAGCATCCCTAGGAGACTAACAAAGATGCACACACTAAGCTGTCAAGCCCAAGGCAAGGCAAGGCCCCACTGAGGATTGAGCTGGTAAAAAAACCACTAACCCATTTAAAATTCAGACAGTTTTTTATGTACAGAGACCATGAAAGGAGGAGTAGTCAAAGGCACCAGCAACCTGTGGCCACTGGCGGGGTGACACCAGATCAGAAGGGGGCCAGATGCCTGAAACACCAGTGCTGGGATGCCTGTTGCTGAGGAGGCAGCCTCCTGGCAGCCACATCCTCAGAGCCCAGCTGGAAAGCTCACACCTCCACAGAACCTGGGAGGCGATGAGGAGCTGTCTCAAGACAGCCTTCTTGTAAACAGGGCAACAAGCGAGACGTGCCCCTGTGGCAGCTCCTCAAGGTGTCCCATGTTCTCCTGTACTGGGAGGATCACAAAGTGTTCTGCCAAGAGTTGGATAAGCTGTGGTTCAAGCCTCAAGTGCGTCGCCTGCGCAGCTACATACAGGGTCTCCAGGGCGCCCCCAGAGCCATTCCCCTGCAGCAACACCTTGAGGTGTCAGAAAGGAGGCTGCATAGAAGCTCCTCAAAGGGAGGAGCTTTCACTAAGTGACTTTTTTCAATGCTTGGAATCGGGTGGGTACAAGCCAACTAGAAAATCAACTTAAATATAAAAGTCACAGACATAATGCTGAACAAAAGAAGCCAGACACAGAAGAGTTTACTTTATGAGCCCATTTATAGGAGGTTCTAGAACAGACAAAATATATCTAAGGGGAAAAAAATGAAAAATAGAGGTTGCCTTTTGCAGGAAAGGTAGTAACTGAAAAGGGTCATCAGGGGAACTTTCTAGTGAGACAGTGACATTCTATATTGTGATGCGGTGTGAGGTATGTGGGTATTATTCATTGTCAAGGTTGTACGGTCAAGATTGGTGCACTTTAGTGTATGTAATTTTTACCTTAAAATTGTGTAAATAGCCCTGGCTGGTGTAGCTCAGTGGATTGAGCGCGGGCTGCAAACCAAAGTGTCGCAGGTTCAATTCCCAGGCAGGCCACATACCTGGGTTGCAGGTCACGGCCCTCAGCAACCGTACATTGATGTTTCTCTCTCTCTCTCTCTCTTTCTCCCTCCCTTCCCTCTCTAAAAATAAATAAATAAAATCTTTAAAAAAATTGTGTAAAGAAGATAATAACCATTACCCAAAAGCACATCAACCAAAGATAATATATTAACACTTCTTTGACTATCTTATGGCCTTTTTTTCTTGCAAAGCATATGTATTTGAGATCATACTAATTTTAATTTTTTTAATTTATATAAAAAGACATTTTCCCACACCATCAAAATGTCTTCGTGTCATTTTTAAGTAACTGCCTGGAATCACATTGTTCAGGTGTACCATAATTAGGGTTGCTTTGGCAATAATACATAACACTGTGATTAACGTATGTGCCCACACATCTTTGTCTACATTTCTGATTCTCTCTCCAGGAGATTCCCGGAAGAGAAATTACTGGGTAAAGAGTATGCATATTTAAGCTTTTAAATACCTGTTACCACATTGCTTTTCTGATCAGTGCGGAGAAGTGTGTTTTCTCCCACACGCTCACCAGCCCTGAGTAGTGACATAACCTTAACCTTGCAGCAGGGAGAAAACTGTATTTCATTGTCAGGATTTGCATTTCTGTGATTACTGGTACCTCAACATTTTCCCATACATTTGTAAGCCATTTCTCTTTCTTTATCTCTGAAATGTCTGTTCATGGTCCCTACCCACTTTCCTATATTGGTTGTTCAAAGAGTAGAAACTCTTTAAAGACTAAGGCTATTAACTCTTTCTCTACCACACCTGTGATACACACTTATTACTAGTTGGCTTTTAATTAAGAGAAGGGAGTGTTAACTTGCCTTTAACATGCATCTATCTGGTCAGAATCATAGCCTTCATTTTCTTTGTCAGTCGGCATTCCCATACATCATAACTCCCCCACTGTGGCGCATTCTAGTCGGGCCAGCCAGTGAGCAGAGGCCTGGGAGCGAGAGAGCAGGAAGAAAAGAGACAGGCCATCATGACAGACATTTACCCAAGCTGAATTGCCTTCAGCGGGGTGGTGTTATGGACTCCTCGTGCATGTGGAAAATAAAAACGTCACCACCTCTAGAGGGTGATGTACTGGTTGGCTACAGACAAGTGCTAAGTGCTAAGATTGATAACGTCTGACATTTATACAAACTCTGGAGGACAGATTGTATCATGAAACACCCACCTGTGCAAATGGCACTAAGCTCTCCAGGTACCAAGGTGCCAAGAGTACCAGGTCGAAGCATGAAGATCACTGTAGTCCGCATGTGTGGGCACACCGTGGCCTGGGAGCTATCGGATCAAACCCAGATGGCACCGCAGGGAAAGTGGAAGGGTGACTGCCAGGGGCTGGGGGGAGGGGGAAGAGGATGAAATGCCCTTTTGGACATACTGAGTTTGAGATGCCTGCAAAGTCCAAGTACAAAGGGTAGATCAGTAGTTAAAAATATAGATCTAGAGCTAATAAGAGTCTTTCAAGCAGCACATGTTACCACAAAGTATGGGGCAAAATGAGAATGATCCAGACTCCTCCTTGGTTTAGCCAAGAGCTAGTTGCCTTTCTAAGAGTTTATTGCATTCCATCTGGCTGCTAAATGATCCCATTTCTCTTTTTCTATTGACCTTAAGGATAAACAGTTTGTTAGCTCAGGGGAGATTCAGACTCATGGAATCAGTAAATGAAAAGGGGCCAGAGTTCCTCTGGTCTGTACCTGGTACCCTCAGTCCAGGAGCCCCCTCCACAGCACCCCAGATGAATACCACCTTCGGCATGAACACTTCTCAAGCTGGACAATCCTTCCTCCCTACCTCACAGCCCCTCTGCTACTGAACAGACCCAAGCAACACTCCCCCAGGCTAATACAGAGCAAGTGTTTTCCCTTCTCAGGACTATAGCTGTGTCTTTCCTCAGAACTTTAGGGACAAGCCATGACAGACATAACCATTCATTTTCATATAATAGTTTGTTATTTTTATATTATAGTCGATATACAATATTATATTAGTTTTACAGATGTGAAACATAATGATTAGATATTTATAACTCACCAAGTGATCACTTCAATAAGTCTACTACCCATCTGATGCCATACATAATTATTACAACATTATTGACTATATTCCCTGTGCTGTACTTTATATCCCCATGACTGTTTTCATAACTGGCAATTTGTACATATTAATCTCTTCCCCTTTTTCACCCAACCCCCTCCCATCTGGCAACCATCAAAATGTTCTTTGTGTCTATGAGTTTGTTGCTCTTTTGCTCTTTCACTTATTTTGTGTTTTAGATTCCACATATAAGTGAGATCATATGGTATTTGTCTTTCTCTGTCTGATTTATTTCACGAAGCATAATTCCCCCAGGTCCACCCCTTTGTCACAGATGGCAAGATTTCATTCCATTGGATATGTAGCACATCTTCCTTACCTGTTCATCTATTGACAGACACTTCTGTTGCTGCCATATCTTGCTTGTTGTAAGTAATGCTGTGAGGAACACGGGGTGCATGCAGACATAACCATCCTTGATCCTCCAAAGACGGAGGTGTCTGTTTGGTGAGCTAGGCAGGGCTCTTCCTCAACTTTCTTTTCCCATACAATTTCCATGAGTTGTTCTGGTTAAAACAAAAGAGCTTGCCCACCTCCCCTAGACAAATTGAGTAAGAAAAAAAAATAAGCACCAATCCTGTCCACATGCTTCTTGCTAGCGATTCTGAAGACAGGTGTGACTCAGGAGGAGGCCAGCTTGTCCGAGGAGAGAAGGAGGGGCACCTGTTCCTCTGCCCTTCACCGCTAAAGTAGGCCAGGGTATTCATTGAAACTATTTTTGTTCTTCTAAATTCCTCACTTGCCATTTCATTTCTTTGGAAACCACATGTGAATTTCACCCAATCAGAAAGTCACTTCCTGTTTGCCAGGCAGCATTCCAGAAGATAAAATAGTGAATGAAACAAAGTTTCTGACCCTATGAAGCTGATGTTCTACAGGAGAAGACAACAATAAACTAGTAGTTAAACTATAAAATGTCATGGTCTGACACGCACTATAAATGAAAACAGAGCACTGTAAAGAACAAAAGGTGATAAAGCTGTTACTCTGGAGAAGGGGAGGACAGAAGGCCTGGGAGGTGACCTTCGAGCAGAGATGAGAGAAGAGGTGCTGATCCCTCCTGGGGAATAGCTGGGCAAAGTGTTCTAAGATGAAAGAATTGCAAGAAATCCCTGATCAATGTGCAACTGGGATCAAGTAGAGTGAGTTTCAGTGGACATTTCATAGATGAAAATACTGTTTTTCAATTACAGTTGACATACAAGATTATATTAGTTTCAAGTAAATGATATAGTGATTAGACATTTCTATAACTTACCAAGTGATCACCTGATAAGTCTAGTACCTAGATGAAAATATTTTCCATCCAAATTTGTCAATAGCTGAAAAAATACATGACATTATCTTCATTTGAAGTCTCTTTTCTCTTTCTAATCAGTACACCTTTTATTTTTAATTTAATTTTATTGACTATGCTATCACAGTTGTTCCAACTTTTCCCCCTTTGCCCCTCTCTGCCCATACCCCTCACTTTCTGAGACAATCACCACACCATTGTCCATGTCCATGGCTCATGTGTATGAGTTCTTTGGCTAATCCATTTCTTATGTGTACTTTACAATCCCATGGCTATTCTGTAAGTACCTATTTGTACTTCTTAATCCCCTCACCTCTTTACCCATTAATGCACACCCCCATCCTATCTGGTAACCATCAAAATGCTCTCCATACCCATGATTCTGTCTCTGTTCTTGTTTGCTTAGTTTGTTTTTTAGATTCAATTGTTGATAGATATGTATTTTTGTCATATCATTGTTCATAGTTTGATCTTCTTTTTCTTAAGTAAGCCCCTTAAACATTTCATATGTTTGGTGATAATGAATTGTCTTTAGATTTTTTCTTGTCTGGGAAGCCCTGTATCTGCCCTTCAATTCTAAATGATGGCTTTGCTGGATAGAGCCATGTTGGCTGTAGGTCCCTGCTTTTCATGACTTTCAATATTTCTTGCCAGTCCATTCTAGCCTACAAACTTTCTTTTGAGAAATCAGCAGACAGTCTTATGGGAACTCCCCTGTAGGTAACTAACTGCTTTTCTCTTGTTGCTTTTAAAATTCTCTCTTTATCTTTAACCTTTGGCATTTTAATTATGATGTGTCTTGGAGTGGTCCTTTTTGCATCCTTATTGTTTGGGACTCTGTGCTTCCTGGACTTGTATGTCTATTTCCTTCACCAAATTAAGGAAGTTTTCTTTCATTACTTTTTCAAATAGATTTCCCATTTCTTGCTCTTTCTTTTCTTTTCTGGCACCCCTATGATGTGAATGTTGGACTGCTTGAAGTTGTCCCACAATCTTTCTACGCTGCCCTTGTTATTTTCTATTCTTTTTCCTTCCTGTTGTCCTGATTGGTTGTTTTTTGCTTCCTTATGTTCTAAATCATTGATTTGATTCTCAGCTTCATCCACTTTACTGTTGTTTCCCTGTAAATTGTTCTTTATTTCAATTAGTGTATTCTTCGTTTCTGACTGGATCTTTTTTATGCTATTGAGCATCCTTGAGTTCAATATAACCAGTTTCTTGAGCATCCTTATAAACAGTGTTTTGAACTCTGTACCTGATAGATTGCTATGTCCGTTTCATTTAGCTTTTTTTCTGGAGTTTTGATCTGTTCTCTCATTTGGGCCATGTGTCTTTGTCTCCACATTTTGTCAGTCTCCCTGTGTTTGTTTATGTGTATTAGGTAAGTTGCTATGACTCCCTGTCTTGGTAGCATGACCTAATATAGTAGGTATCTTATAGGGTCCAGTGGCACAGCCTCTCCTATCACACAAGCTGGGTACTTGAGGTGTGCCATTTGTGTGGACTGAGTACACCCTCTTTTTGTAGTTGAGACTTGGTTGATGTTGGCCGGTCAATGGTAGGGATTTACCTAGGCCAGTCATTTGCAAGGACTGGCTGTGACCACTGACCACCAACTTCCACCCTCAGTACAGATCACCTGTGCAGGGACAGTTTGGTGGTGCTCTGACAAGGTCTGTAGCTGTCCACTGAGTATGCAGGGCCTGGGTTTCCCTGTGTGGTATAGGCCAAGGTCAGCCCTCACCTGTGTTTTTCTCAGGGCCACCCTTCCTGAGCTATAAAGCATCTGAGATGGCTGCTACTTGTGCTGGGCTAGAGATTCCTAAGCAAAGCCAAGCTGTGAGTGTAGACTGGCTGCTGCTAGTGCCAAGCCTGGGGCTACTATCAAGAGTTATGGGTGCTTCTGGCTCACTGAGGCTGGCTGTTACTTGTTTGAAAGGATTTAGGAAGTTGTGATGCATGAACCAAGACCAACCATTTATATGGAAAAGCCACTGTTGACAGCTGTAAATTAGGTGGGATGGAGCCTCAGGGGATCTCCAGGGTGGGACAAACAGTGTTAGCCAGGTTGATGGAATCTCAGATACGGCACCAGCCTGCCTGCTCTGTGGCTCTGTGGGTAGAGAATTCAGAAAAGGGTCAAAGTCTTCTGCCCACCTCTCTGGGCAAAAGCTGCTCTTCCAGCTCTCATTTTGGTGCCAGACACTTCAGTTTCTCCTTGTATGCCAGTGGTGTCTTTCATGCTGCTACCCCAGTGCTGGAGCTCAGAGGGAGTGGGTCTGAATAAGTCTGCGTGTGGGTATTTTAAGAGGAACTGCTTAGGACTCCAAAAGTGTCTTCCACTGACTCAATCCCTACTTGATTTTGCAGCCAGGAGTAATGGAGAGTTATCTTCCTGGCACTGGAACTCTGGGACAGCAGTCCTGGTGTGGGTCTGAGACTCTTCGCTCCTGAGATATCCCTCCTGAATTTTTATCCACCACACATGGATGTGGGACCAGTCCCTTCCACTGCCCCACCCCTCCTACCAGTCTGGATGGATGTAGTTTATTTAGACTTTGTCAGACTTCCATTCAACTCAATTCCTGATGGTTCTGAGTGATGGTTGTTCTATAATTTAGTTGTAATTTTGATGTGGTTGTGCAAGGGGTCAAGCTGTGTTTACCTATGAGAAGTCTTTACCATTCCTCACCTGGTTTCCAATAGGTGGGACCATTGGTATATGAATAAAGTGATCAAACGATCTTACTTTGTGGAAAGCTTCCTCACATGTTATCCTTTTTGATCATCACAGCAAGCCCGCAAGGTAAATATTATAATTCACAACAATGCTACAGAAGAGGAAGTGAGGTGTGAGAAGTGAAGTTTCAGAGCATGGCAGAGCCAAGTCTAATAGCATCTGATGTCCTGACCTTGGTCTGGACCAAGGTCATCAGTACACACAAGTGCCCCGTAACTAAAGGAAGTTGTCAGGATTTTTTTAAATTGAAACACATGGAATGGCAAAAGTACAAGAACACCTGGACTTGTAAATAGAACTTTAAATCAGCACAATATTGAAGATCATTATCTCTGTGGTGGTATGGCAGCGCACCACTCAGCTCTCTTGCAAGAGGTCCTGCCAGGGGAACAGAGTGGTCTGACAGCCCCAGTTAGTGCCCTGTGGCCCCCCAACCCTGTTGCTGTCAAGGCCACACTCTCCGCAGGTGCCCCTGGGCAGTGGCTGAGCACAGTGGTGGGTTGCAGTGCTGGCTGATGCTGCTCAGCACGAGCTGGCTCCCACAGGTGATCTCAAGGCTCTGGTGGCCTTTTCTACCCAGTTCTTCTGTGCATCTCCCTTTTCACAGGTGTCAGACTGGCAGTGTGGTCTGAAGGCCCTTCCTGCCCTCTCCTGTTTCTCCCTTTTTTTCCCTCATAGACATTTCTCCCAATAAATTTCTTGTATGTTCAAGCTCATCTTTGCATCTGCCCCAGAGGATCCACACTGACCATTTCTAACCTAAATAGTTTTGTTTTACTTCTTCACAGAAGGACTGCATTATTGCTTTATTATATCTTTGTCTGTCTGGACTTGAAAAATCAAAAGAAAAAGAAAAAATGTTTTTTTCTCACCTATTCATGTTGAACTTTTGGCTTCATTAACAGTCCATTAAAACAAATACATATAGGAAAATTCTAGAATTTTACTAGGATTAACTGAGGTGAGGTTCTGGCCTGAGTTCTGGCAAGAGCCTTTTATCTGAGTGGTTTCCAATCTGCTTTCGAGGGTCCTTGTCTAAGGCGAGCACGCAGCTGCTTTGTTCCTCAGCTGTGAATTCCAAGCTCAGACTGATCAGAGCGGCCAATGCATATTCAAAAGTATCCAAGTGGTTCTAGAAGGTCGCTGGGAATGCTGAAGGCAGACCTACGTGTCTGAAGTAGCGGTGTCCAACCAAAACATGATGGGAGCCCCACATGTCAGTTCAAACTTTCCAAGGACCACCATGGAAAAGGACAAAGTAAAATTAGTTTTTTTGTTTTGTTTTTTTTTAATGTATTTTATTGATTATGCTATTACAGTTGTCCCATTTCCCCCCTTCACTCCCCTCCACTCTGTACACCCTCTCCCACCCACATTCCTCCCCTTTAGCTCATGTCCATGTGTCATACTTATGAGTTCTTTAGCTTCTACATTTCCCGTACTATTCTTGCCCTCCCCCTTCTATTTTCAACCTACATTCTATGCTACTTATTCTCTGTACCTTTTCCCCCCTCTCCTCCTCCCACACCCCAGTTGATAACCTTCGTTGTGATCTCTATTTCTGTGGTTCTGTTCCTGTTCTAGTTGTTTGCTTAGTTTCTTTTGGTTTTGCTTTAGGTGTGGTTGTTAATAATTGTGAGTTTGCTGTCCTTTTACTATACATGTCTTTTCTTTATCTTCTTTTCTTACATAAGTCCCTTTAGCATTTCATAAAATAAGGGCTTGGTGATGATGAACTCCTTTAACTTGACCTTATCTGAGAAGCACTTTATCTGCCCTTCCATTCTAAATGAGAGCTTTGTTGGATAGAGCAATCTGGGATGTATGTCCTTGTCTTTCATGACTTGGAATATTTCTTTCCAGCCCCTTCTTGCCTGTAAGGTCTCTTTTGAGAAATCAGCTGACAGTCTGATGGGAACTCCTTTGTAGGTGACTGTCCCCTTATCTCTTGCTGCTTCTAGGATTCTCTCCTTCCTTTTTACCTTAGCTAATGGAATTTTGATGTGCCTTGGTGTTTTTCTTCTTGGGTCCAACTTCTTTGGGACTCTCTGAGCTTCCTGGATTTCTTGGAAGACTATTTCCTTTGCCAGATTGGGGAAGTTCTCCTTTATTATTTGTTCAAATACGTGCTCAATCTGTTGCTTTTCCTCTTCCCCTTCTGGTACCCCTATAATTCAGATGTTGTAACATTTAAAGATGTCCTAAATGCTCTTAAGCTTCTCCTCATTTTTTTGAATTCTTATTTCTTCATGCTTTCCTGCTTGGTTGATTCTATCTTCCTTCTGGTCCACTGTATTGTTTTGAGACCCAGTTTCCTTCCCTTCACTACTGGCTCTCTTCCGTGTATCTTCCTTCATCTCTTTTATGGTAACCTGCATCTTTTCATCTAATTTGCGCCCCAAATCAACCAATTCCATGAGCTTTCTGATCACCAGTGTTTTGAACTGTGCATCTGATAGATTGGCTATTTCTTAGTCGCTCAAAAGGATGAGTCCTGGGGGACTGATCTGTTCTTCTGTTGGAAACATATCTCTCCCTGTTTCTCCTTTTTTTTTCCTTTTTTTTCCGGTCTGGTCGCTCTTGTTACAGTGGGGGGCGGAGCCTTAGGTGTTCCCCGGGGCTGGGCACCGCAGTCGCTAGATTGTGACGTTGTATGTGGGGGTGGGGGCAGGAGCAGGGACGGGAGGGAACAAGGGTGGTAGTTCCATTCTCCTGGGACCTCAGTCCCTTCTCTGGGATCCTGGGCTGCACGCTCTGCCCTGGTCTACAATCACCGCCTCACTGGGTCCACCAGCCACCGCTTGCGTACTCAGGGTCCTGCTGGGATCTTGCGCGCCACGGATGGCTTATGCGCTGAGTTCGTATCAAGTTTTCCCCGACCCTCCGCACGCCGCCAACCCCCGCACGCCGCCAACCCCCGCCCGCCCGGTCGTCCTCTCGGCCCCTCCTACCGGTCTGGATGTACGGGTCTACTTCAACTTCTTGGCTGTCCGACTTCCATTCAGATAAATCCTCTATCAGTTCTGGGTGTTATTCTAGCTCTGAATTGTTGTTGTTCTAATCTTGGTTGTGCGTGGAGGTACGGTGCATCCATCTATTCCTCCGTCTTGCCGGAAGTCCAAAATTAGTTTTAATTATATGTTTTATTTAACTTAATACATCCAAAATGTTATCATATCAACACGTGATCATATGTAAACATTATGGATGAGCTAGTTTACACTTTTTTTTCACTTGTCCAGAAAGAAAACTTAATTTTAAGCACTCAGTAGGCACGTGGGGCAGATGGCTGCCGTATCGAACGGTGCAGGTTTGGGATTCCCCCGTCTCAGAAGTAATGTTTGCATGTGGAGCAGCTCAGAGGCTGTTTTTCTCAGTGCCCCCTGCATTGTTTCCAGATTCTCACCCACCCCAGCCCTGTTTTGGAATTTGTCAAAGCATCACCCCAGGAAATTTATATTCAAGACTTTTTTGCTTTTGCTGGGAAATAGAAAATATTCGTTTTGAAATAAAATAGTCCTGGAATTGAGATATCAGCTTCCATAATTATTTTAAATAAATCTTTGTAGCTAGGCAATCAAGTGTGCAAAGAAAAATGAGGTTATTTCCTTCCCTAAAACATAACATGTCTGATTCTGGCTGGAGCTGCTAGATTTCTTTGACCCCTACCCCAAAGTCCCCCAAGTGCAATTCGGCCACTTCATCTCCCAGTTTACACCCCAGCAGTGACCATCGATCACTCCTTTACAGCTATAAGGAAGCACTATCATGCTCCAATTTTTAAAAACTGAAAACACAATTTAATGCTGACTTCACAGGAGGTAAATGTGTATTTGCCTATGCATTTGCTTACTTAATATTCAACTTTACATTATCATCCCCATTTTACAGTTTAAAGAAAGTGAGTTGCAGGAAGCTAAGTAACCAGCTCAATGCCTCATTGCTAAGTTCAGCCTCCCTTTAAGAGTTGGGAGAAAAAGCATCTGGGATGAGGCTCCTGGCTGCCCCTTCACTTCAGTCAAAGTGGCTCCACATTTATCTGTGTCACTTACTGACTCTTCATGTAAAATTTGGTTGGAAGAAAGTGTTCGAGCATTTGTTTTACTTTAAGGCTTTGACAACTTTGATTCCCTTGCTTCTCAGAGTGGTAGATTTAACACAGGCATTGCCTGAGAGATGGCTGGAGATGCAGGTCTCAGGCCCAGGTGATTCACGCACACAGTAAAATTTAAGAAGCAGTGGGCAACCTGGGGCTTTTAGCCCCATGAAGTTTCCCTGTGAATCTCTCTCTATCACTTTCTCTCTCTCCCTCTCTCTCTCTCTCTCTCTCTCTCTCTCTCTCTCTCTCTCTCTTTCACACACACACACACACACACACACATTCAGTGTGCTGTAATGAGTAATTGGCACATCATGAAACCATAGCCAAACTCTGGCACTTGAGAAACACTCACAAGTCAAAGTCAGGAATGCAGCCCTGAGCATGTCCTTTGGGCAGCTGTTACCCACGTGGATCTCGATGATCCTGAGTTCCAGCCTCAGCACTTCCCTCCCTCCCCTGCTGATGTGGCCGTGCCTGCTGGATCCCCAGAAGCACTGCCCTTGCAGCAGATGCTTCGCTGATGAGAATCCTTCGTGTTTACCGGAATGGGCCCTGGAGCCAGACGAAGTGGATTTAGCTCCCAAATATGCCACGCTCTGCTCTGTGACCTTGGGAGAGTTTCTGAATCTCTTAGTGCCTCTGTTGCCTCATCCAAAAAATGGGAATAATAACAGAACATACATAAAAGGCTGTTGTAATGCTTAAATGAGTTAATATGGGTAAGACATTTAGAACAGCTCTTGGCACATAGCACTTTTATATAAGCAATATAAAAATCAGTCAATTTCTGCATATTTAAAATTTTTTTAATATAATGATAGTAAAAATACAGCATTTTTGGTAAACACTTTCCTGTCCCTGAAAGTTTTATCTGCTAAAGTGAAAGGGCAATTGAGAGTTTTATCTGCTGTATGTGGCCTATAAGAGGTGTTTGAAATATGTTTGCCGAGTGACTGAGTGCATGAATAAGTGGATAATCAGTCAGAGTAGGACGATGTGACATCCACAGAAGCTCAGAACTCAGCCATCTCCTTCAGGTGTTGGCGTGTCCAGTCCTTCCTGCGTGCGTAGCATGGCTGCATTTTGCTATCTGTTTTTCCCTCCTGGATGTTCACCTCAGAGCCTTTTAAGAATGATTTGAGCGTAACCTCACTAAAGGCTTTTCGTAATTGAAGATTTGAAACCTATAGTGAGCAAAGCTATCAGCACAAGCAAAAACAAACAAATAAAGCTAAGCTTTTGTATTTAGTATTTATATAAGGTCAGGAGATTGGAATGCAGACTGAAGCAAGAAGAAAAATATTTTAAATATGTCAAAAATAAGGCTGTGGACATTTTGCAGGAGCCCTAGTGTCACTTCCTTAAAAGGAGCGTTCAGTGTTCCTCCTATTCTTCTGTAGATGGCTCTGGTCCAATTCCACCTTCAAGTCCCCTCAATGGGCCCGTGATGGCCAAGGTCAGGGGAACCCCTCTTCTGCATACTGTCTCAGGTGTTGGAGAGTACACACCTTGCCTGGTTCCAGGAATCTGAAGTCAGGTACAATTTGGAGCAGGGATGGGGGCAATATTCTCTTTCTTGTGTATACAAACCCTTCTGAATCACACCCTGGGAAAAGTTCCCCATAGGAAAGAAGTGGTGGTCCCTGACCCCGGCCTCTGCATTTCCTGAGAAAGTGCAGAGTAGATGAACCCTCATAAATGAGGCAAGGACTTATTGCTGAGAACCAAGGGAAGACTGAGCAAGGGACTGAACAGGGCTGAAATTTTTAATTCTATTTGTTGGGAGCATGACTGTCTCTAGCAGGAAAAATGGTGGCCGTGTCTGGGGTCCATCCAGGGAGAGTGCAGAGGCTTCCTGGAACTCACATCTGAGAACCCGTGGAGGGGCTCTCTGGCCCTGGCCCTCCCTGTGATGCCAGAAAACAATGATAATGCAACATACCCCTGAGTTGAAAAGAACAAGAAAGACCACTGTCTTCTTTATCAAACTCTGTGATGATATCATAAACACTATAGTGAACCTTATGCTGGTGAACATGGCCCAGAGAAGGCCAAAGTTCTTGAAGAGACACCGGGAGCAGCTTCTGTGAATTCTGTAGGCAGAGTGGTTGGGAGCATACTTAGTGCTGGCCAAGAGGCAGTCTCCATTTGAATCAGGGACAAGCACTGTGTCATCTTTCTTTAAATCAAGCCCAGGCCTTCTGTCTGTTGGAGGCTCTACAACACAAGCGAGGCGATGGACCAGGATGAGGCGAGGAGAGGTCGGCTGGGTTGGTTTCAAATGAGATCAACATTGCTAATGACTCAGGATAAAGTGGCAGGTGCTAAACCAAAAACAACGGTGATCATCAAAGGGGATACCACTCCAAGCATTGTTTCCTTCCTCTAAAAATGTTTTTGTTTAATTCTGTATAAAAATGGTGTAACTACAGCCAGGGCTACCTTCCTAATATTGATGAGTTGGGCTTTTGGAACCAAAGGGAACTTTCTCATCACAGGGAGGAGAAAGCGAAGCCACAGCAGGGAGTGCCGGCACCAGGCTCAGGCAGCGCCCTGTGCCCATCCCAGCCTCTGCTCCTGACCTCTGCACACTCCAGGGCCAAAGTCTGGGGTGATGGAGCGCTTTGTTTTGGCAAAGAGAGCAAGGTGTTTTGGTTTTTTAAAACTTTTTTCTTATTAATTTGTTATCAGTAAAGTGATTCACGTTCATTGTAATAACTGAAGCAAACGTTGATATACATCCTTCCTTAAACACAGAGGGAAGGTGGGTTTATTTCCTGAAAAGTACGATTATCTACACATGCTACTTTGTGTCTTGTGTTTTCCATTTCACACATATGATGAGTATTCCTCCAGGTCATGAGTATCAATCTAGTTATTTTAAATAGTTGTCCATAGGGCATAACTTATTCCATTGTTTCCAGTTTAATAGATATTCAAATTACCTTCTGGTGCTTTTTGGTTTATTTGTTTGACTTTTGTTTGGGCCACTGCACACATTCCTGCATTAAACACCTTTGTAGATGTGGTCTTACAAACAGGTCTTTTATATTTGAAGGAAACACGTACCAAAAAGGCATTGCTTGAAAATGGGGATGTGTTCTTTTAAGAATAAGTATGACCAAGTTACTTTCCAAAATTAGAACTCTACCTGCCCAAATGCAAAAATATGAAAAGGTCAGTCTTGCCATGTCTTCACCAGCAGTCTCTTTTTATTGTGACTTTTGCTGTTTTCTAAAGAATATGCATTCAGGGAAAATAATAGATTGGGTTACCTCTTGACCTCGGCCCTCATCACATCAGATTCCAGGATCATTATCCTTCTGTCCGAACCCACAGAACACATGGCACCAAGAGTAAAGCTTGTGTAAACTGTAGACTGTGCGTGGTTTCCAGGCGGCCATGTAGGTCTGCTGACTGCAGCAAGTGCACTGCTGATGGGGGCCTTGCTGATGGGGCGGGCTAGGCACAGGGGCTGCTGGAGGTGTGTAGGAAACCTCTATACCTTCTCCTCAGTTTCGCTGTGGACCTAAAACTTCTTTTAAAGAAATAAACTCTCTTTTTGATAAAGAACCACTTGAATACAAATTTTGTGGTGGACACTGTGATATACCCCACAAATCCTTCTTCAGGACTGAAGCCCTCTTCGCTCAGCTGCTGGGAGTGACACGCAGGACAGCCCTCCCCAGGCAGATGCTCAGGAATTGCCCCAGCTGAACAAAGAGTCCCTTCCCCAAGGTCGTGTCACAGTCCTAGTTGATACAGAGGCGTAAATTCCCGGCTCTCTTATCTCCACTCGGGACAGTTCTGAAGGGCCATCCATCTTCAAAACTGCCTGCAGGGTTACCGATGCAGCTTCCCTTGCGACTGACTCCGTGGCAGCAAGACCTCTCTCTGCTGCATCCTGCTCCCAACCCAAGGACGTTCCCAGTAAACGCCCCACATGCTGGTCTCTGTCTCAGAGTCTGCTTCCCAGAGAACCCAGACAGGCGCTACGCATTTTAAAAGTAAATGCCATATGATTTCACCCACATGTGGAATCTAATGAACAAACTGAACTAACAAGCAAAATAGAGAGAGAGAGACTCATAGACAGAGAGCAGGATGACAGCTATTGTGGGGGAGGATATGGGATGGAGGGATTGAGTGAAAAGGAAGAAGGACTTGTGGACATGGACCACAGTGTGGTGACTGCCGGGGCAGGGGGTTAGAAGGGCACTAAATGGTAATGGAAAAAATACAATAAAAACAAATTAACTTTAAAAAATAAAAAATAAATAAAAATTGTTACATCCAAAAAAAATAAGAAGGTTACATACAATATTCAGAGTTTCTCACAGAATTTATAACATAAAGATCTTTTGATTCTGGAGGACTGATTCCCCATGTGACACCTCCCACAGACGAGCAACCCACCCACCCCCACACACATGCCAATCATTCTACCTTCCCAAGGATCATGAAGGAAAGTTGGAGAACTCCTTTTAGGTTTTTCCCATTATTAAGTAAAACTGGTTATCACTTTGTTCTTTTAATTGGCATTTCCTCCACTAATGAGGGTGAGGACGCTCGTGGGTGTTTATCAGCCAGGTGGTTCTCTCCCCTGTGAGTTATCTATTCGTATACTTTTGCCCATTTTTCTTTCTGTTTCTCCTGTCTTTTTCATGATAATTGGTAATAAATTTTGGGGTATATGTTTTCTGGCTTGATTTATGTCACTTTCATTACTTTGAGAGGTAACATTTTATGTGTTGATTTTTGAGGGTTTATTTTAGTTTTGGTTTTTAAAATCCATATACACAGAAACACATAAGGAAGAAAGTCACTGCCTTAGTCCGTTTGGGCTGCTATGACAAAATGCCACAGACAGGGTGGCTTATAAACAACAGAAATGTATTCTCCCGGCTCCGCCAGGGCAGTTCAAGACCAAGGCACCAGCAGATGTGGCATACGGGGAGGCCTGCTTCCTGCTTGCTAGACAGCTGGCCTTTTGCTGTCTCCTAACAGGGCTTAAGAGGCAAGGGATCTCTCTGCAGGGCCGTTTGTGAGGGTTTCAGGACCTCAGCACCTCCCTAAGTCCTCCTCTTCAGACACCATCACATGGAGGATGAAGTTCCAACGCCTGAATTGAGGGCAGGAGGTGGTGCAGAGCAACACAGACATTCAGTCTGTGGCAGTAACCATTACTGAAAATTTCTCCTCTTAGAGACATCAATTTGAAAATTTTCATTTTCCCGTGTAATTTTTCCATGCCCAGTTCTCACGATGGAGATAATCTTACATCAGATTTCATCCATAGTTTCGAATTCTTGTTTCATCATATAATATTATATCCTAAACATTTTCCTGGGCTGCTAAAAGTCTTAATAAACATCATTTAAATGGCTGCCTAGTAGTTTACCAACTGGATAAGCCATCACTCTATGTAATCCCTTCAATAGTGTTGGACATGTGGGTCATTCCCCTTTCTCACTATTCCAGATAACACTCCGGTGAGCTTTCCATGCAGAAACACCTCTTTGTATTTCAGATTATTTTCTAAATACACTCTCAAGAGTGGAACTGAGAGCTAAAAGTAACAGCATTGAAAGGATCTTGTTATAGATCTTGGTTTGTTTTTGAGGAGTCATTTGCAAACCCATGTTTTACATCTGACGAAAAATACAGTAGCCCCCATGGGGGATCCTTCCGGGGGGAGATGTTCCAAGACCCCAGCCGACGCCTGAAACCTCAGATAGTTGTGAACTCTCTATATGCTCTGTGTTTTTCCTATATGTACCTACCTATAACAAAGTTAAAGTTGTAAATTAGAGACAGTAAGTGATTAACAACAATAATAAAATAGGACAATTATAACAATACGCTGTAATAGAAGTTATGTGGATATGGCCTCTCTCTTTCAAAATATCCTACTTTACTGTACTCACCTTTTCAATGAAAGGAAGCACTTCATGACTTTTCTTTGGCACATCTGAGTCGCCAGCATCATTACTCTTGCAATCTGAGGCTGTTGTGAAGTAAAATAAGGGTGAGCACAGTGATACTGAAACAGCTGATCTGATATCCCAGACAATTACTAAGTGACTAACGGGTGAGGCCAAATACAGCGTGGACCTGCTTGACAAAGGGATGACTCATGTTCCCGGCAGGAGGGAGAAGGATGGCGAGAAATTTCATCACACGACTCAGAGCAGCATGCAATTTAAAACTCATGAGTTGTTTATTTCTGGAATTTTCCTTTTAATGTTATGGGACGTAACTGAAACCGCGGAAGGTGAAACCATGGACAAGGGGGCACTACTGTACTGCAGCGAAAACGTCACATGCCAGCTCAGGCCAAGCCAGCATCACGGTTCCAGACAATTATCTGGGTGCTCCATTCTATTAAGAAACATTTATTACACCTGCTGCTCACAGGCGACTCTTTTAGGCATTAGAAGGATGTGGATAACATGGACCAGGACCCTGCTATCAAAGGGCAAAGGGTGTAGGAGAAAGAGGAACAATAATTGATTAACTATGACACGAGAAGGTGTGAAACTAATCTTCAGCAAACTGTAAGTCAGCGTGTCGGGGGGGAGTGGTGAAACAATGCTTCCAGAAAGATAAGTTGTTATATTATGGCCTCATAAATGCTCTACAGAACAAGGGGAGCAAAGGGAGCCTTCATAGCATCAATACTGAAGGTATATCATTGCCAGGCTAAGATTTGGAATGTGGTTTTAGGATTTTTCATAATAACATAGGTTTACAGTTTTTACAGCTTTGCTTCTGTGACCTGCTGTTGGTCATCACTACCGTTTCCTGGATACCAGGTCCCCAGCATGCAGCCTCCACATTTTTCCTACAGTTTCACCTCACTGCACCCTGCTCCACACAGTGGGCTTGAAGCCTGCACCGTGTCTTCAAGGCAAAGAGTGCATTACTCAGTGGTGTAAGCTATGGGCTGCTCACCCCCAGGAGACTCTGGTAGGGGACGAGAGACCCACCAGACTGGCTTCCAACAGACCATGCTTTTTCCATTGCTCAGAAGGTAAAGGGACCCCAGACACACAACCCAACTCGAATCCCCTGGAGGCAGTGTGGTGGGATGGCCCTGGAGTCTCGAGTTATGGACTGGACCTTTGCTTTCCCCACGTAGCTACCATCAGACCTGGACAACCTATTTAAACCTTTTGCCTGTCTTTCCTCAGCTCTGCCACACAACCCAAAGTGATCCCGAGGAGACAAAAGATGAGGGACATGAACGCATTTAAAAACAGGGATTTGTCTTTGAAGTATCAGCATCTATTATGTTTTTAAGATTCTAAATAAAAGCTTTTGTAGTTCCTCCTCTCTGAACAAATTTTGATGTCTGTGGGAGATGAGAAGCGAAGGAGGCATCGATTTATTCTTTGCTAATTTTTTAAAGGCGTGCCTTAAAGCCATGTGACAGAAGAGCCCTCTCTCTGGCTTTGTTACATCATGGGAGAGGCAGGCTTTGGTTCACTGAGAGCACATTTCTAGTGTTCCTGGGTTTGGAAAGTTAGAGGGGCTCTTGTAGAGGGCGAGGTGGGAAAGCTTCTTCGGGTTTACAAGCTGACACAGGCTCTACCCCGTGACCTGCAGACCTCTGAGCCCTCAGGAGTTACCTTGCCCTCTGTCACCGATGAAGGGGGCCCTTGGGCAGCAGATTCTAGAACACTGCGGGGAAATTCAACCAGGCTCCTGGACAAATAAAGCTCAAAAGATTTTTCTAACAGAGATTTGCAGAGAAGCAGTTCTTTTTTATAAGCCTATTTAAAAAAAAAAACCTGAAGAATTGCTTTTTATCCAACTTCAGCTGAAAGGAGAAAATATACTACTCCTTTAAGAGCCTACCTGCAAAGTAAGGGAAGCTTACCCTGGGCGTTGAGTTAGGCACACCTGGAGGCCAACCCAAAGGGGCTACCCCTTCATTCAGAGATGCTCAGGGAAGAGATGCTCGCCACCTATTTCCCCTCACCCTTGCCAGCCAGTCAGGTAACAGCCCTGAGGAACAAGACAAGGCACCTTGAACCTCTCATCCCCAAATTTCCATCCTCACTGGCACCCCCACATGGGCAAACAATCCCTGCGCCAGGCTGACAAGGTGCCACACAGGAGTGGCTACTTCTGCGGTCCATTCACTGGCTTCCCCTGCCCACGTGCAAGGGTCCTCCACTGCCCCCAGCGATACCTCAAGGCACTGCCTCCTCAGGAGCAAAGCCCAGCTCCTCACGCCTGATGGCCCCGCTGACTGCCACCAGCCGCTGCGCAGAGTCACCCCCAGCTCTGCTCTCCCTTCAGGCTTCCATTCCATCACTGTTCCCTAAGGACCCTTTCCACCCTCTGCTCTGAGATGCCCACACCTGCCAGTGCTTGACAGAGATTCGGGAAATTCCTGGGGTACCCTAGTTATAGCTCAGTTCCTGTTTTGTGAGCCCTCGTCCCCGTGGGACACATGTGGAAGTTTGCCCGCACTGCCACCCAAGAGAAGTCGGGAGGGTCAGTGCAAGCCCAAAGGAGAGGCCCCCTGAATAGAAGCCCTTGCTTGATGGACAACAATAACCATAAGAGTAAGAGCTACCATTTTCTGAGACACTTTCCAGTTTGTCCATATCCAGCATCTCCTCGATTCCTCAACATCGCTGGGTGAGAAAGACAAGCAGGTGCACTGGCTCCACTTGCCAAGACAAGGAATGGAAAGCTGGCAGAGGCTGAGTGAGTGGCTGCAGCAGAACCCACAGCTTGGGAGCTGTTGATACTTGAGGCCTCTCGGCTTTAGCAGTATCCAGCGGGAGCAGGGAGCCTCACTGGAATCAGTGTCCATATCGGTATTCACTTTACTATCCACACTCACACATGTCCATCTCAGTCTTGGCGTCAGTATCAGTGCTTTACAGGGACCAATGGTGGGTGCACTCACAGCTGGAAATTCCAGTGCTGGCACGTCTTGCCTTCTGTTCTGCATGAAGACTGGAGGTTGCTTGGACAGCAGCAGCAAATGCCAAGGCTCTTGAGTTCTGTCTAACCAGGGACAGGAATGAGATGGCAGTTCCTGGATCCGACAGAAGAGAAATCACACAGGTTAAGTTTTAAGCACAGCCCCCAAATCCTACACATGGAGGCAGGGCTACTGGAAGGTACGTAGTAGGACATTCTGCTGGAAATAAGGGCACAGAGCAAGTTCTGAATATTATAGTTAAATAAGGGATTTGCCCTGCAAAAATGAGTCACCACTGGGGTTCTAGGGGCTCTCTTAGATCCAGGATCTAGGGCCGGGATTCTTTCCCTTGCCCAACACACACCACATTGCACTTACACTCACACACCACATGCACACACTACACTCACACTCTGTGCAAAGCCTCTGGCAGCCTGCTGCTCCGAGCACCCTCGTGGAGCAGAGTCAGGCTTGTTCGCTTAGCCAGGGCGAGTGTGAGGCTGGCTTCATGGATGTCAGCCTCAGGGCGACTGGTGAGACTTCTGTTCCTCACGGAAATTCTACATCACCTGAACGCCTCTCTGTGAGAGGAAACCAAAGCCTAGGCCTTCCCAAAGCATCAATGGGTGCTCTCGATAGCATCTTTTTATGGTCACATCTTAACGTACAGAGGCCTTTTGTGGGTAACAGGACCCACGTGCCTGAGTCACCTTCAGTATCGACTGCTTTTCCAGGAAGAGCCAGCACCTTCTCTCATCTCATGTCATCAGCACACAGTGGGAGGACTGGGAGGACACAGCAGAGACTTCGCATCTCTGGAATGTTCCACCACAGGAAGCAGTGCAAAGCCATGGGTTTCCTCTTTTCATGTTATTTCATGACAAAAAAGAAAGCACCTACCCCGGGGAGCTAGCGTCAGAAAAGTATGCACATTCCCCTCCATTATCATCCCTTTGATCTACTGGTCGGCCCAGGGAGGCACCCTGAGCTCCACAGTGGGTGGGCCCCAGTCCTTTCCAATTCATCATCTTCCTTCCTGCTTTGTGGGCAGTGATTCTCACACCTGCCTGGAAACCAGGTAAACGGCTGGGCCAACGTGCAAGGTTAAAGTGAAGCATCAGCTAAACCTTTAACATTAGAAATGCAAGCTTCTCATGCTTATATTTGGCACCATTGGAAAGAATACTAGCCCTTTCCCACTGAAAGATGCCCGAGAGCTCATCTACCCTCACCGTGTCTGAGGGAATGTAGGGCTCAGTTTCTCCAAGTGCGATCCTCTGACCTGCTGCTCCAGAATCACCTGCGAGCGGGATTCCTCGGGTCCTTCCCCAGATTTTCTGAGTCAAGATTTGTAGAGGAAAGACCTAGGGACCTGCATTTCAAACAGTCTCTGCGGGAGATCACAGATCTGATAATGTCCTAGAAGCACAGCTGTCTCACGCTGCTCTGAGACCAACAGCAATAACAACAACTAAAAATGGACGACAGGTGAATCTGAGCAGCCCCAGGGACTCACGCAGGGGCTTAGCTAAAGCTGGCTGAGTGGGTTTGAACAAACTGGGAGAGAACGCTCTGTCTCCAGCCACAGAACCGGCAAAGATCCCCTCTTTCTAACAAGGCCATTCCCTCAACCTGGAAGCCCACTGACCCACAGATGTCCCCTGCCCTTCTGTCCCTATAATGTGGCAAGCTCTGTCCATGGTATGAACTGTCCTAGTAGGCCCAGCCCAAACATGCTTCTCATTGTATTAATTCCACAAACATCCTTTGAAGAAACTCTGGGCCAGATGCTGTGCTAGGTACTAGTGATAAGATGATGAAAAAAAAGGCATAGCACCCAAATGTGGGTCTCCATGTAAAAGAGACTGAGAACTCACTCCTCTCTCCTGAGGATTAGAGAGTACGTGGGACAGCCTGCAGATCTGGCCAAAACAAGAATTGCTCCCTCCCAGGCAGGAAGTAAAAAAGGAAAGAGCCTCTCTCCAGAGTTGCTTTGAAGGGGACATCAGGGAACATGTCCTTAAGATAGCTCTAAAAATGTGTCTCTTGACCTTCTGTGTCATGTCAACCTCACATAGGAAGTTGCATAAAGAATGGCTGATGGTTAGAAAGCTCAAATGTGCCCACTTTCCTGATGGCCCGGCAGCCATGGAGCAGCCATCTTGAGACACAATCTCTTATCGTGCGTATTTCTTGGTATTCAGGGCAGGTCCACCCAGATCTCTGCATAGGCCTTGGCGATGTCATGGCAGCCCCTAGGCCATACGCACGCACACACACACACATCCATACACGTCTGATGAAGGGCTCCTGCACATCCCCCCCCCCCCATCACGCCTCTCCCCAGCCCCATGCCCCAGCTGGTTTAGTTAGGTTTCTGTCTAGAGTGCCTGCTCTGGCAGCGTGCCCTGAGGTGTGGGCTCTGCCAGTGCCCCTCTCTAGGGTCTGGAGTCCTGGCTCTGAGCTGCTGACTGGGGCCTGTTCCCTGGGTGACTCTGGCCCTACCTGCCTTCCTGGTGTCCGCCAAGGCCCTAGCTAGTGATGAGAGCAAGGGCTTGGGAGTCAGGCAGGCCTGAGCTGCAATCCCAAGTCCACCACTTCCTCACCGTGTTACTTTGGACAATTTCCTTAATCTCTCTCAGCCCCAATTTCCATATCTGGAACATGAGAAAAATAAGACCTACCTTACAGGTTACGTTGTGGACTAGCGATAACCTTCATAAGCAGCAAGCGCCATGTCTGCCTAGCAGGTGCTTATAATGGTGGCTATTGCTATCTGTGTGCCCTCGGTCCTCCCAAGGACCCACTCATTTAGCCAAATACTTGTTGAGTACCTACTCTGTGCCAGTCCCTGAAAAGAAATGTGAACAGGATAAAATCCCTGCCCTCGTGGAACTCAGATCCATAACAAGGGGTAGAGTGCCCATATGAGTTGCCAGGGCTGCCATAAAAGCACTACAACCTGGATGGCTTAAGCAATGGGAAATGTTCTGGAGATCACAAGGCCAAGCTCAAGGCATCAGTGGGATTGGCTCCTTCTGAGGGCTGTCCCATACATCACCTTAGCTTCTGGGTTTGCTGGCAATATCTGATGCTCTTTGCATTGTAGATGCATCACCCCAATTTCTGCCTCCACCTCCAGATGGTGTTCTCCCTGTGTCTAACTGTTCCATTTTTCTAAGGACCCCAGTCATTCTGGATTAAGGCCCACCCCAATGATGTCATTATAACTTGATTACTTCTATAAAGACTCTATTTCTCAATAAGGTCACATTCTGAGGTACTGGGGTGAGGAATTCAACTTGTCTTTTCCTGGGGGAATACAATTCAACGCACAACAGTGCCTCTTTCCATCCACTCACTCAGCCTCATTTGATTTCTGAGTCTAATTGATTCCACACAGGCCTCTTCCCATCCAGTTTAATTTAGAATCAGGTGCACCCAGCGCATGCAGTGTTCTCAAAGGCTACCTCCAAGAGCCATCCCTGTCTCTCCTCTCTGCCCTCAAGAAAGTAAATGACCTTGACATTGACCTTCCCCTGTCTCAAAATAAGGACTGTTTTGAGACAGGTCATAGCCCTAACTCCCTTTCCCAGGTCTCCGACTCAGGCCCCCTGTCCAACAAACATGATGCCTGATACAAGCTCTTTTGCATATGGATGTCTCATAAAAATGGAGAAGGCATCTCTTTGTGAGATTGCCTGTCCCCTGCAGCTTAAGTTGGAAGAATGTTTACTGATTTCACCCTGGGGAATCATAACCATCTTAGAGCGTCTGTTAACAGTCAATCCATAATACCATTCATTTTTAGTATCTGAAATTACAAAGTGTTCCCCCCCAGGATTCACCTCCGGTGGTTAACAGACTGATGGGTTCAAATTTCCTTGTCTCAGGCCTCAGAGTGACAACGTGATTGGTTCTGGTTTGCTCCCTTAAAAAGCAAAAAAGCAAAGAAAACCCAGTATCTCTTGATGTGAAAAAGCAGAAGGGACCAGACAGATTCCTGAACGTGAACTTGAGGTGCATTTAAAATACAGACACCTGGAACCTCCCCATGCCCCCTGACCTACTGAAAATCAGTCTTAATAGTAAAAGGAGAGAATCTGCATTTTTAAAGAACTCAAAGGAGACAGTGAAGCACAGCTGGGTTTGGAAAAACCTTGTTATAGAACCAAGATGAATTATGCCAAATCCCACATGAGTCTCTGGGGCCCCTCCCTCCCGGCTCCCAGCCCTGCTGCTCTCTGTCCCAGGGGGCTGCGCAATCACCCCCAGACCCTGGAGCAAAGGGGAAGGAAGGGAGGGAAGGGCAGAGGCGGGATTCCTCACTTTGTCCAGAAAGCTAGTCACAGGGGCTGAAATCAAAAGCCAGTCACCCTCAGGTAGGGGATCTCAGTCATGCTAAGGGATTGCCATCACCAAAGCCATGGCTCACTGGCCCTCTGTCCGCTCTGGCTGCAGCAGCCAATCATCATCCAGAAACCAGACCCGAATCCACCACACTTCTGCCCATGTCTGTAAACTGCCAAGAAGAAGCTAAGGGTGCAGGTCTAGGGTGGTGAGGTCTTTCATGAATCTGGGTCCATATCATACATAGTAGGAAGGTATCAACTGCTTCCAGCAGTGGGGGCTGCCAGCCAAGGTGGCCCAGGGGAAACCATTGCCAGGCAGATACTGTGAACAGACTCTTTGAGATGAACCAACCTGGCCCAAACGGCAGGAGAGAGGGTAGCAAGTCTGACTGCAAGAAGCTCTCAAGGCACTCCTACCAGGATCTTGTCAGGTTTCCCAGGAAGCTGCCCTGGCTCCTCGCCCCAAGGATCAAATGCTACAGCTGAGCTTACTCTTTCCCCACCCCACATGTGGACAGTGTTGGTAGGGTAGGTGGCTGCCTACCTGCTGTGATTTCATCCAACTGCCCAGCAAGCACTGAACGTTGGAGTCTGTGCCCGCCTCCGTACCTAGCAGGCCCACAGACCTCTACCTTGTCCCTACAAGTTGTGAATCTCACAGTTGGAAAAGACCATTGTTATGATGTCGGTCTTATCTCTCTGAGAGAGAAGGCAGTGGGCATCTCTGTTGGTCATTGACACCTCACTTCAAGTATCTGCTTTTTTTCAGAGTCACTTTTGATTTGTGGAAGGAAAAGAAAATGCCTGCTCAACTTTCAAGGCAAGGTTCCAATGTGTCAACAGAGGTTAATTTTTTCCTGGCGTGAAAACAGCACCTTAAATTTTTAGAACTTGTTTCTATTGTCCAAACTCTGTTTTTGGGGGGTTATCTTCATAACATCCCTTTAACCTAAGCATGGAAAGCAAGTGTCATCTCCCTCAACAACTTAAAAAAAAACATGAAGTGTTTGTCATGTTTAAGAGAATCTGACACTTCTTATTTTTACTTTTAGCTAAAAAGGATGAAAAAATTTTAAGTTCATTAAAAGGCTGTGGCATGTTTAAAGGAACTTGATTTACTATAACTATACATTTATTGGAAACAAAAGTAACCTAAATGCTTAAGGGAGTTTCGCTTATTAATGTTGTAAAGATACCATGCAGGCATTTGAAGTATTCAAAAGTAAACATATTAAACTTAAAAATGCAGTTGAAAGCCCTGGCTGGCGTAGCTCAGTGGATTGAGCGCAGGCTGCGAACCAAAGTGTTGCAGGTTCGATTCCCAGCCAGGGTGCATGCCTGGGTTGCAGGCCATAACCCCCAGCAACCACACATTGATGTTTCTCTCTCTCTCTCTATCTCCCTCCCTTCCCTTTCTAAAAATAAATAAATAAATAAATAAAATCTTTTAAAAAATGCAGTTGAAGATGTTTAAGAGAATGTAATTAACTAAGTTTGTAAATGGGACTAATATTAATATGTGTCCATGAGTTAACTGAAAATCAGTGAACAAGTGAAAGTATGTATTTTTTTAAAGAATCATTAGCCCTGGTCAGTGTGGCTCAGCTGGTTGGAATGTCATCCCATAAACTGAAAGGTCATGAGTTCAATTCCCGGTCGGGGCACATGCCCTGGTTGCAGGATCTGTCCGCAGTCAGGCACATATGAAGCAACCAATCAATCTTTCTCTCTCACATTGATGTTTTTCTCCCTCTCTATCTCTTCCTCCCTTCCCCTCTCTCTCTCAAGTCAGTAAGCATATCCTCAGGTGAAGATTAAAAAAAAAGAATCATTAGATGTATAAATAAAAAGATTTGAAAGTTGACTTTAATGGCAAAAAGAAAACTAGCCTTTTGCATTTTGAGCTTGGATGTCTAACTAGGCATCTCACACACGTTCCAAGTGGAGCTGCTACCTCCCTACAGCCTCCCCAGCCAAATAAATGCCAATTTTATTTTTCCAGTTGCACAGGCCAAAAAACCTTAGTCATCCTCAACTCTTCTCTTTCACTCACACCAATCCAAGGAAAATCTTCATGCCTTTACCTTCAGAAGACATTCAGAGTCCAACCATGTCTTCGGGCCTCGCCTGCTAAGCCCTGCCCTAGCCATCATCCTCTCTCTGTTGGATTATTGCAAATACCTTTTTCCAACTCCTCAGCCTCCTCTAATCTATTCTCAACTCAGCAGCCAGGGAGATCCTGTTAAAACAGAGTCAGGTCATGTTACTCCTCTGCTCAGAACTCTCAGAATATAAGCCAGAGTCTTCACAGTGGTCCGCAGGGCCCAGTGCAGACGGCCACCCCCATGCCCCCCACACACACCCGTTTCTCTGCGATCTCACCTCGTCATGGGCTCTTCTCACCCACCAGCCCCAGCCTCGTCCACCTCTGGGCCTTGGCTGAATAGTTTGACTTGAATAGACTAAATACTCATTAAGACTATGTAATTATATAAACACCCCTCTTCCCACATAACCAGCCCACTGCAAGAAAAAAAAATGTTCAACAATTTTGTGGTGGTTGTCTCTTTATATTTTCTTAATACAATTTTAGAATCAAAAAGAGCCTGCTGTCCTCCATGCCAGTCAAACAGGAGGGGGCATCAGAAACGAGGAGTCAAAACAAACCATCTGTGTTAGTAGCATCGGACAGAAGGTTTGTGGGGGAGAGTGTCACAAGCATAGTACAGGGCGGCTGTGCCCATCTCCCCACAAAGCCTGAGCCTCGGCTCCACCTCAGCTGCTTCCTGTGCTCAGACAATAGGAATCTCTGGAAATATTAGTCATTTCCCCAGACAGGCATGTGCATTTCTCTAGGGAAAAAATCCGCCAGTTACACCAACTTCTCAAAGGGGTCAGCAAGCATTTGAGGATTCTTGCTCTAGAATCAGCCATTTGTCTGTAAATATTTTTACTTGGATTCGAGATTATACCTACAGAGACCATATCTGAGTGAGTTTTAAAAATTATGGAGAAAAATAATTGTATGATGATTGTGATTCATTGTTTCATTTTTAAAATAATTTTTCTGGGCTGATCTAACTGTAGTCCAAACTTTCTTAGAATATTAGCTTTTCACTTGCAGCAAAGTTATTCAAATTTTTGCATAGAACAAAGTCTTCCCATAAAGCTCTAGTAACATAGACCTGGTCTTGACCCCTAGGAAAACTGAACTATTTACTGACTTATTTCTATGTCCTTATTCATAAAATCATGGCAACATGTCCTCCTTTTCCTCCTCCCTCCCTCAGGTATTTACTGAGTCTCTACTATGTTCTAGTCTCAGTGATGAATGAGACAGTATCCCTGCCCTTAAGATGCTCAGTATAATGGAAGGGAGAGATGTAAATAAACAAAGATAAAATGTGATAACTGCTCTCACAGAGATACACAGGTGCAGAGCGGTGTGGTGGTTAAGAACATGGGCTGAGGCTGGACTGCTTGGGTTCAAATTCTGCCTCCTTCTCCATCAAGCCACTAACCTTGCACAGGTGCAAGTAACTGTGCTCCATTCCCTCCACGAAGATGGAGATGAGGAGAGTGCAGACGTTACAAGGCGCTGTGAGGATGAAGTGGGACAATGCACGGAGGTGCTTGGACAACAGCACTGGGCACATGGGTGGGAAGAGCTCTCCAGCTCTTCCGTGCTTAGTTGTCAGGCAATGGAAGCACAAAAAAGGAGGTGACTAAATGGAACTATCTCCCCCAAAGGGGCCTGGGATGGCTTCTCACAGGAGGTGATGAAAGATGAATCCTTTTCCAGGAAGGAAAGAGGAGATGGGCATTCCATAGCAGGAGTGAATAACCAACTACCCTAGGGGTGCAGAGGAGAATGCACTGGAACGGTAAGAATCTGAAGGTGGGGAGATGAGTTACGATGCTGTCAGGCACTCAGGTGAGAAATGAGAGAAGCTTAGAGGCAAAGGGAAGGGGAGGAAGCCAGGGCTCCAGAAGTAGACCTGCTGCCCTACCTGGTGGAGGTAAGGGGAGGACAGGACAGAAACCAAGCATCTGTGTTTAGAGCCTTCAGGGCTCTGGGCCTCCTTCCCAAGCTCTCCGGCCCTTGGCTGGTAAAGACGTAAAAGTAAATCCTTCCCCAAGGAAAGGGACTTCCAGAGCAGACGGTCAGATTCACGAGGTCCCTGAGAGTGACTCTTGGAGCCAAGAGAGAAAACGAAGCCTGCTCAAACACAAGGGGGCTTCTGGGAGAGCAAAGGCAGCCCCTGCAGGCCCTTGATGCAAGATCCAGGGTCTCTCTCAAGACACTTGCTCAGGGTTGGCGACCATTTGTCAGACACAGATAAAACTGAGTGCCTGGCCCAGACAAAGAGTTACTAATAAATCATAAAGAAAAAAGACATAACTCCCTCAGCCCTACCCCTTGGCCTTTGCTGTTAGGTCCTCAACAAACCAGACCTTAGGACATTTACAACCAGGATATCTGAGCCAGGGGCTGTATTCGCCATTGTCTCTTCCCAGCCTATCTCAGGCCACCGCGACCTTCTCCGGTTGCTCACAACGATCTATCACTCAATTTCATCATGCATGATGGGGGAGTGTTGTGTGTTTGTTGTTTTTGTAAATCTGTATAACAACAAACATGAACTAGCAGATACCAAACCTTTAGATCTACATCTCCCTGCTGTTGTCACTGCTACTACAACTGTAAGTAACAGACGCACAAAACTGCAAACATCAGAACACTGTTCCTCCCAGTAGAACCACCCTTCAGACTGAAACAAGACTTCCTCCACAATTTCCGTTTGTTCTTGAGATGCCCAGTCTGAGAGTTCTGAGACTAAGTGACATAAAGATACAGATTTTTCTGCAAAGACTGTGGCTGCCCAGCGACTGCAGAGTCAGGCTGTGGTTCCTCCTCTGTGTCTCAGCCTGTCCCCTCCACTCGAGACAGAGGGGCCCTGGCTGCCCCGCGAGCAGACGCCCCACCGTTTCCTGCTGTAAATCTCCGAGACTATTTTTACTCAAATTTACCGACTCTGGCCCTGCCTTCTGGGTTTCCTTCTTCCTATGAATAGTTTTAAAAAACAAACCAAAGCCAAACAAACAAAATGCAAACACACTAGAGATTTACACACTCCAAAGAAGGGGTGGGACAATGTAAACAAACAAACAGAACAGAAACAGACTCATAGACTTAGAGAACAGACGGGTGGTTGCCAGAGGGGAGAGGGGCTGGGGGACTGGGTGCAGAAGGTGAAGGGACTGAGAAGTACAGATTGGTAGTTACCAAACAGTCACGGGGATGTAAAGGACAGCACAGGGAATATAGTCAATAATATTGTAATAACTATGTGTGGTGCCAGGTGGGCACTTGAGATATCAGGGGAACCACTGTGTAAAGTATAATATTGTCCAACCACTGTGCACTGGAAACTGATACAAAATAACATTGAATGTAAAAAAAAAAAAAAGAAACAAACACATAAAGAAGGGATGGGCCACATAACCCCCAGTCCCACTCCGAGCTCTGGTGTCTGGTCAATCCATCTCGCCAGCATCTCTTGCTGCCATTTGGAGAGACTGTTGCACACAGTCCTTGGAACTTGGAGGAGGAGCCCACACTGCACAGAAGGAGGCTGTGGCTCAGGCTCCCAGCTCCCAGCTCTGAGTGCTCAGAGGTTTCTGCCCCCAGCACACCCATGGGGCAAGGAGCCCAGCCCAAAAAGGCAGAAATTCTCACTGCTCTCCCACTTTCACCTTCTGCTTTCTTTCCCCAAGGACTCACTCTTCTTTTCCATCTGGGAAACTCAAAGGGCCTATCACAACCTCTCTGTCAAATGGGTTTTTCCTCAGTAGATCCATCAGCCCACCTCTTAAAAATGGGTTTAGTAATGGCCTCAAGGGGGTTGGTTTATCTTAGTCAGCTCGGGCTTCCATAACAAAACATCACAGACTGGGTGGCTTAAATAACAGACAGTTATTTCTCTAGAGGCTGGGAAGTCCAAGATCAAGGTGCCAGCAGATTCAGTTCGTGGTGAGGGCCCACCATCTGCCTTGCAGACGGCCACCTTCTCGCCGTGTGCTCACACAGAGGGAGACAGAGAGCTCTGGTCTCCCCTCCTCTTCTTGTACAGGCGCTACTATCCCATTGTTGATGGCCCACACCCATAAACTCACTCAAGCCTAATCACCTCCCCAAGGACCTACCTTCAAATACCATTGCATTGGGGGGTTGGGTCAGGGCTTCAACATATGATTGAAGGGGAACAAAGCACTCAGTCCATTACAGCATCTGAAATGAAAACGGTCTGGTCCTCTTTCCCCTTGGGGAAGGAGCTTCTGCAAAACTAAAAGATTCCTTTTCCTCCAAATCTGACATGATTGATTTGCAGGGGCTTCCCTCTGTGGAACAAACAAATAGGAAACACACATGAACACGAGTTACGTTTTCAGCAGGATGAACTGCTGCTCGTCGTGATAAGCTCTATAGTGATCGGGCCCAAGGCTTTTTCTTCCACATTTTCTGCCCAGATGACTATCCCCAGTCACAGTAGAGAAGTGCGGTAGAAGATCCCACAGAAAGGGAAATATGTGCAAAGTCTGCCTGTGTTTTCATAGAGGTTGAATCCCAGTGAGGACAGGGGTTTAAATGTCCCTCTACCCACTCCCACCAATGCTCTAACCTCCACTACATCTCTGCCAATGGTTACCTGGCTTATGAGAGAAAACTCCAGCCCCAGACTACTTGCTGCTTCTTGCTGGCTTGTTTATTTGCTTGCATACTTCAGAAAGCACACACACACTCTTAGAAGGTCATTAAGTAGCAGACAAAGCCTGGGTTTTGGCGTTAAACAGACATAAACATCCCAGCTCTGCCTCTTTCTGTCTGGATTGAGAGAAATGTATTAACATTTTTGAGCTTTAATGTTTTGATCTGCTAAAAAAAATGGAGGGGAGGTGGGAGGGCAGTAATAACTACTTCCTGGAGTCTTCTGGGAATTTGTTAGATAACAAAGTGTCCATTATAGAGTAGGTATCAATCAGTGTTAGTTCCTTTCCCACTTCCTCATCACATTCCCTTCTAGCCTTTCATCCAATAGGGATAACTTGACTGGTAATATGGGTTAATACAGAAACACTGTGGCCAGCATACCATTGACAAAAGCATTACAAGGCACAATAAAAGAGTCTTTATATTGAAAAGAGAGGCCCTTGCCGGGCAAGTACACTCATAAACCTGTGATAATTACTGTCCTCACTTGATTGCAAATCTTCAAAGGCATGGCTCTTGTCTCCCGTCCCCCAAAGAACCTACCATAGGTGCTATGTTGGGAGAAACTTAAGAATATTTCTAAGTTGAATTATGTTGTCTTTTCTGTAAATTCTCCTTCAGAAATGTAAAGAGATCATGACAGAAATACAAATAATATTTGGATGTCTGTTATTTTTGGATCGTCTGCATCTCTGTAGGGAGGCGGAGCCTTGTTCCTGCATGTAAACAGTCAGAAAGAAATGTCACATCTCCAAGACTGGCTCTGTTGCATGAATGAATAACTAGGTGTTAAGTGCTAATCAAACTTCTGTAAAATTTCATTATGTGTATGATTAAATACATTTCTCCTTTTAAGAGACCAGAGTATTTGAAAAGTTTATTTTGAGTCACCCCTATTTTCCTAGTGCCTAGCAAGTTACTCATGAGTTGGGAGACAGATGGGGGAAATTGTGGATTCCTGAGTTTCTATTCTACTTTGAGAATATTTCTGAAAAATGTAATGAAAGCAGAATTTAGGATTATACTTAAAGATCTAATATAGGACTATACTTAAAGATCTAATATATGAATTATATACCTAAAATAATTTAAATATCCACATTATAACTTAAATTTTAATACTATATTCTGTACAGTTTGTTGAGTTACTGTGTAAGGTATGGTCATAACATAAGTTACTTTGAAATCATAGACAGAAGTCATCCTCTCTGAATGAATAATACAAATCAATATATACTAATGAGCTTAACCACTGCAGAAATAACCCTTCCCCAGAGATAATTTGTAAATGTTGCTCTTATAAACATAAGAAAACCTAAATCCAATTAAGGTAATTAAAATAGGGCTTTTGAGAACTAGTTACAAAGAAGGAGAATGTTAGAAGAAAGGTGGTCTCTGCTCTTGTGCAGCTCTCAGCGCTCCGTATTACCGCCTCGTATCTGTGTGCCCCTCCCCCCCGAACTGTACCCTCCACGAGAACAGGGCCCTTTCTTCTTCAGCACAGCATCCCCAGCTCCCAGCCGAGACCCCCGGCACACCATGAGTGGTTTTGAGAAGAGTCTAGCTGTCCCCTCTTGTCCCCTCCAGATTCTAAACCACTTGGGAAGAGCCTGCCAGAGAATCGGTACATCAGCTTTCTTAGTGCTAAAACTGGAAAGCTTAAACAGTTCTCACAATTTCCTCCTGCGATGAGACACTGGAGCAGGGAGAACTTGGTGTCCGGGACCGACCCTCTTTACATGGAGGAGGCAGTAAGGCTAGGAGTGTGTGTGTGTGTGTGTGTGTGTGTGTGTAACCTGTAGGGAATCAAGGCCTCTTACTGTCAGAAACTGTGGAGGGTCTGAGGTTTACCCTACTTGCAAGCTAATAGGCTGGCTTCTAAACTTCCATGGATGCTGGCAAGAAGAGGTGAGACTACTGGATCAGAGGTGAAGAACTTTGTTACAACAGCTGTAACAGCCAGAGTGTCAGCCTGGTGTTCACACCAGTTTCCTCTGCCTCCCCAACCAGGGCCCAGACACACCTGCACGTGCAGAGGACTGTATGGCAGGAGAGGACGTCTGAGCATGCGTGATCCACCACTCTTTCTCCACGTTTCTTACTGCAGATGCAACCCTGAGTGGTGGCCTGTGCAAAGGGCAGCCAGGGTCCAAATTCATGGCGCACACAGGAAGAACATATAGAGATGCCCAGGGCCCGTAGCAGATTTGCCCCTTTCTCACCAATCAAATCAGGTTCCCCTTCCCATGGAAGCAGAAGAGGAAGGTGAAGAGAACATGGTGTTATTTCAACACTTCTCTCTTCTGGGGAACAGAGTAGTGGTCCCCTTATGGGAACACTATTCAACTTCTGCTCACAACCCGCTGGCTTAACAAGCAGGTCAACAGGTTGGTGGCTGCCCCCTTCAGATAATCCTCCTCCTACATTTATCAGGATATATCTGAATCCACAAGTGTTCCTTTGTATTACCCTTTGGAACAAACCATGGGCAGTTCAGATACTTCGACTGTGACGGTGAGTTGTAGGTCAGCTTGGCTAGGCTATGGCAGCCGGTTATTTAATCAAACACTAATGTAGGTGTTGCTGTGATGGTATTTTGTAGATGTGGTTAACATCCACAATCAGTTGTCTTTAAGTAAAGAAGATTGCCCCAATAATGTGTGTGTGTGTGTGTGTGTGTGTGTGTGTGCACGCGCACGGGGGCCGGGGGGGGGGGGGCTCATCCAATCATCTGCAAGGCCTAAAGAGCAAACCTGAGGTTTCCCTGAGGAAGAAGAAATTCCCTCACAAGACTGCAACCTTAGTTGCTGCCTGAGAGTTCCCAGCCTCCCAGCCTCCCAGCCTGTCGTACAGACTTCAGACTTACCAGCCCCCACGATGCATGAGAAAATTCCTTGAATATATCCTACTGGTTCTGTTTCTCTGGAGAACCCTGACTGAAATACACACACATCAAAAATAGGTCAGAAGAGATAGTAATTAAATAAATTGACATCGCTGCTGCATCTTGCTCACCACACAACCTTGACGTTGCTTCCTCAGGGCCTCCAGGCTCTGGATACCCGGCGAACCCAGGCCTCAGCAGTCCGGCTGCTGCGAGTTAACAGGCTGGCGCCCTTGCTGTACGGTCTGTATTCTCTGAACCCAAATATCAGAGCACATGGCCTGAAGATAGAGATGTACTCACCAAGAAAAGAAAGGAAAGAATATTTGAAACCAGGTCTGCCCTAAAAAATCTGGGACAGACAATTGCTGTATTTATACATCATACAGGTTTGCTTCACCCCAATCAGTAGCCTGTTCCAGATAAACTCGAACCGCACCTCACAAAGCCCAGCTTCTGCACACCACAAGATTGAGGATCTCCCAATTATTCAACAAATATCCACTGAATACGTGGCAGGCCAGCCACCGATCTTGGCATTTCACGTAAAAAGAAGGCACTATTTCTCTCACCAGTAATTCACAGCCTCTGGGACAGAGGGGCAATTAAGGAAGTGATTACAAAACTCAACAGTTGGGCCCTGGCAACGCCAGACCCCAGGTACCTCCCAAGGCTGCACCACCCAGCTCCAGAGGCCCCTACAAGGGGCCCCCTTCTGCACCATTTCGTCCTTTTTTAAATTCAACAAAGGTTCTCTGTGGAGTCCAAAGTAACTAAATTCTTCTCTAGGCAGCTCAGAGCCACCTCAGCCTCCCATGTCCGTGGCTCTCAGTTGGCCGAGGAGAAGCCGCTGGCACAAGGCCCGCCCCAAGGGCAGCCATTCCCAGTCTGCCGGGCCCTGCGCCCTGCCCAGGCAGGCCTCGTGGCCACCAGCAGCCATCCCAGGCCTCTGGATCCAGGGCCCATTCCTTTCGGGCTGTAATCACCTCTCCTAACTGGATCCCCGCACCCCAACCAGCCACTAGTGAATAAACGCTGCTTTCCCAGAGTCTGGTTCAGCCTAAGAGTCCAGGGAAAGAGGGAAGGAGGCGAAGGGAAACGGGAAAGGATTTAAAGAGACTATACAAATGAGTAAAGCTTGTAGCAAAGGAATAAAGACACTAACCTGCTGAAGGAAGAGCCTTAGTTTGCATACTATCAGCTCCGAACCAGCAGCATTATTTTTGGGCAAACGATTCAACCTCTCCGACCCTCAGTTTCCTCTTCTGTGACAGTGTTGACCTGACAGAGATAAAATGAGATGTCACAGAGCACTGAGCAGAGTGTCTGGCAGACAGTTGACATTCCATATAATTTTACTGTTATTATAATTTTTACATCACTGCTCCTGACATGCAATTCCTCACCTATAAAACGAGGGGTTGAATCACATGCACCCCAACTCCCTTCAAGTCCAAAATTCTGTAACTTATCGCAATAAGGCAGAAATCAACTCTTTTTACATCAGCTCCACTTAACATAGGACAGTGGGTGAGGAGAGCAGAGGTGCTGGAGCCTGACCTTGAACTGTGTCTCAGCAGCACCCAGGTCAGCTCCAGTGCCCAGTGCAGGGCGATGCTGTCACTGATTGTAGCAGAAAGGCTTCTGTCCCTGGTTCTGCCCTGCCCAGTCTGACCTGTGCCTTGGCCCCCTGCTGAAGGCCAAGCTAACATTAAATCCCACTGCTCAGCTCATACTGTATTGCTATTGATTGCCACGTTGTGTCTTCGATTAGCTTTCATGCATTCCATATTCAGCCATGTAGAGCTTGCTGAAATCAGTAGACACAGTCACCTCTCAATTCCCTGCAGGCTTTCAAATGTTTTCAGGACTGTGAATTTCTTAGAGAAGTGAACAAAATTTTCCTCAACAACTGGTGGCTTTCACTGCAACTGACATTGAACAAGTAAGGAAAAGAGGCTCAAAAAGTTCTGCCTGCAAAGAATATAAATTACTAACGTTCAATTTCAATGAGTTATTTCAGCAATAAAACTGTTTGGGGAAAGACAGAAGAATTGTGTCTCTTAATCTTACACTCCCAGAATTCTGTTATTAAATGTGTGCAGGGCAACAGCGGATTATAGATTCACTTGAAGAATCATTTAATTCCTCAAAACCATCAGGACTCAAGTGGAATTTGAAAGTGGAATTGGACAGAAGATTTGTTGCTCACTAGTTAGTCAATAGAACTGAGCCATATGGGTGATTTTTCTCTCATTAACAAATCTTTCAATACTTGAAAAGTAATAACTTCTTAAGAATTACACTTATCTGGGACAAACAGGATAGGAAACTACAATTTTTCTTACTTCATATTCCACATACCTCTCCTTTTCCCATAAATAAATCTCCCACCTTTTCTGATAAAGTTTGCTTCAATTTCTCTCTGCCCCTCCCCTCAAAAAGAAAATCACAAGTTTAGCTAAAAATTAGATTGCAGGCACTAAATTGTCCCCATTGACTCCTCGGTCTTCGTGCTGACTCCTAAGTAGACTATGAGATCCTCAGCAGCAGAAACACCAGCAGAAGCTTTTCTTGAGTCCTCCCACATGCCCAGAACACTAGTCCTCAACCAGGGCAATACTGCAGTGTCTGGGCACATTTTTATTGTCACAGCAAGACTGTGGCAGGTGCTACTGGCATCAAGTAGATAGAGGCCAGGATGCTGCTAAACATCCAATGCACTGGACAGCCCCTCAACAAAGAACTATCTCATCTGTGTTAGTCAACATTCTCCAGAGAAACAGGCCTATAATGATAGCACTTACATGTATTTATATTTTATTTTATTATTTTATAATATTTCTAATTATTATGATATACAAAGAGATTTAGCATAAAGTATTGGCTCACATTCTTACAGAGGACAGCAAGTCCAGATCCCACAGAGCCCATGTCCCAGTGCAAGTATGAAGGCTGGCAGGCCACTATAGACCCAGGAAAAGCTGATTGATGTCCCAGTTCAAAGGCCAGCATGCAAGAGGATTCTCTCTTACTCAGGGAAGGATAAGCCTTTTGTTCTGTTCAGGCCTTTGACTGATTGGTTGAGGCCCACCCACATTAGGGAAGGGAATCTGCTTTACTCAAAATTCACTAATTTAAATGTTAATCTATTCCAAAAATACTCTCAAAAAAGACCCAGAATTATGTTTGACCATATATCGGGGCACCCTGTGGCCTAGTCAAACTGACACATAAAATTTATCATCATGCCACCCAAAATGTTCATGGTGGTAGGGTTAGCAGGCCTGATCTAAAATTATTGTAAGCTCATGATAAATGCCTGAAAATGCTTGTTGTTGGAAGACAACTGGCTTGTGCTCACATTAACACATAGGAGAGCTCAAAGTGGGCTGGAACAGTCAGGGAATTTACAAAGGAGCTGGGCTAGGTAGAAACTTGTAGCTTCCTTGGTCAAATGTAGGCAGGCCCTTGGGTGGGCAGGCAGAACAGGAGACATTCCAGAATGGGACAAGCCGCATAAGCATGCAAGGGGTCTGAGAGAACTGAACCCCATTGGCTAAAACCCTAAAGAACCCTTGAGCCCTGGGTGCTGTGGCTCAGTGGATTAAGCGCCAACCTGGGAACCAAAGGGCCACTGGTTCTATTCCCAGGCAGGGCACATGCCTGAGTTGCAGGCCAGGTCCCCAGTAGGAAGCACACGAGAGGCAACCACAGGTTACTGTTTTTCTCCCTCTCTTTCTCCTTTCCCCTCTCTCGAAAAATAAAATAAATAAAATCTTAAAAAAAGAAACCCTTGAGATTATGGGGATCTCAGTAGAACAGAACCTACTATCAAATTTGAGTGAATGATGTGGTTTTGTTTCTAAAACAACTGAAATTGTTTTAGGGGAAAAGAGTAAGAAAAAACGTATCTTTAGCAACATTTATGTTCATATAAGGAGCACCACTAATTTATATTAGCACGTTATACAGATGAAGAAACTGAGACATGGAGACATTAACCATAAAGTTTGGAAATTTTGGCTTTATAATTTGGTGAATTTGCTTACTTACATCTTTTGATGTGAGTCAGGTGTTCCTAGAGACAATGCCATTGATGCACAGTATCACGTGGTGTTTCTAGCAAGGTCTCAGGAGCCAGAGCATGTGGACTCAGACTGCATCACCACCTTGTAGTTTTGTGGCCTTGGGCGAGGGGCTGAACTTGTGAGTATTAAGTTAGCTCAGCTCATCAGTGTAAAGCAGGCAGAATAGAGCCAGGGACAAAGAATATGCTCAATCATGTTGGCTATTATTATCACCATCCTTTTTAGTGATGGTTGCTTAAGCCCAGCCTACAAGGTTGTGCTGGATTTTCACCCTAACAGGCTGCCTCAAATCACCTGGTGGTGGCAAAACGGAGGAGGCCCTGGCAAGTCCCCTTCCGGACCTCCTCAGCTCCTTTCAACAAGGATACTTTCACAGATCTCTCAAAACCCAGTGATTTCAATGGCATTGTTTGAGCTGAAATCATTTTCTCCTGAAGCTTCCTTATTAGGCCTGTAGTTTGGACAAGCAAGCAGTAAAGCAAGCACATGCCAGCTACTGCTTTGAGTAGCCCCCTGAGATACGCTCTCCCTAGAGGTTGGGGGCCTGAGGGAGATAGGGGTGCAAGGAGGGGGAGAAAGGGGGCTGGGCACCAGGACAAGCTGGAGTTTCTGAGACACAGCATCAGGCTGCAGAGGGCAGAGACCCTTACACATCCCCAGCAATCAGCACCTTTACACACAACTTTTGTGTCCAATTTTTTTTAAGTGGTGGGGGTGGGGGGGTCGGTATTTGCCATCAAAGACACTACCTCCCTGGCTTTTGATGTCTCCTTGAATGGGGAGGGATCCAGAAGATAGTCACCAAGCTGGTGAGGGGGTTGGAGGCTGTGCCCATGGAAGGACTACGTAGACTGAACCTAGAGAGGAGACACTGATTGGGTGACGGTGGCTGCCTGTGAATAGCTGCAGGGCCAGTGGTATGGATGGTAATTCAGTGACATGTGTAGAAGCCAGTTGCAAGAAGCAGGTTTCAGTGCCATGTACTGGAAGTCTTTCCACTACTTCGAACAATCCCAGCATGCAATTCACTGTCAATGGGCAGTGAGCACCTGGATACTAGAGTTATGGGAGCAGAGGCTGAATGATCATTTTCTATGAATTTAGTAACAATGATTTCAAATTTTAAAGTGATTTCCAATGATATAGTTCCCAGATTTAAGTTTACATCGTCTATTTGGATGTGAGGTTTATAGCCTGCTTATTTTCTCTACCTTCCTCAAGCTTGATTTTATTTTAGTGATAGAAAAAAAGTGTCCATCTCCAAGGCCAGCCCTTGCTGATTGTTCCTGGCTGCCTGGAACGCTGTGTTAAAAAGGTTTCCAAGGTTATATATGACAGATTGGTAACATCTTCTAAGGACAAAGGAAAGAAGCCAAAGAGGTCCATTTCTTATTCCTATTGTTTATGCAACAGCTATCACATGCAGTAAGGATAGTATTTTTCAATAGTTTACATCTAATTTCCCTTCTCAACAAGTACAAACTTTCCCTCCCCACATTTTCTCTCCATCATGGAAGGCAGGACGCAGGTGTATTGCCTGAGGGAAGGTGGTAGGTGGATGCATCTGCAATGAAGAGTCCGTGGAGTGGGGCAGAAGAAAGACAGGATGACAAAGAGCAATTCCCAACAGGCGGGAGGGAAAGAAAAGCCCTCCCTGGGAGGAAGTGGAGAATCCTGAAAAGGATGAACCTGAGAAGGAGAGGCTGAACCCAGAGCAAGATCCACCCCACCTTCGGGTTAGAATTCCACAGGAAACCACGTTGTGTTGCACCTGTGCCACCACGGGGCAACCACGGCAGGGTAGAAATGATGATGTGGGGTGTTCAGGGAGAGAGGGGTCCAGACCCAGGGCCCTTGAACATATCTGCTCACATATGATGTGCGAGATGTCCAAAGTTCTCACCTTTACCTGGCAAAGGATAGAGAAGGACTCACAGTTGAGAGCACCAGCCCCACCTTGGCTGACCATGGTGAGAGGTCGGGTGATAGACGGAGCGTGTGGCTGATATTCGGGAGATCCAGAAGGCCAGTGAGGCCTGAGATGGGGTCAAGTCAGTAAGGGGGAACACCAAGCCCTGAAGATGCCCAACTGCACCTGTCAACTGCAGATGCACAGGGACAGAGGTTGGGGCCAGCACAAGTCCCGCTGGAGGTCAGAGGGAACAGAGAAAGAAACAGAGCGCTCAGATGAGGAGCCGCTCCCTGCAGCCTGGGAGAACAGAGAGCTTCCCCTGCACAAAGGCTCTGGGGAATGGGGAAGGGAGGGGACAACATCCCAAAGCTCTGACCACTATCCTGAGCCTTAAGTTGACTAATTGCCCCAAACGCCCTTTTAACTCAGGAAAAAACTGAGTTCCCTTTAATTGGCAAGTGTTTATCATAGCATAAGTAGGGCATGGTCAAGAAAAGTGGAGCTGCTCTTTCCAAATCGGAGTGTGCCCATCTCAGCATCTCTGCTGTCTCCTTTGCCCAAACACCCACTGTGAGGGCACATGCAGTCAATCCCAAGAACCCGACAGGAGCAGCTACAGCAAGAGAACTGGAAGACTTCTTATGAACAGAAGGAAAGAAATAACACTAAAAGGATGAGGTGTGCCAAAGGATTGGTAATGTAGTAGGGAAAAAAGGAGAAGTCCACCTGAAGGGTAACCACAAGGAGCACAGCTGACCATGGCTCAGGAAGAGGGCCCTTCGCATCCCTGCCGCCCCCAGGCGTGGCCTGGAGACCGGCAGGCAGCACCCGCAGCCCCTCAGGAACCCAGAATTGCAAGCCACACCCTGGACCCACTGCATCTATTGCCCCCAGCTTTATTGAGACAGAATTGATACAAGGTTAGTTAACACATCTTTCCACTCACATAATTACCATTTTGTTGTTGATACGAGGAAAACACTTCAGATTTATGCTCCTAGCAACTTTCAAGTATATGATACAGTATTATTAGCTATATTCACAATGCTGTACATTAGATTCCTGAACTGACTCCTTTTAGAACTGGAAGTCTCTGTTGTTTGCCCAAGGTCTTCCTGTCTCTTCCACCCCCTACCATCTACTCTCTGCTTCTATGACCTCGGCTTGTTTAGATTGCACAAGTATGTCAGGTCATCCAGTATTTGTCTCTCTCCATCCCTATTCTATCTCAACATGATCCCAGGAAATCTGTGTGCACATTCAAGTTTGAGAGTGGTGCTGCTATACGTGATTCAACACAACCAATTCCACACAGAAATTCTGTGCATTAAAGAATAGTCTCCCCATTTTGCAGAGGAACAAACTGAGGCCCAGTCAAGTTCATATATTGAGTAAATGATAGACCCAAGATACCTACCCAAGAAACCTGACCACAGAAACCACCCTCTTCTCTGTACCCCAAACTTGGACTCCTCTACTGGTTTGCAGCTAGTCAAACGTGTGCTTGTGCTTGTGTGACGCACGCCTAGAATGCTTGGAATGATATGTGGAGACAGAACAGTGACAAGAGTTCCTTTTTGAATATGTTTGCCAAAATAAAGCACCAGATATTCACGATTCAACCCATGTCCAGGATTCTGTGTGACCAAGAGTCCCCGGTATTTTAAGCTTTGGGACAATTTATAGCTATCATGTCTACATTGTTCTGCTTGTTCTAAATCTGCCCTGCATGTGTCCCTTTCAAAAATAGTTCTTTCAGTTGATAAACCCCTGTTTTCAAATGCAAATGTGTTTTGAAATATGTCCGTTCAATCACTCCTCCCTCAAACTCATACCGCAGATGAATTACTCCAGAGGAATCCTTAGTGAAGCACGGAGCACTGTCAAGCATAATCCTGTGGTGCTTTTCATCTAAAAAGGTGACTAACAGCTTGCATAAGCTTATAACCAGACTTAAAGCTGAAAATCCCTGTGGAGTTTGCAAAGGGCACTGAGACAGCAAGCCCAACCTGGGAAACATAAACGTCTGCGCAGGCTGACTTATCTACCAGTCACGCAGCCAGTCTGATTTAGAGCTGCTGTTACTCATTTCAGCTTCACAGCCTCTATTTTCCTGACAGTGAGATGAAAAAGCCTTCTTCCCTCTGTTAAGAAAAATAAAAATGGCTCCTCTCTAACAAACGTTAATTAGGCCATGCAATGTGGTGAAAAGAGGTTTGAAGTGAGATGAAACCCATGCACTGCTACCTGGTAGCTAGTGAGTAATTACAAACATGACATTTGGAAAAAATGAATAAATCTAGCCTTGGGTCTGGAGCTCACCAGCAAGGTGACTTTGGGGAATTCACTCTCCTCTCCAGGTTCATTTTCTTTGGCCTCAATGATTTCCTAAGACTCCCAGCTCTACAGCTTCAAATTTTAAATCAGACCTTAATTATGTGCTAAGTAAAGCTTAATTTGAAGGATGACATACTGACAGAGATAGTTAAGAAGTTGACAAGGCGGCATAGAAACTACTCATTGCAGACCACGGGAATACAAAATGTTGTTTATACTTGTTAAATCCATGTAAGATTCTGTGTGCGCTGGGACAGAAGCCAAAAGGAAAGAGCGAGAAAAGGAAACAGTGAGATCATGGGTAGGGGAAGATCCCCTGTATTTTGATTGCCATTAATTTGCTGTTTACCTGTTGTTGAAGATCGTGACCTTTGGGGAAGCATCTTGTCCTGTGCGATGGAAGGACTGTTCGTCTGGTAGTTTGCTGTCATTCATTTTTTTCCACTCCCAGGGTGATGGTAGGTAGGTTGGTCTCTTTGCTCTTAACGGACTGTGTCATCACAGCTCAGTATTGCTTCCAAAGTGGTCACACACCTGTGCCTGGGAGCACGGCCCCCACCTTCTCAGCCCAAATGTACATTCCCAGATTCCACTCTTACTTTCCCCTTGGTGCTCGCTGGGAGAGAACAGATATTAAAATGAGAGTCCAATCAGTCATAGCTGTTAGGTGGGAAGGGATCTGAAAGTTCGCACTGTCCTTCCACTGAGTCTATTTGGAATGTCTGTCTGGTTCATTACGAAGCCTTTCGTATAGAATTGCACACCTGAAACCTATATAATTTTGTTAACCAATGTAAAGAGAGAGAGAGAGAGAAGCCTTTCACTGCCCATCCTTGACCCATAACCAAGGGCCCCAGCAGCCAGTTTGGACGATACGTCTCTGCTCCAACCATGGTAGTATTCGACTGGACCGGTGCTGCACACCTGACCCAAGATGGCCAATCGGGGCCTCTTCCCCAGAAACTGAGACTAAGAAAGAGAAATGTTAAAGGGACTTACCTAAAAAACAGACAAAGATCAAAAACTATGAACAATAAAATGGCAACAAACTCATAACTATCAACAACTGAACCTAAAAAATAAAAACTAAGCAAACAACTAGAATAGGAACAGAATCACAGAAATGGAGATCACATGGAGGGTTATCAGTGGGGAGGGGGAAGAGGAGAATGGGGATGGGTAAGGTACAGGGAATAAGAAACATACATGGTAGGTATAAAATAGATGGGGGAGGTTACGAATAGTACACGAAATAGAGAAACCAAAGAACATATGTACAAGCCACAGGCATGAACGAAGAGACGGGGGAATGCCGGAGTGCGGGGGTGGGCGGATGGTTGGAGAAGGGGTCGGGGAGATAAGTGGGAGAAAAAATTGGGACAACTGTAACAGAATAATCAATAAAATATACTTAAAAATAAAAATGAATGAAATATTTTTTAAGAGTTGGTCTCTCTTAAGATGGCTAAACTGAAAGCACGTCACCTTAGGTGCTGTGGGACAGACATTTCCGATCACCCACCTGAACTACAAAAGCAGAGAAAGCTCATACCAGGGGTAGGGTGTCAGTGAGGAAAAACCTACTCTGGATGCCTTTTTGCTTCCTGTTCCCAGCCCTTCCTCAGGGATGCTGCAGCCTGGCCTTGGGTTCTGTGCAACAGTGGGAATCCTTAAATTAAGTACCCTTTCAGCTTAAGCAAAGGCAAGTACTGCGATTACTGTTATTTGCAACCAAAACTGTCCCAGTACAGTCTCCCTCCCTCAGTGTATCTATGGGAACTTCCCAGCATGCCACACAGGTCACACCCTGTGTGACCCTGTGTGACCTGTGTGACCTTTGACCTGGCCCTGCCTAAGGCACCACCTTCTCACCCACAGGCATCTCAGCCACCTCGGGCATCAGCTGATAGTACCCACACACCTTGCTGCCTTTTGTCCCTCTGGGCTTTGCCGGTTGCTCTGCCTGAAGTACCCACCAGCCCCCTGAACTCCCTCCTCAGCTGGGAAGCACAGGCAGGGAGAAAACCTAGCTGCAGGGATCTGCTTGCTTCCTGCCTTTCAGCTTTGCATTTGATTAAAGCTCTCAGTCACAGGCCGCCCCAGACGCTGGGCACTGTCAGAACCACGCTTGCCAGAACAGACTTTGAGCTTCCGGAGAGCAGGCCCTCCCCCCGGGGAGGCCAAGGGAGAAAGTCTTGTCCCTGCAGCCTGAGCTTATTCTCACAGGTTTTGCTACAGTTTTTGTTTCTAAGGATTTCCTGGGCATCCAGGTTAAAGGCTGGCCATGTCCAGCATCCCCACAGTGTTCATGAGGAACCAACACCATGGTGAAAAAAGTAAATCTGGGGAGGTGTTTGCACTAAAGGTCACAATAATTTAGAAAAGAGGGCTCCTCGGAACATGCCTGGGGAGAGAAACACCTCCTTCCCCCAGATTTCCTGTGTAACAGCTGATGTGCACGTTTCCATCCTCCCTAATTGAAAGGAAGGCAAACAATGATTGTTCGAGTTATACAGGTCATATACAGGGTCTCAAAAAAGCCATCTAAGTAGGTGGTATTATCACCCCTGATTTACAGATAAGCAAGTTGAAGTATCAATAGAAAGGTTAAGCACCTTGCTAAGTACCTGACAAGAGGCAAGCAGCCAGAGTGCCTCAGGAAGACCAAAAGGCCTGGTTTGAAGCTTTCAGTTCTGCTGCTACAGCAGTGAAATCATCTAGCTGTGATTAGTAAGGATGTCTCCATGCCCTAATTGCTCATAATGATCAGTTTTATATTTTCCAGATATTGCTGTGCAATACAGGCCTTCATAAAAACTGGTTAAATTACCATAATCTCATGGATGGCTGTCCTATCATGGAATACAGCACACCATTACCGTGATGCAGAAGGGGTTTACTCAGTAACATAAAAAGCCTCTTACCTTTGCATTAAGTGGGGGTAAATGCAAGTTACAAAGTGGCATGATTTGTGATTTAATTCCTTATGTATTAGCTCCAACTAGTTATTAGATAGGTGTGCAGGCAGATGACAGAAAGATGAATAGATATAAATATACAAATATATGTAAAGACAGAACAAGAGAGCAGACAAAATATTAACTGACTGTGCATTGGAAGGGGAGGTTATAGCTATGTTTAATTTTCTTATTTTTGCTTCTATATTTTTCTAAATTTTCTCTAATGAACCTGCCATATCTTATGATAATGAAAATAAAGTTCTTTTAAAAGTCCTTATGTAATATTTTAATTCACTTTACTCATGGATACATGATTTTCCTCAAAGAGTCAAGTGTTTAATTTCCAATGTGTCTACCCTTTTTATTTTAACTGTTCAGAGAGGACGTCTCCATAATGTATGAGAAAGGTCCCTGCCCCTGAAATGGTGTCTACTGATTATAATGAACAATGCTGATGACACGGGTTTGTTATTCCAGACCATTACTGTACTGTGGTGCCCTTGGGGAATAGTATTCAAGGGCTGCAGCACACTTTGCCCCTCACTAAATGACCCAGTTTGCGGTGTTTTTAGTTCTAGGGTCTGCTTTGAATAGTTTCAATGTCTTGGGGCATTCTTCCCTGTCTATCAGTGTGTGTCTGTTACACACACACCCCCCCCCCCTTCTAATCTGCAGCTTCCAGTAGAGCGAATCCGTGGAGATCACTGAGTGTAAAGTAGGAGTCAGTATTTTCAGAGTGAGGCTCAGAGAAGACTTCTGATGAGGGAGGCCCAGGCTTCCTTGCATCTCGGTTGCACATGGCCTTTGTTGGCTCGCCTCCTGGTTCCGGCGTGTTTTCTAAAGTGGTGAGGATTCTGGAGAGCGGAGTTCTGCATATGTGAAGTGGGAGTGTTTCTGATAACAAATAGCTACTCAATTAAGAAATAGCATGACTAATTCTCGGACGTCTCGCTCCAAAAGAAGGAGGCTGCAGATGGCAAGAACATAGCCAACTGGGGCCCCTTCTACCTCCACCAAAGTGAGGTTATTTAGGTTCACCATCTGGTTATTAGCTTCGCCAGATGGCAAGCCTGAGTAACTGCTCAGAAAAAGAGTCACTGGCCAATCCATTACCCTAGCACAGTTGATACCGTGAACTTAACATGGGACGCACATACTAGTACATAATAAGGGTAATGAGGCATCACAGAGCCATCATAAAGGCAGCCATCTGGGCTTGTATCAGGCAACAGTGGGTACGGTGGCCATGAGAGAAACCCAACTGAGTTTTGTGCAGCAGGGGTGAGGGCGAAGCGTGGGGGCAGGGAGGCAGGATGCGGGGCCTGTGCCCCCCTACGCCTGTGCCCCCATGTGCTGTTGTCCCCGATGTTAACATACTGTGCTCTCATCTTTGGGACATTTCTGATACCTGATTTCTGATCCAAGCTCACCTAGCTCTCAGGTGTTCTTTGCTGTTATTTTTAATTTTGATGAGAAAGTAATGGTATTTTTACACCAATGCAGGAAAAATAGAACTGTGACTAGAGGTGGATTTGAATACTTTGACAGTTCTAGTCCAACACTGACAGTTACACTAATGGCTTTCCTTTGGGAAGTGGCATGTATGTCTGAGTTGGGGGTGTCGGGGGAGGGTTCGTGCCCTCTGGCTCTCCTCTAGAACAGGCTTGTGACAGAAAAGCTCCAGCTGGTCCCACGGGGGCTGACACACATAGGACCTGGGCACCCCAGAGAATAAGGCCCAGAAAGAAGAGCAGGTAAGCCAGGCCACACGCAGTCAGGCATTTTAAGTTACATGGGGGCAGGGGCCACTTTTTGTCATGGTTCATAGCCCCTCCTCTTCCCCCTAAGCACCCCACACTGCCCCGCACCAGGGCTGCCCAAATCAAACAGTGCATTTTACATTTGTGGAGTCAGTTCACTTATTGAGCAAATGTTTACTAACTGCAGACAGTAGGAAAACTGGGGAGAGAGCACAAAGATTCCTTACAACTGCATGTGAATCTACAATGATTTCAAAGTAAAAAGTTGAATTAAAAATTAAATTAGAAAACTTGAATATGTCTAAGAGAGACTAGCTAAGCAGACACAAAGGAAGAGATCCAGAAATGTTTAAAAAGAGAGAGAGGCAAACATTGGACATTGTTACCTGGAAAGGGGCCTAAATGTGAGCTGTCGTGTCTGAGGACAGACTCGAGTGAACTGCCATGGAGGAGGAGCCCACGCCGGTGGGTGGGTGAGGCGAGGAAGCACACGTGTCCAGCACAGAGGCTGCCCCCCTGGGGCAGGAGCCCTACACCCACAGGCTGCAGGATCTGGGGGGCCACCCATTAGGCACCTTCTGGGTTTCCTTCCAACTCTAGGGATGTCTGAGATGCTGGCCTATTTTCAAAAGCATCTTTCTTCACTGGCTCGTCTTTCCTTCCAAACTGACCTGTGATTGTAAATCGGGACAATCTAGGTCTTTAGCCCAGCTCCTCGGAAGCTGAGTACTTTTCCCGAGTAAACTTCTGAGCCATTGGCTAGGGTGGGGGACCTCTTGTGACCCAGGCTAAGAGCTGTCACCATCCCCCCTCTGTAAAAGCCCTTCCTCCTCAAGGTCATGCCTGTAACTCTCACCATCGCCCCGAGGGTGGAGATGTGGCCCCTTTACAAGTGACTTTACAACTTTATACTCAAGCCCACGACTTCCAACTCATGGCTTTGCCTACTTAGCATCAAGATGCTCTCCCTCTCCGCATCCAGAATGCGCTCTCTTGTCATTGGCCCCTCACTTCCCCACGCCACGCTCATCAGCATTACACCAGCTGTGTCTTAGCACTTAAATATTATGTTCATGTTACTCGTTAAGTCATCCAGACTGGAGTGACTCCAATCTCACTAGCCTGATGCCTTTATCTCCCGAGCACTGGACGGTCTTTCCTGTCTTACTCAAGTATAATTCCTCTCAGGGGGAAACCTGAAACAAGACTTTTCATGTGCCAAGCTTCCAGCCCTCAGTGGTGTTTCTGCATGTTTCACATCCAGTGTGGCATGGAGCACAGTGCGTCTAAAACCAGAGAAAGCTCAGTGTCAGAGAATCCGCAGCCAGCAGCGGTCCCAGGAGTCCAGCAGGGAGAGGCCGAGAGCCAGTGAGACCCAGCAGTGGAGGCACACAGTCTGAGTCTGGATGTGGAGGTGGGGGAGCAGATAATGTTACGGGGGAGGGGGGGCGGACAAGCTTGAAGGAAGCAAATCATTTCCTGATTGATCTGGCATAGGGAAGTTTTAAATAACCAATTGTGACTGTCTCCTCTTGCTCTACAATGACTTAAAGGGGCCACCTGTCACCTGGCGGGTGCCTGAGTCAGCAGCCTGAGACTGCGCAGGGAGCCAGCCTGCCTTGGACACAGCTCTGTTGATTGGAGCCAAAGCATCTCACACCACAGTGATAGGTTAAAGTCACCAGATGTCTTCACACCTTAAATCATAGAGGAAGTCAGATGGGAGGAATAATTGACAGTGTCCTTGATCAAAACAGACACCTCAGCACAGCATATTTAGTGGAAAATACAAGGAAAACAAGAGCTGAATTCTCTATCCAGGCTGCAGAGCCTAAGACATCTCTGCCAAGAAACGAGCATTTAATAAAATCCCTGAAGTTATGTCTGAAGTAGATGCCACATGGAACAATTAGTCAGAGAGCAGCGCACCCCCACAAGCCCTCGGTGCAGTGCCCGCAACCCTCACGTCGGCGGCAGGCACAGCATGGCAGCCCAACTAATACTTACTGAGCATGCCTACCATGTGCCAGGCACCAGGCTAGGCTCGGACATGATGCCAGGGCTGCCCTTTAAAATGTCCAAAGTAACTTACAAACACAACGAAATCTGCTCCTCATAAAACCAAGTGACACAAGGTGTTGTTATCCCCACTTTGAAGATGGATAAACTGAGGCTCACCAAGGTTAGATGAAAGGTCCAAGGTCATTATGACTAGTACTTAGTACATAGCATAGATTAATGACCACATATATTTTTCTGCGTTGGGAAAGAATCTCAGGGAACACTTGTCCTTCATGCACCCTGAACATTTTGGACCCTTTCCTACCTGTGCCAAAAGCCTGATCCTCAACCTGTGCACTCACTCAAACACATATGTCTCTCTGCTCCTCAGGACAGGTAATGTATCAGTAAGCATACATTCAGCTTCAAGCAACAGAAAGCCCAGCTGAAAGTGACGTAATCAACAGAGACAATTGATAAAGGTGAGGGGAATATAGTCAGTATTGTGATACATCTGCATGTTGACAGATAATTACTAGACTTAGCGTGGTGACCTCATTGTAAAGTGTATCTCAAACCACCCTATTTTACAACTGAAACTAATATGACATTGTATGCCAACTATACATAAGTTTTTAAAAAAAATTTTATTATGACTACATTTCTCATGCTGATTTTTAACAGGTTTGTTTCTATCAGACCAAAGGGAAGGACAAGGGTTCAGGGGAAGAAGAGCCCACCTCCCAGAGCTCACGCAGAGCGGGCATTAACACTGCGCACGGTCTTCACAGTAAGTCTTTGCAGGGCTTGGCCTGTCTTTCTGAAGAGAAATCACACGTCCACTCCTGTGCAGAGATGCCTCATTGCCATCCCTTTCAATGCATTGTTTTCTGTTCCACTTCCGCAAACCCAACTCAGACTGCCTGTGTTTTTTATTTCGACTGGATTCTCTTGCTTTTTTTTCCTTCCACCCAGAAGTCCAAAACCCCCAATCAGACATCTGTAAGGAGTATACATGTGTTTGCACAAACTCGTGGCGCTCCTTAGGAACTACAAATTATCGACCAGAAACAGATCGAGGCCTTTCAGAATTTCTTACTTTCATTGAGCCGTGTGTTTACATTTTATTTTAAGTGCTTTCAAGCCCATTCTCTTGAAGTACCTTGCCTTACTAGGAGCCCTGCTCGTTTGTTCTCATTGCCTCCTTCATTCAGAAGAACCATCAATCAGCTTCTGAAACAAGGCAGCTTTTGTGCAGAATCAAAAGCTACCACATCACAGCTGATGGCAAGAGAATGCAGTGGGCATTGTTGTTTGTACACAGGCCTTCATCTCTTTGAGAAGTTCCTCTGTTTGAAATGAATGAGGCAGACAAGAGCGGTGGCTTCAAAAGCAACTATCCTCCAGGCTTTTCTTGTTGAAAGTCCCATGCAGCACTGTTACTAGAAAGTAAAAATAATAAATAAAAGGCAAAGCTGAGGCAGACTACAGGTTTCCTATACGAGAGACACACACTGGCCTCAACCAGGCTGTGTGGCTGGACACTTGCCTTTACTTTATAGAAATAGGTTTGCAAGGTTAACATGAAAGAAGCTCTTTATTCTTACTCAGTGATTATGCATAAAAATTACATAAACTTCCCCCACCAACAGCCCAGCCCAGAAGTATAACAGGCTCACCTTTTTGCTGGTACCTCTTAAGTGTGTTACTGCTGGTTGGAGTAGAGCTGCCATCATTACTGTTGCCATGGGTACAGCTTCTGAACCAGGGGACTGGCCGAACCTTGGCCCAGGTCTTCCACCCAGCTACCATTCCTTCTGCAGCAAGAGGCCTCCTTATTTCTTGATCCATTTTGTATCTGGCTGGAATGTTGGAGAGCACATAGTTTTCTGTAATAATTCATGTGCCCTCTGTAGAGTGTTAATGACCCTAATGTTGATGAGGGCCTAAAGTCTTGGGTTAATGGAAAAGTTAAAACAAAGATCAGAACTCATAGACATGATCACCCTAATAATTGGCTTGAGGGTCATCACCTCCAACTTTTGTCTGCAGAGGGTTCGGAGTGATGGCTTGAGAGTTCAGAGCCAAAATCCTGGCCCATGACTGGGGAGTGAGAAGGACAATACATGTATTTGACGTGTCACCTCATTCATGAATTCACCTTCCTCTTCCCACCCTCTCTTCCCTACCTAAATTTTCTTTTTAATATGTCTTGCATCATTTGTGTCTTTTTTGTTTTTTGTTTTTAGGGAAAAAATTAACTGTTGTTATTTTTCTAAGTATATTTTATTGATTATGCTATTACAGTTGTCCCATTTTTTTCTCTCTTTTATTCCCCTCTGACCTGCACCCCCCTCCCACCAGCACTGTCTCTCACCCCTTAGTTCATGTCCATGGGTCATACATACAAGTTCTTTGGCTTCTCCATTTCCTATACTGTTCTTAACCTCCCTCTGTCTATTTTGTACCTACCATTTATGCTTCTTATTCCCTGTACCTTTCCCCCCATTCTCCCCTCCCTCCCCACTGATAACCCTCCATGTGATCTCCACTTCTGTGATTCTGTTCCTCTTCTAGTTGTTTGCTTAGTTTGTTTGTTTGGCTTTTTTTTTTTAGATTCAGTTGTTGATAGTTATGAGTTTGTTGTCAGTTTACTGTTCATAGTTTTGATCTTCTTCTTTTACTTAGATAAGTCCCTTTAACATTTCATATAATAAAGGCTTGGTGATGATGAACTCCTTTAACTTGACCTTCTCTGGGAAGCATTTTATCTGCCCTTCCATCCTAAATAATAGCTTTGCTGGATAGAGCAATCTTGGATGTAGGTCCTTGCCTTTCATGACTTGGAATACTTCTTTCCAGCCCTTTCTTGCCTACAAGGTCTCTTTTGAGGAATCAGCTGATAGTCTTATGGGAACTCCTCTGTAGGTAACCATCTCCTTTCCTCTTGCTGCTTTTAAGATTCTCTCCTTATCTTTCATCTTGGCTAAATGTAATTATGATATGCTTTGGTGTGTACTTCTTTGGGTCCAATTTCTTTGGGACTCTCTGAGTTTCCTGGACTTCCTGGAAGTCTATTGCCTTTGCCAGATTGGGGAAGTTCTCCTTCATTATATGCTCAAATAAGTTTTCAATTTCTTTTTCTCTTCTCCTTCTGGCTCCCCTATGAGTTGGATGCTGGAACATTTAAAGTTGTCCCAGAGGTTCCTAAGCCTCTCCTCATTTTTTTTGAATTCTTGTTTCTTTACACTGTTCTGGTTGAATGTTTATTTCTTCCTTCTCCTCCAAATCATTGATTTGAGTCCCAGTTTCCTTCCCTTCACTGTTGGTTCCCTGTATATTTTTCTTTATTTCACTTTGCATAGTATTCACTTTTTCCTCCATTTTGGGACCATACTCAACCATTTCTGTGAGCATCCTGATTACCAGTGCTTTGAACTCTGCATCTGATAAGTTGGCTGTCTCTTCATTGTTTATTTCTATCTTTCGAGCTTTGATCTGTTCTTTTATTTGGGCCATATTTCTTTGTCTTGGTGCATATTGTAACATTACATTGTAAGGGGTGGAGGCTTAGGTATTCACTACCATGGGGCGACCCACTTGGCTGCATTGTGACGCTGTATGTGGGGGAGGGTCTAAGAGGGAACAATGCCACTTGCTTGATTCTCTGCCAGCTTTCAGTCACTTTCCCCACTACCCACAAGCAAATTGGGCCCTTCTGGTGCTGATTTCCATGTAGGTGGGCTTGTGCACATTCTATGACTCTGGGGGTCTCTCCAGTGAACTCTCCTGTGAGGCTGGGAGTTTCTCCTGCTGCTGCAACCCCCACAGATTTTTACAGCCAGAGGTTTTGAGGCTTTATTTCCCCATGCTGGAGCCCTGGGTTGCATGGTCTGTCTTGACCCCCCAGTTGTTCCTCCCAGTTTATCTGCACACAAGTGCTGACCTCCAGCCACCACCCTGCCATGTGTCCTCTCTGCCCTGGCTGCCCGTCTCCACCCCTCCTACCAGTCTGGATGGATGCTTCTTCTTTAACTCCTTGGTTGTTAGACTTCCATACAGTTCAATATTCTGGCAGTTCTGGTTATTTTCTGTTTTAAAATTTGTTGTTGTCCTTCTTTTGGTTGTCCAAGGAGGCAAAGTATATCTACCTATGCCTCCACCTTCTGTTTGTATCTTTTTAAAAAGTTGCCTTAAAGCCTTTTGAAGCAAGAATACAAAGAAAGTATAAATATATTCCTCAGAAATCCATTGCATTTTTGCCATTAGGATGGGGTTTCCCATCCTAAAGAAAAGCACAAATGCTTTTTTTTCCCATGAAGGAAAAACTGCATAATGCAAATCACCTAAAACGTTTTTGCATGAGAATCTAAATGGAATAATGTAAATGTATATTTTCTGTTGAAGAAAAATGTATATTTATACATAGTGCTTGCGTTAGCAGCACATATACTAAAATTGGAACTATATGGAGAAGATCAGCATGGTCTCTGTTAAGGGACAACACTCAAACTCACAAAATGTTTCAAATATTCAGATGTTGGTTAAAGAGTATAAATTCCCATCTATATGATTTGCAGACCTAATGTGTACGGCATGGTAACTATAGCCAGCAATACTGTGTTATATACCTGGTTTTTAAGACAGTAGGTCTGAAATGTTATCACAATACACACACACATATATATATATATATATATATATATATATATGTGTGTGTGTGTGTGTGTGTGTGTGTGTGAAGAAATGAAGGGGTTAACAAACCTTATTGTAGTAATCATTTTGCAAAATATACATGTATATATATATCATATTGTACAACTTAAATTTACAAATATTATATGATTGGGTTCAAGAAAAGTGGGATTTATGGCAGAAGGGAGGAATAAGAACATGGCACTCCTGACCTCAGCAAGCTCCATAAATAATTAGGAGACTGCTATGTGAAGTCCATCTGGGCAGACCTCTTCAGAAGCCTGGGATGGGCCATGTGGTCACACCATACCACCAGGGAGATGCTTAGAAACCCAGTTTCTTGCACACAGCAGAATCTTTACAAATACATGCTGAATAAATGGTAAAGATATGTTTAAAAAGTATAGCTACATGCTAACTCAGTTCATGGATAATCCTCAACTTAATGTAGATAGAGATGATTTAGCAGCACCAAAAGTGGATGCCATAAAGGGCTTTAGTCCTGTTAAACCTCTCAACAATACTTTGAGGTAAAGGTTTTTATCTCCACTTTTTTTTCAGAATCAGTTAGGAAAGGTTAAATAATTTGTACAAGACTACATAAGTGGTAAGTGAAAGACCAATTTAAGCCTAGAGTTGTCTAATTCTAAAAACAGACCATTCCCTCATTCTCTCCCAATATTCCCCCAAGCATTTCTAATGTTAAGGACTCAAATCTGAGGTTCCATCCTAGACTCACTGTATCTGAATGTCCAGGGAGGGACTTAGAAGCATATGTTTAACAAGAGATAAAATGATGATTATTATTAGAGGAGTTTAAGAAAACCACTCTATTGCATCAGGTGGGGACCCATATCTCCCTCTCAGTGATCAAAGAGAAGCCATCAGAAATTTGAAGCGATCAACTAAAAATAAGTCATGTCATTCTGGAATTCATCCCATTATAGTATATTATAGATTACAATATTTATTCTTCAGTTTGGTGATATAGCATAGTCTGATTTAAGGTTATCTGGATTCTAAAACTCCAAGACCATTTTAGAAAATTAAAAATGGGCCATAGTTTAAACCTCAGACTTTTCAGCTTTCCTCTCTGTCCCTCTTAGGTCCTCAGGAGCAGAAGTGAGTGAGAGTTCTGTTTCACTCCCCAGCAGCTTCCCTGGAGCAGAGGTTCCAGTCGTGCAGGGCCTGGAGGATCACTGGAGGGGGAACCATGGGCTGAGAGTCAGTCCTCATGCCTGGTTGCCCACCAGATGGCTTTCATTGGATGAGCAAGTTACCCAATCCAGGAAGTAGAAAAATTCAGCAGCGCTTGATTTGTTTTTCTTAGTTTCAGGTTTTCCCATGCCTGCTGAGCCAGCTAAGCCTGCAGCTTTAGTACCCATCATGACAGCAAACAACTTATTTTACAACCTAAATGCTTAATTAACTAAATGGAAAGCAAGGCAGTGACTCCTGCCATGGCTGGATTTAAGTCAAGCTGTGAAACTCCACAATGTGGCGGGAAGTACAGACGGAGGAGCTGAACTGAAACCTGAGGGGTGTGGACCAGAGCTTCTCAGCAGTTTTATTGTAAGTTATTCCCATTATCGCAGAGAGAAATCTGAGACATGGTTAGAGAAAATGTGGAGCTGATTACCCCCATTCTGAGCAAAGGTCTTTGTTTTAAGGAACTTGCTTTATATACCATTGCCAAGAAATGTTTTCAGTGATATTTCCAGGCATGATTTCCATAATACTAAATAATGACAACTAATACAAATACTAGTTTACAAATACTAGTTTACAAATAATAGTTTACAAATAATAGTTTAGTATGCTCCTATAGTTCAGTGTTCTTTATCTCATTTGCTCATCATAATAACTCTATGAGGGTGGTGCTCTTACTAACAGAATTTTAGAGATGAGGAAACATAACTTCCTCAGTGAAGTGATGTAACTGGCAGACAGTCTAGTCAGGAGCTGAAGGGTCATCACTAGACCATCTGCATCCCAGTGGAATCCGTGCTTTTAGACCACTCATTTTTCCAAAGACAAATTCTCATATTGATTAAAACATAAGACCCAATGATATGTTCATTGCTTAAAAATAGGTATCTACAACAAAAAAATCGCTAAAAATAAAAAATTTTTATTGTGGAAACTCATATAACAACAAGAAAAACCTTCATAAAGTTGGTAAAGTTGATATCATATAAAAGAGATTTTAAAGCCAAAATGGCTGAGGGAGTGTGCAAAGAGGCTCTTGATTATAATAAACAAAAAATGTATGAAATCAACAGTGAAGACATGGATTACCAAAGTTAGAAATGTGAAGAGAAATAGAATAAATAAATTAAAAAAACAATTGAAATGGGAAGTGTTATTCATTATCAGGCAAAGACAAAAATTAGACAGTCTTAAAAATTAAATAGATTTAGAAGATATTGAAGATGTGACAAAAATAGATACAAATTTGAAAAATAACAGAGGTTATGAATACAATTAATACAAATTATGAATATAATTAATAAGAAGCAGTAGACATTATTCAGCTCAATAACACATGGACTATCCATCTTTTTCAATGCACAGGACATTGGTACATATATACCAACTCTCAAATAAGGTGCCAAAAGTGACTCGAGAAGAAAACTATATAAATATACTTTCCCACCACAATGCAATAAAACTAAGTATTAATGGTATGCGTGAAAACCTGAAAGGAGCCCTGGGCAAACAGTGATCTAATCCACAGGCTCGGAGGCAGACAGCCCCAGGTTCGGATTGTAGCTCCATCCCTTACCGCTGTGTGACCTAGGCAATTGATTGACCTCTCTCTGAACCTTGGATTCTTCACCTAAAAATGTAGCTCTACTTTGCAAAGTTGTTATAAATATCAACTATAAGGTATGTAAAATAATATAATACTAAGACTTAAAAGAAGGCCAAAACCACAAATCATGCGATAAGAAGCCACGTCTATAATGTATACTCATATTTTATTTAATAGACAAAAATTTCTGATTTTTGTTGATTGAAAGCAAAAATCTAGAAAATATACACCTAAGTACTAATAGTGGTTATCTCTATGCACTGAGGTATCTGGTGATTTTTGTTACTTTGCCTTATTTTTCTACTATGAATATATAATAAGTATACAGTAAAACAATAATAAATGTGAAAACACATATAAACTTCTTTAGAACATAATATAAAAATATAAATATTAATATACTGAGTGCCCTATAGGTGGTGGTTGCTATAAACAAGTAACCGTTTCAGTTGTCACCACTGTCATCATTGTTATTGCAGATCCTAAAATACTCTCAGTCTCGCTTCCTTTCTCTGTGTGTGTCTGTGTTTGTGTATGATACACAGTATATATATGTGTTAAAAATAAATATACAACCCTGGCTGATGTGGCTCAATGGACTGAACGTGAGCTTGTGAACCAAAGGGTTGCTGGTTCGGTTCCCAGTCACAGCACATGCCTGGGTTGCAGGACAGGTCCCCAGTGAGGAGCACGTGAGAGGCAAACACACATTGATGTCTCTCTCCCTCTCTTTCTCCTTCCCTTCCCCTCTCTCTAAAAATAACTAAATAAAATCTTTTAAAAAACATAAAATAAATATAAATATAGATTTAAATTTATTTTAATTTAAATTGGTTATAAAGTTAAATATAAATTATACAAACATTTATATAAATATATAGTATAGTATATATAAAACACAACATTGGGATACCTGACAATTTAAATACGAATTATGGAATTAGATAATCATATCAAAATAAACTCTTCCAATTTTCATAACTTAAATTTCCTGATTTTTATAAGAGAAATTATCTTAGGAAATATACATTGAAGTATTTAGGTAGGTAGGTATGTATATCTGCAACTTATTCTCAACAGTTCAGAAAAAAATTCATGGAAAGAGAGAGAATGAGTGATGTAGTAATCAGGGAAAACTAGAAACACACAAACTATAACCAGATGGTGATTCTGGGTAAAGGCTGTACAAGAGTTCCCCATACTAGTTTTTTAATGTATTTGTCATTTTAAAATAATATAAAAATGAGCATTTACAACCACCAGAAACAAATAAATGGGTGACAACTTCTAACAACAGCAACAAAAATTCTCCTAAGCAACAGAGCTAAGTAGGAAATAAAGAACATGATAATTACTCTGGAATATTATAAAATTGAAAACATCACTTAGTAAAAGTGAGGAGTGTGTGAACAAATCAGGGCCTAAAGGTAAAGATGTAGATGCATTTTAGAAATACAAAATAAGTAAACTAAGTGCTTGATTTAAAATCTTATAAAAAGAAGAGAACCAACATAAGGGAAAATAATAAAGATGAAGAACAGAAATAAATAAACTGGAAAACAGAAAGTCAGTGGCCATAAATAAATTTAAACACTCATTTTCTGAGAAGATTACAAGATATATTAAACCCCTTGGAAATATAATAAATAAATGAAATAGTATAAATCAACAAAATTAAAAACCAGACTGGTAATTTAACAATTGATATAAAGGGCTTTAAAGCATAAATGATTATAATGCACAATTTATGATAATCAATTCAAAATATTTAGCCAAATGGGCAATACAAAATATAAACTATCAAGCTGGCAAAACAAGATGTAGAAAACATGAACAATATGATGAAGGAGAAGAAAGAAATTGAGAAAGTTATTAAAGAAATACCTCATCTACCAAAACAAATATGATGTAAACAAATTTACTGAATATTTCCATGTATTCAAGAAACAAATGTTTTCATATCATGTAATCAGTTCCAAATAATGAAAAAAGCAAGACATGATACCCAGTTCGTCCTGAGAGATAAGTATTATGCTTGTCCACAAATCTGTGAAAAATACCACACACGCACACAACCCCCTTAGGATGGCAAAGGTGCACACGTGCCAATTCCAATAAAACTGGTTTAAAACATTACAACCTGGATCTGGCACACAGTAGATTTTCCAAAAACTACTTTTTGGATAAATTAATGAATAAATGTATGGGTGCATGAACAAAGAAATTAATGTAGTCAACTACCAATGTCTACTGAGGGCCTGAGAACAAGAGTGTCTTATGCACACCATCCATTTGCTAACTTTTATTAATTACTTTATCTAAGTCAGGCCCCATAAACATACGCAGAAAAATCATTTCAAATGAGCTCGAATGCAGCTGGAATAAGAGTGTGTGGTGACCAATGAAGATAACTTCTAAGAAAGTTGGAAGATTATGACCAATTACAGAACACCTTTTAAAAAGAACTGCCAATGGGAGCAGGTAATTCTTAAAAGGAGAATTGAAGAAATGAAGACACAAAGGATTTAAGGGTGACAGAATATCCCAAAATGTGCCACTTTAGCATAAGGATGACTTTGAGCTAAAAAGCACTTGAACAAAGGAGATTTAAAGAAGGTATTCTAATCTCCCCTTTTCTTCCAAAAACAGAAGATAAAAATTAATTCCCATGTGAAAGATGCCCTCCCAGTACTGGGGCAGGGCTTGGTGGTGGGAGGAGGAAGAATCATTCTTCAGTGAAGAATAAAAGCTGAAAGAATTCTGTACAAACAGAACTTGTTAAAATAATTCTTGTCTTCCTTTACCCTCCCTACATCGTTTAGTTACTTTTCCACAATGTTCTCTTTGTTCAACCTAGTATAAAAACATGTAGGTTTTGGCATTTCTTTGGGTCTTCATTTCCTTAAGAGGTCTCCTGTGTCATACAAAACATATCAATTTGTATGCTTTTCTCCTATTAGTCTGTCTTATGTCAGTTTAGTTCTCAGTCCCAGCCAAAAAAAGCCCTAAGAGGTGAAGTTTTGCCTTCTCTGGAAGACTGTTCTTGACAGAAAAGACTGATGAATCTGACTGCATGAAAATGTAAAGCTCTGCTCAACAGGAAACAGACAAAATGCAAACTGAGAAAGGATATTTGCAACAGATGGAATCATACGGAATTAAAATCAGTAAGAAAAACATTAATGAAATAATAGAAAGATGGGCAAAATGTCAGAAACGAGCAATTCATAGTAGAGGAAATTTGACAGACCAATGGCATACCAGTAATTAAAGAGATAAAAATTAAGACAATGTGATGCCATTTTACATCCATTGAACAGGTGAAAGAGAAATAATCTGACACTATCAGGCACTGGTGACAATGTGGAAGAACTAGAGGAACATTCACATTTTGATGAGGACGTGCTCACTGGTATAACCATTTTAGAGGATAAATTGTCAACATCTAGGAACACTGAAAAGACATATATGTTACAACCCAGCAATTTCTCTTCTAAAAATAAACTCTAGAAGTTCTCACTTGTGGACAATGCCAGTGCATTGCAACATTGTTTGTAATAGCAAAAAACAAACAAACAAAAAAGTAAGCCACACAAATGATCAATAGGAACAAATTGTGATATATTCTCACAAAGGGATCGTTTACAGCAGTCTCATCAATAGAGATAAACCTTTAAAATATAAGGCTGAGTAGAAAAAAACAAGCTGCAGGTAAGTAGAGTAAAAAACAATGGTAAATATCCAAAATAATGCTGTATGTGTTATAGCTCCACACACATGATGCAAACACAGACACAGATGGGAATGAGAGGCACCAAACTCAGGGTGGGGTTGCCTCCAAAGAGGGAAAATGTGTGATTGGGTTGGAAACAGGTACACAGGTATACAGGTATTCTATTTCTTAACAAAAATAGGAAACATATATGGCAAAATTTTAGGATTTGATGGATCTGAGTAGTGGGAGGGAATATAAATATTCATTACACTGTGTATCTGAAATCATTAAAAGTTTTTTAAATGAGCACTTCAATTTTAAAATATATTTAAAAATACAAAAATATATAAACTAATATATAAGACATAAAACCTCATTAATAAGTTATTTTTAAAAGAGAAAATAGTTTTTAAATAGGAGTGGTGGTAATTCAACTTTAACTCACTAGTAAAAGTAAAATAAAATTAAGTATACATATACCATTTTGGCTTATCAATGGAAGATAAAATTGCAAAAATGTTAATAGCTAATGTAACATGGGGAGTGGGAGAAAGGGGAGAGCACATCTATTCATGTTTGATGGGAACTTAAAGTGATAGAAATTTACTTAATTTGGTAATATATGTAAAAAGGCAAATTTATTTATTTAGTTAGTTAGGTAGGTAGTTATAACCTTTACCTCAGCAATTCTACTTTAAGAAATTTAAGCAAAGAGCCCTGGCTGGTGTGGCTCAGTGGGCTGAGTGTGGGCTGCAAACCAAAGGGTCACCGGTTCGATTCCCAGTCGGGGCACATGCCTGGGTTGCAGGCCAGGTAGGGGCCACTTGAGAGTCAACCACACATTGATGTTTCTCTCCCTCTCTTTCTCCCTCCCTTCCCCTCTCTCTAAAAATAAAAAAAATAAAATCTTTAAAAAAAAGGAAATTTAAGCAAAGAAAATTATCAGAAATGTGCACCAAGATTTATGCTTAAGTGTGTTTATAGCAGCATTGTTCATATGGTGATATCTTAGATCTATTAAAGTTAATAAAAAATAGGGAATTAAATCAATTGTGGTCCCTCTGTAAACATAATACTCTAAAGCTATTTTGAATAATATTTTAAAAGAGTAATGCCACTGAAATATGTCCTTAATACATTGTTAAGACAGGTTATTAAAGAGTTTGTACAGTATGTTTGATTGTATTTTTAAAAAATAAATATATAGCGCTGACCGGGTGGCTCAGTTGGTTGGAGTGTCATCCTATACATCAAAAGTTGTGGGTTCCGTCCTGGTGGGGGCACGTGTGGGAGGCAGCTGACCCATGTTTGTCTCTCTCTATGAATCAATGAACATATCCTTGGGTGAGGATTTTTTTTTTAATTTTAAATATATGGGCAGGAAAAATAATCTGGAGGTATCCACATCAAAATCTCAACAGTGGTTATCTGAGTGGTAAAATCCTGGATATTCTTCAACATGTTTTTTTTTATTTTAATTAAATTTATTGAGGTAACATTAATGTGGGTTTTTTTTTCCTTTTGCTCTTCTTTTTCTTGTTTTTGTTAATAAACAAGTATTGATTTTATCATAGAAAAGTTATTAAAAAGAAAACATTCACCAAAATAAGCTTTGGTTGATTAAAAATTTAAATATAAAATCTAATTATGGAGGAACTGGCAAAGGATTGAAAAAAAGGTGTTTACAACTCTCTGAGAGAATTATAACTTTCTTTTGGCTTTGAAACAATTGAAGTGATTACACCATAAAATTTGCACTACTAAAAAGATCTTAAAAGAGGGAAAATATTTCTATCAAACATTACAAAAAAGGTCTATCATAAATAGCTAATTTGAATTTGTACAATAAATGTCAAGATTCCAGAAGATAAATAGGTAAAAGACAGAACCATTCCCCTAAGAGAAATACAATTAGTAGACAAACAGAGTGGGAAAATGTTAATTCTCTCTAAAAATCAAAGACATGTAAATGAAGCAGCCTGAAGACAATCTACATATTCTAAAAGAACAAAAAAAAAAACAGTTGAATGCTAATATCCAATGCTGGTGAAGCTGCCCAGATATTGACTCATGCATTCATTTACAACCATATCACTCCCACCCTTTAGGCAGAAATGTTACCGTTAAGAATTTATTCTTAAGAAATAATTTGGCAAAAGCAGAATAGTCCCTCCTCATCTCTTTGACTTCGAAATGTTGGAACGCCTAGGGCTCAGCCCTTCAGCACTGCTTCTTTTCCACCCACATGCACTGTTTGGAAGATCTCACCTATGAACCCAGACCTCGCCCCTCAGGAGTCCCCAGGGAGAAAGCAGACCAGAAGAGAGATTTTTCTCTCTCCTGGGGTCAGAGGTGAGGTTGGGGGTGAGGTGGATCTTGAGGGCAGTTCAAAGGCTCTGAACTCAGTCGAAGGAGCAATGAAGACAAGAGGACTGGGCAAAGAGTGTCAGAGAGACACCTAAAGTGAGCTAGCTGCATCATAAAATTAATCTCTTACGCTAGCCAAACATCCCAGGCTTTATCTGCTAGGGAGTATCTGTGAGGTTCCCAGCAATTCCCTAACTGCAGTAACCCTCAGCTCACCTGCAGAGCACCAGGCCTCAGCTGCCCTCGCCACCCCCAACCCCAGCCTCCAAAGTCCAAGGGAATTATTTTGGTGAGGCAGTCCACTCATGTATTGGCCTCCTTACTGAAGCCTGTCACCCACCTAGAGTGGGCACCCCGGCACTCCCTCCACGCCTCCTGGGACAGCTCTGCCTGCTGGGAGCCACCCAGGCCCCTGTGGTGACAGTCAGGCCAGTCCTGTTCTGAGGTCAGGAAGCAGAATTGCTAGGGACCCTCAAGTCTCTCACACCCTCTCTGTTCCACATTCATCATCCACTAAGAGTCCCAGTCTGGGGTGTCTCCTTCATGTGGGTCCTTGTTTTGCTCAAGGACGCTTGCACATTGACCGTATTTCAGTCTCATGACCTCATGAGGTCTGTATCACAGGTTTCCTCATCCCCATTGTTTAGAGGTTAAGGTTCACCCAAGGCAGAGTTGGGCTCAAACCCCGCACCTTTTGTCCTCAAATCCATGTCTCTCTCTGTGGCACTAAGTTTGGCCAAGACTGTGTGTCACCAAACATGTTAACAGCCTACCACTTCCTTCCTTGTTTATACATTAACTAGGGAAAATGGACAAGGGAAGTTATTTTTTTAACAAGGGCTAAGACAAGCAGTTTTGCTCCATAGATGATATGAGTGCAGAAGGAGTCTCCAGCGGCAGGGAGCCCTCTGGAGATTTGTGTTCTCGTACTGGCTTCAAGATCCCAATTACACGCCTGACCACTGAGATCTCATCACTGTTGTTCCCTAAGGCATCAAAAGGACAGCTCGCTCTCCCAAGAGCCCCCCAAGAGTCCTCTGGTAGCCTGACATATTAGGTGATCGGAGCGGAACTGTGGAGTAAAAAATGGCTCCCCCCAGGGTGTCACTCCAGTGGCCATACATTTATTTAAAAGAAGCCTAAACACAGCAATATTTTTGTCCTTCACTCCCTGAACTTTGCCTAGAAGTAAATAAAGCTGGCATGAACAGAACAAACTCTTGCTCCTCCCCTGCAGAATGCATACGGTCAGCTCAGGAAAGGGGAAGAACGCCTGTGGGGTTCCCCTGAATAATTGACAGTTTCTCAGGGCACTAGAACTGAAACTGGGGCTGATGGGGTCAACTCCATGCAGGCGTCCTGCCCCGGATCCACGCAGGAATTCCTCTTTGAGGTGGAAGAGATCCCCCTCCACTAGACCGAAAGGGAAAAGGCAAACTTCCTGAGCGCCCGTTTGCACCAGCTACCCTAGGCAGGGTTGTGTGGGCCATTTTCTCTAGTGCTCAGTACACTCTGCCCACCAGCAGCACACAGACTCTCTGGCCCTCGGACCTGGACCCTGGGGTCTGAGGAGTGTCATTACAGATAGACTCATCACCAAGTTCCCAGTCCTGACTCTCACTGTCACCTCTCCAGGCCACCCCCTGAAAGGAACCCCTTGGAGGGCCTTTCCCACCCTAGAGCCTGTTTTCTCAGGCCTGCAAAAAGGAACCACGTTTTAAATTTAAACTCAGGGTTAGATGGTCCAAGACAGGTAATGGGAATGGAAGGAAGGAAGGAAGGAAGGAAGGAAGGAAGGAAGGAAGGAAGGAAGGAAGGGAGGGAGGAAGGAAAGAAGGGAGGGAGGGAGGGAGGGAGGATAATATTTTGGGGTAGGGGTGCTTTGTTTTTCAACTAGAAAGGAATATATAACAATTTATACAGTTAATTTCAAAATCAAGAACAGGAAACAGACTTATCTATACCTTAAAAAAAACAAAACACTATTGTAGGGGAGGAAAACTTTTCTCTTCTTCCTTTCTAGGTTCTTTAGCTGGCCTAATAATTAAATTGACATAAGACAGAGTAAGGAAGAAAAACAAATTTAATGTCATATGAACAGGAGCCCCACAAAGAACGCCTGAGAGGCTCCCAGCAGGTTGGTCAATTGGGGCTTATATACCATCCTGAGTAAGGGGGAGGTAAGAATGTGGGACCTCAGAGGAGAGGAAAACAAGTCACAGGAAGATGGAAAGGGCAAATGTTTGGCAAACAAATGTTTGCAGATAAGTCCTTTTGGTGTAAAAATTTATCTCTGGTTATAGCTCTCTTCCTGGCATTAGGTCCCTGTCTAAATTTGTTCAGGTAGTTAAGGGCCAGGTAAAAGACTCTTCTTGAGTCTATTGGGTCTTGATTATCTTTTAGTTCCAAATAATCCACATGCCAAAGCAGCAATTTCTGGGACAGCCTGCCCCAACCCCATTACTATAAATAGTTCCCCTACTCGTCATTATAGTCAGTTAAGTGGGCAGAGAAAGAGAGGAGGAACATGTAAGGAGAAATAAAAAGCACAAAAGATTATAATCAATAAAAATAATAATAGCTGACATGTAATGTGCTAAGCACAGTCAGTGTATTTCCTCATTTATTCTCTGCTCAGATCCTATGAAGTAAATACCCCTGTTTTAAAGTGGGGAAACTGAGGCTCAAAGATTTTAAATAATTTGCCCACTATAGAGCTAAAAAGAGAGAAGCCAGCCTGGAAATCTAGTTCTGTTATCAAAGACTCCACTCAGGAGACAGAGATACTAAAAGAGACAGTCTTTCCTTGGGAAGGAACCTTACCCTATTATCTTTAGAATTCTGTAGCTAACTACTTTCCTTTATCATTTCTTAACCATAAGAATTAGAGCAGAAATTCTGTGCTTCAGTGGAAAACTAGCATTGTCTGACACACAGCACGGACTCCTGAGTTATCGGATGCTAGTGTTCATTGCCCTTGAGGCATTTTACAACTCTGTACCTTGCAGGCAACTAATAGCAAGGCAAAATGCAAATTCTGTCCTGTCCTGTAGAGGCTGGATTGACTTCCCTTTCACACTGTGGAAAGAGGTATTTGTGTTCTCATTTGCACATTTTAACATTCCCTTACTCATATAAATTTGTGGAAGTTTTTGGCCTCTCCTTTGAACTGGTTATAACACTCTTACCAACTTCTTTATTAATGAGTTAAATAAAATACTACATGTTTATTTTTATATCTGCATGACAGTCATGACTTTACCTTTTTAAATATATTATCTTTTTTAAATATTTTATTTATTTATTTTTAGAGAAGGAAGGGAGGGAGAAAGAGAGAGAGAGAGAAACATCAATGTACGGTTGCTGGGGCCTGTGGCCTGCAATCCAGGCATGTGTCCTGACTGGGAATCGAACCTGCGATGCTTTGGTTCACAGCCTGAGCTCAATCCACTGAGCGACGCCAGCCAGGTTAAATATAATTATCTTTTAATAGAATTATCAAAGCATATCAAAACATCTCATTGGTGCTTTCTGGAGGACCCTGGGCATGATCTAAGCCAAATGGTTTCCAGAGAAACTGGGTGACTGAGGACGGTGTATAAATTGGGTCTTTCACAGCATAGTCTAACGTGGCAATTTCTTGTCAAACATGGTGTTTGGTTTATGACAAAGTTTGATGGGCAAAGGTTTCAGTCCCCTCGTCTTGGCTGGCCTTTTTTTTTTTACTGTTGATCAGAGAAAATCAACCTGTATGTAAATTCTACCGTCCCATAACACCTCCACGATGCATATCTTCTGCTGTGTGTCACAGGCTGTTTCAAGCTATCTCCACAAAATAGCTGAGAAAGAATTTCAGAATATCTGTTTTGAAATAATAATAATAAACACATGATCTATGTCATTATCTGCAATGCAGGAGCACAACTCAGTGGCATTTTTTAAACATTAGACACACAAAGATCTCGCAGCCAATTCCTACCTCCCTTGGCACAACTAATTTTTGTTGTATGGGCTTTGAGTCAGATAAACATAATTCAAATCCTTTTTCATCTCTTGGTAGAATGTGGGTTTGAGCAACTTAGTAACTTCCCTAAGCCTTGGTTTTCTTTTCTGTACATAGGGAATAATCATACCTGACTCGCAGTATCACCAGATTGGTTCCAAACCAGGGCAGACCCTGCCCCAGCACAGTCCAAGACCTCCAGGCTCTTGACTCATGCAGGAAAAAATTCAAGAGCAAGTCCAAGTGAGTATGAAAGCAAGTTTTTTTTTTTAGGTAGAAAAAGAAAGAGGCCAAACTTGGGTTCCTGGAGATAGAATCAGGGGGTAAGCCCAGGACTGGCTATTGTCACCTACTGCTCCCCTGGCTGCAAGTCTCACAGGGTGCCACTGTGAAAGAAGTGAAAGTACACGTCCGTGGATGCAGGTGAACTTACAGGATAGTCACACACTGGATCAGTCAGTTCTTGGGATTTTATGTGTTCCCCATGTTGGGTTGTTCCTGAACATTGTGGTGTCCAATTCTGTGTCTGTCTTCTGGTTGGGAGGGGGTCTTGTTTCTAACATGGGTCATTCCAGAAGTGTCATGGTATTCATTCTCCTTGGCCCCCCTTCCACTTGTGGTACCAATTTTCATTATAATGATGGTATAATGAGCTTTGGGGTAATTTTTTAGTCAATTTTTTCTTTGTCTTGGATTGATCTGGTTTCAGCCAGTTTTTGGTGTTGCCTTCTGCATCCTCCACAGGAATGTCCTGCCATAAACTGTTTCTCTTTGATCATGTGTGGAGGTGGGGGCTCTGGCAAGAGGACCTACAGGCTTACAGACTTGTGTTATCCATTTCTACTTCTGCATTTCTCTTGTTGAGAGCTTTCCTAACTTTTTTCCATCCTGCCTCAACAGGATTGTTCCTGTTTCAGTGAGATCATATGGAGAGTTTGGGATCTTTGGGATTCTGCCCCTGAACTGTTAACCTTTGACTTCTGGGCCTTCATAGGAATCAATGAGTAACCATGTCAACAAGATATCCTGTCAGTGGAAAAATGATGAGTCATCAGCAGCACTTGAAGCAGATCTTTGGGAACTGCACCTGATTTCTTGCAGCCAAGGAACTTCATTAGCTAACCCCAGAAAACTTTTGTGAGATGAGTTATGTGACATGGTGTGAATACCAGCTGCTATCGAGAGGCTTGGGCCATTTCAATCTCAGCAATGCTCCAGCACTGCCTCATACCCAGGATGAGGATGGTGACCTTGGGTATTCCATAGTCAGAAACACTAGAACCCAGCAAGAGAGCCAGCATGCTGATGGCCCACCTGCCCAAACTCTGTTCTTGGTTTACTGCAATCAGCCAATTTAGTTTGTGGCTTGATTGATCTCTTTGAGGACCCTAGCATGATCACTTCTCAACAAGTCTAACCAACACCCCAAGCAGCTGGATAATGCAAACACAGAATCTAGTCTATGTCCACCCTCTTTCTTATAGAGTAGAAAACTCTTAGAAAACTTTAAGGATACAAAAATATTCAATGTCTATTTGGTTGTCCAAAACCAACTTAAAATTTTACTTCCTTTTGTTTCCAAACATAATGCAGAGAAAAAAGTCTTCCATTCTTTTGGGACTACTAAAATCACAAAATGCATTATTGGTTCCAGAGTAGCTAGTCACAAAAAAAGATTGCTCTAGTTTCTGTGGGGATTTTTTATTTGTTGGTTTGGTGTTTTCAGTTGTTCCACAAACCAGCAGCTGAAATTCTGATGGGATATGTAAATGGGCCAGCACAGAGCAGAAACTATAAAAATGAGTATAGAACAAGATCTCAGCTTTTCACTCCATAGGTACTTGGCTTTTTACTTTAGACTTGGGGAATAAGAGAGCAATAGAGCTTAGAGGGACTTCATAGCCCTTATATCCAATATACCCAATATACATTGATTAAACATATGACTTTGGACAAGGACTCTCCAAACCTCAATTTTCTCACCTGTAAAAGTAATTCCTAACTCACTTGTTACAAAAATCAAATGAGCTTTCATTGTGCCAAAAGTTATAAGTGCTTTCTTTGTGATCATGTTTAGTCCTCCCAATTCCACTTTACAGATGAGAAAACTGAGGCAGGGAGAGGTTATATAATTAGCTCAAGTTCACATAATCAGTGATACAGAGCTGATACAAAAGGCAATCTGCAAAGGCTTATCAATGAGGTGTGATAATCTTGAATGAATAAATACCTACTTGAAATGCTTGAAACACTTCATTCTTTCTATCTAAAACGTCATCCGCAGCCTTGTTTTAAACTTTCACTTGTGTACAGGTCTTTAAAAATATAGATAAGGGAAAGGTTAAACTCCAGGCCAACCCCTTTCCAGGTGAGGACATGTTTGAAGCTAAGTTGAACTAAGGAAATGTCCCGACTTGTTTTGTCATATGCACACACAGATCGATTTGTGACTCAATAACAACTTGGTCATTTTCCTAATAGCAGCCTTGCCCCAAGGAGAAATAAGAGGCAGTAGTTATTTTGTAATAACAACGATCCTGAAAACTTTATAAATTTTATCTTGCAAGTGGAGGAGGATTGAGATGTAGGAGAGAAAGCCCAGTACAGTCCCAGGAAAGCAGATATGTAGAGATTCAGGATTTGTGGTTGAGAAAACCGACCCTGGGCTCAGGTGGTCCTCATTTCCCCTCTCTCAGCCTTTTACTAGTGAGATATGATTTTTCTCTCAGTTTTTAGTCTCTGAAATTCTCAGCTGTAAAATTATGGAAATAATAATGCCAATCAAAAAATTATTGTTTTGATTACTCTTTTTTCAGCACTCCAGCCCGAGGCTGCTCTTCTCAGGAATCTCTAGTTTCTGAGGATGAAAGCAAACAAATCTGGTTTCAAATATAAAACTCTGTTCCTCTCATCAGTGAACTTCACCTTGATCTCTGGCTTTTCCTTTCCTGGGCCTTGCTCTCTTTACCTTTGTAAAATATTTACTTCTTTTCTCCTGATTAACTTTCTTATCACCATTACACTAAAAGAAAAGGTTACATTCAGGTCATCAAATGCCAGTCTCTTGAAATCTCTATTTCTTTAAGGAGCTCTTCAAAGTAAAAGAGAACAAAAACTGGACAATTTTTAAGAATCTAACTACAATACCAGTATTACTTTAGACTGAGCATTGAAGATGAGAGAAACCACTGGGCAGTGCTACCATGGGCAATGCTGATACCTCTGCTGGGGGGTCCAGGCTCCATGGACTCAAGCCTGCCTCCTTTCCAGCCCTGGAGAAATGAAGGGTCCTCCATAACTACTGGGCTTTCTTTGGTGTGGAAATGACAAAAGATCTCACTAATGGATCTATTGACTGTTCCAAAGTATTGGTGGAGTCAACCAAGCTGCAGCCAAGTCATGAAGACTTGGGGGCATTCTATTCCTCCATGGCAGAGTCTTCACACCTTTTTAATGGAGTGCCCTTATCAGTGTAAAAACATTGTGAGTGTCCTTTCCAAAACATAGGGATATTTATTTGCTTATAAACTATATAGTACTAACATATTGCATCATATTATATACAAATTATGAACATTATAAATACACAAACAAAATCTTCCAAGGTGATGTCTTAGTCTGTTTGGGCAGCTGTGTGCTTATAAACAACAGAAATTTCTTTCTCAAGGCTCTGGTGTCTGATGGGCCTCATGAATGGCCATGTTCTCATTGTAACTTTGTGGAGGAAAGGGCAAGTGCTCTTCACGGGGTCCCTTTTATAAGGGTACTAATCCCATTCATGAGGGTTTTGCTCTCATGACCTTATCATCTCCCAAAGTTCCCACTTCCAAACACCATCACCTTGGGGCTTATGATTCAATATATGAATTTTAGAGGAGACACAAGCATTTAGCCTATAGCCAGTGACAAAGGAAAATCTATTGTTTTCTTTTCATATCCCAATAGATCTCTCAAGCACTGCTCTGAGGCAATGGTTCTCAAACTTCAGGTGACTAAAACATCCTAGAGAACTTGTTTAAAATGAAGGTTCTCCAGGCCCCAACCCTGGAAGTTTTTATTCAGTTGTTCTTGGGATAGGCCCATAGCTCCTCCTTTTTCTGAGCTCTTAGCTGACTCCAATTCCAATGCTCAATAAGATTTTGGAACCACTGGTCCAGATCCTTCTGTTTTCCTAAACTTTTCATTTTCTGCTTAAATTTGATCACTGTGGTCCTGTTGTTATCTACCACCTGGACACCCTCTTGATCCCCAAGGTGAATTAAAAACAATAAAAATAATTATTGTAGCTGCCATTTATTATTCCCTCCTTGCCAGAATTGCTAAGGGCTTTACCTCTTTAAGTTATGTCCTTTTGATGCGTGGGTCACCGGCCAGCAGTGATCACGGAACGCTGCGGATGGCTCAATGAAAATACACGAGAAAAAACATGCACAGAGACAGACTAGTTTCTGTGGAGGAGTAGGGACACAATGGCAACCCCCTCTAGTGGGGAGTGCGCCGATTTACCGTCCAAACCTGCTTTTATTGGGCTCGTTTTGCATAATAATTCAGGTAAAGTACATTACTCATTAGGGGGAAGTAAGGAACAATAGATAACAAGGAACTCTGCCAGTCTATTTTGAGTCGGGGTCAAAGAGCTGTAAGACTTTGAGGAACAAACTAACTTCCTCCTTGGACCCTTCTCATTCAACTGAGAGAATTCTAAACAAAGGAGGTTTCACAGTAATTTACATGTTCTTTCTTAGGCCTGATCACCAGGGGAATCCGCCCTTTTCAGCACAGAGCTGCACCACCCTGTCATTGTTTCAGGCTTGGGTGGAGCAAGGGAACTAAGGCAACCAAGAGATAAGTAGATTCTCTCCCAGACGATGAGAACTCAGGCTATGTCAAAGCCAAGGAGCGAAGGTCCATCACCCCCTTTTGCTGGAGCCCCCAAAGTCCTTCTTTTGGGGGCCTCCCACGTGATCATGCCTGTCTTAGGTCATTCCCCCTTGGGGAATCTTACCCGTCTTTGGCTAACCGACCAAGCTTTGGGGTTCAGTTATGAATGAAGCAGCACTCCTGCCAGAGAGATAAGCTTTTGTCTCCTTGCTGGCTTACAGTTCCAAGGGCGTTCCCTTAGCCTTAGCCTAGGTGGGGGTTACAGCTTCTGATACCAGGCAGGGCAGTTCCCAACATCCTTTAACCTGATCAGGTAGCTATTATTAGTCCCATTATACAGATGGAGAAAAGTCAATTTCAGAACATGAATGTCTTGCCCTAGGTCACCCAGTTAGTAAGTGATAGGCCAGGCATTTGAACCTAGATCTGTCTGATTTCAAAGCCTGGACTCCTGACCACTAAGCCTATTTTCTCCAAAATAAGTCAATATAATTCATTGAATCTCTGCTCTGTGAACCAAGCATTTGGCTGGGCACTTCACATACAAATCTTTAATTCTCAGGATATACCTGAAGTTATGGAGGTGTGAATCTCAGTTCGCAAAATCTTGTGAGGGAGATTTTCTTTAACCCATCTGAACTACAAGTCCAAACTCCTTTTCAGACCCTCCTGGATTTTTCTCTCCACCCCCGACTCCTGTTATGCCATAGTTCTGGATCAGACACAATAATCAGGCCTGGGGGGCAGGAGGGAGTGAGCACCTGGTCTTCTGTCATCAGTCCCCACAGGTGGCCACTGAGAGACCTGTCGTGCCCATCGACATGGCCTGCTGTCACTGGAGGCTCACTGCTGCTTCCACCCCATGCAAGGCACAGGGGCATCTTTTGTCCACCTGCCAACACACACACAGTCATTTCCTCTCTGGTTCTTACCAACTTCTAGCAGAGTTCCTGGGAAGCACAGGACTGTCCCCTCTGTGCTCATGGACAAATCTCCCCCTCTGCCACCCACTTGCAAAGCCCAAGAGACTCTCTTTCTAGTGATGGGAAGGTGTTTAGCCATTTACTTGCCTTTGTTGGTTAAATGTACTTGCCCTAGCTTCTAAGTTTTAAGAAGACAAAAGATTCGTAGACTTCTCTCTAATTTCTCCTTCTTAAGTGAGAGGGAGAACAAAGAAGAGATGAAAGAAAAATACTATCAAGTTGATACCTCAAAATACTGTTTCCAGCTCACACTATCCCATTTTACAGGTGAGGAGCTGGACCTCACTGAAGTTAAATAGCATTTTGCACCCTATTAGATGGTAGGCCCACGGTGCTGGAGGCACTCGGATGCACTGTGTCTTCGTGAGTTAATCGGCAGGGGAGGGCGGGGATCCTGGCACTACCCAGAGGACATGAGATGGGCCCAAGGGAGAGGAGGCCAAGGTGCATAGTCAGCTGATTTTAGGTTCCAGGTTTCTGGGAAATAAGAAGTGAAATGTAACCTTCAGATCCTGCTTAACTGTGCAGGGTAGGAACAGAGCCAGCCAGAGAGCCAGGGCAGAAACCTCTGCTCAGAAATTGTGCATCTTAGTGGGTGGTCCCCAAGCTGCAGCCCTCTGGGAGGCGGTGCAGCCACAAGACAGCACAGTGTTAGGATTTGGCCTAGGGCCAATCTGCCCCAACCTGCTGCTGGCTTCAGAGCATCCTGTCTGTCAGCTTCAGGTGGGCAATGATCACCGACTCATCTAACTGCCTATCCAACATTTCCATTTGGATGTCTGAGAAACATATCAAATTCCACATGGTCAGAACTGAATTCCTAATCTTCTCCCCAAAACCCGCTCCACTCACTGCCTTCCCCATATCAGCTGGTATCAATCCCATTGTCTCATTGCTCAAGCCAAAATCCTTGAAGTCATCCTCCACTTTTCTTTTTCTCCCACATCCCACATCCCACATCCCAATAGTCAGGAAATCCTACTGCATTTACCTTCAGCCTATATCCAGTAGCCACCCACCACTCCCCAATTCCACTGTTACCGCGCTGAACCAAAACACCCTCACCTCTTGCTGGATCACTGCAGTAGCCTCCTAACAGATCTCTCTACGTGCATCCTTGATCACTAAAAATCTGTTTCTCATTTTGCAAACCAGAATGATCTCTTTAAAATATAATACAAGTCAGGTCAAGCTTCTTCTCAGAATGGTTCCCATGTTTCATAGTGTAAAAGCCAGAGTCTTTACAATGACATTTCCCTAACCACTGGTCTTGTCGCTGTTCCTGGAACATACCAGGCATGTTTCTACCTCAAGGCATTTGTGCAGGATGCACTGACCGTTCCAGCTGCCTGGACTCTCTTCCCCAAGATGTCTACAGAGGCAGCTCACTAAAACCCAAACTTCACCTTCCAAACAAGGCTCACCCTGACCATTCTGTTTAAAATCACTACCTTCTCCCACCCCCTTAACTCTGCTATATTTCTTTTTCCATAGTTCTCATTGCATTCTACCAATCTACATATACCTCTTATTTATTATGTATATTGTCTATAATTTGACTCCTTCCACCCAGAACAGTACATAAGCTTCACAAGGACTGGAATCTTGGTCTGTTTTGTTTGCATGTATATCCAAAGTGTCTAGAACAGTGCCTGACATACAGGAGGTATGCAAAAAAAAATGTTGAACAAATTAATAAAGTTAAAATCAAACTAAAGACTCAAGGACTATTATAAGAGTCGCACATAGTGGCATTCCCCCGCCTGGTTTTGCCTAGTGCCCTCACTTCTCCATCCTCTTCACAGCTGGAGCATGAATTAGCACAGAGGAGTACAGATGTGATTACTCTAGGGTTATCTCTCTACAGGGTCTCAGCAAAAGCATCCAGTTCTGCCTCTTTGCTCCTTCTTACACTGAGGTTAGAGGTTTTCCACCCCTTTCAGTTTTAGAAATACTGCTCCACCCCTCTTTGGCCACGGTCACCAGCAAGTTTGCTGAATTCAACAGGAAACAGAGCATCTGGGAGCTCTCCACACAGCAAAGCCCTTTGCTTTTTCTTCGGGCCTAACCTGCAATTTAAAATACCACGGCCATGGGCCTGCAGCCCCTTTGCAGTCCTGTCAGGGGAACTTAGGCAACAGTGTAGGAGCCACCTACCCTGACCTTTGACAGGGTTTCCAAACACAGCACGTTAACTTTAAATTGACTAATTTGGAACTGTGACTTTGGCCTAAGAAGGTAAGATTACATGGAAAGATGTTTTATTTTCAACATGTATCAGGATAAAAAACACTTTTTTAAATCAACGTTCCTATTTGTAATAGACATACTTAGATTTCGGTTGGGGGTAGGCAAGGAATGTCTGAACAGTAGGTAACATATTTAAAGGTTAATTATTAATGGGCAGCCTTTCTTGACAAATTGTCAATAGTCAATCTGGTCTCTTTAGCCTCAGAAATTAGCAAGAAGACCTTGGACCCCGGGTGAGACAGGAGAAATGGAAAGTCCCCTGTGTCTCTCCATTTTCTTGCTTTTGAGCATCTTTATCCAATCAAGTGCCCATGGACAAAGCCTTGGACTAGGTAAGAGCCTGCCTTTTTTCTGGAGATGGGCATGGATTTATGTTTTTAATGTGTGTCACAGAAAGTCCAAGTGTTTTTGACTGCGTGGGACAGAGCTTGCTTCACAGCATACTTGGTGGCATCACAGGTCACAGGGACATGTAGCACTTTGTAACAACTGAAATTTTAAGAAACCACTTTGGGAGTAGAATTCTTCTAAAAGCTCTTGCAGCTGGCATTGAAGTCTCTTTGCTTCTCTGATTCAGAAATAGTCATGCTTAAGACTTTGTCAGTGGAGAATAATCTGAAAGAGTTTCCGATCTGCCTGAGAGGTAATTTGGCATCTAATTTGCAATTGGGAAGCACAGCTTGCAATGAAATGCTCCGTCTTGCTGAGGTTGTCTAATTGCTAGCTCTCTCCGAAGAGAAAGGAATTTGCAGAGTCCTGCTTCTGGTCAGGTCTAAAGCACAAATATCATTACACAAACTTCTAGACTTTATTGTTTTTGCCAAAGTTTTATCCTGAGTCTGAGGAATCCACCAGCAGTCATGCCTGTTTGGTCTGTGAATTCGCAAAATAGGTTGATGTCCACAGATCCAAATGCCTGGCCAGGTAGATGGGTTCCGGGTTCCTAAATAGTGCATAGGATCAATAAATAATAGATGTGAAGTGAACTGAACAATGTGGTCAAATAAGACTGACATTTGGGATTTTGTTTTTGCACTGCTTACTGATTAGGAGCTAGTAATCCTAAAGTAGAGGCTTAGATTTTTCTTTCCTCAAAGACTGTGCTTGGGGGGTGCTCCAAACACTTTGAGAATCAGGAATCTACTAACCAGGATGTACCTGAAAATTCCAGAACCTTTTTTTCTCCTTTGAGAAACAGGGCTGTTCTTTGTATTGTATTTAATTATTATTCTGTATCCTAGGTCAGTTCATAATTTATGTTTAATTATTATCATCCCCTGAGCATGCTGTGTGCCAAGCACTATGCTAATTATTTTGCATACACACCTCATTTACAAAGCTATCTCCAAAAGTGATGATAATGATTTAGAGTCATACAGGCAAAATTGCTAATGGTTTTTATTCCCTGGGTTCACAGGGATTTTGCTGAAGGGCCTGTCCTGAACTTTGGTTCAGAATGTTGTTTTGTTTGTTTATTTCTTCATTGAAATATAACAAATAGGAAAGTGCCTATATCATAAAGTGCTTAATAAATTGTCGCAATCTGAACCCACATCCCAGAAGCCTCTTCTGTGCACCCCTGGAGACTTAACATGCATTATTTTGCCTTTTTTGTTAATATAAGCTTACAGTACCTCCTCTTTTGCTTCTGGCTTCCTTCACCAACTTTATGTTGGTGACATTCATCTCTGCAGCTGTGTGTGCTGGTTACTCATTTCTTTCTGGTCGCTGTAGAATTCCATTGTGTGAAAAACCACCCTCTGTTTATCTATTCTGCTGTGGATTGGCCCAGACTGGTTTTCAGAGGTGACTTCGGGACTAGAAGCCGTCAGTGCCTGAGTGGAGGTCGAAGGGCAGGTGTCCGCCATCCACCCCACCCCCAACCTGCCAGCTGCTGGGTACTGTCCAGATTTCCCTCAACAAACCCCATGCTGGTCTGCTGCTGCTTTCCCAGGACCTGATTTGTCCAAAAGCTGGGGAAAGTGGCCACAATTACCACAATTAGCAGGAGGATTCCTTAGGAAAAAAGATCAGGGTCAAGAGGCCTCTCATTGCTTTCAGAGCAGAATCTCTTGGCAGAATTCTTTCTGCAAGGAGTGAGCCAGATCTGTGAGCATGAGGCTGGTGCCTATCTCCTTGTGTGCTGCAGGGCAGCAAGCATCACTTGTCAACGAGGATCTATAGTGTGGTCTCAACTGGGGGCAAAATCACTCCCAGGAGACATTGGGCAATGTCCAAAAACATTTTTGATTACCACAACCAGAGAGAGAGCACTATTGTCATGTAGTGGTTAGAGGCTAGGGATGCTGCTAAACATCCTACAATGCACAGGAGAGCCCCCACAAACCATAAACTATTAGGGGCAAAATGCTGAGGTTGGGAAACCCTGGTCTACACCAAACTTCAATTGTCACTAGCCATGGGCCAGAAAGAACTCCCTCAATGATCCTGTAACTGTTGGAGGAGTTCTCAATGGTTATAGGGAACCATTGAGAACTCCCAGCTTACTTCTGTTTTTTATTATTGTTAATGACATTACTAATGGACCCAATAATGAACTGTGTACCCAGTATGTGCCAGAGCTGCACACACATTCTATCCCACTTCCACCATATGGTCAAGTAAGCCAGCAGTGAAGCAACTTGGCCCCATAGCATCGGGCCAGAGCAGGCAGAGACCCCTGGAAGTTAAAGTGTCAGACTGAGGCTCCAAGCTTCTCTCTGCTGTGCTCATATCCAATGATTTGACAGCCAGTGGTCCCTAGAAACCCTTCCGCTCAATTCCTCTCCCAGGAGAATTCGGACAGTTGTTCCTGCTTGTCTAAGGGGAACAGGATATGGGGAGCCTCCTGAAACTCCCAGGACACACAGCTGCCATGACCCTCATCTCCAGAAGTCACTGCCTGAGGTCCAGCCCCAGCACTGATGTTGTCATCAGAGCCAACACTGCTTCAAATGGAAGTAGCTACTCTTACATCTCCCCAGCCCCCACCTTCCAGGTATTCAGCCCACTGCCTACAGGTGTCAATCCCAGCTATAGCTTCCTAAATCCCACAAGCAGCTGAAGCCCATTTATTGAATCACTCTTGTCCAACCACCTGCCATATGTAAGGCTGGGCCGTAGCACACTGGCTTTTAAACCTTCTGGTCTCAGGACACCATTACATCCTTAAAAACTATTTAGAACTTCAAAGAGTTGTTTGTTTGTTTGTTTGTTTGTTTGTTTGTTTAATGGAATGCAGCTATCAATATTCACCATGAGAGACTAAAGCAGAATTTTTTAAATTTTATTTTATTCTTTTGTTTTTATTTCTTTAAATATGTATGGGTGCTTTATTCAAATGCCAGTGATCTGAGAAAACAGTGGGGTGTGTACCCTCAAAAACTGTCTTAACATCTCACCTCAAGCCAACCTTTTTATAGGGTAGGTAAGGGGTTCGGAAAAAGGTAATCAGGTAAGAGTTGCAGTTGCTTGGGGATTTTCCTAGTATTTCTTTATCTGCTGATCAGCAGTTCCTTATCTGTGTTGTGAAGGTCCCTCCCTGGGACCTGATGGCTCCGATACCGTTTCCCATGCTTGTAGACCACTTGGGGCACAAAGGGTGAATTGCTTGTCCACCGCAGGGAGTCAGGACTGGATTCCAATTCCTGGAATAACAGCTTTCCACCTGTGTTAATCACTTAGGCCTATAAACTATAACTGAAGCTAAAATCTTTAACTCTTGAGTCGCCTATCAGTCCCAGTGCTATTTCTGTTCTTGACACAAAGATAATTTCAGAAAATACTACTAAGCATAGACATCCCCATGAGTTTTTCTCTCTCTTCCTGGTCTGTTGTCACAGTCCCTTGGCATTCTAAGAGAATTCATCTCAGCATCTCACGGTACCTTAGCTGTTCAGCTGCTCCCACTCTGGTAGGTGATTTCTTATTGCTGGGAGTGAAGAAAATAGAAAGATATGTGGCACTCCCTGATTGTCATAATTGTAGCATCTGGTGGTTGAAAGCAGAAAACGACAATTAGAGAGAAAATTCTTTCGTCTGCTGGAGAAGACAATACAAATGGCAAATTTAGCTGCTGACACTTGGCACTTTGTTAGAGAAATCTTTTCAGAGCTCCTTCCCTGATCTTCCCAGGATCAGGGTCAGGTGTTTCTGTGCCCACATCCAGGTTTGTCAAGAGTTCTGCAATGGTCAGATACCCCTTCTGTGCCCATGAATTCTCACAAATCACAGGCCAGCAACCTGCAGGGCCCCACTGGAGCTTCTCAGGTAGAAGAGAACATCGTGATACCATTCTTTTTTAAAAAATAAATCTTTACTATATCTTTTTTCATTACTATTTAGTCTCCTTATACCCTTTCCCCCGAGCAACCCCCACACTGTAATCCCTGTCGATGACTGCTCTTTCTTTTTTTTGCTCAAACCCTCCTCCACTCCTTAACTTAAAGTTAAACTAATCAGCTGTTAAACTGATCCGCTGGTAATCTAATCAATCAGCAATTGGGCTTAAGCACCAAAGGTGGGGCAGAGTAATTCTTGTAGGTGGGGGCTATTGCTTCCTCTCAGGCTGATGCCATTCATAAAAGAGTGCTCTACCCAAGAGATACAGCCTGTGTAGTATGGGGATGACTAGCACATGGATCCTGGCAGCTGTTCCCTCAGTTCTGTCTCCAGAGCCACCAACTCCAGACTGTCTTCAAATGTCTCTAGTCCACTCTACCCTCCCTGCTGGCACCCAGGGTAAGTGGCTGCAAATGAAATTCTGTGCTTTGGCCCTTTAAGAGGCTCTTTGCGTCTCCAGCCATCTCTTTCTGGCTGACAGAACCGCTGCTGCTGCTGCTGCTTTCATAGATGGATGTTATCTGGGTTCCTTTCTGGCTCTGGTGGTATAGGCAGGGGAGCCCAACTTGGGGTTTAGACCCCACACTTCTCAGAGGGACTCCCCTCACCCAGCACTGAAATATCCCTCCAGCACTTCAGCTTCTGCCCATAGGAGCCCAGCCACCCCTCTTGTGTCTCCTCCGCACTCCCTACCAGTCATGTTGTGGTGATGTGTTCTCTTCTGTCTGTTCATTTCTTCTGTCTGTCCGTGGTTATAAGGCTTCTCTCCCGCTAGTGTTCAGTTGGTTATTCAAGATGATTTGTTTACAATTTAGTTGTAATTCCTGATTGGTCCTGAGAAGAGGTTAGTGTAGTTTCCACTTACTCCTCCAACACCTTGGATCTTCCACATTTTTTAAATATTAATGCCTTTAAAAATAATAACAGATTCATCACAAATTAACATATATAACATGGTATTATGAGAAATAACTTGTACTTTTCAAAGAACAACAAAGAAAAGGTGAGTCAGAAGAGCAACACTTTTTATCAATAAATTTCTTTAATGTCTGCTTAATGGAAGACAGCTTAATGGGTCTGTTTCTGTATTCACTATGTTGTGATATGTTGCTTTGTTTGAAGTACATGAAGAACATTGGCCTCACATAGGAAAAGGGAGGACCACACGGCAGATCCTGGTGGGGCCAAGGCCCACATTCAACCGCTGTTCAGCAATTCACACAGCAAAGACTGTACATCAGTGGACCGCACAGCGGCCCCTGTCCTTTAGGGGCCCAGCGCCAGATCAGGAGTCGGGAGGTGGGAGCCATCTGCCCTGTAAGCCGGCAGTAAGGGGACCATCACCCATAGAGGATGTCGTACAATGATAGAACTAGATAAAAGTTTATCTTTCTTTCATTATCACACTTCCAACCAACATCAGGGATAAAAATAAAGCTCCTCACCTCCAAAATACATTTTTGGTCAACATTGTAAACAATTGCTGTGGTTTCTGTTGGGTTTCATTACCCTCTAAGTAAACTTCAAATGATTACATCTTATTATCTTTTAATAAATAAGATGTTCTCCACCATAGTTAATTTCGAGAACCCCCAGTTAGTCAGTTGACCCCTGACACTCACAGCTTCAGTGACTTGTGCTCATGGCAAGAGGAAATGTGCAATGACTCAGAGTCTTCCCTACTCACTTGGGTCATGTCTCCAACTCTGTGGCCCTTACTGCATGTTTCTGCATTTAAACAAAGTGAAAAAATGATACCACAGTGATAGTAAAGACAAAAAACAGAACCTAGAACTTCAATTCTGTTATCCTATGTGACCATTTAGGGTTTTTGTGTTTAACATTTAAAAGAGTAAAACAAATTTTATAGTGAACTGTGAGGTATAATATTTAGTTTGGTAAGTAAAAGTTTTAGTTCTTATAGGAAGTACTTTTTAATACACTTGAGTATCTTTAAAGTTGAAATGTATTCTTTTTTAAATTGTTCATTGATGTAAAACTAAAGAACAAATCAAGAAAATAGTGATTCTTATTTTTGCACAAGTATTACTGAAAATAATTCTGCCTCACAGAGCAGAGGGGTAGTAAAATGATCCATTCTGGGTTTCAAATACATGAAGTACACCACTGAGTCCAATAAAGGAGATAAGGCATATATATAAAATTTCCTCAGCTAGAATAGGGAATGTGATGAGTATCACTAGAGAGAAGTATGATGTACTGAGTGTGTGTGTCGCCCAAAAATGTATATGTTGACATCTTAACCCCTAATATGATGGTATCATGAGGTGGACCCTTTGGCAAGTAATTTGATCATGAGGTGGAGACCGCATGAATGGCATTAGCGCCCTTATAAAAGGGACCCCCAGAGGGCTTGCTCTCTCTCCACCATGTGAGGACACCTGGGTCATCACCAGAATCTGACCATGCTGGCACCCTGACCTCAGCCTTCCAGACTCCATTTTTGTGAGAAATAAATTTCTGTTGGCTCTAAGCAACCCAGTCTAGGGTACTTCGTTACAGCAGCCAAACTAAGACAGGGAGCAGGTAGAGATGCCAAGAGTTCACTTGCAAGTGTGGGTGAGGGGAAGGCTTTGGGGATGAGGCAGCATTTGCACAGGGTCTTGTAGGATGGAATCTGGACAAAAGAGAGCACATCTTTCCTTGTGCATAAGCAAAGGCAGAGTCAATAAAGTGCACATGTTTTTCAAGCCCAAATGCCTTCCAAAAATAGGCCTTCGGGAAAGAAGAAAAGGGGGAAAGGAAGGTACTCACAGAAACACTGGGTCACAAATGCAACAAAAGTAGAAACGATCTGAATGCTCAACAATAGACCATCAAGGCTGGAGGGGCCAGCTAGCTACTAAGTCTGCCTTTAAACAAACTTTGTTTCAAATACCTACCAGTAAAAGTTCCAAGAAAATTTTTGGGATGACAATGGTGGGATTCGGAAGTAAAAGGCTTCACGCTGGCCTATAGACACTCATCGTTCAATGCTGGTGATCTTGACCCAGCACAGGGGCGGGTTTGAGAGTCTAGATGTCTTCTGGGATGACGCCCAAGGCTGTGTGTGTGCAGTTGGAGTGAGGGAGAGAGGTCAAAGCTTTTGGCAAATTATCACAGGGACCTGTGACCTTTATAGTTAAATAACAATGGGGCTCATAGCTTTATAAATAATTATCAGGATATTTTATATGTGATAAGGTTGGGGAAAAACAGGACTAAATAACCTACCTATTGAATCATGACTAAAAAACTATATACTTATATATTGCTAGGAATTCAAAGTATATTTAAAGATATATATTTATTTAAAGATATACAAAGACTTTTAAAGCTGTGGAGCATGCTTTTTGTTAAATTTTTCAATGTAAAAGAAAAAATTTAAATTAAAAATGATAGACCCTGATTATCTGCAGCTAAGTTGGTCCTGGATCTGTTGTCCCTAGAAGGCCACTGGAAAAGAGACCTTGCACTGTCCCTTAAGATTTGCCACCTCCACCCATCCTCGTAGGCACAGCCAGGCCCAGAACTGTTCCCCAAGTAGGGCCTGCGAATTCCTGATGGGAACGCCTCCACATCTGCAGGTGTCATTCAGGAGCGACATTGGAGGTGGCATCCAGAAGTAGAACTCTTTCACTTGAGAGTGTACCCGAAACTGGGATCAGCAGAAGGCCAGCCTTCAGCATTCCAGTGAAATCCTACCTGCCCTCTGCTAGACTTCCTGGGCCTACCCGCTGGGCGGGTCAGGGGCCCTCCTGAGGGTGTCATACCCAGACAGGGCAAGCCAGAAGTGGGAGGACAGCAGCCGGTCTTCCACCCTGCTTGCCCTTCACAAGGGACTCAGGACTTCAGCCCATATTCTTTCATTTTGGGCCAGGGAATAGTCCATTTTTCAGAGAATACCTGAGAGGGCTGGTTGTTGAAGAATCGGGCCTGTAAACTGACTGAAACACATGAGTCACCAAGTGACCCAGCCATGAGTCAACTGTCCAGTGCCAAATCCCTACTTACCACCTTCTCTCTGCCCTGTTTTCCATCCCAGCTGCCACCATGCTGCAAGGTATGCTGGGTCCTCACAGGCAAGTCAGCAGGGAGAGGGGAGGAGAGGAGGACCTGGGCCACAGGCTTGCAGGTTTTAGGCACAGTTCACAAGACAGGGCTGAGCAGTCCCAGTTACCTTCTCCAAGGGCGCATGACCACCCCTGACCTCAGCCTACGGTGTCCCTGCTACCTATGGGGTCCAGACAGGTCAGGGGGCACAGCAACCAGTTCTCATTTACAGGAAGGTGGCTATATGCTGGTTCCAAGAAGGGTAACCATTTCAGAGCGGGGCACTCACAGCCAAAGATTGGGACCAGCCCAATAAGGAAAGGGGCTGGCCAGGGGCAGGCAGGATATCTGGGCCCTGCCAAGCAGGCTGGGCGTCACGGCCAGACTTCAGTCCATGTGTGAAAGCCAGAGCAATGAGTCGGAGCCCAGCCAGTCCTGCAGAGAGTAGGGTTGCCAAGCTAAGGTGGGCAGCGGGTAGCAGGGGCGCACACTCTAGTTGCTCCCGCCAAATCTGCTTTTAAAGAGAAGGTGTAATTCTTAGATATAGCCACAAGGTAGCACACCATTGTCCCAGCTGCTTCAAGGTTTTAGAAGAGGATTTCAGTTTGGGGGAACCCAGGGATCTGGAAGACCCTGGAAAACTCAGGACTGTTGGCTAACCTTCCTTTCCTCTCAGTTCATGACTACTTCCAGAAACACTCATAGTTTCATTTTTCCACAGTGGGCTTGGGAGGATGGTGGGGAGCGGAGGATAAACAGGAAATCAAATACATTGATGGGGAGGCCTCCCTGCCTGTGCACGGCATTTTCACCTCCACATGCACAAGTTCACATTCAGGGGCCTGGTGAAGTGTTGTGGGGCCATTTAAAATGGATCTTATGAAGCTATAAAAGCAGTGTGCCTAAGTGTGTGGGTCCTATGATTACAACTCTGAAAATATGTGTGTTTGAGAACAAAATACTAGAAGAAAATGTACAAAAATGTTGATGTTTTAGTTGAATTTATATCTGATTTTTTATCTCCTCCAAACTTTATCTAATGTTACAGTATGTTTAAAGTATATTTGCTTTAATGATTTGAAAAATTAAAAACAAATTTATGACAAAATGATACAATGAAGAGATTTGATTAGAGATTCTCAAACTTTAATGTGCATCAGAAGCTTATTCAAATAAAGTAATTTTATTAAAACTTACTTATTTGTAAAATAAGTAAATTTTATTAAAATAAGATTTCTGGGCCAAGCCTGCAGAGTTTTTAATTCAGTGGGCTTGGGGTGGATACAGGAATTTGCATTACTAACAAGTTCCCAAGTACTACTGGAGGTATGAGGGCCACACCTTGATAACCACTAAAAAAAGCCAAATTAGGTAGTTAATGGAAAAACTTGAACTCAGGTTTCCTGACTTCCAGGCTTAGGGCTCTTCACACCTCCAGGGCAGCCCTGGCTCCAAGCCTGAGTCTCCCGCTGGGGGTGGGGGAGGAGTATCAACAACTATTGATGCTGTATAGTGAGTCACCTCCCTCAGGGGTAGCCATAGCCCAAATAATATAACACCCAAAGATACTGTGACAATTTGTTTCTCTAAAATAAAATGTTATCATGCGGCAAAGAAAATGATTCTTGAAATGAAAAAAGTTCCCAAGCTGTAAGTGGCAGAAAACACTAGTTGCAATAACTAATTAGGCATCCACACCAAACCACTCCTTGACAGGCCTGGAAACAGCATCAGGAAAATTCTTTTCACATGAGCTGGGCATTACCAGAAGCTGGGCAGAGCCTGGGATTCTCAGTTGACCAGGACTGGCCTTTCTGTGATTGCAAAACACTTTCCAGTGACAAATGTTCCCGCTTCTTCATCCCAAGCAAAGCCAGAATACTGAAAACAATATAATGCTTTGTACCGAAGCATAACAAGATCAGCAGCAAAAAATTACGGCATTTATTAACCACCTACTATGTAGCAGGCTCCATGGTCAGTACAAGCATGTGTCCTTGAGGATACAAAAGTGAAAAAGCACACTTCCATTCATCAAGGACCTACTCAACCATGGGTCCTGGGCCCCCTGCAGCGTGTGTGTGTGTGTGTGTGTGTGTGTGTGTGTGTGTGTAGATCAGAAATTGGCAGTGGCACAGTATCAACATAATGTGATAAGTGAACACTCAGGTATAAAACATTACATATTCCACATTCATCCAGTGTATTCATTTGCTGGAGCTACCATAACAAAGGACCACAGAGTGGGTCAAATAAAAGAAATGTACTTTCTCTCAATTCTGGAGGGTTAGAAGCCTGAGATCAAGGTGTTGTTAGGGTTGAGTTCTTCTGAGGCTTCTCTCCTGCTTGTGGATGGCCGTCTTCCCTTTACCTTCACACCGTCGTCCCTTTGTGCCCGTCTGCATCCTAACCTCCCCTGCTTACAAGGACCCCAGTTATACAGGATTCCAGCCTAACCCTAACGATCTCTTTATAGACCCTGTCTCCAAAGGTGGTCAAGCTCTGGTGTACTGAGGGTTAGCACTTCAACTCATGCCGCGTCGGGGGAGGGAGACAGAGATGGCAAACTGCCCATCACATCCAGCAAAGACTTTCAAGACCCTGCCCTGACTAGGGCCAGGCACTGGGGAACCTGTGGACCCCATAGACACATCATTGTTCTATTTGAGCTTTAGCAACTCCACAAGGTCTTGAGAATTAGAAAGAGAGGCCTATCCATATGCAGGAGAGTAGAGTGAGTAGTAAAGTCTGCATGCTCTGAACCAGGCCCAAACAGAGGCCTTTGCTGTGGGGGTGCAGGAAGCCGCGGCCCAGCCAAGGGGCATGGGAGCCAGCTGGCAACTAGTGGTGGAGGGGCTCAGCCTCTTTCAACAGCATGATTAAGACTTTCTGGCAGCACAAGCAATAACGGGCAGGAGACCAAGAAGGAGCCATTTATCTGGCTCATGCTGCCAGTAAGTGATAAAAACGCCCTCTGGCCGGGCGCCTGAAGGAATGATGCTCTTCCCAGGCAGGTGCCCCATGTGAGCCCATGCAAAGCACTCTCTGGCCTTGAGAGGTGATCTTCCTACACAGGCTGTCTTTAACAAGGCCACTGCCTAGTCTCATCCTACCCTCAGCCAAGGAGGAAGGGCCAAGGTCAGCTTCCATCTTTGCCTGCAGGCCTGCCTCCGCTCCTGTCACTCTTTGCAGAGCCCAAAACAAGGAGTCATACTTGTGCCCAAGAACTCCTTACACCAGAGACTCCCGAGGGAGGCTCTGGGTGACAAAAGAGAACTGGATTTGGAGTCTAAAAACCTGGGCCTTAGGCCCCGCTGCATCACTTACCATCAGGGGGCCCTGGACAATGCACCGAGGTCTCCAGGCCTCCGCTAGGAAATGGGGTGATCATTAGAGGCCTGCACAAAGTTGTTCTGAGTGTGAATGGAAGTCACAAATGCGGACGCACTTTGCAACTATGCTTTGCTGGCCGTGAAACAGACATTTGCAAGCATCTCCTTTTTACTAAGTCTTCCTCCCATTGTAACACTCACCTGCTTGTAATTTTCCTGGTATTTTCCTACTCTTTATTTAGAAAGTGTTCAAGTGCAGAAAAAAGTTGAAAGGATGGTATGATGAATTATCACATTCCCTCCAGATAGACTTAATAATTGTTACCATGTTAGTATATTGGCTTTATCTCTCTATATATGTATGTCTATTTGTATGTGTATTGCAGAGCCATTTGATTTCTCTGCATTTCTGTCTCTGTTATATATGAATATATAAATACAGTGGTGCACTGCTTAACAAGAAGGAGAAGTTCTGAGAAATGTGTCATGAGGTGACTTTGTCATTGTGGGAACATCACAGAGTGTACTTACACAGACCTGGGTGGCCTAGCCTACTCCACACCTGAGCTATATGGTGTAGGTATTGCTCCCAGGCTACAGCCTACATAGCAAAACAGTGGGAGAGCAAATCCAGCACACGAGAAAATGATGTTATCCAGAGATATAATAAGCACAGGACGTATGAGGCTGCTGCTAGTGGAACATGGCATACTATTTTATAGCAAACTTTTTGTACAACTGGAAAGAGTACATTCTAAAATAATGAAAAAGTATAGTATATTGAATACATAAACTCATAACAGTCATTTGTTATCATTATCAAATATTATGTACTATACATAATTGAATACGTTACACTCTTATGTGACTGGCAGTGCAGTAGGTGTGTTTACATCAGCATAACTGCAAACACATGAGCAACCATTGCACTATGACCTTATGACCGTTATAGCGTCACTAGGCAATAGGAACTCTTCAGCTCTGTTAGACTCTTTTGGGACCATCACCAAATAAGCAGTCTGTCCTTGACAAGAACATCAATGTACGACACACAGCTGTGTATGCGTCTCAGCCCATCTCTCTTTCATGTGGATACGAGCCACTGCCCCTAACACTTGGGGACCTCTTTTCCATACCCCTTGGCTTATCGTTGTTCAATTACCTGTTTTTAATGATCAGCACACTCTCTCCCCACTAGATTACGAGAACCTCATGTCAGGAACGAGTCTTAGTCACCACTGTGTACCAAGGACCCACGCAGGCCTGTCATGGAGTAGGCATGTGGCAAATTGCCATTGAGGATATGCCTCTTTACCGAAGGGCTAAGTGACATGCACTTTTTTTTTTAAGTGAGATTTAAGTCATTTTATCTGGCAAAGACCATACCCCCACTGGAGATAACGGAAAACATCCCAGGGGTATAAAAGAACCAGCTCAGGTCCTGCCCACCTTCTCCATCTCAAAACACAGGGACTCTGGCAGCACCTGCAGCTCCTGACTAAAGGCTGCACCCGACTTTGGAGAGATAGCTATGAATTTGCCAGGGAGAAGTGATCTCCAGACCACAGTCTCCTCTGGAAAACCCCCACACACACACACAGAATCGGCTTGGTTCCCATTATGGATCTTACGGAAGTGATTCTGAGTCCTTTGGGTTTCCATGAAACCAGAAACTACTTCTAGACTAGCGAGAGTAGGAAGAGCAGATGTATTCCATTCTGGTGTGATGTTCTTGCCTATAAATTTCCCACAATGCTCGCTAACTTAATAGGAGTTTTGTAAACTTTGATGCTTTATAAAGCAGAGCTTCTTAAACTTCAACATGCATACACATCACCTGGGGGAGCGTAGTAAAACAAATGTTTTGTTTCAGTACATCTGGGACAGGCTCCAAGATCGTGCGTTTCTAACAAGCAGCCAGGTCATTCACGCCAATGCAGCTGGTCCCCAAACCACACTTTGAGAAGCAAAATCCTAAGGAACTCCAAACAACTCCCCATTTATGCAATGGACTAGTAAGGAGTACCTACTACCGGACATAAGGCAGCGTGCTCGCACTGGAGGAACAGGAACATGGGAAGAAATATGCAGACAAATGAGATGCCACTCTTTGCCTCAAATGCAGCAGGCTATGCCTAATTACTATGTCTAGCATTTTCTGCTCAATTCCTACAACAACCTATAACCTGTAAAGTGTATACTGTTCTCCCCATTTTACCATGAGGATCCTGGGTATGTACAGTCTAATTGTCTAAACTAGTAAAAGGTTGCACTGAGATCTAAAGTGAAGCCGGATGCCAAGGCCTGAGTTTACCCATACACACCTTCCGAAAACCTGGTCCTGAAGCAGGTCTCACATCAGGTCCTCAGACTCGATGGTAGAAGGTATGGCCTGGACTGGATAGCAGCACTGGGGGATAGCAGCACTGGGGGAGGGCAGTGGAGTGGTACCAGGTGGGAGGTTCTAAACAATCCCCAGAGAGAGGAACTAGGACCCAGCCGGTTGCACAGGCTGGGTCTTCTGCCTGTCCCCTAGGGTATTTGCCTGTTTTAGGTGGCACCGTGGTGGCTCTAACATTGCCCACACTAGCAAACTGTAGCCAGGAATTATGGACCCAACTTTGTCATCAAAAGACTATGTGACTTTGGATAAATCATCATCCTCACTTGGACAAGGGTTGAGAGCTCTTTAAGTCCTTTCCTCTCTGACAAAAGCTTTCTAAGCTCTCTCCCAGTTTTCCCCTCAGGCCAGAGTGAAAGCATCTTCATTAGATTCCCTCTTGGGGTCCTCTGGTCCCAGCTTCTTAGCTCAAGACCAGGAGTTTCTGGAGCTCACACTGTGCCTTCCTCTTTTCCGTCCTGACTTCACACACATTTACTGGGCACGTACGCTGCCCAGACTCTGCACACAGGCCTGGGGCTGCAAAGGCAATTGCATGCACTCCCTCCCTCAGGGAGGAGATCCAAAGTAGACCAAAGGTGTTGAATGGGATGGCCCTGGCTTGGGCCTCAGGAATGTGGTGGCGAGCACTTCACTACACATAGGTGGGGTGGTCAGGGCTACAGGGCAGCTTCCCTAAAGGCCAGGGCTTCCCTGGAATATTCCACTTCATCTCCCAGAAACCCTAGGAGGTGAGAGCCATTATTGTCCCCATTTTAAAGATGAGAAAACTGAGGCTTACAGAGGTCAAGTGACTCGTCCAAAGTCACGTAGTAAGGATTAAATGAAATAATGTATGTAGAAACACTTAGCAGTGCCCAACAAGTAGTACATAAATAATGGGAACTAAAATGCCTTTTTAAATGTCAGAACAGGGAGCAGGAGCCCATCATCCTCACTAGCAGACACAACAAAGTGACCAATTGGAGAAAGACCTCTTGTCTCCCCTGAAGGACAAAGTTTGGGCTTGGGACTGGCCACTCATAATGAGAAAACAGCTGAGGAAAGAAGCAAAAGAATCCTTGTGAGGGGGCTTGGCAGGCCCCAGAGCCCACGGGATGGGCAGTGCGAGCTCTGACGGGGCAGACCCAGTGAGTCAGGTTGGGGGAGGCTCGGGGTGGCAGTAGCAGCCGCAGGGTCCTTTGTCCTTGCTACATGGCTGCACGCCCCGGACTCAGCTGCTCCGTGTTCCAGCTGTCACACTCCCCATCAGGGGAATGGGGTGCCCTGAAGCGTGTTGGAGGCCATCACTTAGTGTTTAACTCCGCGTCATTGGGCTATATTTCCAAGGATGCTCACTCAGATCCACAACAGATGTAAATCTTACGCCTTCTCATTCAATGGCTTGGAATTAAAATGCTGCCCAACATTTCCTCCCAAAGAAATTAAGATTTATGGGTCACTGTCAATATCAACACATGTTGGCCATTATTTGAAAGTCTCCTCGCTAGTCAGGACTGACTGCTATTTACTTTAAAAGATAAATGTGCCTTATAATCTATGCAGGTTCCTGGGAGGAGTGGGTTTTTAAGTGCATTTGTTTCTTCTCTTAGAGAATTCTTTATTCCACTTAATTCTGTTGTGCCTGGTACTGTCAGCCCCACGTGGGCCCCACCCCTTGGGCACCCCAATGTCTCTGAGACTCTGGGACAGAAACAAGAGGAGCCAGTCTCCTCGGTCCAGGTGCCAATGTGGCAAGACAGAGAGACTTAGCACCTTAGTAGCAAAATTTCCCATCTTACAGGATGAAGCCACTAATACATAATCTGGGGCCAGAGTGGAGGAGCTTGCTTGAGGAGCCACCGGTGGGACCCTCTTGAACACTTCTGGCTTCTGTGTTGCTGAGTGGGGTGTGAAAACTGAGGCAGGAGCTGAATCACTTGGGTCAGTGGTTTTCAAACTTGAGCCTGCATCAGAATTGCCAGGAGAATTTGTAAAAACACTGATTTCTGGGTCAGACTTCTCCAGACTTCCTGATCCAGTAGACCAAGCCCAGGAATTTGCCTTTCTAATGAGGCCCCAGGTGATGCTCGTTCTGATGCTGGTTCTGGGGCCCAACTCGCAGTGAGTGGCAAGTACTAGAGGCCATGCAGGGGGAGGTGAGGCTGCTGGCAATTGTTGGCACTCTGAAAAAAAAATAGCAACATCTAAAGAGAAACTTTTATTAATTTTTGCTGGGAATATATGATTTAAATTTTTAATAGAATATTTAGTATTTCATTTAATAAGCTGTAAACTTGGATGTATCTTGGAAATGTATTCAAGGGCCAGTGGGTCTGAGACCACCCAGGCCATCCACTGGTGATCGGTTATACCTGGATTACTAAGAAGGTCGTGGTCTGGCTACTGGGATGTTTCGGTAACTTTATTGGATGACAGTTGTAAGGAGATTCCAGTGTTTATAACAGTCTGTCTGTGGCACTGGTTCACACACGATCGTCCCTGAGAGATTTTGCTGATGGTCGTCAGTGTGTGCAAGGTGAAACTGTGACCAGGACAATGAAGGGGCACAGCTTCTGAGTGACCAGAAGGTCATTGCAGGCAGAGGATAGCTTTTTCTTTGCACGGGGGACCTTACATTGTAAGCCAGAAGGCTGCACTGGCTCCAGGAAACGTGCTAGAAAGAGTCACTGTGGCCCAAAGCTGGACTGCCTCAAGCCCTCCCCATCGAAGCCCAGTGGACTCAGCAAGTCGTCACTTGGGATTTGTTACTTGTGGGTGAGCATCCCCAGAGCCCCGGCCCCGACTCTCACAGGGGTGGGAGCACAGTGGGGATGGAGAAAAATCAACACATTTTGAGATGGGAAAAGGTAGACGAGAATACCCAATGAAGGTGTTAGTTGGGGCCTCTGGTCTCAAGGAAAGAAATCCAACTCAAACTAACTTAAGCCAAAAGGGGAATTTATTTACTCACATAACAGGGGTGTGAAAATAAAGCCTTCGGGTGCAGCTGGATCTATGCCTCTAGTAAAGGCACCATGTCTCTCAACCCGTTCTCCCTTCTGTTTCACCGCCCACCCTCTCCCTTTCTCTTCCTCTCTTTTCCTCCCTTCATGATGGCACTTGGGAGTCCCAGATGGCCTTGGTCCTTACAGCTCAAAATTCCAGAGAGACTATGATGCCTTATCACATACCCCTTACAAACCTTCCGGAAAGGACTCTGCTTGACCAGGTGCTCACCCCTAAATAGATGACAGTGGCCCAGAGGATGGGATCTCTAATTGGCCTGGTTTGGGAACCATGCCTCCCCCTTAAGTAGGATCAGCTCTACCCAAACCTGACCTCGCAGGATCTGCATGGGAGCAGCGCCTCCTCTGGGGAGGTGATGCAGGCCAGACCACGGAGGCCATGAGAGGGGAGGCAAGGATGGCTCCTGCATAGAGGGATAAGCAGGCTGCTGCCCATGCACCCCCTGGCTACATACTGGGCCGCTGCTCAGAGGTGTGCAGTAGCAGCACATCTACCTGGGCAGAGCTGACCTCAAGAGCATAGCTTACAGGCTCCACCGTTCATAGGACAATGGAGTTTCCACTAGTTCTTTACCACACAGGAGTACTAATGTAACTTTCAAGCATTGTTCCCTAAGGGGAAAATAGATGGGTGAAATAAATAAAGTCAGCATTTTTTATTGGCTTCCTAGGAAGTTCAGAGGCCTATTTTCAAGGCTGTGTTAATGACACCCTCCAGTTACGCTCTAATCTATACCCCAGGGACTCTCCGACTGTATGCCCAGAGCAGCGGCACTAACATCACCTGGGACCTTGCTAGAAATGCAATTCTCTGTCGAGCCCCAGACCTGCTGAATCAGAAACTGGGTGTGGAGCCAATTGTCTGCTTTAACAGGCCCTGCGGGTGCTTCTGATCGTGCTCAAGTTTGACAACCAACGCTCTATGCATGTAATGGATCAATTCACCTCGTCCAAACGGACTATCTGCCATAAAAACTGAGACTTACATTACAGGTTTATTGGCCTGTCTAAATGTAAGATATAAACTTGAAATGGTTTTGTATTTCTCTCATCCTTGCCTTCAACCATGTACTATCAAGTCATACTTTTCTACCCTTTAATGGCATCTTGGGCAGATTTCTTAACTTTTGGTCAGTTCTAGTGTTAAAAGTCTTTTTTACCTTACTTCCTCTAAGTCTGCTGCCTTACATCTGATTTGACATTCTTTTTTTTTTTGTTGTTCCCTTCATAAGCAGATTCAAGGAGGAGATGGGATTTGCAGTGTGGAGGGAAGAGTCCTACTCTTTCACTTCTCTTCCCACTGGGGCACTGTGGGGTGGGGTGGGAGAGCAGGCCTGGTTCTGGGACTGCTCCCCTCATGCAGGGCCTACCCTCTCTGGGGGAGCCGGTAGTGGGGTACAGATAGGGGACACAGAAATCCTAACTGCTTGTTGGCTCTCTGGCCTCACTCTGAGCCCATGTGCTGCTGGTGGCCTTGGCTGCGTGCTGGTCCTGTGTGTGTGGCTTTCAGAGGGTCTCTCAGTGTGACCCCAGTCCACCTATGACCGAGAAGGACAACTCTAGCCCCTTTGGCTTCTCCAGAGGTCCATGTTTCTCCCACTCCATCCTCCTTTACAGAGCCTCAGAAATCACCAGTCCTTCCTCGGCCTCTGAGGGCTGAAGGGAACCGAGGTCATGGAGGATCCCACCCCTCGGATATACTGCCCCCCACTCCCTTCTCCTCCTTGGCTGAGCCTCCTGTCTTCACATTCATGCAAACTCCTATGGACACATGTCAGACTCTCCCCAAAACTCCATCACCGTATCCCCACCACCAAATGGGGCCCCAACATCCCAGCAAGCATCCAGCCTGGAACAAGACAACTGTTGCCTCCTGCAGGCACCTTCACCCTGCAGTCTCCATAAATGATTCTGGTAGATGCCCCCAACTTGACCTCAAGATGAGTCACATGGGAAGGGCAGAGTAAATTCTTTTCCCACTTACTCCCACCTCCCTTCTCCCACTTGCTCCTGACATGCCCCAGGGCAGGGTGGTGATGGTAACTGGACCTGCATTCTTGCGAGCCCAGGAGTTGCGGGTATCTGGCCCCATATGCAGACAGCTGTCTTCAGAGAATATGGGCTACTTCGCAGCTGGTGTTTCCAGAACAGGTTCTCATGCCAGTCCTGTTCACTTGTCCTCTTTTGTCACATGTTTTCATACAGATTATCTCAGTTGACATCACAATGATCCTGTGAGGCATTTAACCTACAAGGAAACAGGCTCAGAGGGGTTAAGTGAAAAGCCCAAGGTCACACAGCCTAGTGGTAACGTGGAGTAGAAACCCCACCTTGCAGCTCCTGGGCACCTGCTCTCTCCCTACTGTTTCATGCAAATATATCAGCAATGCTTGTCTACAGCAGCTCTAGGCAAACTTAGAGCAATTAGCTAGTAAAACACCTTGTTTCCAAGGCTACTGAGCAGTTGACTGTGGAGGGTTTAGGGTGTGGGGTTTCCTTGGGGAAAACACCAACTGGTTCAGATCATGGGTTCTGACCATTGTCTTCCCAGGCCAAGGCCACACGACCCCAGAAACCCTGAGCTGGCTTCAGTCAGCTAGCGCCTTCTGGGGGTGGGAGGTGGGGATATAAGTTAGTACTTGCAAAGCAGAAAGCTGGACATAAGCTGACAGAACTTACTAGCTGGCAGATACCAGCAAGTACCCTGTGCACTAGCCACATAGAACCCAGCCCAGGTCATACAAGGTCAGGGCACCATCTGGGTTGCATAGATGGCTCTGCCCAGAATGACTCATTTCCCCACATGGTGGGTGGAGGTTCATGGTTACTCTCCATAGTGGCCCAAGTACATGGCAATTTTCTAGTCAACAGATGGGGTCAGCACCCCGGCCACACACAAAAGGCTTCTTTCTTTAAGTTTAAGATTTATGACCAGCATGAGACACTTGCATGCCCTTGTCCTGGGCAGAATTTCCCCCAGGGCTGGGGTTCGGTGGGAGCCGCCCAGATGGGCTAGGATCGTATTTCCCAACCAAAGATCAAAGCCTTCATCCTTGACAGAGCCAGTTGTTAAATTTTCAAGAATTTTGCAAGCTGATTAAGTATAGCCATTATTTAAAAATTAATTCATAAAAACTTACAATTAAATATGTTAAAAACACAGTAGTAAATTTTCAAAACTCTGTTCCTAATTATTTTACTACATTTTACTGTTATATCTGTTTTTTAAGATTATTGTCATTTATTGACATTTATGGTGGAAATACTATATAATGATGAACTACAGCACATCTCTTCCCAATGCCCATTAGTAACATTACTGCAATAGCTTAATACCATCCATGATGATTGTATTTATACATGGAAATTGTTGTACACTACAAATTTATTTTACATGAATAAAATTAATCAGGAGTTGATTTATTGTTTTGTTGACTATGTAGAGAAAAGATCAGCAAAACTTTTCTACAAAGAGTCAGATAGCAAATATTTTTTCTGTTTGTCCGTCATACGGTCCCTGTTGCAATCACTCAGGTCTGCCATTGCAGCACAAAAGCAGCTACAGACAATAGATAAACAAATTGACACAGCTGTGTTCCAATAAAACTTTATTTATAAAAACAGGTGGCGAGCCAAATTTGGCAGGCCATAAGTTGCCAGACCCTGGTCTAAACTTCAGAAAGCCATGGAGAAAATGTCAATAATGAAGATTACACTCAAAACTGCATTGTATTTGTAGTTGCTCTGATTATAAATAGCACAAAAAATTGAGGAATTATTTTTCTAGGATTCAAAAACTATTATAGGATACAGCAAAGAAGTAGCTCATGTCATTGTTAAATGATCGAAGTTCTGATACATATCCCCATCATTATTTTTGTCTTACTCTTTAATGCAAATGAAAATGTCAACCAGCATTCATATCAGAACTATATATGTTTGTTATTTGAGACAATGGGTTGGCTAATGATATAAAAGTTCAGCAAAATCACCAATAGCATTCTATGAAGATCAATTGCTATATAAGGTTGACAATAAAGAGTACTGGATATTTTATTTTTTCATTGTGTAATATACATTTTTGGTATTAATAAAATACTTAATAATCTTATATGTATGTGTATATATGCATACATTTTTCTAGGGGCCCAGTTGTTAAATATTTCTCATCACAGCACTGCCTGAGGGGCATCTACATAAAGAGAGACCTAACTGTCCAGAGCAGCACACATAAGGACCAGAGACACGGTCCAGAGCACAGTGCCAGGGATGGAGGGACAATTGCGAGAGCCCTTCAAGATGCCCTGGAAGGCCGCGTGGAGGACACAGGGCCCCAGGGAACCATAGGACTAAACGTGAATGGAAAATGGCTACACTTCAGGCAGGTAAAGAGCATGGGCAAATGAGTGGAGGTTGGAATGCCCTGCCTTGGTCAGGGCTACCGAGAGAAAAGGGTCAGCACTGGGAAGCAGCGGGAGATGAAGTGGGGCCAGATCCATTTAATGACATGGACACATGCCATGAGGCTGAGCAAAAAGAAAAGCAGATAGCAAAATTTGTGCCTTCATGCTAAGGATTAATAAAAAGTACATTAAAAGAAAATGCACTTAAATGAAAATAGCTCTGGGTGATAGGATTATAGCTGACTTTATTCTTTTCCTGTTTTCCTGAAGTGTCGTGCATTACTTTGATAACAAGGAAAAAATAAGGTTTTCTCATATGAAGGGCATAAAGCAGGCAGCCCTAGAGCACTGGGCTAAGCCTGCAGCCACAGCCAGGGCCAGGACACATCTAGCCTGATGCAGCTAAGAGGCTCTGGAGAGAGGTCCTGAGGAGAGGTGCAGTGGAGACTGGGGGTGATCCCTCTGTCCTGGGAGGATTGCAGGAGCACATGGGTAACCACCACTGATGCCCACCCCCACCAAGTCCCATGGGCCTCAAGTAGCCCCGCCCACACAGGAGATCTGCTCCCACCCTTAGCTTCAGGTAGATGTCTTCTATTTTCTTCCCCATGTCCTAGTTTGTACATGTTTCCCTTCCACACTCACAAAGGCAGAACAAATTGGGAAAAACAAGAGACCCTCTGACTTTTCAGGGCTTCACCATTGCTATTTTCCCAAATGAGGAAGGATGCTTTTTAAAAGGTTGGAAAATTGGAAAGGATCCTGGAGACCATCTAATAAGGTCACTTCTTTTACTAATAAGGTCGGCCGGCATACCCAAGAGCACAGAGCAAGGTGGAAACTCATCTCCAGCAAAGATGACCCCCAGGGCCCAGCCTCTCATTCCTCAGCAGCCGAGTCCTGTCCAATGTGCCCAGGTGTGCGCTGCCGACTGAGGCAGGCTGAGCAGCCCCCGGGAATCAGAGCATGGCATATTCTCACCTTTCCTAAAGCTGACCCGTGGACAGCAGAAATGCCTACAAGTCACCCAGCTTATTATACGCCCCTTGCTTCTCCAGGGCAGAGCAGCAGGACTGGTGCTTTCTTCCCCTCTGCAAACCACATGTCTGGAATAGCATCCTCAAGGCGCACCCTGCCGTGTTGCGTGACTTCTCCTTACTTCTCCTTAAAGTCTTTGTATAGCGAAGGCCTTGCCATTTTGTGATCAGTCACCTTCATTGTTATTATCTTTAGTTGCCAAGCCAGCCAGGTAGTCCCATTTGGTAATCAAAAGGGCAAAAAACACTGGCTTGGTCATTTTCTCCATGTAAATTTGACCAAACTATATATAAGGTGAGGATCCTTATCTTGCACCTAAATAGCTGGCAGCCTCTGTGATCCACACGATTCTTTTCCTCTCCCTCCTGGGCTGATGCCCATGTCTTCATCCCACTGCTGATGCTGGCTCTTTGGGTATTTTCTGCATATCTCTCTGTGTATACGCCATGTTGTTCGTCTTAAATTACACGCTCCTGGAGTACCAGGGACATATCAGTTTATGCTTCTTCTGATCAGGAGCATCTGTGGATATAGTACTAAGAAATACACTTTCATGACCTGGGTAATAACAAAAATTAAATGGCAAAAGTCCTTGCTGTCCCCAGTAGCTGGAGAGCTTTAAAAAAAAATAAGCACCTATTTCAGTTTTTTACTCCTACAGGGATGGGAAATTCTGGAGAAAAAATTGTGTCCATATATCTTGTGCCATGCCTCTTCAAAGAAAAAATAAAATTTTAAATGGGGTTATCAGGAAGAGCTTACTAAATGTGACGCTCACAAACTGGCCTTTGAAGTTGGGAAATGAACATCCACAGGCAAGGTCAGCCTATGCTATGGTTGCGCCAACAGCTGAGCCCCCCACCCCCTCACCACTACATCCCTCCACCTCATGCAAGTATAGCCTGACCCAGGTGGGTAGAAAGGAACAGCAAGGACAACGGGAACTGCCCTTTGTATTGGTGCACATGTTATTGTGATCATTTACAGCAGAGATGGTCCTCATTCCTGTCCTTTTTTCAAAACATCTAGAATGATACCTTCCAAAGAAGAAGTCTCATTTGAGGTTTCCCACCTCTAAACCCTCTGCCTTGGATGCTTTCAGTTTGCAGATCTGCTTTCCACCAGAGCCAAATAACACTCCAGGTTTCCTTTCCCCAGGGGAAAAGCCCGGAAACCAATTTCCTGTGCCCAAGATCTTCCCAGTAGAATCTGAGTCATCCTTATGCCCCAGGAATGATATACCAAGTACCGCTATTTCTGTCTCATACCACTCCTGTCCCTTGTCCCTGACCCCGGTGTCCCTATAGAATAGGGTTTGGCACCTTCTGAAAAGAGCCCTTAGCCAACTACGTCTCTGGTCTTTAGGAGAAGGTTTAAGTTGTGCATTAGGTCATCAGCCCAAAGGCCTGTCATCAATAACACTGCTGAGGTCCTGACACCCATGGCTTTATCACCTTTCTAATGAGTATTTTGAAAAATAAAGGAAAAAATCATAGGATGTAGAGAAAGCTATAAATCTCCCTTTGACTATGGAAGCAATACAGGGAGAGATGGGACACTCGCTTCATGTATTCTAGATGGGATGTGTGTTTTCTAGTTCTGCTGGGACAAAAATAGCTCTTAGCCGCTGAAAGCCAATGGCCTGGTGGACCTGAGGTGGGGCTGGCCTCTCTCAGCACAAGAAGACCACCTGGAAAGTCTAGTCAAAATCCAGTGCCCAACCTTTGACCTTTCCCAGTGAGTGAGTAGAAAGTGACACAGAAGTGTCTCCTTAGAGACCCTGCTTTGGAGCATGCTCAGGGAGGGGCAGATATTTGCGGGCGAGGCTGTGTTTTAGTCCTTTGCCAAATCTGAGTGAAACCACTGTGGCAAAGCTTTTGGGAAATGGCTTCATTGTGTTTTTTCCTTTGGGGGTGACTTTTAGAGAGTTAACAAAAAATACATGCACTCATAAATCGAATAAGAGCTAAAATGGCGTAGTCCCAGACTTGGTCCTGGTTTTCAGGAGAGAAGCAGTCTCTGGAGGAAGTTCTGTGCATGCCGAAAAAGGGGAAAAATATACAAGATGGGAGTTCACCAGCAAACAGGTGCTTTATATTCCCTTGAGTCACATATTTCTATGTTTATGAGAAAACAAATAAGCATTTCCCCAAATTGGCCGTGGCCTGAAGCGAGGCAGAAAACCAGCCCTGGGCTCTGTGTACCGCCCGCAGCTGTCACAGGAAGGAACTGGATAATCCACACCCACTTCCCAAGGATGCCTGGACTGGAACAGATTCCAGCTCCATGTAGCCTTCAGGGAGGGTCGGAGTTAACACACAGCCTCACAGGTCTGTGCACGTACAGGGCTTCCTCCTGGGCGTGAGGACCTTAGGAGGCCCCGGGCACAGCCCCTGGGCTCTTCTGAAATCAGAACAATAGTCAGATGTGGGTGTTGCTGGCCTACTCCTGACAAGAACTGACCTCTCCTTTATTCCTAAGAAGGGAGAATCACTCTTGGGGTTCCTCCTGAGGGCTCCCATGCAAGGCTTCATGGGTCTGGCCTATCTGCTTCCAAACCCACTAGTGGAGACCTGAGGACGGTGCTGTGGGGACTGCTCTGGGAATCCTTTCAGCTCCCGATGAGTGCCACCCAAGCCTACTCCAAACCCCTCAGCCCCCGGAGCCTTGGCCCAACAGTCTGGCTGCTCTGTCTTCAAGGACATTCAAAACACAGTTCTGAACTAAGGTTTTGGCCCTTCCCTGGAGTTCTAGCTCTGAATGCGGAGTAGTGAGCTAGGGGCTTTGGAGAATTCAGGATGTAGAGAACAGCTCATGGGGAAAGGGGGTGCTGAGCTGTCGTGGTGACAGGGGGTGGTGTATAAATGGAAAAGAGAGGAAGGACTGAATGGGAGACAGTGTGGAAAGCAAACAGTCCTGGTGGGCTCCTGGGGGTACCTGGCCAGAGAGGAGAGGCTTCAACATTCCCAAGCCCTGTCCTGTGTACCTGACGCCCTACCAAGCCCTCCATTTAGGTTACAGTCCCATGTGCCACCCTCACTCCCCTCCTGAAGGACTTGTTATAACATCTCAGGGAGTGGGAAACTCAGGATAATTACCTTTCTTATTCAAGGTCACTCAGCTAGTCAGGGGGAGGGCTGGGTGGCAGACTCAAAGGGACTGACTGCACAGCTGTGCAGGTCCATTCCCACCCTGCTACCTTGTCCCCCAGCCAGGAAGTAATCGAGCCCCAGAATGGGAAACTCAGCATGGTAAAGGGGAAGCCGGAGTCAGGAGACCCAAGGCCCTGGGCCACACAGCTTTAGAGTATGGCCTGGTCACTTAGCCTCTCTGGCCCTCAGTTTTCTCATCTGTAAGGGGGGAAAGGCTAGACTGTAACAGGCCAGGTTGATGCTTCTCAGAAACAGGGAATATCGAGGCTTTTGAGCAAAGGACAGGGACATGATGCTAAGGGGGCTCTGTTTGGGACCTGTCCACAAGCAGGTCACAGAGGGAGAAAGCCAGCCAGCAAAATCAGCATCAAAGCCAGCAGAACCCTAAATGTCAGGTGAAGAGGGGAGGGCTCGGGGGCAGCGGGTGAGGCGGTCTCTGTGGAAAAAGAGAGGTCAAAGCAAGACACAAGAAACACTTCAAAGGGAAAACTCAGAGCATTCAGAGATGGACTGGAATAATGACAGCAATAAAAGCTAACATTTCTGGAGGGCTGTGGCAGTTAACCCACCACATGCCCAACCACCAATCCTCGTAACAGCCCACTGCCCGATAGTCGTCAACGCCAGCGCTGAGCAAACTGAAGCCTAGAGAAGCAAAGGAACTCGCCCCCATCACACTGGTAGATGGCAGAGTCGGGATTTGAACTCAGGCAGTCTCAGTGCCTTTCATTCACATTGACCTTCTTAGGATGTTTCTTCCTCTCCCTGGTCCAAATTCCCTTCAAACTCCAGATTCCAGCTCCCCCTTCAAACTTGCATGCCCTGCTCTGTCCACCCCTCCCCACTACCGGCCACTGTTCTCCCCACGGTCCACGCCTGCTCCTGGAAGTCCTGAAGTGTGTTGTGCTCCCCTGTTCCCTCTCCTACCCATCTGACATCCACACTGCCTCCAAGCCGCAGCCAAATGCCACCCCTCTGGCCCCAGAGTTGGGCTCACCCTTCTCTTTGCTTCCATCATCTCTTTACCTGTCTCCCAGAGGTATCACACTGGATTTATTATATTTTCGTCTGATTATATTTCCACCTTCCCTGGCGGATTGTGAGCACTGTGAAAGCAGAAGGAAGACGGCCTTAGTCCGGCCTGAGCACAGGGCATGGCACATAGTGGGCGCCAGACAAATGTTGGTGCATCAACTAACATGACTGGTGGGTGGAATGAAGAAAAGAATCCGAGTCCAGGCAAGAGGGTCCTCGGGCACCGACCCCATCCCACTAAACACGATCGTGTATACCATCTATCATGAAGACATTTTTCTGTCCTTTTAAATTTTTTTTTTATTGATTGATTTTAGAGAAAGAGGAAGGGAGGGAGAGAGAAAGAAAAATCAACTCGTTGGTCTACTTATCCATGTGTACATTGGTTGATTCTTGCATGTGCACTGACTAGGAATCAAACCTGCAACCTTGGCACATGGGGATGACACTCTAACCAACTGAGCTACTTGGCCAGATTTTTGTCTCCATCTTCAATAGTTGGTATCAATGTTCCACTTTCTGCCTTGTCTGTAATCCATCTCATTGGTTTACACACCCCCCACACACACTTCTTCCCTGATTGGACCCTAGATCAAAGCCAAAGAAATAAATGTCCGTCCGCTGCACTGTTCCCACTAAGACAAATTAATTCTAAGCACGAGAGGAGTGAACTCTGGCAGGGCAGGAATGGGCCAGCTGAACAGAAGCCAGCACCTCTAAGGTGAGGTGCCAAGGAGCAGGGTAATTACCAATTTGCTTTTCTTACCAGCATGGCAGCTCTTGGCTTCCTCCTCTTAGGGGGAAGTGAGATGTGAGAGGGGCTCAGCCCTGGCTCAGAGGCTGCTGCAGAGCATCCTCCCTCCCAGGCAGTCCTGATGGGAACCTACTGGCTAAACTCTGGCCTCTGTAGGCCCAGACAGAGGGAGCAGGCCTGCAGAACCTCTCCAAGGCCCAGCCCAGCTCTGCCCCTCCACCGGGCCCTGCCTGCTGAGACAGGTCAGCAGGGTTATTCTTGATACTCATTAGCACTTGCAAAAATTCTTGAATCATTCCTATATTCCCAGGTGGCTCCCAGCATGCTGCAGACTCATCCTTCTTTTCCAAGTCCTTGTAGGAGAATCCAAGAAGTTGACTCCAACTCTTCTTTCCAGCAGGAACCCTACTAGAGTGGCACTGGGAGCCTCTGGCTGTCACACAGAGTAGAAGCCAGGGGCCAGTTCCCAGGGACAGATGAGATACACTTGCAAAGAGCCTCCCTAACTGGCTGCTTTGTCCTTGACTTCTGTGGACCACTAGGGTGAGAGGCAATCATGTGTCATTTCCTCCAGGGTCCCGACAGCCCCTCACTCAGAGCCAAGAATGCTGGCAGGGCCAGCTGTCTGGGTTCCAGTTCTGATGGGCTCTGTGCCCTCAGGACACTCCTCGGCCCCTCTGAACGCTCATCTCTAGTACCAGTCCTGCCTCTTTAGTGGAGTGATCACATGTGTGTAGACTCTGAGGTCCAAAGAAGTATGTCAGTGTGACTCAAGGTCACAGAAAGCTCTGTGTTCTCACTACCCTCGAGCAGATAGTTTGGAGGGCAGGACACACTCCAGTTCCTCACCCCCCCACAGCAGATTGTCAGGACAGCTGCAAAGAGCTGGTTCCTCCTGCTGCCTGCAGGGCGCTTTACCCATGAGTCAAGGAACAGAGGACAGACTCCTAGGCTGTGGTTCCTGCTGGTCCCACAGCAGGTGCCCCCATAGGGTCATCTCAGATGAGGGATTGGGGGACCAAGGGAAGAAGAGAAGGGAAGTGCCAAGTGCCTAGGGCTAGCCCCTCTCAACCAAAACAAAAAAAAATCCAGGTAATAGGTGAGGGGCTGTAGCAATGATATAATTTTTTAATAACTGATGAGGCCTAGTGCCAGTCTATGTTATGTGTGGGGAGGGAGAAAAGTATGGAAAATTGGTAGTTTCTAACCTAGTGAAAACCTCTGGACTGGCCCAGAAACATCATCTCCTCACCCACCCCACACCCCTTACATCCTTGCTTATTACAATTACACACACACACACACACACACACACACACACACACACACACCACAATTTCCCAGGGACCTGACCTTCATCCCAAAGTCCTTTACCATTTCTCTCTGGGTCAGCAACTCTCCTCCTCTCACTGGGAAAGAGAGAGAAAAACCCATCAGGTCTCTGCTCTACCTCGAGAGTGAGCCCGTGTTCATGTCCTCCCATCCCCTCTCCCCAGCTCCGCTCCTGCCCTCTCTCTTGGCGACCTGCATTGGGTACTTCCCAGCTTTTCCAGTTTTCCATCACGCCCTTGGGAATCCTCACTGTCACGCTCACACGGGGGAAAATTAAATAAAGGCACTGATTATCTTTGAACATTAGATTTCACAGTACATCTTGCATGACTCTCAAATATGGGGTCAATACAAATAAAATCATCTCAACTGCCTGATATTAAACACTTCAGAGCCAAAGAGTAAAAAGCTTTTTGAGTGATAGTTACATCCATACAAGAGTCACAATGACAGGTTTCAGAGATGAAAGTAATGGATCAGAAAATAGAACACTAGCGAAAACACAGATGAAAGGCATATAACCCCTTTTGAAATCCAAAGCTTTCATTTGGGGGAAAAAATGCCAAAAGCACTGTTTTGTATTAAAATAGATCATGATGAAAGGAACACACACTTGCCAACTACTTGAGTTTTCATCCATCATATACACATCCCTTTCTGTCTTTAAGTACCTGGGCCTTGGTTGTGACTTAGTTATGTTAGGCTGGTCATGCCATAATGTAAGTACTAGGGACCCCGGTGGGTGGGTGGTGCCACCTGAGTGAATGAATGAGGCTCTGAAGAGCTAACTCCCCATCCACATAGTGAGCCAAGGCAGATACCAGCCCACTTCCCCACCCAACTAGAACTCAACGGGGCTTCACTGAAAGAGCACATAGTGGCAAACACTTAGCTAGTACGAATAAAGCATTTTACTTAGAGCGAGATTTAAAGGCATCTGAACATCAAGCATCTGAAACACTGTTCCTTATTGCTATGTACCACAGTCAAAGCCAGTCCTCGAGTACTCTCAAATTTGAGTAAAATGCAGTTCTTTAATTCATCTTCATCCTTCTTGGGGTCAGTCCCTCCCAGGCTTCTTGTTTTTCTAGAACTTTCAGGAGCTTTACCAAACATCAAAACAAGTGGTCTTTCTTCTACTTTATCTTTAAAGACCAAATAAAAGAATATTACTGTTAGTGGTTTGCACAAGAGTAAAGAAAAGCCCTATTATTGCAATCCTATCACTTCTCTGGGCATTTGGAGTTCCTATATCTTACCCCATCAGGGACCAGGGGAATGAGAGGATTCAACTTAAGAAGGTTCTAGAACCCCTCACACTCTTCACAATGGACTTTATTAGATACCTAGATTTCACGAAAGGTAGACTAGGCTTTCCATCTTGTGTATGATGCATTCTCTAGTTAGGACCTTGAACAAGCCTCTTAGCTCTCTGGGCCTAGTTTTCTCACCTATAAAATTAAAGAGATCAACAGACCACATCATTTTCATGGCCCCTTTAAGCGCTAAGGATCTAGAGTAACTTGAAATACTTTGTCAGCTATCTTGACCAAACTAACATCACAGGTAAGAAATAGGTTGCAAAGACCAAAATTCTTCCCTAGCTTATACCCATTATGTCAGAGCCAGCCACTTTATGTGTTGTTTGGGTTATTTGTTGCTAAACACATCATGACCTTGTCCACACTGAAAGTCATCTTCTGTTTTTCATTCACATGGCCCCATTCCATCATCACCATCAGCTGAGTATTTTACCTCCTAGAATTCATATAGATTCTTTCCTCTCTTTTCATATCATAAAAACATTGCATTGATGTTTGCTTCTCTCTTTTCCTCTCTCCCTTGCCCTCTCTCTCAAAGCCATGAGGGGGAAAGACTGCTGTATGGCAGTTATTGCAATTACTAAGTCACTTTCCAAATCTCTTCATTTACAAAATCATTCCAATGTTTTTGAATGCCTTCATTCTAATGAATGACAAATTACAGTTTTCAAAGCACTTTTCAGACATCCATTGCCTTATCTGACTCCTGACAACAATCCCATGTTTTAATATAGTAATTTGTTACAACAAATTTCTTCCTACTCATGTATAATAGTTTTTTTTCCCAATAAACTTGGGCATAAAATTTTATCAAATCCTTTCTGATATTTTTTGTTCATTCACTGTATTCCTACCCAAATGCTTGCTTACCTGGGAAAAGAAATCTAGTAGACCAATGAAACAGGAGGGCGCAACACCCAGAGGGCCATTGGAACTAAGAGCTGGAATGGCCTTCAGTGATCACCTGTCCCACTCACACCAGACCGTAGGGTCTGGTACCCAGGATCTGATATGTACTCATCCTCCAGGAGCTTCCTGGTTTGAGGTGCAGACCCTTTGATTGTGGGCTCGTATCTCTGCAAGCTCTCCGGGGTCACTCCTGAGCTCACAGATTCTGATTTGCCCTTACAGGGTCCCACTTGGTAGACTTTCCCGGTCCCCTGGCTGTGAGCACTTTTCTTCCTTGCTTCAGATCTGTCTTTTCCCCAAGATGGTGGCGTGGACTTAATGAACTGGCAGCAGCATTTGTGATCTGCTGTCAAGCTTTCTGGGAGGAAGTTTCCTGGGCTTTTGGCAGGCTTTTAAGAGCCCTCTGGTCTTCTGCTGGCTTTTGCTCTGCTCCTTTTTCTCCTAATTAATGTGTGCGTCATTATCAAGAGTGGCCTGTTCTCAGAGTAACTGAGTGACTGATGTGTTTTGTTGTGTCTTCTCCTGGAAACTTTCTTATCTGCCCAGGGTGGAATTAATTGGGGTTTGCTCACTGTTGTAAAATGATTTGATACATCAAATCCTGCTCAAATTCTAAGGAAAACCTCGGCTGAATGCCTTCATCTCAGGGTTCTCAGGGTTCACAAGGTTTCCCATTGAGGGCTAGGGATGACAGCTCAGCAGTGGATCTTGGACTCTGGGGTTAGCCGGAACTACCCCTCTCACAATTGTCTTGGCAAAGTATTAAAGCTAAACTTCAGTCTGTGAGCCTGTCATATGTGAATAATAGGGCCTACTTCATAGAAATGTAGAGGAAATTAACTGAAATAATGCATGGAAAATACTTGGTACCTGGTGAGTACCCAATAAGAGATGACTGATTATCCCACTCAACTTTTGCAGATAGAGTAGCTAATTTTATCCCAGATTATGAATGAAGACACTGGGCCCCGAGAGGTTGCCTGGCTCACCCAATGCCACACAGCATACACATGAGCCATGGCAAAGCTAAGACCTGAATCCAGGTCCTCTGCCTTCTAGATTTGCACTCTTTCCACTTTTCCAGCAATGTGTCTCAGAACTAAGACCCATGTCAGGAACAAAGTGTGCTCCCAGACACACAGCATCCACATCAGCTGGGAATTTGTCAGACTTGTCAGTTTTAGGGTCCCAGACCCAGTGAATCAGAAACTGGGGATGGGGCCCAGCACTCCAGGTTTCAGCAAGCCCTGCAGGGTACTCGGAGGTGTGCTCCAGTTTGAGAACCACTGCTCTGTGGAATAATAATTTCTCCCTTGCTCTCACTCCCGCCGAGTTGAGTGGTCCTCAAATCCAAGTGTGATCCCCAACATGAGTTAATCCTTCCATCCCTGTGATGTCATCCTCACATGGGATTTGCGATTCATACCTGCTGGCACTATTGAACTGTGGACTTGTTTTCACCCCTCGATATGGATTAGAATCATCTAGGGGACTTTTAAAATAACACAAAGGTCCACCCTAAACCAGCTGTCATTCAGCTGTAAAGACATAACCTGGATCGAAAAGCAGGCAACTACAGAGCTGCCTTCTATGGACTCCATGGAATTCTGCTAGGCTGGGAATGTTTTTGCCTTACTAAGATTTGTGTGCTTTATAATCCACTACCGATAAATTGGTTCCTTTCCTTCCTGTGAACCTTGGATTCTCTGATTGGTCAAGTCCTCTACCTGCTAGCATTCGTACAGAGTATGTACTCAATACATCTTAGCTTTGCTGCCTCTCTCCACACCCTAGGATTATCCTTCTTGATCTTAAAAAGCAATGACAAGGTATGATAAATGTTAAATGTTGACTCACTATAGTTTTTATTTTCCTTCTAATAACTTAGAAGGGATGAGGAAAAAGTTTTCTGAGCATGTTACAGAATTAAGGAGACTAAGCTTATCCTCTAACCTACCAGGGTCACAACCACACACCGAGTATTGGTCACCAGTAAAAACACGGCCCATGAATTCTATTACTTAACAAATAAAGCTCCTATGGAAGAAGCAAGAAAAGAACAGAGGAAATAGCATGTGATCCGCCCCCAGTAAGCTCCCGAGGGAACAGAGTCATTGGTGGGCACTGAACCCTGCACAGACCACGGGGAAGAACGTGGGGAAGAACCAAGGGGTAGGTGGGCAGACCCAGGTTTTAAGGGGCCTGAAGCCCATATAGTTTGGGGTGGGGAGGGGAGGTTCACTTTAAGAAAAAGAATACAGAGAATAAGTAGCATAGATGATAGGTAGAAAATAGACAGGAGGAGGGCAAGAATAGTATGGGAAATGTAGAAGCTAAAGAACTCATGGCACATGGACATGAACTAAAGGGGGGCAATGTGGGTGGGAGAGGGTGTGCAGGGTGGAGGGGAGTGAAGAGAGGAAATAAGACAACTGCAACAGCATAATCAATAAAATATATTTTAAAAAATAAAAAAATAAAAAATACAGAAAAAGAATACAAAATTATAAATATCAAATTAAGTGTGAAAGTACAAAAGTTGCCTTGAAAGTGAGGCTTAAGTTTAAATTTCATTTGCTACAGAGTAAATTTACTTCCACCTGGACTCTATCTTTTCTATGTTGTTCTGGGTGGTTATTTTTTAATTGATCACCCTGCCCAAAGCTAGATGACCTTCCATCATATTCTTGAAATATGTCCTTGAATTTTAAAAGACTCTGTAAATAGGAAGTTTGTTCATAAAAGAGGGTGTTTTCACATGTACAAACAAAAAAACCAACTTTTAATTAATTTTTGTTAGGTAGTATATTCACATAGTCGATTGTTCAAAAGGTGCAAAGGGAATACAGTGGTAAGTCTGAGTTTCTTTCATAAACTTTTAAAATAAAATGCATGTTGATAAAATGCATTTTTCTATTACTAAAGTAATACTTGCTTAATACAGAATTTTAAAAAACAAAAATACAGAAAGACTCTATTTAATCCTGTCATCCAAAGCTGAAACTTAAAATCTTTTCAAATACCTACCAAATATGAGTAGATAAAGGGGAATGCTTGTCCTTTCGTCTTGCCTGCCTTTCATCTTCCTAATACCTAATACCACGCTAATCTTTCAAGCAATGGGTGAGAAGTGAGCTTCCATAAAGAAAGGTGGAAAGAACTGAAGCATGGTCGCAATTTGTGGGGGAAATTATACGCCTCTGAAATTTATGGGGGCCTCAAATGATCTAAGAATCTCAGACAATGATGGTAAGTGGCTTTCAGCTGAAGTAACAATTCCAGGCCCTCGGGGGTAACTGCTGTGGGGAGGAGTGCTGGATGGTGCCAGCCCCACAGAGGGGAAGGCGGAGGCCCATGTCAGGGCCACGGGAGGGGGAGGGACAACCTGAGCGTCCAGTGCGCTCTAGGAGTGTGCTGAACAGTGAATGGAGATTTGTCTGAAAGAACCATCCAGCGTCAGTGCTCCAAAAATGTGAATCCACTGAATGAATGGATTAAACCAAACAGAAATGTATAGCTATCCAATCCTCCTTGTGTAGAGTGACTTAGAGAGGGGAGGGCCTGAAGGTCCTTCACCTGCCTCTCCCTCTCGCCCAATTAGAGCTGTCCTCTTTGGTAATGCTCCCTCCCCTGGTCAGACCTCATGCCCTATCCCTCTTCTGAACACCCCCTGGGCTCCCCTCTTCTGACTCTTGCCATCTCCCCAGTAAAGCTTGCCAGGAGCAGGACCCTGTGCCTTGCACAGTATCTCTGCACAAGCTGTCTGCTTTTCACACTTGCCGAATGTAATTAAGCTCTTGGAGGTGGTGCAGGTGTCAGGCCACACTCCTCACCCCTCAGACATTTACTGAGAACCTTCTCTGCCCTGTGTATTCAGATTTGGAGAAGATCTGGCCCATTCCCTCCAGGGGCTCGTGGTCTGAGAGGGAAGTAAAGCACGCACATAGTTATAATTAAGTAAGAAATTATAAATGCTATAAATTTAAAATGCAATTATAATAACATCATTATAATTATTTAAATTAGAAATAAGAGTAAAGGAGTGCCAGGTATGCTGCTAAGCATTTTAATGGCATACTGTATTTCCTATAACCTTTCCAATGGCCCTGCGAGGTTTACTAATATTATCCTCCTTTTACACATAAACTGAAGCTTAGAGCATTTAAGTCACTCATGGAGCTGCTAGTCCATGGAGAAGCCTTGATTCAAACCCAAGTGTGTCTATGTTGTTTTAGGAGGGGGAAGGATCATTTCAGTTTGGGTTTAACTAAGAAAGGTGCATGGTTTGGGTAACTGAAACCACCACCCACCAACGCTGGCAGAGGGAGGCTGGATAGTGAGAGAGGGAGAGGACAGCAGCCGGAAGAAATATTCACTGCAGTCCCAGCTACTCGGATCCAACGTCTCAACCAGAGGTGTCCCCACCCCACATGGCCCCTGAGTGCTAGGTGTCAGCTCAGAACAGAGAAGGCTGCTGGGAGCACACGGTTCCTGCATTTCCTGTGCTCAGCTGCTGGGCTGGGCCTTATGTGATCAAAGAAGGAGGTAGGGGAAACGGATGAGAAATCAGAGATCTGCCACAGAGTTGGAGATGAGCTACGGGAAATGCTTTTGTCTAAAAATATGCCATTTCTGAAAGGAAAACAGTCATTAGAGGGTGTGAGAAGCCCCCGTGGTGAGGAAAGCAAAACAGTTAGACTCACTGGGAGGCCAATGGAACAACAGAGAAGCCCATTACCCACCCACTTCCTGTGCGACTAGCGAGACTTTAGGAGGATGAAAGGCAAGCAGACAAAATGACAACCCACAGACAGAACTCCAGGGGACAGCAGCCAAGAGGTAGGAGGAGAAGAAACTGTTCCACTTAATATTTTTCTCCCATTGCAGCTCATTCGGCTATAGATTTAGCTAAAATTTCCTGTGTACTTACTATATGCCAGGCACAGTGAGGGGCTTTGCGAAAGTCATCTCCAGCAATCCTTTAAACACGGAGAAAGTGGGCTGTGAGTCTTAGAGGTGAGGTGACCCGTCCAAAGTCACAGAGCTGGTAAGAGACAAAGGGGGGACTCCATCCTAGGTTCCCTAACCCTGATTCTCTTGTCCATTCCAATGTACCAAGTTGCTTTCGATGAGATGAAGTGTTCTGACCATCCCACCCATCCAAACTATGCAGGGCCAGTCACTCCCATTCTCCTGGTGGACCTCGGCAGTTGTACATTCTTTATCTTGTGTTGAAGCACATTTTTTTTCCATTACAATTGACATTCAATATTATTTTGTGTTAGTTTCAGGTGTACAACTTAGTGGTTAGACAATCATGTACTTTACAAAGTGGTCCCCCCAATATTTCAAGTACCCACCTAGCATGACACATAGTTATTACAATATTATTGACTATATTCCCTATGCTGTACTTTACATCCCCACGAATATTTTGTAACTACCAATCTGTACTTCCCAATCCCCTCATCTTTTTTACCCAGTCCCCCAACCACCCTCCCCTCTGGCAACCACCCATCTAACCTCTGCATCCATGAATATGCTTCTGTTTCATTTGTTTATTTATTTTGCTCTCTAGATTCCACATGTAAGTGGAATCATGTGATTCCATCTTTTTTATTAATGACTCATTGTCAGCTAAAACAGGTTGTAGCATCCCCAGAGCCACCCTCTGACCCAAGAATGGTGTACTCTTAGAGTGGGAAGGCAACATCCAAGCCCTCTGATCCAAAGTCCTTCTACATCAGTCATGAAACACCTGTCCTTCCTCTGCTGAAAGTTCCAGGCATTGGAGCAGGGGAGATGTGACCCTAGGTGAAGGGGCATCTTGACCTTTAGAGAGCAATAAAGAGAGCTTTACATGCATTTCTCATTCCAGCCATCCCCACCCTTGACATGGATGATGTGTCACCATTTTGAAGGAGACAAAGCAAAGTCTCCCGCATACTGAGCCCAGATCTAGCTCCTTCGACTGTCATTCACATGTCAGAGTTTGGCCTTCAGGAACACAAGACGATAGCCCCCTCCATGACGATGTGAAGGGCCACTGTGAGGGTGACAGCTTTCTTGGTCCCTCTCGGTCCCCTCCACCCATGATAAACACCCTCAGATCCCTCCACTCTCCTCTAAGCACAGAGTTGTCATCACTTCGTGGACACAAAGTTGCTCCCACACTGGGACAGCCAGAACTGGCCAGTGAGTCCCCTGGCCACCCCCACAAATGTGAGGAAACAGCTTCCAGGGACTCAGAGCCTCAGCCCAGTTGCCAAAGCAGAGGGATGCCCATCTCTATCTACTGGACTGCCCATGCTGAGCAAACTAATGATTTCTCAAAGGCCATCTCCATTGGCTCCTTCTCAGCCTTTCCCTCCTTAGACCTTCCCCAAGTCAGAGCACTGAAAGTCACCGTGGATTTCTCTCTCTCCCCCTGCCCACCACATTGGCCAGTCACTTAGTTCAACTGACCCTCACTCTGCATGTCTCTCACCACCCCTCACCCCTATAACCCCATTACTGCTGTCCTCTTCACACCCTTACCACCTCTTCCTTGCGTTTCTGCTCTAGGCCTTTAGCTGATCACCTTCTCCCTTCCATCCTTCACCCTGCAATCCTAGTGATTTTCTGAAGGGACCAATGTAATCATGATTCCTTCCTGCTTAACATCTATCAAGAGCTCCTCAAGGAGCTTCAGAGAAAATGCAACTTAGCCTGGCCACCAAGGCCCCCCACCATCTGCCCCTGCTGCTTGCTGACCACCTCCAGTGACCTGTGGCTTCCTGAATATGCCCTCCTCCTCCTCCTCTGCCCACCAAATTCCTGCCCTTCCTTCAAGACCCAACTCAAGTATCTTCTCTCTCTCACATCTTCCCTGACCTTCCTGCTCTCAAGACGGAGGTCATTGTCCCCCTCTTATTTCCATGACCACACCTCACACTCACTCCACTGAAGCACTCCTGAAACTACATTGTAACTGCAGGTTCACACATCTGTCTCCACCAGTAAACAACTGAACTGTGAGAAGGTGGCTTCTGTGCTGGGCCTTGAGCAGTGAATGGATCTGCACCAAAAGGAGACGTGGAATGACCACGTGAGCTAAGTCCTGGCATTTGGCCCCCAGGGAAGCAGCAGCCCAAAACAAGGCCCCAGCCTGGGTGGGTTTAACTGTACAAGACATTATTTAACAATAGGTACCACTCTGAGTACATTTCATGTTCCAGGAACTATGCAAAGCTCTTTACTTGCATTATGTCACTTGAAAGGATTCAGTGAGTTAATCTGTATGAAGTGATTAGCACAGGGCCTGACACAGGGTAAGCATGGAACAAATGTTCGTGATAAAAGTGACAGATCACTTAGGGGCACTTCTTATGCCAGGCAGTGTGCCAAGCCCATCCCAGGCATTGTCTCACTTCTCACAACAAATCTGGGAAGAGAGTATACTTATTTGTCCCCATTTACAAGAAAAGATATTGAGTCTTCTCAGCTGAGCTAAGTGATCAGCACAGAAGTAATGGCCCTGGATTTCCAGCCCAGATCATCTGCTCTGGCGTCCAGGTTCTCCGAGTCTCCAGTACAGCAGAGTGCCAGCTGGTGCCCAGAGCTCGCTGGGGAAGAAAGCAAACCGGGTTCTTTCAGGACAGAGCCTAATGAGATATCCAGGAGAAACACATGGCACTAGGAGGCTTCCTTTTCTGTCCCACTTAGTTTAATATCACATTTTACATACCATCCTCCATGGGACACAATTCATAGGAAGTAATTAGACAAGTTCCTCTTGATTTCTTCTGTGTGCCAACTAACGATGCCTTCCTTCTGGGCTAGCATCATAATGTAAGTTGGAATCAGTCTCCTCCTTCACACAGCTCAGTAAACTGAGACCCAGTTATAGTGATCACAAGAGCTAAGACACAGGGGTCAGTCCTTCAGCCGGTCTGGGTTTCATTCATTTGGCTGCATACCAAATGACAATGGCACAGTGCCCTTGGTGCTATGAAGTACCGGTTCTGCCAGGTGCTAGCTCTGTGACATCTTGGACAAGCCAGTCAGCCTCTCTGAGCCTCAGTGTTTTCACCTATGGAACAAGGCTGAGAAGTTCCTGTTTTAGGGTGGTGGTCAGAATCAAATGGATGATGCGTGCCCCCACTTTTGGGGATCTGTAAAATGTTCTCCAACTGCTGTCTGTTAGCAGTTAGCTCAGACAAAATTCATTGGGCCTTGAACTCTATAGCCTCTCCATTTCTATTGAATTGCACTATGTTCAAGGTTCTTCCTGCACCCCAACATCAGCTGGGCTCATTCTAACTCAATCCGTGCCAATCAAGGGCAGGGTTGTCTCAAAACAATCAGTCCTACGCCATGGCGGTGTCATGCTGGGTTCCCAGTCAGGTAGTGCTTGCCAAGCTCAGAGTGGGAGCCTCACCCCCATGCCCAGGCTCCTTCACATTTTCCTTTCAAAGATATTTTCCCTTCAATTGTAGTCCACAGGTGCTGGATGATGAAGCCAGCAGGTTGCCTATAGAGTTTCTTCCAGGGAGAAAAGGGCTCAGCCATCTCTTAATTTCTTTTTTTAAAAAATCCACCTTGATTTTCTCTGCCAAGATATATCTTTGTGTGGGGTAAGGCGCTTCTGAGTCTCCATGAACCTGGTCATCACTGAATAAAGAAGTAAAAGAAGGAAGCAGGGGTAGGAGAACCACATGGTTCATCCACAGTGGGCCGGGCTCCTGGGACCGAACTAGAAAGGGCAGAGAGAGAGGAGATGCAGTAGGGCTTGCAAACATTTCATGGGCCAAAGAGCCTTTGAAATCTAATAACTTGGGGGAAAATATTCACTATGTCAACTTAAGGGGCACAAAATTCCACTCAAAGGAAAATTAAAGGATTCAAATATCACTGCTAATTCATTTCCCTTTAAGCCTATAGAAGATGTATCTCCATCTACCCTGGCTGTCCCTGTTGGAAGCTCCCACAGAATTTTAAAAATGGATGATGTGAATGTTAGAAAAAGCCTGGGTTTTCTACTAGCTTTAATTTAATTTAATTTCTAGCTTTAATTTAATGTATTGCCATGTAGTGATCAAATTTTTTTATGAGAAAATACTTGATCTCCAGGGGACCAAGGCTTCATGCAAAGATTTTCACCATGCCACTTCCCCTTGACCCGTGAGGACTGGCCTGATTCTTTAAGACAATTTGAATCATATGACAGTCTTCACAGATCCACATGTTTATTCATGATCTGATGCACCTACCTTTCCAGTTTCTCCTCACCTCCCATCACTCCGATCAGAGGGATACGCACCCTGTACCCACCATATTCCTTTCTACCCATGTTTAAGCTTTCTGCTTATACCCTCAAAGGTCCTCCGCCTCCCAACAGCTCAGTGTACCCAAGCCTGGCCCATCCTAAAGCCATCTCTGATAACTTCAACTACCACCTACTCTGACTCCAAGCTAGAAGTAATAACTGAACTCCAAGAAGAAACAATAATGACCATTATCATTATTACAGCTTAATTTTCTTGAGCTAAGTACCAGGCACTTTCCAAGCTCTCACTCATTTACTGCTCTACCAACCCCTTCATGAGGGTGTAATTGTGATTTATCCCCATCTCCCAGGGGAGAAAACTAGGATTTGGAGGTTATGCAAATTGTCCAAGTTCATGTAGTTGGTAAGTGTAGGAGTCAAGACCAGAACTCAGGGTCTAGATCTAAGTCTAGATCAGGGTCTAGATCTAAGATGGCATGTTGCCTCTCCCAAGGACATTGCATTCATCCCAGACCACTTCCCACCTCACGCTAGAATTACTGTGCACTTGTTTTGTAATCTTTTCAGGATTATAATTCAGTGGGCAAAGACCATGCATGATTCTTCATACTTCCAACAGCACTAAGCTCTCAGGTATAAAGGAATGAATAAATCAATGAGAAAATGTACATCAGATTAGAGAGTTAAGGCACCTTTCATAAACATTAAAAAGATGTCATGTCAGTAAACAATCATTAAGCACCAACCATGTGGCCCACATTCTCGTGGGCTCTGGCCCCAGAGTCGAAGCAAAGGTCCACTGGACTCTTTGATGTTCCACAAATTCCTCCTTTCCAACCTTTAAGACCCAGTTGTCTTTTGAGAACTGATTCTCAGTCTCCTAGCAGCTTCTCTCCTCATTACTGCTTGGCAAACAATGTGATTTATGCATGAGACACACACATTAAGATGCAATGTACTTATTCCAACTGTCATAACTACTAAATTGAATTGAATGGCAATCCACTGATAGTTCAACCTCTGCAGAAAAAAGAAATCAGCCCCCCAAATAATCAAGTCAACGATACTTTAGAGACATCTCTGGAAACAGCTGTACAAACAGCAGGAAAGGTGAAGTCATGACTGTCATTTATTAACGTACGGAGCGTTGGTGTTCAGCGCCGACACGAAGGCCACAGAAATGTGAAGCTAATTTTTCCAAACAGAATTTCTAACAAATACCTTTGATTGTCCCTTTGTCTCTATCCTTCACTAAAGATAGGCAATTAGCTGCATTTGTAATATTACAAGCAAATGAAATTGGGTCTCTGCCCAGCCCGCCTACAAAGGACTTCTACAGTAATAAAAATAATCAATTGAATTCTTCATTTTCTGCTGGGTCCATGTGATTTCCTTAATAAAGTCAATGCAGATTGTAATTTGCAGGAAAAAATAAATACCAATTGCATGAGGCGTGAAATTTCAGTCCACAGAAATGTCATCTTTTTTTACAGATTTTTGTTACAAGGGCACGTGGCTTGCACAACTGCAATAAGCCTCAGGTCTGGTGCCCAGTTTTTTCTTTCACAGAATGACCTATATTTTGTCTCCCAAATGTGTCTTCTGTGTTTCTCCTTTTGTACCTTTGCTCTTCAGCAGTTAGCAAAGGAAAGCAGCACAAATAAGATCAGAAGACCAACGTTAAATTCCCAGCTTGGCCATTCACTAGCTGAATGACCTTGGGCAAGTCATTTAACCTCCATGGGCCTCCATTTGTTTATCTCTAAAATGAGGCACACGCATATGAAATTGCCTAGAATCTAAGTTCCAAGGCTCCTAGGACAGTGCCTGCCCATAGTAGGAATGCAGGACATGTTGCATGACCAAATGAATGAATGAATATCTCACAGAGTATCTGGCATGTGGTCAGCACAAACTGTTGCTTAAAAACTAAGAATCTATCCCCCCACCTCAACACCCACCTTCTTCCTTTTGGCCCAGCAAAATCTTACCCATTCCTAGCGTCAAATTCTGCCTCCTTTAAAAAGTCTTCCAACGACCACACCAGCTAAAAGTGATCTGACTTCCCCAATAACAACTCCTTTGTTGTCCATAGCCTCAGTTAGAACCCGAGCTCATGATCTTGTATTATTGCTTCTCATCTCATAAGGGATTTCTTAGTTTCCCACAAGCTTTTTGGGCACAGGTCCAGAGTCTTTGATTCCTGAGATTCCTATACCCCCTTCGGAAAGTGCATGGCACACCATGAATGCTCCATAAATATCCACAGATTGACTGACGTGGAAAAAGCCAAGACCCCGTGCAGAGGGAGTAATGCCCACGGAGTTCCTGCCCCTGCCCTTCAGAGGCCACAGCACCAACCCTTACAGCTCTCAGCTGAGCACACTCTGTCCCTAAAGACGTCTCTTCCATGGAATGTTTGCTCTACTTTGCAAAAACCTTTCCCATTTCTGAGAAACCTCAAGCTGAAAGGGAGACAGCATGGCACTATCTCTCAAATTTTAAACTCCACATGTATTTTTTAACAATTAATGACACACCGAAATCCTTTGAGCCAACGACTGTACTTCTAAATATTTATCTTACAGATTGACCTGCACGTGTACGGAAAGACATATTAAGAATATTCATTGTTGGGTTATCTATAGTAGCAAAGACTGGAAATAATTTAAATGACTTTAACAGGGAACTGGATAAATAAATCATGGGATATCCACGTAGAAGAACACTACGCAGCCTTAAAAATGAGTGGTAGATCTGTATGTACTGGTGTGGAATATTTCTCAAGACATATTAAGTGAAAAATCAAGATGCCACCCATGTGACTGGCCTAATCTAACTTACATCAAAAGAGGACATGTACACACGTGCGCTTGTATGTACAGAAAGTGTCTCTCGGACAGTGGCAATGGCTGACAGTGAAGGAGGGGACAGGATGACCTGGGGCCAGAAGCAGGGGGAGACTTATCCCTGTGCTTTGTATTCCCATTTGTACAGACAAAATTCTTTAGCAAGTACATGTGTTATCTTTCTCTTCTTTTCCTTTTTTGAATTTTATTTTTAACAAGGTAATGCAGTCACATGTATAAACTTACAAAATGGTATGGTAAAAAGCATCCCTCCTAGAGCAGCCCCCAGCCCCCCAATGTCTGCCACTGAGGCAACCACCTTTCTTCTGTCCTCTTTTAGAGGTAGTCTGTGCACTGCGGGCATGCTCTTTAGAAATAACCATAATAAAGTGAACTGGGGAGAAGCTTCTGTAGACTTCATCTCACCTCCTCAGCCAATGTTCTATCCCACTCTTCCTGATACAGTCAAGTCAGCCTTTGGACAGGCTTGTCTGCTTGTGTGGAGTTGTAGGAAGAACTTCCTCAGGCTTTACAGCCAGGCAGACCCGAGTCTTCAATAAGTTACCTTCCCTCTCTGGGCCTCATTATGTAATGTATAAAATGGTCAAATAATACCTATCTCTTAGGCTGTCAGGATAAGAAACAGTTCATGAAAAGCAAAGGGTCACTTAGCAGGTGCATGGCGCAGCTGTGGCACCAGAGCTCCGGGCCCGCTTCCCTCCCCTGCCCTGGCCCGTTCACATGGAGCAGGGTTCCTGCAGGCAGCAGGAGACCACGAGACTCCTGGACATCCCCTCCCACCCCCTGATAAGTACATCATGTGTTTCTGAGGCAACATTCTGTGGTAAACATCCATAGCAAGTGGAAAATTTTGTGGTGGGTGTTATGCTAATGGTCAATAACCAGTCCTTCCCCTTGGTTTGGGGACTTCTGAAAGGGTTCAGGATTAAAAATCAGGAAATCTCTCTGGGACACCTGACCTTACCACAAACTAGGCCTCCTTGAGTGATTGCCTTCTCATTCGAGTCTTGCACAGATTGGGTGCATGATTTCTCAGACCCTGGCCAGCCTTATAATCTCGTGTCAGTAGCTCATGTTAGGGAAGCCCTTCACTCCTGGGATGGTAGCTGGGTGGGTCTCTAGGAGGTGAGTGTGATTTCCAACCCAAACTCTGATCACCCGACTTACAAAATGATGTGGGTATAGAACAAGCATTTACTACATGCTTCAAAGCTAACCAACTGAATCCTTCAAAAAGGGAGCAAATATTTTAAATTATCTTTAATTCATTTTATCATTACTGAAATGCATTGCAAATCTAGAGGTTCAGATATAATACTCCCTCCAGGTTACTAAAGATTAAGTGATCACTGGTAACAAGTTTGGTAGAACACAAAGTGGTAGTTGGGGAGAGTAGTCTATGATTCCATCCAACTCCAGGGAACGTGATTTGATATTTGACAAGTAAGCAACTGACACATTGGCACTGCCATTTAGAGAGACTCCTATGGTCCTGAAGACAGAAGAGAATTTTGCACCTGGCAGGGGTTTCCTAGAAGCACACCACACACACACACACGCACGCACGCACGCACGCACGCACCACCGGAGTGTGGGTAAGGTGGGAGGGGGTCCTGTTGTCCCTTCCTGTGTTTCTCTCACTGCCATGTCGCCATTCAGCATTCGTACTCCACTCCCAAAAATAAACCACAGGTATAAAGCAGAAAGATGGCTTGCCGCCTATTTTTTAAGTAAATCTGGGGAGTGAAAGAGCACAGCTAGCTGCCTCCAAGAATACCATGCTCATTGAATAAAACCTTCTCTTAGCAAGTTGTCCTAAATCAATTTTTATAAATGAGTCCTCTTTTTTTCCTACACAGTATTGATAATTTAATAGCTCTTCAAAAATTGCTATAAAAGCAAGAAAACTGAGTATTTTCTAATTTATTCTCTGGGATATTTATCTGTTAATCAATTATCTTAATTCCCTCCATACTTAAGGGGGCATTTTTAAGTGACATTCCCAGCCACTCCAGATCACTCCTCAAATCTTATTGTATGTTTTAAAATTTATGTCCCCCGTGGCTTTCTTCCTGGGAACAGAGCTGTTTGGGAAGATTTCTATGGAAATTTTGGGTGAAGCTATAGTGGTGCTGCATCTAGCCAAGAGGGTAGGCCACTGAAACCCCAGAGGATCAGCCATCCAACCCTGCCTTCTGCCTGTCATTCTAACAGCACAAGGAGTTAAGCATGCAGGCCTGCCCCTAGGATCTGGTTCTGTCCTTGGCATTTCAACTCTTCTTTATTTCATATTATTCCTTCCAACTCTTGTGTATGGTAGTTCGCTGGGCACCTTCCTGGGCACCAACATACAGAGAGATGCCTAAGTCATAGTCCTTGCCCTCAAAAGGAATTTACAATCAAAGGGAAGAGGAGGCAAGTACACTTGACAAAATGCAACCTAATAGATGCTACTCCTAAGATGAAAGCAAAATGCCCAGGGACGATTCATTTTATTTATGTAACAAATGCTTATGTATCACTTACTATGGACCAAGCATGGTGCTAGTAAGAGCTTAAGCCTCATAACTCACTGAAACGGGTGCTATTATTATCCCTTTGTACTGATGGGGAAACTGGAGGCACAGGGTGGGTAAGCAGCTTGCCCAATGTCACACAGTAAGTAAGAGTTGCTGCCAGGTGCTGAACCCAGGCATTCTGGCTCCTGGGCTCATGTTCCTTACCTCTCAAAACACCCTCTCCCCCTCATTCAAAGATACTTGAATAAAATCAGCTGCAAATGGGGTACACTGAGACTTCTACAGAACACAGTAAGGAAGTGACATTTCCACTAAAACCTGACTGATGAACAGGAGTTAACTGGGCTAACAGGGAGGAAGTGGGTTTCAAGTTAAGGTACCTGGCAGGGAAGGAGTGAGATATGTTCTGGGGACTGATTAGCACACAAAACCACACACACCAGGAAACCCCTCAGTCCCAGCAAACTGAAACAGCTGGTCATCGTGTACCCAGCCTAGGGAGATGTGGAAGGGATGCTCCAGGTGAGACTGACCCAAAGACTAGGACCTGTCCAGGCACATAAAAGGGAGAGAGAGGAGGAGTCAGGCAGAGGGATGGAGGTTGTCTCCTTTATTCCAATTTTATCCACTCCCACCCCATCCAAGGGATTATGCACTCTCTTCTGGCTGCTGCTTCCCCATGGGTCTCCTGGCTTCCACTCTTGCCCCCTCCAGTGCATTCTAGACACCAGCAGCCAGAGTCATCATCGGATGACGCAAAGTTGATGCTGTCATTCCTTTACCCACACCTTCGATAGATTCTTATTATTTCTGGAGAACCAGCCACATGACAACCCTTGGCCTGTAGAAAGTGTATTGAATGATATGGCCCCTGCCCACCTTTCAGCCACCCCTTGAGCTGCTTCCCTCCTTCCTCTCCACCCTCCTGCCAAGGTGGCTTTGGTTGCTAAATCAGTCTGTGTAAACCAGGACTACTTAGGCACTGGGATTGCTTCAACTTACTACAAGACCAGCAAATGTCTAAATTGTCTTGTATTCATTTATTGGTTCTCTCCTCCATCCTCTCCTCTAAAGTAGATGTGACTCCTCAAGATAAGATCTTGAGCCTTGTACACCCCCAGGCCCTTGACACCTGGGAATTGTGTGCAGCCAGTACTGTGGGATGAAGGTATGATATGAGCACAGGCTCACAGTAAGTGTGGGAGAGGATGGCTCCTACCACCCAGCAGTCAAGAAGCAAAATCTGTGGCCTGAGAAAGATGGAACCCAGGCCCACAGAAGCCAAAGAACTGGCTTTGCTTTTTTTTTTTTTATGTGTTTCATTTGTCAGCTGGAAGCTTGGGGTATATTTAACGGAACCCCTTCTTAGATGCATTTAACTTGAAAGAATTCAACTACAGGTGTTTGGAAAACAAACCCCCCAGTGAGCAACACCAGAGAGGGAACTAACAATAGGTAGTAAACCTGGGGATGGTTCCACTCACCAGGCCACGTGGTGAGCATGTGTCCACAGTGGGGGTGAAGTGAGAGATGGGGCGCACTGTCCTCCTGCATCTCCCTCGTCCTAGGAGTATCTTGCTGCTCTGGGTGTGACACTAAGGTACAGAGACACATGTTACACAACCTGGCCCCTGAACTTAAGGAAATTCCTTCATCTGATGGTCAACTGGGGAAAGTCCGATGAACACCATACTTTGTGAGTGATGAAGAGATTTTCAAGGGTGTTCCAACTGCACATTTTCACTTGAGTCCCAGCAGTTAAGTGACCTTAAAGCTATAAATGACTTAACCTGCAGAACTTTGATTTCCCTCTTGTGTAAATGGGGCTGAGGGTAATAATAGCTGCATCTCGCCTGCTTGCTGTGAGGATAAAACGGAAAGAACGTGTGTACAACACTTTGGAGAGTGCCTGGGACATACAGGAAGTGCTCAATAAGCAGTAGCTATTGCTTTTAGGTAATAGTATTGTTGTTATTTGGAACTTAAAGTTTTAAAAGTGAAAAAAAAAACACTGTATAGTCAATCTGTGCATTCCACCATGTTCCTGACGCAAAGACAATCCCTTGATAAACAGCTTCCAGGTGATTCGTCATTTAAAACTGACTGCATTTTCATTTCTCAATTATCAGTCCTATTTTTTCCTACCTGATGGTTCTTGATCCAGAACAGTGTGGCCCAAACTGGCTAATTATAGCATTTCCATTGCACACGGGGTCATTCACAGGAGCTGGGACTGAAATCCACACGCAATTAGCATACTTAACAGGATTTTCTTCCCCACCCACTACTCCCCCAGTGCCTCTAACACATTAAGTTGATCACAACAGTTATTTTTAGGAAATTCAGCTGAGATATTTGTGGGGTCTGGGGTACTCTTGTGTCTGCCACGGACGCATCATGAAACCTTGTTTCCAGGAGCATTGTGTGAGGGGTGGCAGGGAGGCGGGGAGACCAGGAAGGCCAAGCTGTCCCCCAAGTAGCCCTGTGGCCTGGGGAAGGTTGTTCTGAAACTCTGGCCCTCAGTTTCCTCATCGGTGCACTAAGGAAGTTAGGCTACTTGATCCCTAAGGTTCCTTCTAACTCAGGAATTGGATGGTTCTCGGAGACCAGTGCCCACAGTGGGATTGGTCACTGAATTACACATAGCCGCCCCTATGCCTCAGTTCCTTTATCTCTGTCTCAAATCCAACAGCTATTTATCAAATCCTGATTAGGTGCTGGGCACTGTGCTAGGTGTTTGCAACAGTGTCTTTCATATCTGTCCCATCTTGGCAACTTGTAAGAATATCTCGTTTTTGGTTAGGATCCTTGGAAGGAAAATATTCCAAGTTCCATTGCCTTCTGGTCTCTTCCTGGAATCATCAGGGGCTGCCTCTCTGACCTGTTCCAACCTCTGAAATACGGCAAAGTGAAGCCCAGACTTGGGCCTTCAGCACAAAAGGACCAGGTCTTGGAAGAAGGAGAAGTTCCAGGACTAAAGTAATCATAAGCCCTGACCAGGTTGCTCAGTTGGTTGGAGCATCGTCCCATACACCAAAAGGTTGCAGGTTCAATCCTCCGTCTGAGTTGCAGGTTGAATCCCCAGTCGGGATGTGCATGGGTTGGGGGTGTGGCACCCAATCAATGTTTCTCACATCAATGTGAGAAATCTCTCTCACTTTCTCTCTCTCTCTCTCTCTCTCTCTCTCTCTCTCTCTCTCTCTCTCTCTCTCTCTCTCTCTCTCTCAAATCAATAAACATATCCTCAGATAAGGATTTCTAAAAAAGGAAGAAAGAAATCCTGGAATTTTTTTTTTTTGGCCTTTCACTATCCAGTGAGTACAGATGAGCAAGCCTCTTCCCCTCAATAATTCCTTTTAACAATACCTGGAGACCCCCTCTGTGAGGGCCACACCTGGTGTCTTCTGTCAACCAAGAGATAAATTCCCCAATTAAATCTTACTAGGAGAGGAAAAGAGAATTTAGGAGTCCTAGTTTGACCACCTGAGAAAGGACCTTAATCATGACTTCTGGCCTTTTGCAAAATGCATGTGGCCTTGATGGCTGCTTGATAAAGCTGAGTGTGCATTTGAAAGTGCACTGTAAACTATAAAAGCAATAACTGCGGTCCCCCTTGGCCTTCTTCTGCTCTGTGACAGTATAGAACTGACCCTACAAATACATTGAAAGGATGGTCATCTCCAGACAATTTGAAGGATACCAGAAAGTGTCACCTGCCCCAAAATATCATCCCTGTGGCCTGAAATTCAACTGTTTGTGATTCATTCAAGTACCCTATTAAATAGCTTTGCCAGCTGTGACCTACCTGCTTATTTTATGAACAAAAATTATATTCACTGGGACCTTGCCATTTGTAATACTTCCTTTTTTACCCCAAACCAATATGCAAAATAGGGATTATGACTCATATATTTTTTAAATGGGAAGGTGAGCTTTGGAGAGTTTAGAAAACAGGTGAATGGCCCCCTGAGTGATGGGGCCAGGACCTCACGTGGGTGGGTTTAGGAAGGTGGCAGGCCAGGGTAACACACAAGACAGCTGCCAGGGGCACAAGGCCTGTGGGGGTCATGCACTAGCCCCAACCAAGTGCAGCCCACTGGGCTAGCCCAGTGCCCCCAAATGCCCGGGTCACCTCCACGAAGACAACTGGAATTTCTGCCAGGAAAGAAAGAAAGAATGTTGATGCTGTTTATTTTCTGAAACAGCATATCGCCTCCAACTAATCTGGAAATATTGTTTACAGGGCTCTCAAATGCCCCTTTGTAGCTGAGTGGGTGGATAGGCATCGTGACTATTTGGCACTGCTGCTCCTCCGAGAGCCGGCACCGCTCACTGGATAATTACTCTGTTGTCTTCTCACCTCTGGAGAAAATGCGAGATGCCCTTCTTCCGAATCTGGCCCATCACGCTAGCAACACTTGTATTTTTAGAAGCTGTTTTTCCCTAATAGTTTCACAACCTCTAATCTGCCACTCTCCAGATGAATATAAATTAAAACACAACAATGAACAGGGAAGAAATATTTTCTGCTATCCTAATCTCCAACTCTCTGAACCCAGGGCCAGGAGTGGGTGGAGCCCCTGATTTGTCTCCAAAGCAATGGGGAGAGGAAGGCAGCCAGGAGAAGCGGTACCTGGTGGCTTCCGGCTCTGATGAATGGCTGCCAACCAGTTATTAGGGAGGGGAAAAGTACTTGCAAAAACTTCAGGTCCCTGAGCACCCGGAGCTGGGAAGAGCAGAGGATTATAATTACGCGCAGGTGGAAGCCTGACCGCAGCTCACCTGCTAAGGACGGAGTGATCCAGTGACATAGCTGGGAAGGAACAGAGTTCACAGGGGGTTGTGTTTCTAAGCTGCAGCCTTGAAGTCACTCTCAAATTTATCCCCTAAAATCGGAAGGTGAAGGAACAAAAGCGCCCTTTAAGACCAGTAACAGGAGCCCTGTTGGAAGGGAGGTCCACCCAGGCCTTTGCCGCTGACATCATGGCCACAAGAGGACAGACATCCTGTCTGCAGAGCCCAAGAAAGCCCCAAAGCTGGAAGCTTAGCAGCTGGCATTTCGAGAGATGACAGCACCCTTCCTCCATGCACAAGAGAAGAACAATAGTGGCTTAGTGCAGCATGGCATTGCCATAGCACGGTTGGAGCGTAGGGGTTTGCGCCAGACAGCCACAGGTTCTATTCCTGACTCTAACTCCTACTGGCTGTGTCCTCTTGGGCAAGTCACTTAGCTTCTCTGGGCCTGTTTCCTGGCCTGCCAAGTGGGAGTAATTATACTGCTATCTTGGCTGTGTAGTTCAGGAGACAAACTAATGTGAAGTGCCTCGCAGACTACCGGGAACATAAGAGGTGCCAGGGTTAGTTTAGTCTATTCTTCTCTACCTCTCCCCACCCTGCATCAGCGAGCAAATTCCCAGTGGTTCCTACATATCTCTGCTAAACACTGGTTACGGTTCTATAACCAGGCATTAGGCAGTAACAGCTCCACAGTTGTGCCGCCTTTGCCCCATCATTCACTGTGTGATTCAACTTCTCAGTTAAGAATCAGAGATCCAAGCTTTAGTGGGAGCCTGACCAGGCACACAGCACTGTCCTTTCCCCTCATCCTGGGACTGAGCACAGACTGTCATCACAGAGGGCTGGGCAGTGCAGGACTGTATCCTAGTTCCAGTTCAGTGAGCCAGAAACGCTGCCTGCCACATGATTCCAGGGTGGTCTTCGGGGGTGCCAACAGATCTGAGCCCAGGCGGCCTCTCTGCCCGCACTTTCACACGTGACCTGGAGCTGGGAGCCCGCTCTCAGCTCAGTAATGTCGCTGCATTACTGACCAAGTCGGATACCTTGACATGGTACCAGCAAGTAACAGAGCATCCATTGTTCAGCCTTCCCAGCCCCAGGGAGGGACTGTGCCTGCCAAGTTCGGAGGTACCACCCAGACTCTGGCAGCAGAGTGAGGCTCCCTGGCCCTTCCTCCCAGAAGCACAGCCACCCTCACCCGCGTGGCCTGGAGCCCACTTCACTCTCAGTTCTCGCAAGACCCTCCAGTCTGTCTGCTCTGCTGTTTGTGAAGGGAGGGGGTGGGAGGGGAGGTCAGGCATGTGGACGAAACCTAAACTGTGCTCCCTGCTCAGGACCAGAGAGACTTTCTAAATATTATTATTACGTAGCTGCAATATACTAATATTACTACAACTAGCTAATGCTACTGGAGTTAATGTTACTATTACATATCTATAATAAAACATATAATTAGCTGTCATAGCTAACCTTTATACCTACTATATGGCAAGTCTGTGCTAAGCATTATCTGACTCTAAACCACCCACAAACGTGTGAAGTAGGAACTTCTGTTCCATCCCATTTTAGAGATGTGGACAATCCAGAGAGGCTAAATTATGTGCCCAAGATCGCACACAGTCTGTAAGAGCCTCAATTCTCACTCAGGCATCTGACCCCGATCCTGCACCGCTCAGCTCTGTCCGTGTGGACACCCAAACCCGCAAGTTGGTTGTGCTGGGGGCAAGTTCTAAAGACCAAATCAGAGCCTCCGAAATTTGCCCTGCCCCACAAAGGTCGCTCGGCCCCACTCGGTGGCTGAAAGCCCTCTGTGTGTGCTCCTTTGTTGAACGCTTTCTACCCTTCTTCAATGCAAATACCCTCTGGATAAGATCAAAATCCACAGTCAGAGGCCTTGGTAGGACTTTACGAGGCCTTTTCTTCCAGAGGCAGTTGAAAGCAGGAGAGAGGGGCTCTTAGCAATCTGCAATATCACATCAGAGTTTCTTTTTCCCCCTCGGATGCCTATCATTTCTCAAGCTTTTCCATTCTCCCAGTGATTCAGAAATTTCATGCTGTCATAGAAAAAAAGATTTAATAAACTTATACAGAGGATTCTTTCCATCCCCCCTTCCCCTCCCACGATATCCCACATCCTCTTCAGACCTAAAGCACCCCGTAACCTGATAAGAGATTGTTTCGGAAAATAAACTTCACATGATTAGGAAACTCACATGAACCGCAAAGCAAGGAGGTCCTCTCTGCTGGCCACCTCCTCCCCAGAAGCTCCCCCACAGCCTGCCTACTCTCCGCTTGTTTGGACGAGCATCTGGGGTTGCAGGATCCAGAGGGTCATTCTGAGCTGCTCGACTCTAACTCTGCAAACATTGTGTCGCAAAACTGGAGCATCGTGGGAAGCGAAGGAAAGCAGACAAGCAATAAACACTCCATATGTATCAGACCTATATTTGAGTCTCGCCCAACATGTGCACCTCAGGTGCTATGGTTCTCAGTTTTAAAAAATATATGGCCACATATAAATAGCTCACTATAACAATTAAAAAGATGCTCTTTAAGTCCTGACTTCATCCCCCAGAGCATCTTCCTGGTAAGAGGCCTGTGAAGACGGTCACCGTTACCCCAGTGAAATTTTGTTTCCTGGACAAACGCCAGGCAGGAGAGGTTTTGAGAGATGGGGCGGGGCTCTGGAAGAGGCCCTCTAACCTTTCAGTGCAGACGGCGTATCAGCAATGTCTTACTGTGGAACAAATCCCTCCAAACCTAGCATCTTAAAACAACAAACATTTACTGTCTCAAGTTAATTAGGGTCAGACACCTGGAAGCAGCTTAGGTGGGTGGTTCTAACTCAGGGTCTTTTCTAAGATTGCGAGTCAGCAGGGCTGCCGTCACCTCCAGACTCGAATAGGACTCCAGGATCACTTACTGGGGTGATCGGCAGGCTGGGGTCCTTGCTGGCTGCTGGACCAAAGTTTTGGTTCCCTGCCATGGGGGCCTCTCCACAGTCCTTCTCAGCACATGGCAGCTATCTCCCCGACAGAAGAGAGATCAGGGAAAGGGACAGGGAGAATCCAGGACAGAAGACCCAGTCTTTTATAGCCTAACCCCAGCTGTGCCATCTCATCACTTCTGTATGTTACTGGTCACATGGACCAACCCTGGTGCCATGTGGGAGGGAACCACACAGGCTGTAAATACGAGGAGGTGGGGACCTTCGGTGTCTTCTCGGACTCTGGCTACCCCAGGAGGATGCAGAGCATAATGAGGTCCACAAGTGGAGGCATCTAGATTATAACCACGTGCCCCTGGACCTGTTGGTTAACCTCACTCAACCTCGTTTTCTCACTTGTATAAAACGAGGGTAATAGTTTCCAGAGATCAGCAATGTCCATGGCAGCACAATGAAGTGCTCTGCCAGGCGGCGTTATTTCGGTTGTTATTAGCAGTAGCTGTGGCACATGGTTCTGGGGACTCCTGCTCTGCTGAGCGTTCAGGCCCGGCCCACACGTATAAATCAGTGCCAGTGTGCATTTCAGATTGCCAATACCCAAAGTCAGATAATGAAGTGCTGCAAAATCCAGCTTGGCAGGACCACTTTAATGATGTGTTAGAGCTGATTTATAATTAGCCTTTCACCTGAATGCAAACAGGGAGCCTGAAGTTCTTGCTGGTTGTTGCTTGGAAATGATCTATTCTTCTTATTTAAATGTCCTCCTTCATCCAATTTACTTAGCAGCCCCAGTTTTCCTATTTAATAGACAATATTAAAGTAAGCATCAATCCAGCACTGTCTGAAATTTATAGGATACCACCCAGTGCTGGCATCCTCAGTCCCGACTGAGACCCTACCAACTATCCCTCCCCTCCCCTGCCCCTTGCCCTGCCCTAAAGGCTCTTAATACAAGGTCTGGTTTAACTCAGGACAGTTAGGACACTGAGAACATTCTCACTAGGAAATGCTTCTTTCTAGAACCCCCACAGTGCTGATCAGAAAACAACAGCACTGCACAGGAGTCAGGGGACGAGAGTGCTCGTCCTGGCTCCGACCCTCATCTGTGGGGTAGGCTCTGCAGGTCACTGCACTGCTGGGAGCAATTTAGGTCTGCTTGTCAGAGACAGTTACTCTTCCAGTTACTCACTGAGCACTTCTGAGCCTTCTCCAACGGCTCCCATCCCTCTTCTCCCCCCACCAAAAGCAAAATACAGGCAAACTTCTGAGGTACTCCTCGTAGTTCTGTTTCTCTCCCTGTGGGATTTCTCCTTCTGAACACCGGCAGGACTCACCCGTGTGTGTCACACGCTAGGCATGGCACCAGCATGACTTCGTGCTGCTAATCCAGCCTCATCTTCACAACCACCACAGCTAACCCTCACTGAGCTCTCGCTACGTGCCAGGCGCTGTTCTACCTCATTGAACCTTCACAACAGCCCTTGGGTTCTAACTATCATCATGTCCTTTTCACAGATGAGGAAACTGACTCTCAGAGAAGGTAAGCAACCTATCAAAAGTCACCCAGCCTGGGTGAGACAGAACCAGGGTGCAAACAGAGGTAGTCTATGACCTGGGCAGCTCTCTTGAGACTTCTTTCTCCACTGAGAATGTAAACTTCTTTGTCACGGGCCCTATTTCTTTTACACACTCAGCATCTGCAAGTATTTGCTGGTTGATTACAGGTTTCTGTCCTGGGCACTTTAAGTATATGGTGAAGCATAAACTCTATTCCTACCTTTCCAGATCACATGATTCAATATGTTATAACAGACAAATCCAAATTTTCATAGACTCACAGGATTTAGAAGGAGTTTTATCCCAGCTCTCATTTTGCAAATAAGAAAAGCCTGAGAGATTAAGTGAGTTGCTTCTAATCAGAGTTCCCTGTGGCAGAGCTGAAGGAGGAGCTCTGCCCCATCAGGAGTCCACTCTGGGGCAGGCTTCTCAGTGGTCTGCACCCGGGGTGACTTTGCTCCTTCACCCTCAGGGATATCTGGCAATGTCTGAGGACATTTTTGGTTGTCACAACTGGGGAAGTGAGTGGAGGCCAGCGAAGCTGCTCAACACCCTGCAGCACACAAGAAAGTCCCCTCAGCAAAGAATTATCTGGCCCCAAATGTCAATAGTTCTGAGGCTGAGAACCCCTTGCTATGGGACTCACCCATCCCCGATAAGGCTCTGGCTCCTATTTATTTACTTGTAGTCATCTACAGTCAGACACCTTGTCATATTCATCCTTGGTTCCAGTGCCCACCCAAGTACTTGGCATGGAGTAAAGGCTCACTGAACGAGAGAGTGAGGAGGGAACAGGGAAGGCAGGCAGGGGGAAATGGAGAGTACGACAGAAAAAGAAATCAGGTTTCCCTGGTGGACAAAGAAAATCAAATGCTATAAATCAAGACTGCTGTTCATAAAAGAGAAGACTATTGACTGTTTGAAATCAATTTTTGCATATCCTTCCTGGGAGAAGACTTACCGTGAATGCCTTCATTATGTTTCAGCATAAATTAAACCAATACTAGCCAAGTGCATTAAGGAGAGAACCCAGCCCTGCTACAGAAATTACCCCGTATTAAAGTAAGTCCTGACTGATGGATGTGATGGAGCCAGTGAGGTACAAATGCACTGCCCTCTTTAAAAATAACTGGTTCCTTCAGGGTGTCCATCAGGAAAACTGTAGTCGTTACAGCTGCCACTGGGGAAGACATAATAGACAGCTCTCATTCCAAGGCAGCCGAGCCACAGAGGAGGGCTGGCCAGTGGGCCGTGAATCCAAATTGGCCACCGACCAAATGACAAATGGCACCCCTATCAGGCCTGGCAGGTGATGCTCTGCCCCCCACCACCACCACCACCTCCACCCCCTCACCACCCTCTGCAGTGGGACAATGTGTCAGCAGCTGCTAATGTTCAGGAACTGATGGGGAAGGAGGAAGTCAGCCTGTGGCTCCTGGGCGAGGAGACGGGGTCTCTGAGCCCAGACACCTTCTTGGGAAATGCAGCTCCTGCCCTTTGTGGCAAATAAGGCTCTATGACCAGCCAGAGGAGAACAGCGTTTCTCTGCGCTCTCATGATGGTAGTGTGAGCTCCCAGAAAATACCTCGAAACCATCAGATGGAAATGTCCTCACTCATTCCTCCTTCCCTTGCTCTGTGAATCTCCCTTGTGCCCAGTCCAAGGGGTACTCCCCTTCTTCTCCATAGGTGTGTCTCTTCCCAAACCCAAATAACACCTCCCACAGGATGTTTTTCCCAGGTTCCTCATCAGAGCAACACTCTCTCCACTCTATGTCCTGATGGAAGTGCCTCCATCACAGGAGCTGGGCAGACCCTGCCCCTTCACACCCCGGCGAGCAGCAGCTCAGCCCTGCCTGGCTGCCATCTGTTCTGCCACCACTTGCAGTGCCATCACCACACCCTGGGTCCTCTACTGCACTGACTTCCCATGGAACCAATGAAACTTAGGTTTTAAGACCCCTCACCTGTACAAGCCCCTTCCAAAGCTGCCTATCTAATTATGTGTTCCTGGGTGTGTATTCCTTTCCTTACAGAGGACCCCAAATTGCATCTATGATTCAAGCCTCACAGAACCTGGCTCTTCCTGCCCACAGTGATCTGCCTCCATAGAGCCCTGCATGCCTTTTACACAAAGGTGCTTAGTTAGGTCTGGAAGATTGACAAGAATGGATCCTGTGATTACAATTAACTAGGAATGAGTGGGTAACAGGACAGGGAAGAGTTGTGTTTCCCTCAGCTGGGCTTTAATAATTCTTCCATCATGCAACCAAAGAGAACCAATGGCATCCTCTATCAGCTAGTCCAATGGTTCTCAAATTCCATCTCCTGTTAATCAGCCACACCCTTGTTTTATACACTGCATGCATATCTGCTTTATAATAAAAATAGTAAGAATTTTTGCTCCCCCTCAAGAACCAGTTTTCCACCCCTTGAGGGCAATGTGTCACCCCTGCTGAGAATGCACGGACTCAAAGTGGTTCTCAAAGTATGTATAATCCTCCAGCCAGGAGCAGCAGCACCTGAGAACTTGCTATAAATGCAAATTTTCCGTCCTTCCTGGGACCTACTGAACCAGACATTCAGGAGTGGGCTCAGTGGCCTTTTTAATAAGTCCTCCAGGAGATTCTGGTGTCTTTGGAAAGATTCCACTTCTCACTGAGGTCCCAGATCTGGCTGCCCAGCCCATGAGCCACCTGGCCACCCTGGCCCCAAAGCTATCTTCCTGTTGGATAGGTTAGACTTTCATAGCTGCACAGCCCTGGCCTGAGCAAGGATGAGTAACACGTGTTCCAGGTCAGTTATGTTATGGGGTAAACAGGATGTGCCTGGCTAAGGTACTCTAGGCAGCAGCCCTTCTCGACCGAGGTGGATATCATGGTCATGGGTCAGGGAGGTCTGACTCGGTAACAGAGATGCAGAAGTAGGATCCAGCTGGAGCAGGGAGAGGAGACTATTGCTGAGACAAGGTGATTGGACCTGAGAGACAGGGCAAGAGGCCAGTTGTAGATCCAACCAAAACTTGGGGATCCCTAGATCCCCTGACAGTCCCTCAGGCAGTGAAGAAGAATGGATAGAACATGGGTTTGGGGTATCAGTTCTCCCTCATGCAAATTGTAGCAAGCTTCCTCTGATGCTGTCTGTGTCATTGACTGTGGCCGAGTGAGATGTGAGCACCAGCGGATCATGGGGTTGATGGTGTTGGGAGGAGCACTACTTTTAGTCCCTTCATCATCGCGCTTGCTCTCCTCTGAACTTGCTCTGGAGGCTTCATGATGTCATTGTCACTTAACCAGCATAGAATTGAACAGGGCGATCACTTCCCTTTTCCAAAACATATGCTTCTAACCATACAGGCACCAATCACATGACGACTGGAAGAAGAGACTGTACAGCAGTTACTTCTGTTGAAAATTAGAATCAGATAAATCCATGAGTCTTTCCACACAGGCTGCTACAAAGCCATGGTTCATGGTCTTTTTTGAAGCAGTTGGGTTTAGGTTCCAAGTGTAACTCTGTTAAATTTTATCTTTTCTCCCAGTTTCTCTCTCTTTGGGAAATTTTGGATTTTGTTTCTGCTGTCGCTTATAGATTCTTGACATCAGAAATTTGATGAATCTTTATGCTATTACGCAAATCAAGGATAAAATCGCTAAGACAAAGCCAAGGATTGGACCGTAAGTCCAAACACAGAAAGCCTCCATTTAAGGACTCACCAGTGCATTCACTGGTACTTTGGGTGCCTTAGTCCAGTTAGCTATCCCTCAACCTAACCCTTCTGCAGCCAGTCCATATTTCTCCCATCTTTCCACAAAGACATTGAGAAACATTATCAGATACGCTGCTCAGGGCCTTCTCTCCTTTTCCATCCTTCACCTCTCACAAGCCTCTGGGCCCTATTGATTCTACCTCGGAATGCCTCCTGCAGGTCTCCCTCCTGTACATCTACAGCTGCACCTCATCAGGGCCGTACTGCCTCGCCTCAGCCACTTCAGTAGCTTCCTGATTGGTCTTCTCACCTTAATACCTAGACTCACTTTGGAGAAGACAGGAGGCAGCTCAGCATCTGTATGTTCAAACGTACCCACCTTGTCCCAGGATGATCACTACCTGGAAGTCACTCTTACTACTTCTTATGCCTTAAGTGTTTAATTTCTTTCAAGTCTACACTTTAGTGTCTCTTTGGTGATGACAGATCTTCTCCCACATGACAAAGAGTTTAAAAACATTTTTAATTTTTTTAACATCTGCGTCAGTGAACAAAGAAATCGAAGTTAGTGACAGGAGGTGGGGAGGGAGAAGGAAGGGACCTTAGTCAGCTTTGGCTTTTCTAGAAACGTTCGTCTGTGCCGGTTGAACTGGGATGTGGCAGCTCATTGGATCTAATCACAAGAAGGAAGGGCACATTAAATTGCCATGCCTATATTTACCAGTTTTTAACAATGCCATTTTTAAAACTCTCCACAGAAGCCATTTTCCTCATGAGAAAATTACCGTACACAGATTCTTTAGAATAAACAAACCCAAAATTTCTTTCTTAGTTTTAATCAATTCGACTGGTTTTTAAACGGTGCTTCTGAGTACGGACATCAGCACCTCTTGGAGACTCTGGCTCTCCACCCTTCAGGAATTTTCTGTAGCCTGAATTTAGATAGGGGACCCCACAAATGGAAAGACAAACTGGACACCTGTTATGTCCCGTGGTGTTAGGGGCTGTCAGTAAAATCCCAGCTCAGCCACAGTCCCAAGTAGGCTAGAATTTAATGGGACCCTTGGGATGTGTGGGCCGAGACAGAGGCTGTAGCTGAAGATGCTCAAGGCTGGACCTAAGGCCTGGCTAGGCAACTGAAGACCAAGGTCAGGAGTTGGAACCTTGCATGGACCTTAGTGACAATACAGAGCTTGGAACGGGCAAGAAGGGGCTGAGGCACCACATCTCATTTCTCTCTTTCTTGGCTGTCCTCTGATTCCCCCTCCCAGTCAGACACCCACCAGCCCTTCCCTCCTCCAACGCCCCACAGCGCTGCCTGCGCCCGTCTGTTTCTGCACTCCCGCGCGGCTCTTTCTGCACAGGACCCACCGCCCACCAGACTGGCTGCAGGCACCTGGGCGACGGCATCTGACTAACTCATCTATGTATGCTGAACAGTCCCTGGCACATAGTAGGTGCCAAGTGCATATTCCATTAAACAAAAGAAATGTTTGTGGTGCATGATTACTCAGTTCCTGCACTTGGGTTTATAAGTTGTGTGTTCAGTTCACATAAATTTCTCTCTCTTTTCCAAAAACATTGTCATTTAGCCTGCCATCACTCTTGCTTTGGGCTCACAAATGTCAAACTAGGTAGCTCCGAGTCACTAATATGTGGGCACTAGGGTATAATGTTTCAAAATTAGAAGTAAATTTTCTAAAACTAAAACTAAAGAGAAGGTATAAAATGAGTAGAGCATGTTCATTCATCCACTACACACTCAATAAGCAACTTTTGGGGTGTTCCCACATGCTGAACAGCATATTGGGCTTTGAGGGTGTAAAAATGAATCAGCCATGGCTACCACCACCCCAGAAACCAGCCGCTAGAACTTCCCTAGTCACTGGACAAGCATTTAATGAGCCCATGCAGTGCTGAGCGTTTCACTTGGCCTTTTTTTTTTAAACAAACACTTCCGTCCTATATGCCAGGCACCATTGAAGATGGTATATAAACATTATAAATCATCTATGTAGACACTCACAAACATTAACTAATACCTTTACAACAACTCTATGAGGTATGAACAAATAATTGTCGCAGATGCCCTCACAACTGAACTGGGACAATGCCACTAGCCCTGTGACACAAACGAGGGAACTGAGGCTCAGAAAAGGGAACTGATTCACCCAGAGTCACGCAGCCTGTTAATCGGTAGAATAAGGGTTTTATTCTTTTTCCTAAGAGAACTAGGTGTGTCCCTTAAACCCTGGTCAGAATCTGTCATGGGGGACCTATTGTCAATTTGGAGGCTGGAGGAGGAAGGCCAAGGCTGAGGTTGGACACTGGAAGGAGGGGTCAGGAAAGGTGGCTTGTGACAGGACTGCAGGGTAGCGCAGGCCCTTGGGTAGCTGGGCCCCTGGAGACATGGCCGAGGCATCTTTGCCGGACCACTAAACACCACTGTTCTTTCTGCCAGAAAGCCACACACTGACAGCATCAGATCCCCAAGGCCCGTCCAGTGCCCAGACACCCCAGTGGTCCCAGGGTCTCAACGCCAGAGAGCTGCGCAAGCTGTCATCCTCTGGCTCATAAGGCCTGCTGTCCTTCTGGTGACAAAGAAATGAGCTCCCAGTTCTCGTGTGGCACTGGGGTCACCAAGCACAGCTAGAGAAAGAATAGGACTCACATGGTCAACCAACTTCAGTCTTATCAACTCCAAAACCTGAGTCACAAAGCAACTGGGGTAACTGGTGGGGCAAGGAGAATAAAAATCCCTGGATCCTGGGCATCAGAGGTCCCCACTTTTCTGGGGCATCTGAAATCTCACATGACAGCACCAGAAGAGGCCAACAGTCCTCGGCAGCGGCTGAAGGGGCAGGGAGGCTGCTGTGAGAGCTCACTCGCCAGTGCTAGGCTGGAGGCGGGGTGGGGAGCAGGCATACAGGCTCCTGCACGGACCGGACCGAAGCCTCTGCTGCACCTGGTCCCAGCCCCACCACTCACTAGTCGTGGGGCCTTAGGCAAGTTCCATCGTCCCTGAGCCCCAGTTTTCTCATCTTTAAAAGGCGGAACAATAAAAGGTCGATGTACTTCACAGGGTTGACGTGAGGATTAAATAATTAAATATACAAAATACTATTTAGAACAGGGCTCAGCACACAGTAAGTGCTCAGTAGTTACTGCTGTTGGCCGATGGGTCAAGGTCCCTCTGCAGGGAGATGAGCATCTCATGAGCATGAAGCCTGCTCAGATGATCTAATTGGCTGCTAGCAGAATGTTCCTCCCTTCATTGTACCAAGTTTCCTTCATGCCTACCCAGCCCCATACCAGGCCTTCTTTGGCTAAATATCCCTTCACCTGGTCCTTAGGTGACATGGTTTCCAGTCCCCTCACCCTTAGGTCACTCTCTTTGGAATAAGCTCAAGTTGCTAAATGTCCATCTCTAAAGCCTGAGTTCTCACCCAAACCAACATTCCAAGGCTAAAGCCATCACCGCTGTGGCTGGCTCTCCACTTCCATTCCTGGAACAATGGGTTGTGTTCTCAGGGCTGGAGCCACCAGTCAGCCCCAGGGAAGCCCACACTGAGCAGCCCCTCGAGCTCCCAGCTCACAGGAAATGGCTGCCGCCTCCTTGGGTGGTCCTCCTGGGCCTGCAATACAGAAATCTGACTGCTTGGAGTCTCCTCTTCACCCAGCCAACCTGGAGGGACTCCCTTAAAGGGAACAGAAGTCACCTTGGCCACAGTCTTCCTCCCTTGACTCTGTCCTCACAGGGTGCACCCTGCCGAGGCTGCACTTGGACCCCTTACAGCGCCCGTCTGCCCTGCTCTGGTCTCCCACAAACACCTGTGTGGGACTCCTCCCCCAGCACCTGAGCCTTAAGCTGGGGTCTCTTTAGCTCAGGAGAGGAGAGACCGTCCGGGAGGAAGGTGGCTGCACTGCCCATGGCATCGTTGGTTGGGGACAGGGTGTTGTTTTGCTGCCTTCACAGATCTGTAAAACCACAGCTATGCTGGAGCCCACACACAGAAGCCACACCCAGGCTGCGTGGAAGGGCACATGGGCTTCAGTTCCCCTCCATGACTGGAAGGGCACGCTCCCACAGAAGACACTTGGCCAGCTGTTCCAAGGATGGGCCCTTCGGCAGTGAGAGGCTGAGAAGAGGGCACAGCAAAGGGGGCCCAGGCACCTGTGTCTGTTGTCCCTTCCTCCCTAGTCAGCTCTGCAACAATTTGAAATCCAGACCCCTAGCTTCTGAGAAATCCAGGTGGGCAGCAATGTTTTCTTTCTCCAGATGATCTGTCTGATGAGAGGCCCCTCCAAATAAAGCACTAGTGTTCTCCCTGGAGACACAGGCTCAAACTGTGTTCTGCTCAAAGCTGGGTCCGTTTCCCAACTCCCAAGCCCTGCTGGCTTCCCCCACCCCTACCCCAACCCCCGGCGAGGGAAGAGGCCACAGGTGCGCAGGGCCAACCAGGCAAACACCAGCGTGTTTACCTGCCCTGATAGGCTCAGAAACGAAATTGGTTTTTACAGTGGCTAAGCTCTCTGGAATTGCTTCTTTCTTTTTATCAGGTATCTTTCTAACAACAAAAAAAGTCTTTCCTTGTTCTCTGTCTTCAAAAAAAAAATGAAACCAATATAAGCCAAAGTGACTTGACTTAGCTCATTACTAAACTTATAAATGGAATATCATCGTTCACTTGCATGCAGATTGTGGGACACATCTGTGTTGAATCATTTCTTTGAATCAGGGCTCCCTGCCACCCCCCAAAATGTATGGGTACTGCCTTACTTGAATAACCAAAAGAATTCACTAAAGTGGACCCTCCTGAAATACAAAGAGGACAAACTTCAGCCTCTGTAACTCCAGAGTGCAGGAAAGGCAAATTGCCAGTAACTTTAAAATGCAGATTCCACCAGGCACTGCTACCCTATCATCAAATTAAGCTGGTCACATCCAAAGGAATTAGTCCAGCCCCGTTCCTTTCACGACAATGACCTGAACACAGGTCTCAGAGAGTTCACTAGTCCTCAGCAGGCATTCTGGGGGTGGGGAGAGCCTTCGCACTCAGGCTTTATAAGATAGTGAATGTCTTTCCTAGCTCTTCGCCTTTCTTGTAGGCCCATTCCCAGCCCCTTTATTAACAAATCCGTTAACATGGGAACAGTTGGGTGCATCTACTTTGCTCTGAAATAAAGCTGCGTTCATCTCCAAATGCAGTGCTGAGGCCTGAGGGAGTCTTTAAGGCTGAAGTTGTTTCCCGTGAGGATCTTATTAGTCTGGGCTTCTCGGACACCTGTTTCTCCCCATTCCTTCTTGCACCCTGTCCAGCTCCATATATGAAGAACCATTCAATGTGTCCTGACCTTGATTAAAGAACCGTGCGGTTTTATTATAGCCCTTCACTCTTGCTACATCTTCTCACTGTTCTTCCTTGCACCTGCCTTTCTTTCCTCCCTGCTCCTCACCTACCTCCCTTTTGGGTGCAGGTGTAGCTGGTGCTCTTTCTCTGGCCACATCCAGTGCATTTACGTCCAGTCCTATATCAGAGCAGACTTTGTGAAGAACTCTTGGCCACTGCTAAAAGGACCAAAGAACAGAAACGTGTCAAATGAACTACAATAAAGAGGATGTGCTGGAAATGGTTGGGCCTCGTTATCAGAATCCTCTCGTCGTTACGGTACCCAAATCACACGTTCTCCTCAGTGCTCTCTGGGAAATACACTGCCCACTGCCAGTGGTTGAGATAGAATAGATCCCATCAAATTCAACGCTCCAACTTCTCTCCAGATGATGCGCCATATTCTCCATTCTAATTCCAGACTGGCCCAAGTCTTCCTGAATATCCATCATCTGCTATTAAGTGTCCCTTAAATCCCAGGTTTTCTGAGTCAGTGTGGAGTAGTTGGAAATGCAATGGCTGTAAAATCAAGAAGACACAGATTTGAATCCTGGAGAAGCCACCTGCTAGCTATGGGCAAGTGACTCTCTCTGAATCTCAGTTGCCCCGTTTTCAAAGTGAGGCAATGCCTCTGCCATCTAATTCAAGGGTTCGTGTGAGGATTAAGTAAGCACACTAGCCTAATAGACGTCCAATAACTATATATACTCTCCTTGAAAACTCATGTCCCATCATCACTGGCTCAGCCCTAGGTTTCTCATGCCATTCTAAAGCATGACAGCCAGGCCATTACTGGTCAGTTCTTCACCAGCCAGGACCTTCCACATAGTCCGAGTGCTTTGCCACAGCATTCACAGGGACACGACTATCTCTGGTACTCCCCAGCTTACCACTGCTTGGTCACGAATAGTCACTCCAGGGACTAGTACCAGTGATAGCCCATCTGTGTTTGGAAACTGACATGAAGGATTCAAAAGTACTTCTTCAAAGTACAATGATGAGAATTTTATCAATGGGCATCTACCATTTTATCTACCAATCAAAATTTTAGTCCTTGTAATTCAGGGGTATCAAACTCATTTCATTGGGGGCCACATCAGCCTTGTGGTTGCCTTCAAAGGGCTGAATGCAATTTTAGGACTGTATAAATGTAACTGCTCCTTAACTAGGGGCAAGGAGCTATACATTCAGCCCTTTGAAGGCAACCGCAGGGCTGATGTGGCCCCCGGTGAAAATGAGTGTGACACCCCTATTGTAATTGGTTCTACCAATTAAATGAATTCAGAACAAAGGAGTTTTTTAAAATAGCAGAAACTATTTATATACTATTATATTTCTGTAAGGCATCAGTTTCACAGTTAACAAAAATGTGCAAGTATGCAATTATATTAATTCCTCATTCAACTGATACATATTTATTGAGTACTTTCTGTATGCCAACATTGTGTAGGTGCTAGGCATGTGGTGGTAGACAAAACTGACAAGGACTCTGCTTCCCAGCAGAGGAAATGGATACTTTATTTCATTAAGTCTCAGGCACACATCTCTTCATATTTAAAATGTCTTTTCAATTGGAATATATCTTATAAATGCTGTGGGCGAGGCCGTGCTGTAAGGTTGCTCAGAAGTGCTCATACTGTCATCACTTCAGCTGAGTTATAGGCATTGTTAGGACTACATGGGTCAAGCTTAATAGCCAGTTAAAGTGTTTTCCAAAAGACTAATCTATAATTTGTATGCAGAAAGGCATAGGATGGTGGTAAGGCATAAATGTGATATTTATCATTGGAGAAATGACTGCCATCCAATCATTTCTTACAAAGTAACAAACTAGCGTTTATGGAAAGATAATCACAATGTATGAAGTTGTGCTTTCCTGTAGCATGTGCGAAAGAATTGCCCATCACATTCCAAGCAAAGCAAATAACAGTAGGAGAAACTGCCAACTCTTAAAATAGATGAAAGAAATCTCAAAGCAATGAAAGGATGCCGTGACTGATTTCTGCACGACACAGGACTATTATCAAGGCATCACATCACAGTTTAATTTGTAGCTTTATTTTGTCCTTTTTAGTGGTACATAACACAACGTTTCATACTAGCCAGGGCATGTGAGATTCGATGAAGTACTATAATAAACAAGTAAGCAAAACCTCCAATCACGACAGGTCCTGACGTGAAACACTCATCAAGACGCTGTGATAGGAATAACAGAGCAATCTAATTTACGTAGGGAGGTCAAGAAAGGCTCCCTGAGGAGGTGAAGTCAGGAAGAAGTCAGCCCTACACAGAACCAGCAGAACATTCCGGGCGAAGGAAACTGCTGGTGCAAAGGCCCTGAGGATGGGAGGAGTTCCTGTGCTTGAGCGGGACTTTTATCGCTGCTTACAAAGTCCTGCTTAGAAGTCATAACAACGGCAGGAGGCCACAAGCCAATCCAACACGTAGCTAACCTGACACATAATAAACATTATAATTAAAGGAATTTGAAAACTTTAAAAATATTACATCTCATAGTATACCTTATCCTGATGTATATGTGGCATCTAATATTTTGGTAAAGGAAATGCCTATTGGCAGCACCACCCACAAAGAAATTCAGCAGTAAACAACCATGGGGTGAAAAATGAAAGCCTAATTCAGGTGAGGCAAACCCCACTTCTCTGACCGCTTAGCGTGAGCATGTTATTCTCCTGTGCCCTTGCCTGGGTGTCCTTGGCAGCCATACATTATGCAGAAATAGGCAGTTTGGGTCTGGAGACTCACAAGGTTTTAGAACCAAATTAGCCTCAAAGTTACCAGTATATTAATGAGTAAACTAGTTAATTTCCCACAGCAAAATGGTCTGCTATACTGGCTCCTTGCATTCAGACACCTAGATTGCCCCTCTGGGACTCTGCTGGAATCAGACAGGTCTGAGTTTAAATATTTGTTCTCCCACTGACTGGTCACAGGACATTGAGCAGGTCTCTGAGCCCCGACTCCTCCATCTGTTAAAGTGGGGTGCTAATACCTCCCATTCAGTCCTCCCAATAAGAGAACTGAATGGGCACTTTATCTCTGTCTTTTTTTTATTTTATTTTAGAGAGAAGGAAAGGGAGGGAAAGAGAAGGAGAGAAACATTGATCAACTGCCTTCCATATGAGTCCCCCAACTGAGGACTGGACCCTCCACCCACCCAACCAGTGACCTTTTGGTTTGCTGGATGACACCCAACCAACTGAGCCACACCAGCCGGGGTAATCTTTGTCTTCTAACCGGGGCCTGCCTTGGAGACACAGCACAGACACCCAGCACGGGGGATAGGCACACCCTCTTCGGCTCACAACCATCTGTAGCTGTCTAGCCAGAGGCCTGGCTGGCACATTTAATGTGCCCCCTCCCACCAGCCAAATAACCAGCCAGCTAAGCAGGCCGACGATGTGCCCACGGCATGTGGGTACCAACCCAAGCTGTGAGAGACATCTGGGGAGCAGAACAGGAGCCTGCCATTGAACCACCAGTGCGTGCCGCTTCCCCAGGCCCAGCCACGCCTCCTCTGTGGTTTGGGCAGGCTTTTCCATAGCAGAGGGAACAGTTTTCATAAGAAAGATTGTCTCTTTTCCAGTAGCATTCTCATAGAGAAGGATGACATTCTCACACATTTCCCTGAATCTTCTCACTGTCCCAACTGTAGAAAATTTCCATTAGCTTCTTTAATCTACAAGTTTACAAAATAATAGAAAACTGAACGCTCTGTATGCCAGGCACTGTGCTAAGGATTTTATTAACTTTTTATTTAATACAAAGCACTAATATAAAAGTGTGAGCACTAACTTTGTCTGTCTTATTACCTGTTTTATTCCTAACAGCTAGCCTAACACAGAGTAAGCTCTTTTAAAAAAAGAAAAGAATATACAAATGAATCAAAGAACAATTAAAGGTGACATTAGTAAAATGCTAGACACATAGGTAGCACTCAATAAGTAACAGCTTTTCCCACTGTTTTCCAACTTGACTCTGCCTCAGCAATACATCTGGACACGTCTGTAGAATGCAAGGACCTTGCTCAGTTTGGCACTATTACTCACTTCCTAGATGAGGAAGTGGAGGCTCTGAGGAGGTTACATGGTTTGGCAAAGTCACAAGGTCACTGGATGACCATTCCTGGGACTGTGTCTCCTTAACTAGACACCTCCAAGTCTGCGGACATGACGATGCTAAGAGCATCTGTAAGACAGATAGATGCCTTCATTTATGTCCTCTCGTTCAGTTTCTGATGACCTGTACCAGGCAGGTCCAAACTCAGAGGCCCAAAGGCAGCTGTCCTGAAACTCAGCAAAAATTTGAGTTAGGTTTTTTGGTTTGTATTATTTTGCTTTTTAAGACAGAAAGGGCCATCCAAGTCAGAGGTGGGGACGGATGTAAAAAATGAGGATGGGGCTCTGGACCCAGGTGAGACGTTAGGAAGAAAGGTGAATGACCTGAGGAGGCCAAGTCAGCCAGACTGCCTGAAAAAGGCCACACAGTGACTTCTCAAGATCCAAGAGTCTTTTAAGAGGGCAGATGGAGCCTTGGACCTGTCCCACACTCTTAAAGTGGAGTTGGAGCCTGAGCAGATGCACATGGCCAGAGTGAGTTACAAGCCATGGGCTACAGACAAGGGCAGGGGTGAAAGGCTAGCCGTGGCCCATCCTCAGGGAGCTCACGATCCACGTGAGCAAGCGAGCAAGGCCACGGAAGGGTGAGGCTCATTCCAACAACCTGCACCAGACCCCTTTTGCGCGAAAGTCCGATCTTTCACCTCCATTAAACTAAGCAAAGCAAAAACACCAACCAAAAAAAAAGGTCCAAAAGAAAAAATACATTAAAAAAAACCACAGAAGAGAAGAAAGAAATGCCTCCAAACCAGTTTCACCCCAAAGGACACCCAACCTTTCCTTGGCGTCCCGCCGCTGAGGCAGTCGATTGTCCACAGCCCACCACCCCTGAATCCCACTCCACACAGTCTGGAATCAAGGAGTTCACTCAGTGGAAGCGTAGGATATTCCGATTTCTCTAAAATTCCCCATTGCTTTCTGCCGAGAGGCTGTGTTGAAAGATGACATTCCCTTGATGTGAGCCTGCAGCCTGCCCCATTACCGAAGCTCCGCTCAGAACACATTTTTAGATCAGCCCTGTTCCACACACTTGCTCCCAAGGACAAACCAGGGAAAAGTCTGCACCAGCTCAAACCTCTCTGAGCTCTTTGATGATCAGAAACAAGTAAAAATATTAGAACGAATGTGATTAATCCAAATATTCTCAACAACCTTCAAAGAAAACCACTCCTCTGGGCTCCTGGGAGCACAGCTCAGGCGGAGTTGGCCCCTTTGGCCCAAATTTCTATTAGCCAGGCCAACCCCTCCAAAACAAACAGACCTCAGAACAATGGGGAGAAATCAAAGGTGAGGTGAGGAAACGGAAGAGGAAGCAGGCAAATGAAAGAAAGGGAGGGGGAATTGGGAACCAGATGTAATTAGCATGTGCCTCATTTTATTTTATTTTTTTAAAAAAGGATGAGGTGCTCAAAGGGCACAGCCCCCTCCAAGAAGCCCCCTGAGTTCACCTACATGCAGCAGAGATGTCTGGAGAGACCGCGAAGCAGCCGTGTCTCCATCCTGTCTCCGCTCACAGTAACCGAAGACTGTCCTCGCCACACGCAGCTGCCTGTCTCTTGGGTGTGGTAGGACAGGCATTTCCGTTTCCAGACCTCAGAGCTGTTTGCTGTCAGATGAACAAACATCTCCTCATCTTTTGCCAACTTTGCACGGCCAAAAGCCGTAATACTGAATTAGTAGCATTTCAATCACTTCTGTGACAAGCTGGTGGCAGGTTGGAATATGATGAGTGGAGCAATTAGTTGTTGTTACAGGATTGGGGCATGAGGAGAGAATAATGGCAGAGTGGTACAGTAATAATCATCGTCATAATGGCCCTCATTTACATAAAATTTTTAATTGCCATGACCACAAAATGAGCAAGAGCACCTGTTCATAGTGAGACAGACCAGGGACAGAAGTCCGGTTCCTCTGCTTTCTACTGGTGTGACCCCGAGGAACTTGCTGAATCTTTCTGAACCTCAGTGTTCCATCCATTAGAGGTTAAGAATGATCTCTACTTCATCATTGTTTAGAGGCTTGAATGCAATAATGTCTGTAAGGCATTCGCACATTAGAAGTAATGCTAGCAGTGGTAGCATTGGTATTATAAGTAGTATTTCCTACTATTTCTACTCATATTATGTACTATTTCATTTTACCTTTATGTCATTTAGGAGAGTTTTAACCCTATTTGGTTGAAAGTGAAACAGACCCAAGAAAGTTTAGATGTCTCTCCCAGTCAATATGAGAAGTAAATGTGAAACAAGAAAGAACTGTGTGTTCCTTTCTTATTGCATCTGCAACAAATTACTACAAAATTAACGGTTTAAGACAACACTGAAAGTCCAAAGTCCTAAATTCAAGGCATTAGCAGGGTTTTGTTCCTTCTGAAGGCTCTGAAGAGATCATTCATTTCCTTGCCTTGTTCACATTCTAGAAGCTGCCTGCATTCCTTGGTTCATGGCCCCTACCTTCGCCTTCAAGCCAGGAGCATAGCATCTTCCCATCTTACTCTCTCACTCTGCTGCCTCTCTGTTACAAGGACCCGTGTGATTGTATTGGGCCCACCTACAGAACGCAGGATAATCTCCCCTCCACAATATCCTCAATTTAATCACACCTGCAAAGTCCCTTTTGCCACATAAGGTAACAAACATATTCACAGGTTCTGGAGACTGGCGTGTAGGCACCTTGGTGTGGGTGGATCATTATTCAGCCAACAACAGACCGAATCCTGTCCTGCAGAATCCTGTCCTGCAGAATGTAACTATTTGGGTTTGTTCATTTGCTGTTGTTTTTGTTTTGCTTTCAACTCTTGCATTTATTTATTCAGCAAATACCGTGTGCAGAGCACATGTATAATTTATAACCTGCTCCTCTCTGGATATAACTGCCTCGGAATCAAGCTTCGTTAGCGAGAAATAAAGGCGGTCTGCACATATATTTCCTAAAATGTCACTGAAGCCCAGACTTTAGAAGTGAAAAGGACCTTGGGAGGCCATTAGCCAATCCTCTTATTTTACGAAGGGGCAAACTCTGACCCAGGGGGATAATATGACATCCCCAATGTCATATGGGGATTTTGTGGGAGACTGAGGGCCTGAATTAGAACCGAATGGCGGGGAGCAAACTGAGGGGTCTTTTGGAGACAAAAATCAGTGGAATTTCATAACCAGCTGGGGATGGGGTTACAGAGATGGAGGAGGCAAAGCTGCCCAAAGTTTGTAGCTTGAGGGCGTCACTGACTGAGCTGAGAATACAGAGCGGAGACAGCACATTCCCTAGGAAAAACAATATACTTAATGTTTCTGGAACTTGCACCTCTCTGGCAGGACTGGCTTAGTTAGCATCGGTGTGAAGTTTCCATTACTCTTTCTCTTCTCTTCATATTGCCTCGTAAATGTGGGCATGAGGCTGTATCTTCATCTGACCATCTTATTTTCAACTTAATAAACTTTATTTTCAGAGCACTTTTAGGTTACGGCAAAACTGAGCGGGAAGTATGGAGAGCACCCATACACTCCTTGGCCCCACAAGCACACAACCTCCTCCACTGTCCACATCCCCCACCAGAGGTCAGTTGCTGACCTTGACCCATCGAAGACCCTGTACTGACACGTCATTAGCACACAAAGTCTGTGCTCTGTACTAGGGTTCACTCTTGGTATTGTACATCCTGTGGGCTTTGACGGATGTATAATGCCGTCTCCACCATTACAGTGTCATACAGAGCTGATTCACTGCCCATGAATCTCCCTTTTCTCGGCCGCCTACTCACTCTTCTCTTCCCCAGCCCACAGCAAACACTGGTCTTTGTGCCGTCTCCACGGCTTTGCTGTCTGCACTTGGTCTTTCCTACTCACACTAAGCCAGGCCTTGGAGGTGAGATTGTGTCCTAACACCGACCAACGTACATTTGACCCCAAGGCAATGGGGTTGACTGTGTACCTCTGTGTGAACTTTAAAGATGTTGCTTCACTGTCCTCTGCTTGCACGGTTTCCAGAGAGATGTCTGTTAAATTTTCTTATCTGTGTTCCTTTGTATGTAATATAGTTTTCAACTCTGGCTGCTTTTAAGATTTTTCTCCCTATCACTGGTTTTAAGCAAATTGCTTATTCTATACCTTAGTCGTTTTTCAACGTTTCTTATGCTCAGGGGTTCATTGAGCTTCTCGGACCTCTGTATTCCCATCAAATTTAGGCATTTTTCTGACATTATTTCTCTAAGCATTTTTTTCTGTTTCCTCCCTCTTTGTTCTCCTTTGGAATCCACAATTATACGAATGTGAGGCTGCTTAAAATTGCCCTACAGCTCCGTAATGCTCTGTTCATTTGTCTTCAGTCTTTTTTTCTGTGTGTGTTTTGTTTTGGATGGTTTCTATTGCTATACCTTCGAGTTTGCTAATCTTTTGCTCTGCAATGTCTAAGCCATCGTTAACCCCGCACCATGTATTGTCCATCTCAGACATCGTTTTCTCAGTCTCTAGAGGTTCAATTTTGATTTTTCAGAATCTTCCATGTTTCTTCTTACCACACTGACATTTTCTTCTATCTTTGTAAACATATGGAATATAGCTATGACAGCTGTTTTAATATTCCTGTTACTAATTTTCTGTATCATTTCTAGATTGGTTTCAATTGATTGATTTTTCTTCTCATTACGAGTTATATATTCCTGCTTATTTGCATGCCTGGTAATTTTTAATTAGATATAAGACAGTGTGAATTTCATCTTGTTGTTATTGCATATTCTTGTATTACCCTACATATTCTTTAGCTTTATTCTGGGATGCAGTTAAATTACTGCAGAAGAGTTTAATCTGTTGAAGCTTGCTTTAAAACTTTGTTCGGTGGGCCCGGAGCAACATCTAGTCCAGGGCTAATGTGCCCCACTCCTGAGGCGATAATCTTCTGAGTATTCTAGCCAACCCCTATGTTTATAAGGTCTTTTCATCCTGTGGGAGGGATCGCAAACTCTTCCCTGCCAGGCACTCACATAGGACTCATCTCTCGCCATCCTCTCCCGGGCCTCACGCAGACGCCTCACGCAGATGCCTCACATGCCTGTGCTAGTCTCTGTCACCGTGAGGCCCAAAGGGACCCTCTGCAGATCTCTGGAGACCTCTCCTCTCTGGCTCTCTTCTCCATAAGCTCAGGCTGCCTTGAAGTTCAATGCTGGACTCCGTCTCCCCCTCTCCTGGCAGGGCCTGTGGGCTGGAAACGCTCCAGGCTGCAAACTGGGGCAAAGGCAGAGCTCTCCCCACTTGTTTCCCCTCTCAAGTTCACTCTCCCATGCTGCTGACTGCCCCGTGTTTGACAACTGTTGCTTCATGTATTTTGTCAGATCGTTTAAGGCAAGGAGATAAGTCTGAATACTCTTATTCCGTCCTGACTGAAAGCAGAAGTCCTTTGCTATCCACTTTTGGAAACTAGAATTTGGGGTGTCTTGCTGGAAAGAAATAAACCCACCCCAGCCCTGTATTGAGATTCCAAACAGCCCGCCTTATGTTATTGTTAATTATAATACAATGCCAAAATACCCAGGTCCCACACTCTCATTACCACACTAAGTCTCTCTTTCACATCGGATTCGAATAGAACTATTTACTGCAAAGTCTCCCTGGTTTTAATAAACACCTAACATTTTGCTGGCATGAGCTTTGCGCAGCACCAGGCCTCTGCCCTCTGGCACGCAGAGAGTCCCACCCCTCGCCACACCACGTGGCCAGCCCAGCACAATAAGCTGAGCACTATTCTGTCAGAGGAGCCTGATCCCCCACCCCGGAGCACCCATAGCCCTCGGCCTCTCAGGTGACAAAACCAAACCCAGGATTCAGCACTATAAATAGCTTGCTCTTTTGAAGTGCATCCCTTTGAGGGTCTCGCAAGAACTTAAACAGGAATTTCTGGACTGCGAGCCCCTGTGCTGACACATGCAGCCACAGAGAGCGGCAGGGATGTTTGAAGCCCTGCCCACAGTTTCAGGAAACCCCTTTGTGTGTGAGCTCCGTTCCCACACTAACGTGAGAACATGAGGCTGTGACCCCGGCACAGGACACAGGCAAACAGAAACCCTGCTGGAAATATTCTTGCACTGATGTGAGACACAAAAACACCCCTCTAAGTTTGATTTGCTGTCACGGTCAAATGAAATAATAGCTTGACAGCATGTCAAAGCAATTCCACTGACATTCTCACTTGATCCTGACAACAAGCCTGTGGTAGGAGAAGCGGGTGGCACAGTTCACAGTGGAAGATGAGGGAAGGGAACTTCACAGAGGTGAAGTATTTGAACAAGGTCAGATGGCTAGTCAATGACAGGGTGGGGCCGTGAGCTTCTCGGGATCTTCTAGCTCTAGCTGAAGAGCTCTTGCCGTTCTGCCCTGCTTCTTCTCTGCCTGTGTCAGGAAAAAGAACAACATCCAGATTCTGTGTTGACCCTGAGTTGACCCAGGCTTCTTGATGGGGGCACCATTGATGGTTTGAGATGGATAATTCTTTGGAGGAGGGGGTGCAGGCTGTCCTTTTTCTCTGCAGGATGTTCAGCAGCATGCCTGGCCCCCACACACTAGATGCCAGCAGCACCCACTCCCCCAGTCTTGACAACCAAAAATGCCTCTAAATGCTACGATATTATCAAATACCCCCAGTGGGGAAGTGGAATACGGGGTTAAAAATTGCCCCCCTATTTGAAAACCACTGCCCTAAATGATGAATGAGAATGCTGCCCCATGTTGGAGGAGGTGGCAGTGACAAAGGTTGTTCCACAAAACACGTGCAAAAGAGGAACTTGTGCTTATGCCAATGAGTCTGGGACCCTGGGACTCAGAGTGAGGGACTGAGAACTGGACAGTGCCTGGGAGCTATTGAAACGGTTCTCTTCTTGGCCATCTCCTGAACTTAACCTTTTGTGTTCTCACGGCACCCTTCCAGGCTCAACCAACTCAGCATAACCCAAACCACCTTCGAAGGAAACATTTCTAGAAGGTAGCATGGAGCCCGGTAGCCTGAGGAGAGGCAGGATAGCGTAACGACGGAGATGCAGGCTCTGCGTGCGCAGCAATGCAGAGCCTCACATGCGGCTGAGTGAGAGGAGCCAGGCACAAAAGCGCATGTGCTGCATGAGTCCACTTACGTGAAGTTCCAGAACAGGCAAAGCCACTCCCTGGTGATGGAGGTGAGCGTGGCGGTTACATCTCCTGTGACATTGCCGGGAGATAGTTAGGAAGACACCTTCTGGGAATGGCAATGTCCCGTGTCTCGCTCGGGGTGGTAACTACACTGGATGTAAACATATGTAGCTTAAAACTCTTGGAGCAATACTTTCAGGACTTGTGCACCTTCCTGTGCATGAATTGTACTTAACATAAATTAATAAGCTGTGTTGCCTTTTTTCAAAAAAGAATGTTAACTCTGGAACCAAGCTGCTTGGGTTTGAGGTAGCCATCTCTGGCTACCTCAGAGCGTTTTATGAGAAGTTAGTGAACAGCATGGGGCACAGGCATGCACAACGAGTATTAGCATCGTTACAATTAAAGAGACCACCCTTCTAACCAGCCAGGCCCAGTGGAGGATTAAGAGAGGTGCTTCTGAACTCCTCCGGTATCCCCTCCGCCCCGCTCCACCCCATCACTGCACTGGACACAGAGCAATGCACGTGGTAGGTACACCAGCCCCTCCTCTGCAGCAATCACTACAGGCTTGTCTCCATTGTTCTCGCTCTTCTTACTTCCTCCAGAATTCCCTCAGGAGACTTGCTGAGAAGCTGCCGCTATTTGCAGAATGCTTCATCAATAAACTGAATATTCACAGGACAGAGCAGTTGTGATTAGACAGTTTGTTTTACTGCAGACCAGGCTATTGTATCTTATGAGATATTCTTGGCAGAAGCAGCTCATGCTCCTTGCATATGCTTCTTTACTTTCCAAAGCTGGGCAGAACTGCAGTGAGACAGATGAGATGGGGAGCGGCTGGATTGCTCCCTACATTTCCCCCACCTGTTTCTCAGTGGGTTGGCCTCCACATCTTTGCTGCTATTTGTTCTTGCTATGTTTTATTCTTCTCTTTGGAATTTGGCTGAGTCAGAAGGAAATAAGCAAATGTAAGAATGTGTCAAAAGAACATTCAATGGTGGGTCAGAACCGGGTTCTAGATCCAGTAGCCAGGTTTAATTGACTAGCCTATGGTTTAACTTGGTTGCACCACAGTTTTTGTTTTGATTTGTTTTGTTTTAATCTGTTCAATGAGTGATTGGCCTAGATTTGTAGGTTTTGAACATATGTCAGCCACAGAAGCCCTCCTCCAAACAGAATCTCAAGCAGAAAATGTTGTTTGGGTTGAAATGGGTACGGGCAGCCAGGAACCTGCCTTCACTTCTGCATCTCCTCCCTGCCCTCACAGTGGCCCCCAAGTACCTCTGCTGGGCTCTGGGCCTTCATATCCTAGCAGCACAATTTGAAAACTGTTAAATTTGCCTATTTAAAAAAATCATTTCCCAGCCAGCTAAAATATTTCTGTATACTTTTTATACTTTTTAAAAATTCTTATTCATTGATTTGAGTGTGTGTGTGTGTGTGTGTGTGTGTGTATGTGTGTGTGGAGAGAGAGAGAGAGAGAGAGAGAGAGAGAGAGATTTGTTGTTCCACTTATGTATGCATTCATTGGTTGCTTTCTGGATGTGCCCCAACCAGGGATTGAACCCGCCACCTCGGCATATCAGGATAACACTCTAACCAACTGAGCTACCCAGCCAAGACTTCATTCCATAAATTTTAATTGACAGACCCTCTGTACTTTAAGAAAACCCATAAGTAAATTCTTACATGACATATATCTTCATGGAAAAAAGACTGCAAAGAAATAGAACAAAAATGTCAAGAGTGTGGTCATGTCCAGGTGATGGGCTACCACAACATAACTGCAGCAGGATGTTGCTGGGTTCTCACTTTTCTGCATCACCACCTGTCACAGCCATCTGAAAAGATCCTGCGAAGATCCCAGGCCTGACTCCCACACACAGAGCTCTGCCTTCATTGGAGCAGCCAGCCTAGCCTTCAGGACACCAAGACACAAAGATGTGGGTGAGGTCAACTCTACACAACACAAGCACAGTGGAAAACTGTCCTCAAACAGGATTCCCTCAAGTGTGTCCCATAGGGTATTAGTCCCAGAAATGCTTGGTCACAAAATGGGAATTTGGTAGATGGCCGGGGGAAGCCTACTCCAAAGTGAGTGCGAGAAGCTTGCATTTCCATTGCCCCTGCTAGACAGTAAGTGCACAGTAAGTCGTAAGTGTTTTAACATCTCTGGTCATCAGGAAGCCTGGTTAATGTTCCTTAATACAACATTTCTCAAATTGATTTGACTACAAAATTCTTTCTTCCCCATGACCCCTATTAATATCTCAACAAACAGGTCAAGATTGAAGACAGCTTCAGAAAGGCAATTCTTAAACCCTGAGTTGTAAGTCTTGAAATAAATGAGGAGTTACAGAAGAGGAAGGGAAGGGAGGAAAAGAGACTGGTTTGAGGTCTGGAGGACTTTGCAACAGGACAAAATGACTACCCATGATTCCAAAGAACATCCAGAACTTTCTTCCTGTCTCATTCCTAGTAGACAGAGGCAGGGATTGCTGTGTTAGTGGTCCAACAGCCCAAGACCACCAGAAGAGGACTCTGGAAATTACAAGTGCAAGGTCCCTGACTGTGCACTTTACTGTCTGTCAGTATCAGCTCACTGGGACAAACCTTTCCCTAGGAAGAGCAGGAAAACAAAATGACCCTGCTGATTCAGTTCCCCAAGTAAGCCGTACCTGTGCCAGCCTTGCGCTAGGGGCCAGGACCACGGGGATGCATAAGTCAGTTTTAGCAGACAGCCTCATCTGGAAGTCAGCAACGGGACAAAGAGCCCCTCCTTCAGGTACACACAGGAGCCTGGGAGCTTATAGAAGAGCACCTGGTCTGAGCAGCTATCGGAAGTTTCCTATAGCCTCATGAAGCACACATTCTCATTGCTTCCAGGTAGAGGGCTGAGGTGTAGGAAGGCGGGAGAGAAGTGTCAGAGAGAACTGCAAGAGCGAAATTGTGGAGGCAGGAGAGAGAGGGGTGGCCTGGGACCTCCCAATGTCTCCAACTGGAGCAGAGTGTTTGGCAGGATGAGAAGGGTGTGGACGTAAAGGGTAGCACAAAAATATCCTGCCCGGAAGTAAGCAGTCGAGCTGGTTACTGCCATAGTGATTTGTAGTTGCTGATACGGAGGGGAAGAAAGAGGAGGGAGCAGGGGGAGATGACTCAGGAGGTTGAGCAAGTGACTAGACGGAGAGAGACGTGGGAGCAGATCAAGAAAGTCAGTAAATCTGGATGCAGGAAGGAGGTGGAAAGACAAGTTCAGCCCTTGACAAGTTAAACAGGTTATATAAGAAGTCCGATAATTAATGATGATGATAGTGATGACGATGATGATGACGGTGATGATAACAAAGATGACTGTGAACTTTCTCCTCCCTCTTTCTCTCCTGGCTGTGGGAGTTGTGCAGGGAAGTGGCCGAAGGGCAATAATCATAAGAGAGAGTTGTTGTATCTTCTCTAGAGAGCACTTTGGGGAGGGTAGAACTGATGCAAATTTCTCCATCCATCTCTGGCACCCTCCACCCATTCATCCTTCTGCAGAAGACAGACTGGGCTGGTCTACCTGGTCCTACCCCACCAACCCTGGAAGTCCAGTGGTCCATAATCAGGGTCTCTTCTCACCACTCTCCTCCCTCCCCTTGACTCACCAAAGACTGGCCCTACTAGCCCTACACCAGCCCCTAGTGGGGTAATTCCACCCTCCTTTTTCTAGCAGATCACGGTCCAGAGTGGTTACCACCTCCTCTCCTCCACCCCCAGTTTCTAAGTAGCCTGGGCGAGCCACCTCCCTGCAGAAGCAGAGAATCAGCACCACTGCATACTGAACAGGGCGGTGCAGAAAACAGAACACTGAGGCACCCTCCTCTAAAGATGCATTATCTTCAGGGTAGATGTTGAATTCTAGTAACACATTCCCTGGGGTATTTTCAAAACCAGACACAGTGGAGCCTTGTTCCAGCCTTGCTATGGGCCAATGCCCAGGCTCCCCTCCAGCCTCCAACCAGTTCTGGCCGCTGCCCCTACTCGGGTCGGGCAGGTACCATGTAATAGGCCAGGACTGCAGTCTCTGTGCTGTGGGCAGCGAGCTCTGCTCACTCCAACCACAGGCCCCTGCCTGCCCACTTCTGTTTTGGTATGCTCCTGCTCCTTCTCACTGGCCTCTCTGAACGTTGCTTTTCTTCTGCCAAGACCACGGGTGTTGGCACGTCCCAGCCTCATCTTCCTTGATCTCTTGGTTCTTTGTCATGTACTGAGCCCACCTCCCTGCCACCCAGATCTGGAAGCGTAAGCAGGAGCTGCCTGTTTTAAGACTTCCCAATTTCTACCAAAGAGCCCCGGCACAGCTTAGCTGCCAGCGTGAACTGTGAGTTCCCAGAGATGCCGATGGCACTTCTCAACATTCGTCACTTTTGACACATCTAAAATATCCTTGCTCCCAACACTCCGTAAGCACCAGCCCAGATGGTCTGGCTGCTGGGGAGGCGTCGGTCTCTGAAAGGCCTCTGAGAGGCCCTGGGCAGAAGCTTCCTGACTGAGAAGCTCTCGCTTTTCTCTCTCCCCCTCTACCCCCTCTAAAGCTAAGCCAGCCAAGTGGGCACCTCACTGCCCAGCTTCCAAGCTCTAAGCCAGATCCTTTTTATAGAATTCCTCACACGTTGGCTCCCCATCGCTCCAAGCACTTTCCCATCTGCCAGGCGCAGCTCTGTCCTAGAGGAAGCTGCCTACTTGGGAGGTTCCCTGTGGAATCACCTCTATTCTTTCAGGTGACTGAGGACCCCATGGGAAGGAGCTTGCCCCTCTGACGTATTCAACAGCTGAAGTGAAGGGCGCCTAGGGCTAAGCTCCAGGAAAGCAAATATGCATGGGTTCACCGCTGGGCACCTAATCCTGCTCTGCTGTCAGATGTATCAGTTTTTATGCCAATATCATTGTGGGATTTTTTTTTAAGAATTAGCACTGCTTCACATTTTATTTCATCATACATTCTTACAGAACTAGGTTCACTTTTCCAGTTTCATAGAAAAGTAACTATTCCAGCCACTATTTATTTAACTGTCTAGTCTTTAAGACCAATCAGTAGATTCCCTGGAAAGGCGAATAAGTCTCATGACTAACTCATTCTTAAAATTCTTTTTTTTTAAGATTTTATTTATTTATTTTTAGAGAAGGAAGGGAGGGAGAAAGAGAGAGAGAGAGAAATATCCATGTGTGGTTGCTGGGGGCCACGGCCTGCAACCTGGGCATGTACCCTGACTGGAAATTGAACCTGCGACACTTTGGTTCACAGCTTGCACTCAATCCACTCATTTTCTTAAAATTCTTTAAGACAAAGAAATAACTTTTTTTTACTCCCAAGGCACAGAATTTCAACAGCAGCAGCCAACACGGGGTTTTAGCAGCTTAACTTTACCCCCAAAATAAAGCTTTGTATAAACCAGTGATTTTACTATGAAAACCCTGTCCTGGAGAGAGAGGAGCCATGAGACATCACCGCAACACATGGAATGACAATGTCATAAACATGCCACTTCCAACAGGTAGCCTGTGAGGATACTCCACATAAGAAGTGGTTACTTTTCTATCTATCCTTTACACAGTTAAAAAATATATATTTTCTTTAAAATTCCCCTTACATTTAAGTCTATAAAATTTCAGAAATGCCTTGTACCCCAAAAAAACACTTAAAAAAAAAGACCATGCTAACAACACTTATAATTCAGATAAGTATATGTTTTTATAACATCTAAGACTGCAAGGGTTTTTATATTCCGTGGCTCTCGGGTTTAAGACAACCTCCGTCTCCTTCACTTACAAAATGTTTTCTGACCCTTGCAGGACAAAGATCTCTGAGTTGTTTAGAAATTATTCCAGCCTGAAAACATTCCTCTACAAATTACCCAAGCACAGAGTATGAATATGGGACATCCAGATTAATGTCCAGAACTTTATTATAAATTTTCTCATAACCTCTTTTCATTTGGTCTAGATTAATTATAGAAGATTTTCAAAGGGATTTTAATAAATCCCAAATCATCTTACGTGTACTTTCTCCAGTTGACTCCAAAACCATTAAATGGCTTTATATACAAACTCATGGTGAAAAGGAGGTGCTCCCAGTTCCTTCCAGGCAATATTCAGCTTCCCATTTGTCTCCAGAGAGTAAACACTCTCTCAGCAGCATGTCAATCTCTTTGACGAAGTGATTAATAGATCTGCCCGCCCCAGAGCCCCACACGCTACCACCACCACTTGCCACCTTTAGACACACTCGGGAGCACAGCAGCCCTGTCCAGAGCAGCGCTAGCCTGTGTACAATCTACAGTTCCTTTGTTCCTGGCAGTATAGGTATTACACAGAATGCCATCTCCAACAGCTCTAACAGCCAACTGGCCCACCCACTGTGGTGCTCAGGGTTATCCAATGCTAAGTCAGGTTGATTGTACAACAATTAATCAAATGGTTTTTCGACATCGGTTGTGCTCATTACTGTTCCACAGAGGTCAGAAAGAAACTTAGATGTCATTTCTCTATGATTAGCCTTTCCCTCCAATGCCAAGGACACTACCAACACTGGTACTCTTCATTTCACCAAGATTTAAATCTCTTAGCATTTCTGCAACATCATTGGTATGTCCACGCTCAAAATATTCTGCATGATCGGTGTTCAAGTCTCCTCAACTGTGAGTTCATCCAAAGTTAAAAACTGCAGTTTCATAAACAAGTTCTTCTGGTCATCATCATAGTTAGGATCTTTCACATCCACCTCCTCCACATCCTGCACCACCTTACTTCAGTTAGTCCCTGTCCTTTCCCAGATCTGGATCACCTGTCTAGCAGCCTTCTCTTTGGACTGGTTGGTACAGTTACTCCACTTCTAATGGCTTCACTTCCATTATCACTGCTTTAATCACCTCTGCCAGAATCCTGGCATGGGATTTTCTTTGGCCGCATTTTTGCCTTGACATTAATTCTCATTTTGTTAAGGAAGGATGCTGAAATCCAATTTCTATTGATCTCATTCTTTATGTCCCCAGTCCCAACATTTTATGCATTACCAAAAAAGAATGACTTAAGCTATAAGGATCCGTAGGGTTTACATTATCTGCTCATTTTCTACATCCATTATTCCTTAATTTCACTTGCACTGATTAAATTACCAAATGGAGTCTTCCTCTGGGATCTATTTTTGACCCTGATCTGCTGACTTGACCATGCTACACAGCCCCTGCCACTGCCTCAGTGTGTCTCTGGCATCTCCCTCTGTTTTTGTTTTGTTCTATCTACCTAGTAGAGGGGGTCAGCAGGCAGCCCAAGAGGCTGGTGTTTATTGGATGAGGCCAGGAGGTCAGCTGGCCAATCATAGCAGTGGAGGTAGAGCTGATTACTATAGGTTTGTAATATAGTTTAAAATCAGAATGTGTGATGCCTCCAGTTTTGTTTTTTCTCAAGCTTGCTCTGGCTATCCAGGGTCTTTGTGGTTCTATACAAATTTTAGGGTTGTTTTTTCTATTTCTGTGAAAAATGCTATTGGAATTTTGGTAAGGATTGTATTAAACAATGAGATTGTTTTCTTTATTTCTTTTTCAGATAGTCTATTGTTTGGTGTATACAAATACAACTGATTTTTATGTGTTGATTTTGTATCCTGAAACTTGACTGGTTAGGTCTAACAGTTTTTTGGTGGAGTTTTTAGGATTTCCTATATACAAGATTATGTCATCAGCTAACAGAGACCATTTTACTGCTTCCTTTCCAACTTGGATGCCTTTCTTCTTTTTCTTACCTAATGCTCTTGCTACGACTTCCAATGCTATGTTGCAAAAGAGTGGAGAGAGTGGGCACCCTTGTCTTGTTTCTGATCTTATAGAGGAAAATATCACTGAGTATGATGTTATCTGTGGGTCTGTCTGACATGTCCTTTATTGTGTTGAGATATGTTCCTTCTATACCCAATTTGTTGAGAGTTTTTATCGTAAAAGGATGTTGAATTTTGTCAAATGTTTTCCTGAGTATGTTGAGGTGATTATATACATGATATTTTCTTTCTATTAATGTGGTATACCAACTGATGTGTGTATATTGAACCATTCTTGCATCCCAGGTATAAATCTCACTGATCAGAGTATATGGTCCTTTTAATGCATTATTGAATTTGATTTGCTATTATGTTGTTGAGAATTTTTGTATCTATATTCATCAGGGATATCCAATGCTTATCTTCTTAACAACTAGGAAGTTATTCTCAGAATGATCTTCCACTTTGGGATAATGCAGATTCTCAGGCCTCGCCAGACCCACTGAATCAGCTGCTCTGGGGATCTTAAGCACATGGCTATAGGAGAATTACTGTCCTCAAATTCAGAAGATTAGGTAAAACACAAAGGATCCTGGAAAGGAAGTACTAATTCAGCAGTGGTTTAAGGGCAGAACCCTGGCTGGGTGTGTTTTGCAGTCATAGATTCATTTCCCCATTGACCTGTAGCCTGGTTTGGCTCCTGGAACTGCCTAGTTTGAATGGCATGGCTGGAGCCCCACCTGGTAATGGTAGAGACCCAGCCTAGTAGTCTCCAGAGCTGCCACATGAAGTCAATAGACTTCTACTGCCCAAAAGAGCCTGGACAAATTGGAGAGGAAAGGCTGAAATCCTGACTCCAAAGAGGGGCCTCTTCTTGGCACAAAAGCACAATGCTCTTGCCAAAACATGAAATGTACTGCCTGAAGGAGGTACACAGAGTTCACAGAAAGGTTCTGAATAGGCTGGCAAAGAACCTGGTAGATGAGTACCAAAAAGTATCTGGAAGAAACCACGTTGGGTCAAGATATGAAATGGAAGAGATCATAGGTAAGTGCTAAAGGACAGAGAAGTGAGGTGTTGAATGCCAAGCTCCATGGCAGACATTTCACCGAGTTTCATCCAGTTCTCACAATGACCCCAGGAGATGTATATTCACATTCGCAATTTAAGAGAAGGAAACTGAAGCTCCCAGGTTAAGAGAGCTTCCCAAGGTCACACAGCTAATAACTGATAAAGTTATTAATTAATAACTGATAGATCAAATACAGAGCCAACTGGTTCCAAAGTCAGTGCCCTTTCCAATAGACTACCCTGTCTCCACCATGGCTTTCCATAGTGCCCCAGAAATTATTGAGGTACACGTCCACAGTTTGAAAGGGGCAGAGAGCACTGCCCCCAGACCCAGACAGTGAAGGGAGAACATGGGTCCAAAAGAATTTCTTAGGTAGAATAGAACAGGATAAAAGCACATGCCCAGAAAAGTTTTGCAGCCTCAGAACCTGGATGTATGGCTAGTAAGATAGAGAAATGGCATTCAGGTTGTGGTTTTATTTTTGTAGCCAGCCATTGGCCTTAGGCCAGACACTGGACCCCTTCTTATTTCTTCATCAGGAAATGAACATGAAGAAAATAGAAACAGCTGTGCTGTAGACCCCAGGGCCTGGGGAGTCTCAAAGGAGATGAGGGTACCAAGTGTCTCAGGAAAATAGACTATAGCCATGACCTCAAGCTCTGTGTGTCTTGTGGTGACATATTGATCACACATGGGCTCATCTTCTCCCATATTCCATAGTCCTTCCTTCTTATCAGGGCCAGTCTTTGATTTGGAATCCCTAAGATTATCTGGGGAACTGGTGACACTACTCACCAATGTGGTAATCTGGCTGCCTTCACACCAGCCACTGTATGGCTAAGTAGGTGCCTCTATTATTATTCATCCATTGAAACACTTATTGGACTTCCAGACAAGGTAGAGGTGGAGGTAAACATGGCTCAGCTCCTCACACAACCACAGCAAAAATTACAACTGAACTACAAAACCGCTATCACCCAGAATCATCAGAATATTGAGCTGTTTTGGAAGTCCGACAACAAAGAAATTAAGGAAGTCACATCATCCAGATGGGTAGGAGGGGCAGAGATGTCGAGACACACAGAGCAGAGAGGACACAGGCACAGATCCATAAAGAGCAGCCCCACACCAATGTGTGGTAGATAAATATTGGAAGGGACACCTCAGGAGCAAGGGATCCAAGCCCCACGCCAGACCACTCAGCCCAGAGTTCCAGTGCCAGGAAAATTTCTGGCTGTAAAATCCAGTGGGGGTTAGGGTAGCAGAAGAAACTGTGGAAATTTCAGGACTCTCCTCTTAAAGGGCCCACAAGGGACTTAGGACTTACACAGACTCACTCCCTCAGAGCTCTAGTACCTAGGCAGCAGCTAGAAGGGCACCAGTGGCATATGGGGAGACATCAAGGTGTCTGGCATCAGGGCAAGTGCCAGGGGGCAGCTTCCTCACAGACAAAATGCCAGAGGCCAGGCAGAGGCTTTGACCCCTTTCTGAGCACCCCCTCACACAGAGCCACAGAGCAGTGACACCATATCAGAGCCTCCATCAACCTAGTCCACACAGGTTTTCCCACCATGACAATTACCTAAGGCTCCACCCCATCCAACTTACATGTGCATTTTTCTACAATGGGGCACATTAGTAAGACAGGGAGTCAAAGCAGCTCTACATAGAAACAAACAAAGGGAAGCTGCCAAAATGAGGAGACAAAAAAATATGGCCCAAATGAAACAGCAGATCAAAACTCCAGAAAAAGAACTAAACAAAATGGAGATAAGCAATCTATCAGATGCAGAGTTCAAAACACTAGTTATTAAGATACTCAAGGAACTCATTGGGTACTTTAATAGCATTAAAAAGATGCAGGCAGAAATGAAGTTTACACTAAGTGAAATAAAGAAAAATTTGCAGGGAAGCAACAGTACAGTGGATGAAGTCAAAAATCAAATCAATGATTTGGAACAGAAGGAAGTAAAAAACATTCAATCAGAACAGCAAGAAGAAAAAAGAATCAAAAAAAAAATAGGAATAGGCTAAGGAGCCTCTTGGACAACTTTTAATGTACCAACATTTGAATCATAGGGATGCTGTAAGGAGAAGAAAAAGGGCAATAAATTGAAAACTTATTTGAAAAAAAAATGAAATAAAACTTCCCTAATTTGGTAAAGGAAATAGACATGCAAGTCCAGGAAGCACAGAGAATCCCAAACAACACAGATTCAAAGAGGACCACACCAAAAAAATCATAATTAAAATGCCAAAGATTAAAAATAAAGACAGAATCTTCAAAGCAGCAAGAGAAAAGCAGATAGTAACCTACAAAGGAGTTCCCATAAAACTGTCAGTTGATTTCTCAAAATAAACTTTGTAGGCTAGACTGGACTGGCAAGACATATTCAAAGTAATGAAGCAATGACCTACAACCTAGGTTACTCTATCCAGCAAAACTATCATTTAGAATCAAATGGCAGATAAAGTGCTTCCCAGATAAGGTAAAGTTAAAGAAGTTCATTTTCTCCAAGGCATTATTATATGAAATGTTAAAGGGACTTATTTAAGAAAAAGAAGAAGATAAAAACTATGAACATTAAAATGGCAATAACTTCACAACTATCAACAATTGAATCTAAAGAACAATCTAAGCAAACAAGCAGCACAGAAACAGAATCATAGATATGCAGATCATTTGGAACATTATCAATTGCAAGTGGGAAGGGGGAGAATATGAGAAAATGTGCAGGGATTAAGAACTGCACATTGGTAGCTGCAGAATAGACAGGGGAATATTAGGAACAGTATAGGAAATGGAGTAGCTAAAGACTTATATGCATGACCCATGGACTAAGGCGGGGATTGTTGGAGGGAATTTGTGGTACTGGAGAGGGGGCCAAACTGGGGAAAAACGGAAACAACTGTAATAGCATAATCAATAAAATATGTTTTAAAAGAGAAACACCAAGAGGTATAATAATTGTCTATTTACTTGCCTCCACCATATGACCATGATCTTCTTGAAAGCAAGTAAACAAAAAAGTGTTCCTCATTTACTATTGCTGTATCTACAATATTAAGCATGATCCTGACACATAGTAGGTGCTCACTAAATGTGTGGTGGAATGAACCAATGAATACATGAATGAATGGGTTCATAGTGGGCCTTCAGTCTCTAAGATGGAAAGTCTAAGAGCAGCCAAGGACCTGTGCATTCAGCCCCAGGCCACAACACAGGGAAGCCCCAGGAACACTCAGGTGTTGGTTGGTCAGGAATATTTCCTTGAGTCAAATGGAAGTCTGACAACTATGGAATTAAAGAAACCATATCCATCCAGATTGGTAAGAGGGGTGGAGATATGAAATGAACTGGTCCCACATGCATGTGTGATGGGTAAAAGTTCAGGAGAGACATCTTAGCAGCAAAAAGTCCCAGTCCCACACCAGGCCCCTCAGCCAAGGATTCTGTGACAGGAAGATAAGTCCCCATAACTTCTGGCTGCAAACACCAGTGGAGATTGAGTTGGTGGAAGAAACTTCTCAAGTTTCAAGCAGTTCCTCTTAAAAAACCCACACACAGACTCACTCAGACTCACTCCCTCTGAGCTCCAGCAACAGGGTAGCAGCTTGAAAGGCACCAATGGCATACAGGGAGAAACTGAAGTATCTGGCATCAAGGTGGGAGCTGGGGAACAGCTTTCTCCCAGACAGAAAGGTGGGCAGAGGCCATTGTCCCTTTTCTGAACCTTCCCCCACAGAGCCACAGAGCCGGAAGGCAGGTGCCATATCTGAGACTGTATCACCATTTGTCATGCCCTAGAGATCCCCTGAGGCTCCATCCCATCTAATTTACAGCTGTTAACAGTGGCTTTTCCATATGAATGGCTGGTCTTGGCTCACACTTCACAACTTCCTAAGTCCTTTCAAACAAGCAACAGCCAGCCTCAGTGAGCCAATAGCCCTATACCTCTTGCTAAGTGGCCTCAACATGGCATTAGCAACAGCCAGCCTAGATTCATTTCTTGGCTTCACCTGGGAATCTCTAAACCCAGCAAAGTAGCAGCCATCTCAGACTGCTTTACAGTTCCAGCAGGGTGGCCCCAGGCAAAACAAAGGTTGGGACTGACCTTGGCCTACACCACCTTAAAAACCCCAGAGCCTGCACACCCAGTGGACAGCTACAGATCACATTGGAGCAACACCACCCTGCCTCTGCACAGCTGACCCTCCATGGAGGTCAAGGGTTTGTGGTTAATGGTCACAGTCAATCCGTGCAACTGACTGACCTGGCTAAATCTCTTCCATGGACTTGCCAACAGCAACCATATCTCAACTACAAAAGGAGGGTGTACTCAGCCCACACAAAGGGCACACTTCAAGTACTGTAATAGGAGAAGTCACTGGACCCTACAGGACACCTACTAGATTTGGCCATGCTGCGAAGACAGGGAGTCATAGCAGCTTACCTAATACATAGAAACAAACACAGGGAGGCTGACAAAGTGAGGAGACAAAAAAATATGGCCCAGATCAAAGAACAGATCAGAACTCCAGAAAAAAAAAGCTAAACAAAATGGAGATACACAATCTATCAGATGCAGAGTGCAAAACACTGGTTATAAGGATGCTGCAGGAACTTAGTGAGGACCTCAGCAGCATAAAAAAGATCCAGTCAGATGAAGGATTCACTAATTGAAATAAAGAACAATTTACAGGGAAACAACAGTAGAGTGAATGAAACTGAAAATCAAATCAATGATTTGGAACATAAGGAAGAAAAAAACCAACCAACTGGAATAACAAGAAGTAAAAAGAATCCCCCCAAAATGAGGATATTGTAAGCAGCCTCTGGGACAACTTCAAGAGGCCCAACCTTTGCCTCATAAGGGTACCAGAAGGAGAAGAGAAAGGGCAAGAAACTAGAAATCTATTTGAAAAAATGATGAAAAAAATTTCCCTAATTTGGTGAAAGAAATAGACATGCAAGTCCAGAGAGCACAGAAAGTCCCAAACAAAATGGGTGCAAAGAGGCCCACTACAAGACGCATCATAATTAAAATGTCAAAGGTTAAAGACAAAGAGAATCTTCAAAGCAGCAAGAGAAAAGCAGTTAGTTACCTACAGGGGAGTTCCCATAAGACTTCCATTGGATTTCTCAAAAGAAACTATGCAGGCTACAAGGGATTGGTAAGACATATTCAAAGTCATGAAAAACAGAGACTTACAGCCAAGATTGTTCTACCCAGCAAAGCTATCATTTAGAATTGAAGGGCAAATAAACAGCTTCCCAGACAAGAAAAAAAACTAAAGGAATTCATCATCACCAAACCAGTATTCTATGAAATGTTAAAGGGACTTTTTTAAGAAAAAGATCAAAACTATGAACAATAAAATAGCAATAAATACATACCTATCAACAAATGAATCTAAAAAATAAACCAAGCAAATAGAAGAACAGAGACAGAATCATGGACACAGAATGCATTTTGATGGTTGCCAGATGGAAGGGGAGTGTGGGGGAATGGGTGAAGAGGTGATGAGATTAAGTACTAATAGTTAGTTACAGAATAGCCATGGGGATGTAAAGTACAATGTAGGAAATGGAGTAGCCAAAGAACTTATACATATGACCCATGGACATGAACAATGATGTGGGAATTGTCTGAGGGAGTGGGGGGTGCTTGGTGGAGAGGGGCAAAAGGGAAAAAAATTAGGACAACTGTAATAACATAATCAATAAATATAATTTAAGAAAAAAGTAGCTCAGTGGATTGAGCGCGGGCTGCGAACCAAAGTGTCGCGGGATCAATACCCAGTCAGGGTACGTGCCTGGGTTGCAGGCCATGACCCCCAGCAACCGCACATTGATGTTTCTCTCTCTCTCTATCTCCCTCCCTTCCCTCTCTAAAAATAAATAAATAAAAATCTTAAAAAAAAAAAGAAAAAAGAAAATGAGGTCTAGCTGGTTTGGAAGAAAAGCCAGGCCTAGAACCCTCATCCAGCTGACTCAAGGAGCCAAGGACATCTCACTGTATCACTATGGGGGTCTCAGAGCCAGCTGGTCCAAACTCCTCATTTTCCAGTTGAAGAAACTGAGGACTAGAAAGTTAAATGACTTGCTGAAAGTCAACCAGGATAAGTTAACAAGAAACTAGGAGCTCACAGAGATCTGCCAACACACAATCACGTCTAATCCACCAATAGCTAAATATGAGTGAAATACTTCTGAGCGCCTGAAGGCACATTGTCTCTGCAAGCAGGTACAGCAGACCCAAACAATAACGTGCTCAGCTGCTTGCCTCATGTGACAGGCCTTCACTTCAGGCTCTGAGCTCTCCTTTAAGTCAACACATAAATGCAATCAAATGCAATTCAATACAGTCACACTCTGGATCAGTGATTTTCAACTTTTCTCATCTCATGGCACAATAAACTAATTACTAAAATTCTAAGACACACAAAAAATGTTATAATTTTCGCCAGCAATGTGACAAAAATAGGTATAATTTTGATTTTTTTACAAAAAAAATAGTAATTACCTACCCCTCTTGTTCCAAAATGACTGTTTAAAAAATCAGGTGCCTATATTTGTATATAAGGATTTCTGTTACCAAGAATTAACCAATCAGACACAAGCTTATCATGCGGCATAACCAATAAGATGCTATTGACCTATATGACCTATTAGATGCTATTATATGACCTATATATTTACAGTTCAAGACAGGGCATTCACACCAGATGGGAATTGTTTAGTTGGCTGTTGTCATTTTTTCTGTATTTGACCGTCTAAGGGAAGAGATCAGTGCCCCTGACTAAATAGTGGGGTATTGCATGTTTTAAAAACTCTTGCAGCCCACACGCTGAAAACTGCTGCTCTAGACCAGGGGAGTGCAATTGTGAAAAGACCCATTTCAATGACCTCGTGGTCCGCAAGCCTCCTCTGGGGTGCCGAGTGCCTGAAAGGAGGTTTATGGGTCTGTCCCAGTGGGTGACTTTAACTTCCTGGACTGCAAAGGGGCCACTCTTGGCATGAGGCTCCATTCAATTACTTCCTGTGACCTTGGCCAAGACATTTACACTCTCTGAGACCCAGTTTTCTTTTGGGATAACCTACTGCTAGGTTATGAGGACCGAACAAAGTGCGGAATTCTGAGTTACTAGCAAAAAATAATAGCCACATGAACCTGCCTGACCAACGCCACCTGCTCCCCAGCACCCCATCATCACCTTTAATGAGAACTTTTGGGTCTTACAGGTTCTCTGGGTCAGTATTAATTGTGGCTGACACCTTGTGAGGGACTTAGTGGTTGGATTGCCAACTCCCATGTCAGCAAAATAGCCTCACCATTTAACCAAGTAATTCCATGCCAGGTAATTCATCCTAGTGGAAATAACTCTCTGAAAGGAAAGCTCTGTGTGTGAAGTCCATTGCAGCTCTTTTTATGAAGGTGAAAACTTAGAAACATACTGCTTGTCTCATAGAGGGAAATGGAATCATAAATTACAAAACATTCCCTCCGTGGAATATTACTCAGCCTTTAAAAATGATGAGTATGAACACTAGGAATATGGAGAGATTTTTACGATATAATGTGAAATGAAAAAAGCAAAAAACAGTTATAGTTGCACAGTTACATGAAAAATATATTTGCTTCTAGATACAGAAAAGAAACACAGGAAAATAGCCAATCCATTAAGATGATGAGAATGCAAGTATACTTTTTAACATTTTATTTTCTGGTATTACTCCGCTTTTGTGCACCACCTACATTTTTAAAAGAATAAGGAAGAAAATCTGATACTTCCTTCAGATACAATTTAGCTGAAGGCAAGTTTCATTTGTGGAAGAATATCTGGTTATAGATCCAGAACTGGTGGTACCAGGAAGAATGAACCTGTAATCCTAGAAATTCTGAAGTCACTGCTGCTCGAGTACAAATCGTGGGCCTGACCACAGCAGTCAGGGGCGGGGCCATGGCTCTGTTCACCTCAGGTTCGTTTCACCCTGAGCAGAGGGCGTGGCTTGGAGGGCTCTTAGGGTAATCAGGAAATTACAGTCTTCCAGAGGACCTCTCCCTCTAGTCCCAGGCCGGGGGATATTTTCAGCAGTTCAGGTTAACAAAAGGAAACCACGCACGCACACACACGTTAGCAATTCATATCACGAATGTGAAGATATTTCACACACAGCTCTGTGAGGGGCATGTTAATACCTGCGGCTGCTGTCTTATGCACGTGTGTCCCCAGCAGCAGCCAGTACACGGGAGGCGCTTGACAAACGAACCGAGAGAAGCAGACAGGCATCACAGGCAGAAGCCAGATCCTGACTCCTACTGGAGCCTCTGCTGCCGGGTCTTTGGTTCCCGCCTGTGCCAGCTCATTCATTGCCTGCAGTCACCCACCTAATGATGTCCCTGCCCCAAAGAAAATGAAATCATTTGTTCTTGTATGAACTATTAGGACCCCTCAGACCTGAGGGCTGACTTAAGAGAGAAATCATTGCTGCAAGGAATTGAATATTAGAAACGTAACGGCTGCACCTGCTTCTTCTGATCTGAGGAGGCTTTGCTGACTCTGGATCTTGCTGTCATGTGAAGGGAACACCAAGCCTCCCCCACCTGTCACCTTGCTTCCAGGTGACAGGGACTGACTCCCTCAAAGGACTGGACCACTTACCTTAGTTAATATTCTCCCTCTCAAAACCACCACCTATTCTCCAGATTCTTTTTTTTAATTGAATTTATTGGTGCGACATTGGTTAATGAAATTGTATAGATTTCAGGTGTACAGTTCCATAATACATCATCTGCATATTCTGTCGTGTGTTTACCACCCCAAGTTAAGTCTCCTTCCATATCCCCAGATTCTTATCATTGCTGTGTCTTTATCTCTTCTGAAGACATGAGAAAATGATGATTTCAGAAGATGTGCCTGGAGAAGGAGCTGCTCCTACTGAATACAAGTGCAACAAATTCCCTGCCTCGTAATGGAATCCCTAGGATTTCTCACAGCTCACTCACAGAGTTGTTGTGAGGCTTGAACCAGCTAATAGAGTTAATGCAAATAAGACTGTTATAAAAGGGCCTGGCACAGGATGAGCACTCAATAAATATTAGCTTACAAGGTGCTGAAAATCAATTTAGATATATATGCATATAAAAAGAGAGATAAATAAGACCAGAACTAAGGAGCTAGTGATTGTACTTTTAGAAATCTATATGAAGAAAATACTCATAGGCTCAGGTAAAGATTTATGTATAAAAATGGTCATCAGAGCATTGTTTGTAATAGAAAAAAATAAAAAAGAAACCTGGAAACAACCCAAATGTCCAACAATAATGGAACAAGTAAGCGACTATGCCACTTTTCAAAAGCATGTTTTTGAAGAACGTTATGCTCTAAGAAATTATCATGACAGATGAAGAGGGACACAAAACCATTGATATAATTGGGTCTCAATTGTAGACATTCCAAATAAATATCAGACTGTCACGGAGGCTCAGACACACAGGCTCTAGAGCCCCACTCCTTCCACTCCAAATGTGACCTGAAGTGACCCCTGCCTCCCTCAGTCGCTGGATGATTGGTAGATCACAGTGAAGAGCCTCTTGGAGAGTCACTGTGACTTAAGCACTGTTTGACACTGTGGCCACGGCTTTCATGAGGACTGCAGACCACTCTCAGAGTCAACCACACGAAACCTGCTACTTCGTAGGGATGATGTTCAAGACAATGGTCCCTGTCTCACCTGGTGACTTCTTTTTACAGTACCCCATAAGGAGACTCTCTCAGACTTCATGGCCAGGAAAGTGTGGGCAACGGGACACACGAATCCTATTTCTGCTCCTGTTTCTGTTTTTTGTTTGTTCTTGAGAACAAAATCTGTGGCCCACCTCCAGCAGCCTTAGAGGATCACACACTATGTATGTTAGAGTGCAAATCTATGAACATTTCTGTCTTCATTGTTTTACTGACTTTACTTTCTTCTACCACGAATTTCTGTGAACTCCTTAAAGTTGAAAATGTTCTTCCATGTCACACCCATCATCGGTTCCTATTCTCCCAACTTAAACCAAAGAAAACACATATAAGACAGAATTGGTCCTGTGAGGGCAACTGGGATACAGTTTCATAGATCAAAAGTGTAAGATGCTGGGTGCTCCAATCTGTACTTACTTTAACCACACGGCCCTCCATAGCTGCTAATTATGTGCCAGGCACTGTTCTGAGCTCTTCACAGATGTCATCTTAGTCAATCCTTATAACAACTTGCTGAGACAGGTACTATTTCCATCCCCATTTATTTTCCTGGAGTCCTTTTAGCATTGCAGTCAGCTATGCTAAAATGAAGATGTAGCTATTCAGCCACCGAATAAAAGAAAGTTGGTTACATTCAGCACCAATGCATAAATGGATGACAAATCAAGTGTCAACCTTTGATCTGAGGCCTGGATCCCACAGATTCCACTCTGATCACCGAGCATTTACTGAGCACCGACCAGCACTGACCCACTATGAGTCCACAGCCTGGTGGAGGAAGCACCACACACCTAAGCAAACAGATCACCAGGCCACATAACAAGGACATGAGAATCAGAGAGGGGGCAGCAAGAGAAAGTAATGACCTCTGGCAGATGAGAAGGCTTCCTGGAGAAGGCGATGCCTGAGATCCATTTTCATGGATGGACCAGAGTTTGTGGGGAGCAGCAGAGATGGGGGAGGAAGAGAGATTGCGAGGTGCAGGGCCGTTGAGTGGCATTTGGGGGAACTCTTGGCAGTTGGGGGCAGCCCGAGAACATAGAGGGGAGGAGCTGCAGAATGAGGGACTATCATTTAGGTGGTGACTTTGGCTTCAATACCAAGAAGCTTAAAGTCACACAAGGATCTAATAGTCATTTCTGTTCTAGAAAGATTCTTGAGCAGCCATGCAAAGGAGGATGGCAAGACCATGCATAGGCTGTTGTGAAAAACCAAGCAAGAAACAGTGTGCGCACGAACTAGGGCCCTGGCATCTAGGGGTATGTGGGAACCCGCAGCTTCAGGCTATTTGGCAGGCAGGTACAGGAGGTCAAGGTGACACTCCAGCTTCTCACTTAGCGGGAGGGTAGAGCGTGCCATGAAATGGGGAGCACAGACTGGGAGCACATTTGCAGGGCCAAGGGCTAGCTCAGATAGTCTGGGCAGAAGAAATCTTTATTATCTCAGAGAAGTTATTCAGATTCTCACTCACATCTCCTTTTAATAAAATATGATGCATTTCATTCTGTCATCATAGTGAAAAAGCATGGCCCTTTGCTTGGAATTAATAACCTTTCGAATTAACAGCCTTTGGGTAGGAAAATTGGTTTCATTAATACTTCCCCTTGTACTTGGTAGGTTCATCATCTCTCGGTCCTGCCATGCCCTGAAACCAAGAGCCCAAGACTCATCATTTGAGAAGCTGAATGACTTGGTACTCAGAAAGAATGATTGGGCTCCTTAGCAATTTGGCCTAATTTAGTTCATAGACAAAAAATGCTTGTATAGCCTTGTGTCCACCCCTCAGCTGTCGGGGAGGGAGGACAATTGGCAGAAAAGATGTCAGCTGTCTTGGGGTGCTTCAACTCTGGAAACCGGTGCCTCCTTGGGCGTCACCCAGCTCCTGAGCAGAAGTGTGTGTGTGTTCAGCCAACACAACGGCCTAAGCAGCTGTTGGGCTGCCTCACAAGTTGGGTGACTGACCACTCCCATCCTAAAGTGGCTCAGGAGCAGAGTGAGGCTCCCCCCAAAAAGAGGCTAGAGGGCCTTTCAGAAAAACAAAAACAGGTGAAATCTTAAAAGCAATCTTTCTCTCCCTACTGCACCCCCACACAGTCTTTGAAAGACTCCAAATGGATATTCCTTTATCCTTTTCTGCTGAAAAACCCTTTGGCTGCTGCCTGTCATAGACTATAAAGTCCATACCCCTCAGCATCCCAGTGCCCTACACCCTCTGGATGCCCAGGCCTCTCTCCTGCCTCCTTATGCGCACACGGTCCCATGCCTCTGAGCCCTTACTCCACTGTCCCTTCAGCCCGGAAACACTGACTCCCTCGCACACCCACCCACTACCCACACCCACACACACATACAAGCCCTCATTCGTCCTTCAAGGCCACGATTAGCATCACTTTCCATGAAAAGTTCTCCCTGAATGACATGCCCTATCACACAAAATTCACCACTCCCTTTATAATCCTCCCCACTCCACCCATACCTGGTCCATCCCAGTCCACATTATATAATGTGTCTGCCAGTGATGAGTTAAGCTACATGCAAGAATGCATAGTCAGCTAACTGAGATTCTCTATTCCATAGGGACATAGGGAATTGCAGTCTAGAGACATGGGTTCAAATCCTGACTTTATCACTTACTGGCATTGTGATTTTGGGTGAAATTTTTATCCTCTGTCCCTATTGCCTCTTTCCTATTCCTACTGCCCTAGAGTTATCTAGTGTCTGGCTGGCTGGCCATACAGTCACCAGGATGGCAGGGGGAAGATCGCCCTCTCCACCTCTGTGTTGGGTCCTCCTAGGTCACCCTCCATCATCTCCCAGGAGAGAATGGCCACTCTCCCAGAAATGGTCTTTGGGGTTTCCTGAAGCTACGACTCACGACTATGTCCATCACCTCACCGGAACCCCGTGGGCTGGTGTGCTCCGCAACCTTTGGGTTGTCCCAGAGCTGGCAGAGGCGGAACAGACGCCAGTTTAAGCACTGTCCCAATCTTCTGTTCCAGAGCCATTAGGAAGAAGATCTCGAGCTGTTGAAGAAAATGAAACATTGCAGGAGACGAAGACAAGATTTCTGCTCTTTGAAAGGGGAAGCAACGAGCCCTGTCAAATCGGGCTCCGCCGTCCAGACTCGCTGCAGCAGTGCGGCTTCAACTCCTCGCTGCCGCTGGTGATGATCGTCCACGGGTGGTCGGTAGGAAACACCGGCACAGCCTTTTTCTCTCTGCTTTTCCATTTTCCCTTTTTTGTCCCTTGTGTGTTCAATTTTAATGAAAAGATGGGGAGCTGGTGATAACGACGTCACGCATACTATTTGCAAAGCACATTCTAATTTTCCAAGTACTTCCCCACACATTAGCTCATTGAGTATCTCAATTCCATGAGCAAGCAGGGAGGGGAAAGTATAATTATCTCCACACTGCAGATAATAAAATGTGACTCAAAGAGGTCGCACAGCACGTGAGGGCCCGTAGGGTCTGCAGCCCATGCAGGGGAAGCTGCATGTGTCACAGGAGGAGTCAGGAAGCCAGAAGATGTCGTCTCTCGATGAAATGTTGTATCTGTCAGTGTTAAATTCAGCTGCAAATAACAGGAACCCATCTGGCAGTGGTTCAAACAAGTCAGAATTTATTTCCATTTCCCACAATAGTCAGAGATATGTAATCTAAAACTAGACAAATGGCTTTAGTCAATGAAATCCTCAAAGACCCAGCTCATTTCCAGCTCACTACTCTCCCATCCTTAGATGTAGGCCTCATCTTCCCAGTCCAAGGGGGCAGCTATAGCACTAGCCATCACATCTTCATTCCAGGTAGTAAATGCTGTATGCAAAGGAGTCAAAGAGCAAAGAGTTTTTAACAACTTTAGTGATATATATAATTCACATATCATAAAATTCATCCATTTAAGGTATATAATTCAATGGCTTTGCTATAAAAGAGAGGTTGTTTTTTTTTAATTAGCCTCCCAGAAGCATCTGTGAAATACTTTCAGTAATATCCATTGGCCATACATAAATAGAAAGGTAGCTGAGACATGTGTAGCCTCTTAGAGCAAGTATAGCCTTTTAGTGATGCTAAACATTCTATTTCCATGGAAGAAGGGGGTAGAGAACATTGTGGGCAATAATTGAAGTCAAACTAAGTGAAGCCTTATCTCCAAGAGGAAATTCTGACTCCTGGTTAGCAGCCCACCCATGATTTGAAGCTAAGTTCACAATATGAAACTTCCAGGATTTGGGAATCTATTCCACGACTTGGAAACCTTTCCCTGCCATCTAGTTGGAAATACTCCCGAAACTCCCTTCTATTCTACCCTAGAGAGCAAAATGGGCCCATCTACCCACACACCACTGCTTCGACAAGTATTCTCCAAGGGCCCACTATGCGCAGGCTCACAGCCTCCCACGAACAAAACAGACCCTGCCTGGCCATGAGAGGTAGTAGGGAGCCACGTGACACCTCGTGAGTGTAGCCACAAGGCGGGGTGCCTTCTATAGTCATCCCAGAATAGCACAGGGGCTCCTGCAGCCTGCCAGCAGTTCCCCCTCAGAATTTAAAAGGGTCCCACCCTAGAGAAATGGGGGCTGGCAGTGAAGGTGGTGGGGGCCTTTTCTGCCTCCAGAGAAGGGGCCTAACATAGATTGAAGCCCTACTAGAGCAAGGCCCTTGGCATTACATATTGGCCCATTTAATCCCACTCTCCCTGCCTCCCACTGTCCTCACCTCACCCCCACTCCCCCTGCTTCCCCTCACCCTCCCTGCCTCCTCCTGCCTCCCCCTGCTTCCCCTCACCCTCCCTGCCTCCTCCTGCCTCCCCATGCTTCCCCTCACCCTCCCTGCCTCCAGCAATACCCAAGTGTTTGTGGCTCCTTCCATGCACCATGGGATTTCTCTCCTCTTGGCCCTGGCTTTGGCTCAGGCTGTGCTTTCTACCTACAGTGTCCTTCCCCTCTTCCTCTTTAGGACAGTATTCATTACATATTAGGTGCTCCAAAAATACTTGTTAACTGAAATAATGACAGAAGAAATATCTTGTTTCTTCAAATGCAACATGAAGATAGCAGGGTCCTTTTACCAGAATGAGCTCTTCATTCTCAAATTCCTGTCCAGACTGAAATACAGCTACCATTATCAGTAATAATAATAACACAACTGCAAATAATAACTAACATCTGCTGAGTGCTTACTATGTTGCAGGCAATGTTCTAAGTACTTTGCATCCATTAACTGATCTCATCTTTACAACAGTCCTGGAAGGAGGGCCCTATTCTGATCCTCATTTTCCACATGAGAAAACTAGGGCACAGAGATGTTAGATCACTTGCTAAAGGTCACTCAGCTAGCAACTGGGAGAGTCTGGATTTGAACCCAAGCTGCTACATCCCCACAGAAGGCCCTGGGGCAACATTGATTAAATAAATGGATCTTACCCTGGATGACATGTCAAGCCATCAGCTTTGCTCTTCACCTTGGTGGGCTAGTCTTCAACCACACCTGCCTTTTCTCCTCTCCCCAGACATACCATACTGTCCCTTTGTCATTCTGTGCCTCTGCCCATGCTTTTCCTTCTGCCTGGGATGCCCTAGACACCCCCCAGCCTGCAACCAGCACCACATTCACCTGCCCACCCTATGCTTAATCCTATTTCTCCTTTACGACACAGCATAAATGTGTTTGCCCTGTGAAACCGTCAGAAGTGCCCTGTAAACATTTATTGAGCTCCTACTATGTTCTGGCTCATGGAGCTGGTCACTCTGAAGCAAGCCCAGCACAGTGAGGGAGAGGAGGAGAAACGCAGTGGGTTTCAGAAGTGTGCTGGAGCAGGCCACCAGGAGGAGCTGGCCCGAGAGCTGACCTTCCAAGGAGAGGTTGGGGTTCAGTGACTGATTTACACAGGTCTTTCCATTGATCTAAGGCTTGGAAAGTCCTAAAATAGGGAAATGCTAAAACAACGGTTCTCAGTTAGGGGCTGGGGGGTGTAGCTACCAGGAATTATTTGGCAAAGCCAGGAGGATTTTTGGTTTTCATAACAGGGGCAGGGGGTGCTGTTGGCATCTCCTGGTGCAGGCCAGAGATGCTGCTACATCTCCTACAATGCACAGGACAGCCCCCACAGCGAACAGGGATCTGGCCCAGATGTTAATAGTGCTGAGGTTGGGAAATCCTTTAGAGAAAGGATTCAGTGTTAACCAAGAGTTGGAGAAAACAAAAAAGAGGGAAAAAGAGGAAATGACTGCAAAGCTCCCTCCATCCCCGCCCGGTGAAGCTGACCACCCTGTGGGCCTACCCTCAGCTGGACGGCTTGCTGGAAAGCTGGATCTGGCAGATGGTGGCCGCGCTGAAGTCTCAGCTGGCCCAGCCGGTGAACGTGGCGCTGGTAGACTGGATCACCCTGGCTCGAAACCACTATGCCACTGCTGTCCAAAACACCCGCCTCGTGGGACAGGAGGTCGCAGCTTTTATCCGGTGGCTGGAGGTAAGACCTGCCCCAACGTCCCTTCCTCTCCTTTCCTCTAAGACCAAGTGAATTCAGCTGGTCTCCAGCAGCAGCCCAGACAGGAGAACCACGCCTGCTAAGCTCACAGGAATGGAAGGGCCTGAGACGGTGACCAGGCCCCAGGGGCTCTCTCGGCTGCCTCACTTGCACCCGTCTTTTGAGGCATCATCTTCACCACCCCCCACACCCATCCACTAGTCCTTTTATGTTCACCCCTTGGATGTGCTACAGGATCTGTGTACCCTGTAAACCAACAATCACCACACAGAAGCTACCAACAGGATTGCTCCAACAGGGCACTCATACCCATGCAAAGACAGGCAGGCGGGAGGCATAATCACTAGGCAGGGTCCCAGGTTGCTAAGCCTGAAAGGAGAGACGACAGAGTCTGCAAGGTGAGAAGCCAGTTTGGGTCTGGAGTACGAATGAAGCACCTCATTTGCGATCAGGCGCCAAGAACAGGGTGGGAGCCTGAACAAGTTGGACCCACAAAGGCCTTTGTCGGGGCAGCTCTTCTCCTGCAACCACGTTCTTCTCCTGCTATCACTCTCTTCCAGGAGTCTGTTCCGTTTTCTCGAAGCAATGTTCACCTAATTGGGTACAGCCTGGGTGCACACGTCTCAGGATTTGCTGGCAGTTACATTGGCGGAAAGCACAAGATTGGGAGAATTACAGGTAATGATGCCCGATAACTAACCACTGTAATCTCACAGATGCATCGGGCCACGGAGCAAGGACCTGCTTTTCCAACAGTTTCCTAATGAACACACCCCCAGTTTCTTTCGTGCTGGGTCGGTGTCCAGGGAGGGCTTCTGGCACTGTGGGAAACGCGAGCACTGTCACAGACTGCTGCCCAAGAGAACTCAGAAATCGCAGCCTCCACTCCTACTGCCTTTCCTCACACAGATGCCTCTCATAGTCAGGCCCTATAGGATCTAAGAAGTAGATTTTTCTGTACATTTTTGTAGCAGGAAGTTTATTTTTCAATTTAAAATAACTCAGTAATTTTAAAAACCCAGCATGAGCAAGTTAAAGAGTTACAGCCCTAAGTATGCTGTAACAGCAGCCACGTTTGTGCCTCAGTTTCTGCATTCGTGAAACACACGGGTCTTACTCAGGGCCCCACTTTGTGTTGAGGGAGAGAGCTCTGCACCAAAAACCTCACCCCATGCTCTACACCAACTGAGAAATGGCCCTGGGTACCCAGGAAGAGATAAAGACATGCCAGAAGGCCTCTCCTCCAGGTGTCCCTGACCCCAACCACACCCCCGTGCTGTCCCAGAGCAACATGAGGAAAAACACACCTGACCAGATGGTTCCCCAACCAAGTCCCCACAGTGGCCCAGGCGAGGCCCTTTGCAGTGTAGGTCCCCAGAGCTCCAGCTTCTCCTCCAGCAGTTCCCTTCCTCTAGCTCTAGGCTTCAGTAACACCAGGTTTTCCTCCACTTCACAAAGACGCCATGGCCTCCAGTGCTTCTGGGCCTTCGCATGTACTGTTCCCTGTGCCTGGAACATCTTTCTGCCACTCACCCACCAGCTCTCATCTACCCTCAAACTCCTACTCATCCTGCAAGACCCAGCAGGCTAAAACAATGTTTCACAGGCTAAAACAATCCAAAGGAAATTTAAGATGAATGGCATTGCTATGATCTTTTATTTTTATCAAGTAAGAACAGTTTTGGCAACTATGAAATACCATCTATTGTTATCATTACTTCATAAAAGAAGATATTTATTTTAATATGAAAAAAGATAGGGATAATGGCAGGTACTTAAACCATGTAAATTTGTCATTATGAGAATCCTTTTTTTTTTTTCCATCTTGCTGGTGACTGGGGAGGCCTGGTCTCCAGACCAGTAACTCTGTCCCCACCGCTGTGACGTAACGCCCAATGGCGTGGGTGTGAGTAGACCTTCCCCAGAAGGCCCAAGAGACCCATCAGCGAGGAACCGGGACTTGAGGCTGATCAGAATCACAGAGGCCAGATCAAGCCCAGGACCATCTCCTCTCTGACTGGTACCCTGGGCCCCATCCAGCATCATTATCCAGGCCCACATGTCAGAGACAGCAGGATGGCTAATTACTCTGTTGTCCTCTTGTACTCAGCCTGATGAAGAAAGGAACATAAATCACACCAAGACATTCTTCATTTATAACTGCGCTGAGGGCTGGAGAACAGGCACTCCCGTGGCCTCCTGTCAGTCCCTCCGCCCCGCTAGGGGATGAAAGGCAGGGCTGATGTGGGGCATCAAAGGGCTCTCCCGAGAAGGTAAAGGAAGAAAGGGAAAAAACCTTGAGTGCATAGATGCTCCCCAACTCCCGCCAGCCAGGAGCTGCCAGTCGCCTCATGCAAACGCATGTGTCACTTGAGGACCGGAGCTTTGAGCGGTGCTATTTGCTCTCAGTATCTTCTCCACCAGGGACCAGGGACGTGCCAAGGCTGTTCTGGACCATCCCATGAAATGACATTAGTGTAGGAGAAAAGCCAGCTTGTTTAGGGAAGTTATAGGTGACATTCTGGCAAATAACTTCTTTTTTCATGGGTAGGTTAAAACTACTTACAATAAGCACAGTGGGGTTTTTTGCATGCAAACAGATGCTCTTGGAAGTAGCTTGAGAGGTGCTTAAATTTGATTTGCTTAAATAAATCAAGCACTGCCTCATAACCTTATTTCTACCACTGCATACTTCCTGCAGACCTCTTTTCCCCATAGATAATGCCCAGCCTGTGTTCAATTTTCAGCACCATGAATTACTGTGGTTTCACTGCAAAAAAGGTTGTGGCAAGATTTGCTACAGAAAGATTATGCCCTAGGATTTTCTTCTTCCTGCTAGCCCATGAAAGTGTAACAACATGAATAAGCTAAAAAGAGCATTTCTCCTCCCCTCTTCTTGTTCCCACCTAAACTGTACCCTTGCTTTCCTGTTAGGGCTGGATGCTGCGGGCCCTCTGTTTGAAGGAAATTCCCCCAGCGACCGTCTTTCACCAGATGACGCCAATTTCGTGGACGCCATTCACACCTTTACCTGGGAGCACATTGGCCTGAGCGTGGGCATCAAACAGCCCATAGCACATTATGACTTCTACCCCAACGGAGGTGCCTTCCAGCCTGGCTGCCACTTCCTAGAGTTCTACAAACACATTAGCAAGCACGGCCTAAATGGTGAGGAAGAAGACATGGCCAAGAGCACTGGCCTATACCCCAAACCTTGCATGGGGCCTCTGCATCCCATGCAATCTATCAGCTCTGTGGCTTCCGGGAAGAGTTTGGCAAGGATGGGAGTCCGGGGTGTATGCTCACCAAGTCCATTCAGAGAAAAGGCTTGTGGGAGTGGGTAAGGTCTGGTGTTCCCCCCGCAGGGCCCTCCTCCTATCAGACAGAGGTCCTTGGAGCTCAGGCTCTGAGGATGCACTGAGGACACCACCAGGAGTCCCCACCTCTTACCCCCACTCGGTGCAAAGTCTCTCCAGGGATAATAGCCCTTCTGAGAGTTGAGTCCCGATGCTTGTGTTTTGTCCGCCTTCTCCAGAAAGCACTTCAGAGTGAGCTTCATCACTCAGGCAGCTTCCACTTCTCAGCTCACACAAGGACCCACTTACTAGATTATAGCTTCTTGATACTTGGCCTCACAAAAGTGTGAAAATTCTTCCACCTCTGTGAAGTTTATTCAGCTGGTCCTCCAGGACAGTACTGAGATTCTTTCAACTCGAAGTTCAGCTCTAAACATGTCCGTGTGACTTCCTGTAGCTCAGGGCGAAACCTGGACATGGCATCAGTTGGGCCGTGATCCCACTTTTCTCTCAAATCCGAAACAGTAACATGTGCATTGATAACATGCACAGGGTTAAAAAACAAAACTTAAAAAAGCAAATACCATACTCTCCAAAGACATCCTAAATTTCTCATTATTATAAGATATCATCCCAATTAAACCATGTCAGCTCACTGTAAGCCATTGGAGACCCCCACAGCTGCATACCGGTCTCACGCCAATCATCCAAAATCGAGCTGAGAACACACTCTCTTGTGATTGCATTGCCCTCATCGCCCCTCCTATATCAGGATGCCCTTCACATTCGACATGATCTCATTTTGGCTGGACTCCCAGCCTTCCAGCCACCCACACCTGAGAGAACCCTCTGGGAACGTCCCCTATGACTTCTTACATCTCCCTGGGGTCATCGTGCCTCCACTCACCAGCAGTTCTGGCTGCCTGTCCCCAGCCTGCCTCTCAGACCCACACCTCCCAACGCTCAGCACAGACCTCTAGGATGGTGTGTAGCCTCTAGTTGCCTGGTAAATGCATCTCTGAGCAATGAGTGCAATTTGCTTTTTTGGTGCTAAACTTCGAAGTGATGGAACCAAGTATATTCACTGAGCTTGCCCATCCTGGGTGTGGTTTTTCTCAGTTTTCTTCACCCTTATGTTGGCAAGTGATTCTGGGGTGGCTCTCACAACCAGAGCTAAACGAAAGGCAACTTGATAACCGTTCTACCACCCTCAGGACCGGGGTGAGGCTAGGTGAGGCCGAGTGAGTCAGTGAGTGTCTTTGAAGCCCCATTTCCTCTCTTGTAACAGCTGCCTCAAAGCGGGACGAAGATGCAGGGAGCGGGTGAGTGAAGGCAGAGTACCTGCCTCATGGTACGTGCTCGGCAAATGCAGCCACGAGTGACCAAGGGCTAAGGTGACCGATGTTGGGGGAAGAGCTTTTGGCAAAGTTACCTGTGCTCTACCTTCACATTTGGCAGTTTCCATGTCTCGTGGTGGTTTTTCAACATTCTCTGTGAATCATTTACTAGGTTAGGTTAATGTTTGGAGAGGAAGAAGTAAAGGAAGGAAGAAAAGGAAAGAAAGAGAGAAAAGAAAGGAAGAAAAGGTAGCTGAACCTCCTAAGCTTGCTGGAGGGATTAGGGCCATTCAGACCTGGTCACTGGCCGTGTTCTTCTAGAAGCCCGTCCCATGCCGGTTTTACAGGCCAGTTACCCCAGGGACGCAATAGCTGCTTTGGGACAGAAGGTAGACACTGTCAGAAAGACCTCAGCTCTAGGCTCAGTGGCTGTGCCCCCAGTGCCCCAGCCCGGGTGTCCCTGGCTTCACTAAGAAAAGAGGTGTTCCACACAAGCCTTTGTCAGCTAACTCATTTGTGAATTTTTAACCATTTGGGCAAGAATTTTTCTAAAAGGAATTACACTACCCCGCTTTCTTAAATAATTTCATAGTTTCTTAGTGCCTTAGGGTTCCCTTTAAAACACCTACCACAGCCTGCTGCGGTCGCATGGTGCCTGTAACTATGCCAATGCACCAAGTGACTGAGAGAAGTCTACTCTCCCCGAAGTCTTCAGTCACCTGTTACACACACCGTTGTCAGTGGGTCGACCTCAGCAGCCCTACCCGTCTGTCCCGACATGCTGCTAGTCTGCACTGCGAAACAAGGTGATTCTTTGAACAGAACGTTTAATTCTTTGGCTTAAAGGTTGATAATGTCCTTCTTGCCCTGTATTCCAGCCATCCCCCAGACTATAAAATGTGCCCACGAGCGATCGGTACACCTCTTCATGGACTCCTTGCTGCACGCCGACCAGCAGAGCACGGCCTACCTGTGCAGCAGCATGGACCGCTTTAGCCAGGGCCTGTGCCTGAACTGCAAGAAGGGCCGCTGCAACACGCTGGGCTACCACACCCGCCAGGAGAGGCAAAGCAAGAAGAGCAAGAAGCTCTTTCTGGTGACTCGATCCCAGTCTCCCTTCAAAGGTGAGTGCAGGTAGCCTGGAGCCTTCACCAAAGACAGGAAATAGCGCCCTGTCTGAAGGGTCAGAAGTTCCCTGGAGTCTTTTCCTGGAATGACTTCAGGTTCTATTTTACTGTTTCTGAAACTGCATAGATTCCACACAGTGATATTGACAAGGTCTTTCTTTTCCCAAGAATGTGGCCACCGTGCTGCCAAATGCTAAAAGAAAAGCCTTAATACTTTCTGAAACAATCCTTGGGTTGGCCTCTCTTCATCCATTTGCATGGTCCTCTGAACAGTTACCTCAACCACCCAGGTCTCTCTGTTATGGAGACCTGGAGGTGTCTCTAAACCCAGACTACAGCCCGATGCCTTCACCTGCTCCCGACCCCTATGGAAAAACAGTTCCAGGCTACATTTGCAGCTCCTCACTTTCCTGAAAGTTTCAATCAGCTGAGCATACAGGATATCATTGCCTGGTCGAGGCCTTTCCAAGATGCTTTTTGGCTTCCACTGTTTCCCCATCAGATCCTCACCTCGGGCAAAAACAGAGCCCCTGCCCCGCTCTGGGTTGAACAGGAGGTCAGAGAAAGAGCTGTGCTCACGTCTTGGGCTGAAGTCAGCAAAGAAATATTCCACTGAAGCCCAAATCTTCCTGCAGGGAACCAGGGGGCATCTTCTCCATTAACATTTCGGCCTAATCCTTAAAACAGCTCCTGAGTGATTTGGCATCTTTCCTAGCACGTGCTCACCTGCACTGGGAGGAACCCATGTCATGCTGTTTCATTACTACCATGCAAGCCCTCGTACCTGCAGAAGGTGTATGCATCGCCACCACCACTGTGCATTTGCACAGTGTTTCATACAAAACATTAGATGCAGCCATTTATTTCCGGTGGTTCCCACACAGCCAAGCAAGGTCAGCCAGGCAGGTTACTATCCCACTTTTAAAAGAGAGCAAAACTCGGATGGAGTGACCTGCCCACACTCCAGGCTGTGGGCAGGTACATCCGACTCCCAGTCCAGTGTTCCTCTTTACTATCAGGCTCCCAAGTTCAAGCTCCCAGGAGACTTATTTTTCCAGGAGACTCCAGGTTCGGAGTCCTCTGTTTATCTAAGCCTTTGCCCTCCAGCCCAATTTCCCTTCCCTGAGCCCAGGCTGCCCAGGAACACAACACGATGGCTTCTGAGAGTGCTTGGAGTGAGGGCAGGATCTTTCCCACCTGGAGGACCGGAGGGTCCCCTCTGCTGCTGGGAGTATCAGGAGCAGGTGAGGGAATCGGGAAGGCCTCCACTTTGGTGGGCTCCCCCACCGCAGGCTGCCAATTAGACACTTACTCATCTGGGTTAGCAGCTCCTCTTTTAACTGGCAAAGCCGCCTGGAGTGATTAAGCTTCTCAGATAATCACATTATCCTGGATCTACTTTAATCCTGGACTGTTAGCATTTCGAGAGACTGTTCACCCCTGCCAGTTTCACAGACAGGGAAACCGAGGCCCAGAGGGAGGAAATCATTTGTCCAGGATCACAAAGTGGGTTCTTAGCAGAGCCAGCATTTAGACCCACGACTCCAACCAACTAGCCGAGTGATTGTTATTAGCCCAGCAGCCTGCCCTGGCCTGTTTGTGGAGTGAAGGAGACAGGAGAAGAGAGGGGGTGGGTTGCTTTCCACTTGAGATCAACTGGGAAGAAGGGTTATATTTCACCTTCCAGGGCTGGGTTGTGCATTTGAAGTGAGGGGCTTGATCCAGACTTAGGGCTTGGAGAGGGAGGGCCGTGGGGAGGAAAAAGAGTGTCAATGAAGGGAGAGGTGGAAGAAAGAGCAGTAGGCACAACCCCGGCTGAGTTTCTCCCTTTTGCCCAGGCCCCATCCCCCTCTGCCTCCGCCCCCGCCCCCACTCTGCCCTGGGTGCCTGACCTCCCCCTGCTGCTGGTGGGAGCTCCCTTCCTATTGGAGAGACTGCAGAATCACATCAGCTACCAACACTGATGTGACCACTTATTCGTTTCTTCTTCAAACATTAATTGAGCCAGAGTAGGCAGAGTCCCTACCTCTGCAGGGTTGGGGGAGACTGGCCCTAGCCATTTGGTATGCGCTCACTGCTGTCCTGGAAAGACAAGCCATGAAGCCCTTGGAGAAAACACTTGGGTCTCTTTATTCTCAACTACCCACCTTGATGAGAACTGGACCCACAGGGCCCAGTGATGATGGAGGTAGGCCTATAAGGCAGGACAGCCTAAACCTGGTCAGAACCCAAACCTGCAGCCGGGTACTGAGGTTTCAGTGATACACCGCCCCCTTAGAGGCCTCCCGATTCTCTCCAGGTCTGCTTCAGTCCTTCCAGTGAGCCAAGCCCAATCCGTCTGCTCACTGGTGGCAAGGAGCAGCCCTGCGGTCACACCAAGTGGTCCTGGGAATGGCTGGGAATTACACTCAGGTGAGACTCCACCTGTTTGGAAGCAGCTGCTCACAGGGATGCTGCAATCCATATGATGCTATGTCATCCAATATGATGGCTGTTAACCATATGTGGCTATTTAAATTATTTAAACTAAATGAAATCAAAAATTTAAGTCCTCCGTCACACTAGCCAGCTTTCAAGCACTCCAATACACAGTTGTTGTGTCAGAGAGCACAGAAATAGATCTCTGTCGCCGCAGAAAGTTCTTTGGATGGTGCTGGCAGGAAGCCTTTAATCTAAGCCACCATAACTACACCCTTCTCTACCCATCATGGCCAAGATCATCTCCCCCTGGGGCCCCCAGAGCCTGTTTTGCTGGCCACCTCCCGGATGTGATAAATATGCATCAGCTCATAAAAGAACAGACTTGCCCAACCCTGGTTCCACAGAACCCACAATCCATGTTTTTCAAGGACATCTGATTGTACTATATATTTTAGTGCAGGGCCTGGCTGGGCAAGACATAAATCACCTCCCAGTTGTAGTTTCATAAAGGATGACTAACTTGGCCCTTGTTCCTCTGGCTCCCAAGATATTTTGACAAAACCATCAAAGGATCTATTCTCTACAACCGTCTGCCAGAACCCGGTAAACACTGGGAGAATACAGCCATAGCAGAGGAGAACTGGAAAACAGTCCTTGAGTGAAACGAGGCAGTTTATTGCCCATCTCCATTCTCATTCTCTCAGGAGGAACCTCTAGCCGTTTGGGAGGCAGTTTTTTAGAGGGGGGTGGGGTGGAAATGCATCCATATTAAGTTAAATTCTGCTTAGCAAGTGCCTTATCTAATTGGTCCCGGGAGCTGTCAGATGAGGCAGGGGGCGGAGGGGAGGGAAGTAGCCCCTGGAGCTGCGGTGAATTATCCCCTTTAGTATTTAATCCTCACAGCGCCCGAGAGATCATGATGGACAGGGACAGAGACAGTGGGGTAGCAGTGGGAGAGGGGGGATTGATTCAGTTTCCAATAAAAAATTAAGATTCAAAGAAGCTCAGTCTTCCCAAAGTCACACCATTTGTGAGTAGCAAACTCACTGTCTGACCTGAGGTCTCCGATTTTCATGGCCCTTGCTCCTTTCACTCCACGTGGCCTTCTCCACCCCCATCCCTCTCTCCCCTCCTTTGCCTCTCCCCCTCCCTCCCTCCCTTTCTCTCCTCAGCCAGCAGTGGGACCTTGCTTCTGTTGCCACTCCAGCTGGTAAGAGCACTCTTCTTCTGGTCGGTGAGATGACCAGCCGGACTGTGTCCTGTGGAGTCTGTGTGTCTTTGGCTTTTCTCAGCTACTTCTTTGGAAGGTTTTCACTGACTTCCAGAGAGAGATCCAGAAGAAACAATACTTATAGGAAAGGGTGTACAGGCTTGAGATTGGGACAAGGAGTGTCCAGAATTGGGCTTTGCTGCCAACCACACATGTGACCTTGACCTAGTGACAGAACCTACCTTGGCCACGAAGGGATTGTGTATGGATGGGCATGGGGTGACCCACTAAGACCGGCCCCCATGGGTGGGGCTCAGAACCATATAGGTATAAAGGGAACAGGGTTCCTGAGGTTAACACCTTCCAGAACCCATCACTTTTACGAATGCCATCACATCGCATCCTCACACCTATCTGTGGGGGAATGCTTAACACCCATTTTTGAAAGAAGGAAACTAAGCTTCAGAGAGGCAGTGTGCACTCTCCACCCTGTCACAGTAGGTGGCAGAGTTGGGCTTCAACCTAGGGTCCTGTCCCTCAACAGAGAACTCATCACCCCCTCCACATGAACCCCCACAGCACCAGCGGTGGGAAGCAGGGCAGCAACCAGCACAGCACTCTTACCACTCACACTCACACACTTGTACACATGCACACTCCCCTATTTCCACCCCTAGCAGAAGGGGCAGCTACCCACAGAAGGGGCAAGGAACTGATCTTGTAGCTTTGGGGATCACACAAGTAGGGGGTTACTGTTAAGGCCAAAGGTAGGCACTGACCTAAGCACACATGCGCACATGCACAACTAACAAAACCCCTTTCCTTCCTCCTTCGAGCCTGCTCTGAGCTCATTCCTGCAGCCCCTCCCCACACCCTGCAGCCCGACTGCCTCGGGCAGCAGGTGGTGGTGGGGGTGCCTTCTGCACTGTACCACCCCTCGGCCTCTCAGTCTTGGGATGGGCAGCCTGCTCCTGGGTTAGAGGCATTTCAGACCTGGAGCAAGCCCTCGGTGCTTCAAGAAAGCACACGAGATCCCATTCTTACCATCCCCACCAGAGAAAATCGATACATGGGAAAAAAATGGCCTCTTTGATGTTTGCAAAGGGAGTCGTAATATCTCCCAGAGCCCATACCTAATGATTCAGAATCATTTTTTCCAGGAAAGTAAAATAAATAAATAAAAATAAAAATGTTCTCTCTTCATGAATTTCACAACCTAGTGCTCACAGTGGCTGCCTTGTGAAAATTAACTTCAGCTGTTTTTTCTTAAGTGGCACCAGTGGACTTCACACAGGAGTGGGGCCCAGGACTCGTAGCGCTTCTGGTCCCGGGCGGAGTCTGGTGAGCAGAATTTCAGAGGCCTCGCCTCCCTGCTGTAGGTGCAGTTGGCCTGATCTCATTCAGGGTTAATTAATTAGTTCATGTTTTCCATCTGTAAGACCTAAAATAGTTTCTCCTGCCTGCACTGAGGTGTGTGTTGTCCTGGCCTCTTTGCACTCACAGGATCAAAGGCATTTTCCCTAAATCATTTTTTAAGTCCTTATTAAGCACGTCATAAAGTAAGATGAGTAAAATTAAGCTTTTTTCCTTAATTTTTGTAACAGTATCATTGTCCTGGAAGAGGGGTTGGGTAGCGACAATAAGCAAATTGTCTTATTTTCCCAAGAAAAAAATATAAAAAATTCAAAATAAGAAGAAATAATTAGTTCTCAGTATGGAAGGCCCTTTCCTTTTAAAAAATATCAGTGGCAAAGCTTCTCCAAAACAGTGACTTTCCCAGAGTGGGTAGTTGGGGTCCCCTGTGCTATCAACGTGCTGAGGGCTCTGCAGCCGCGCATGCGCACACAAGGGTGCCCCCACTTCCCCCAACCTCGGTCCCCGCGCTGCAGTCCGCGCACCTTCTGTGAGCTCACTCAGGCCTATTACAGCTCACTCATCATTAGCAGCTCTGGCTTCCCCGCACAGGTCTCACCCCAGGGAGACACTGGGGTAAGGAGGAGGAACAGAGAACTCTCCTTCATGGGATGTGAGAGCTCAAGGAACCTTCGCTGTCATCTAAGCAGATCCAGGTTTTATACAAGCAATCGTAGCCACAGCGTCTGAGACATGGGGATCAATCTCCTCCTACAGGCAATTTAAGAACAAAGGAAGACAGAAACCCATCTCCAGGACAGAGACAGGAAACATTTATCCCGGCTCAGGGGCTAACAGTCAGGGGACCGATGGGAGGCACCTGCAGCTGTGATGGCCCAGGACAGGTGTCCATGGGTGGGAGCAGCAGGCACTTGGTGCTGGTGGCTTCAATTGAGCAGGTTTTGACCACAGCTTTTCCTCAGGGCTGAGTGTCTGCCATTTGTGTTCTAAGGGTGGATTCAGCTTACAGAACCAGAGCACCAGCAGACAGTGGGAAGGGCCTTTTAGAATCAGAGAGACACCACATTTGAAATTCTGCTCCACTTCTAACTATCTGGGTAACCTTGAACCAGCCTCCAAGTCTCGGCCTCCTTTCTGTAATTCACCAGGATGGTTGACACCCTATCTGTCTAGGTTTCAGCAGAAAACAGAGCTCCATCGGCCTGGGTCAGCAAAAGAGAGTGGGCAGGCCTCCTTATGCTTGGCAGGCAGTATTAAAGAAACCAACTTAGGGTGTCAGTGCACCCCGAATCTGACGACAGGCCAGGAAGATCAAGGGACTAGCCCGGGAGAGTGGGAGCTGTGGAGGCGTGGGGTGCAGTTACTGTCTTGTCAGGTTCCAAAGCAGGCAGGAGCAGAGAAGAAACACCCTGACCTCTCTTTGATCTCCTGCGGGTGCCTTCCCAGAGGTCACTCTCAACCAGAAACCACTCTGCAAGGCAGCTGGCCAGTGCTGTCTGTGGGGCCACATCCTGGGGTTCGGAGCTGGGTGGAGAGTGGGTGGAGATAGCAAGGGTAAGTGTAGAAAACACAGGCTAACCAGCATATTGTCTGTATTTGGTCTTGTTATGAGGACAAAAATAATGTATGTAAAACACTTAGCAGGTAATCTAACGCATAGTAGGATCTCAACAAGTGGAAGCTGTTTCTTCATGAGTGCTATTCACACACGAGGCCTTTATTGTGGCAGGAGTCCTGCCTTGCTTTCACACAAAGAGCCCCTGCCACAGTCCCTAGATGCCCCGTGTGTGCTGTGACCTGTGACCTGTGAACTCAGCATTAACATGACCGGGACTGCCCTCAGGGAGATAAGACCTGGACACCAGGGCCCATGAGGCAGAGGGTGACCAGTGTCACAGGAGACTTTGCAGCTGCAAGCTCCTCCAAGGCCAAGACCACAGCTCTGGTTCTCTCATTTTCTTTCTGAATACTTTTTAAAGCTTTTCTTTTTCCAGTGAGATCCTAATTAGAATACATGCTTATTGTAGAAAATGTTGAACTTGTGGAAAAGCATAGAGAAAAAAATAAAAATTCCCTCTCCAGCCTCTCCAGAGATAAGCACTCAACATTTTTGTGAATGCCCCTCCTATGCATTCTGTTTTATAGTCAGTCTCATATTACACGTACAATTTAATAGCCTGGTTGTTGTTTGGGGTGCTCCCCCCACTTCTTTTATAAGCGTTGAAATTGTTCCAAAAGTATCTTTTAATGAGCTCATAAGAGTAAATCACATGACTGGGAATCTGAGCTTAGAATCAGCAGACTCACGTCTAATTGCAGCTTGCCAGGTCTTTGCCAGGATTTACCTTCAGCTTCTTCATCGGCGAAGTGATGCGGGAGGGAGAATGAAGCAAGCCCCTTATGGAGTTGTTGCAAAGAGAAATGAAGTAGCCATTTATGTGGAACCATTAGCTCAGTGTCTGGGACAGAGTAAAGAGCTAAATTGTAGCTATTGCAATTGTCATTAATAGTCCATTGTCATTCCTCCATTTGTGAATATTTAGGGTGTTTCTGATTTATTTTTAACTAAGTAATTCTGTTAGGAGATGTTTGAATTTAAGTCTTCTTTCCACACTTCAGCATTTTCCCTAGGGTATATAAAGCGATTGGTCTCAGGTTTCAACATGTTAAAGTAGTTCAATTTCTGGAGGCAGGTGGCCTGGGCCAACCTGTCAGCCGTGCTGCTTACGGCCTGTGACATCCCAGAGAACTCACTTAACCCCTCTGTGCTTCAGTTACCCTGCTCTCAAAGGTCATCATGTAAGGATTGAAGGAGAAAACAGATGAAAAACACTTGGCACAGTTAAAATAAATATTAGCAAACATTATTATCATGCATATTGCCAGTTACACTTTTACTTGTTCATCCCTGACAGCTTTTAGCACTGGGCTGAGCACCAGTAGACTTCCAGTTAATGCATAAAAACTGGGTTAAAATTCATTGTTAGTAGTGCTCCTCCGGTACTCTGAAAGATGTCCTGCCTCCTCCCTAGGAGGTTACCTGAGTTCAGTTCACCTCAGCCTGTCCGCATCATACCCCCCTCCCTCAACAGATGCCTGCAGCCTGTATCTTTGGAAAGACTTTTCGTTTGGCCTTAGTTCAACTTATAACACTGTTCTCTTGTAACAGAGTTTCCCAGACACGCCTTAAATAGTGTAAGACCTCTCCAGAGTCTCTGAGACTGTAAGCCAGAGTCCCTGTTCACCACGACCACCCAAAGGGTTAGGGGCCCTTCTTGGTACTTGACCCACAGCCCTTATTTCTTACCCACAGTCTCATAGTCCTGAAATGATCAGAGCTGGAAGATTTAAGCACCTATTATGTACAGGTCACTGGAGTAAATCTACCACAAAACCCGAATGGGAAGATCGGTTTATGCCAAAGGGTAGGTTTGTATAAATACCCAGAAACCCAGCAATGCAGGTACACTCTGCAGATGGGGTGTTGGCAATGCACCATCAGCCACAGCTGCTAGGTGTGTGTGTAGCTACCAGCCTCCAGTGGAAATGCACCGTGTAGGAATTAGTAGAATGATTCATGAGGGTGAGGAATTTCCACATGCTGGGTGCATGAAATGGATGACCAAGTGGCTAGTTCTATATTCTGTACTTCCCAGTGGGAATTCTCATATAACAAAGCTTGATACACAGGCCTTGACTCCTCAGAGGTGATTTTCCATCTTGCTAAATGTTAATACATATCCTAATACTGCTAAGCAGACTGTCAGGTCATTCATCCCACGTATGTTTAGTAAGTAACTACTATGTGCAAAGCACGGTATCAGCACAAGTGGGTTAGTCACTATCTAGAACAGAAAAGGCAAGTACACAGCAAGCATACCATAAATCCCCTGTCCTTTGCCCAAGACGGATTCTAACTAGTCTTCCAAGAGCCAGGACATGGTCTCAGAGCCCAGTGAGAACATAGGCCCTAGGGGTTCCTTTCAATCACATTGACATGCCATATTACACCTGTCTGCAATCTTGCAGCTAAAACACTGCAGGCACTTAGGGAATGTGGACACAGCAGGAAAAAGAAGTCTGAGGAGCTCTCAGCCAACTTGGAATAAGGTGGCAGAATTGTGAAGACAGCCCCACACCTGGTCGGTGTGGCAATGCAGGCCAAGCCAAGGTCAAACCAAGGCCATGTTAGGAACCTTGGCGATAGGTCCACGCTAAGAGCACAGGTGCTGCTATGTGACCTTGAGCTAGTCACTTCACCTCTCTAAGCCCATTTTCTGAGGTATAAAATGAAGATGATAATTACACCACCTACCTCATAGAGTTGTTACGAAATGTTAATGAGATGGAGCACTGTGAAGTACCTAACAATACCTGTCTACTGGTAAGCACTTTGTTTTTATTAATGAAATATAGACTATATTCAGGTGAAGAAGAAGAAAATAAATTTTCCTCTTTCAAACAACCCAATTGAAGGACCTAATGGACATTTGGTAAAATAGAAAAGTTTAAGGTCCAAGTACTAGAACTCAAGTTACCTTATTTCCATTGGGAAAATGTGCTCACTGAATCCCTACAGCGAGTTCCCAGGACCAGGCCCGGGCATGGAGCTGTGTCATTAGGGCACGTCTCAGCCAGCGTTCTGCCTCGCCCCAACACTGGCCCCATCAAACAGAGGCAAAAGGAAAAATGGTAGTGTGTCCTCTTGCCTTTATCTGGTGCCTAAAAGGCATATATCCTTTGATTTATAAAGGGGGACCCCTACAAAACACATGGAACAGTCTGACAGAATTGCATCCAGAAATTGGCAATGGCAGATATTCTATACTCCTGTTCTACCTTCTTCTGTCAGGTGATTCTTGTTAGTATTATTTTACAAACACAAGTCCTCTGTAGACATTTAGAAAGTACAGAGAAGGAAAGAGAAGAAAAAACATTCATAATTCCATCGCCGGGGGTGGGAGGGGGAAGTTGGGGTATCTATCCATCCAGACTTATCCCTCTGCACTTTTAAATTTTAAAAATGCGATTTTTAATTTAAACATTTTCTGCTTAAATTCTCTTCCTCTCTCCCTCTTCTCTCCTCCCCCCTCCCAGTGTACCATTATCAGTTCAAGGTTCAGTTCCTCAACCAAATTGAGAAGCCAGTGGAACCTACATTTACCATGTCACTCCTGGGAACAGAAAAGGAAATGCAGAAAATTCCCATCACGCTGTGAGTATGAGGAGCGACTCTGTGTGTGGAGAGGACAGGCTTAATTTTCTCACAGGGACTGGATGGACTCTGTACTTTTCGATGGTCAAGCCAGATACAACCTACTCTTCTCTGCCCATTAGGACTGCCCCAAACACCCTATCAGAAGAGACACCCACCCAAGCCCAACACCTTGTCATCCCTTCTTGGCCTCAGGCAGTCCCACCAATTACTTTATGTTGGTGTCCCTTGCATCTGTGATGGGCCCTCTGCCCTGTGGGCTGAGGGGAGAGAGAAGCCAGAGGTGGCCCAGTCCTGCTCACAGTGCAGGAAGTAGATCCAAGCAGGGAGGAGTGGTGAGGGCCGGAGCAGGTGTCCACAGGAAGGCCCCGAGTGCCTCTCCCGTGCATGCTGACAAGTAGCCCAGAAATAAAACTGGTATCACTCAACTTGGCACCAATTTCCCATCCCAATAAGCCTGCACTGCCAGCCCTTCCCATCTGTCCCCCGTCCTGTTACACACCTGCTCACAGCACAAGCAGTGGCCTCACACCTCCCTCAGAGGCTCCCCAGCCTCACTGGTTAGAAAAGGCCCATCAGCTGCTTTTTCTCAGCCTCTCCCCTCCCAGTGTACGCTCTCCTTGGGAAGTGACACTGGTCCTTTGCTCACTCCAGGGACAGCCCTCAGCTTCTGAAAATTGCCCCCAGGCTTTGATCCCCGCTAATCACCCTGCTTCTGTCATTTAGAAAGTATTTGTCGGTGCTCATTTGTCGGTGCTCTGCCCTAGTGGCAGAGAGGATCTTACCCTTAGGATGCGCCCAGGCTAGCAGGGCGGGGGCATTCCTGTGATCCTCTGTAATGTTCTGTGGGAAGAGCTATGATGAGGCACGCAAAGAAACTCTCCATCCACCTGTCTCACCCTAAACCTAACATCACCTATGCACTGTCCCAATCTCTCTCTGGGGGATTGTTCTAAAAAGAGTGGAAAGGGCATCTAGGTGGTCTCAGTGTTGGGGTATTTTTAATGTCGTGGCAATCAGTGAGTAAAGCTGATAATGATACCTATGAATATGCACTTAAATCTCGCTGTAATTTGTACATCCTTTTAATATATGGTTTTTTATGACTGTCGTGCTGTGTTGTTTTAATAGAAGTTTCTATTTATATGGGGAGAAACAAAGCCTTAATGGGAAGAAGAGTGCGGTGTTAATCAAACCTGAGAGAGCTGGGCTGCGCAGAGGCCACTGCCCGAGCCCCACAGTCTCATCGGGGACAGTTTTCCCCATTTATTGACATAGAAACTAGGAAGCCTGAGCTAAACAAAGTCAACTAGATTTTTTATTCTGGGATTCTCAGAGCCTCTTACATATCCTAGCCCAGAAACTAGTATGATTTTCCCAATATTAGTGGTCTAGAAAACCCCTTTTTATCCTGGTGTGTCTAGTGCTCTCTCTATGAACAACCTGCCCTACACGGGTTTGAGAAGCACGGCAGAAACAACCATCCCAAGTCACACATGCAAACCTAACACACCCTGACTGCGTCTAAGCGTCACTTTGCTGTTACAAAGAAACTGACTGTGTCTGGTTTCCTTTGTGTTTTCAAGGGACGAAGGAATTACTAGTAATAAAACCTACTCCTTTCTTATCACATTGGATTCGGATATTGGCGAGCTGGTCATGATCAAATTCAAGTGGGAAAACAGTGCAGTATGGGCCAACGTGTGGAACACGGTCCAGACCATCATCCCATGGGGCAGCAGACCCCACTACTCAGGCCTTGTTTTGAAGACAATCCGAGTCAAAGCAGGAGAAACTCAGGAAAAGTGAGTGCTAATTCAACTTTCTCCTAACAGCTATTAAGCATCTACATGTGCCAGCACTTTTATAATTCCATGCTTGTATTTATATGAAGTGGGCATTATTATGTCCTAATATTGGAGTATAGACACAGGGAGGTGAAATGTCCGTCACAAGTTCACTCAGCCATAAGTGGGAGGACGGAGCTCTGCATCCGGGCCTTCTGAGACCCAGCCTTGCCTCTTCCCACTGCCTGTGTTTAGTAACCTCCTGCCTCTGGAGTTTGAGAAGAATCTCCCTAGCCCAATACAAGGACCATGCTTTGAGAGACAAGGACCCAGATTCGATATTTTTGTTGTTGTTGTTGTTTACTCAAAGGCATGCTTTTAACAGATCGCAATCTCAAAATCTCGCTCTGTAATGGCACTTTTCAAATCTTTGCATGCCAAAGAATCGCTGGGAAGCTTATTAGATATGCATAATTCCCGGGCCCACCTGCGGAGCTGCTGATTCACCACGGTCTGTAGAGGGACCAGGGACACACATTTGTTACTGAGCCCTAAAAAATTCTGACGTGGACCAGTGGGTTACTTTTAAGAAATGCTGCTCTGTGTGATTTAATTTCTGCCTTGGCCACAAGGTCCTCTGGGACAATAAAGGGCTAGGGAGTGGGTAGAGGATAAAGGAAAGGAAGATCTTCCAGCTGCTACTTCAGTCTGTTCAGCAGAGCAAAGGGATGCCCAGCATATTTTGCCATGGCAACCACACTTGCCTATAGTTCTGCAGGTCTCCATGAAAGGAGAAGTCTGTCCTCCCCAGACCTTTTCCTGTCTCTTCCCCCATGGTCAGGACACTGGTCTCTCCTCTCCCACATCCTTTGTTGGGCAGCTCATTTCTCTCGTTGGCTTGTCCCCAGCAGAGATGGAAAACAGCAGGCCTCTCACCCTGAACTACACGCCTCCCTCACAACCCCCACCCCTGCCCCAGGTTTCACTGCCAGGAGGGGGCCCAGGGCAGATTTATGCCCCCTGAGTCCCTTCCACAACTGTACTCTGAGAGTGTATCTTCCTGGGATACAAAATCCTGGCAATCACAAAGAGCATAGTCTGCGTTCTGCCAACAGATTTCTCCACACGATCAACTCGGAAAATTAAACTGCTTCTCTCCTCCTCTACGCTTAGCTATTCTTGCATGACCATTTGGCCCTTCAGATCAGCTCTACCTCTGAGAACCACCCCTCCCACATGCCGTCGTCAGCTAGAGAATAATTCCTCCAGTGTAGTGGCTGTTCACCATGACAATTCTATGTGACTTGACCTCAGAGGTTGTATACAAGACAACCCTACCTTCTCCACTGGTGCTTACCCACGTGGTTCTCAAGAAGGAAGGGAGGGAGGGGAAGGAGCAACACTTACTGAGCTCCCACAGCACAGAGGGGCATTACACAAAGTGCTCCAGCGTGGTCATCCCATGGAGTCTTCCAAGTGACCCTCTGAAATGGGTAATATTGTCTGTGCCGACTTGGAACCTAAGGCTCACAGAAATTACACAACTTGGGGATTTTGCTAATAATTGTCCAAGCCCAGATCTGACTCGGGTTTGTCTAATTCATGGCTCATTTTTTGCCCGTGCACTGTTTCCAATAGGTCCTTCCTCCGTTATTCTTGGCCCCATTAATCTGATCTTCTTTAGTGTAAACCAGCAGAGCTGCAGTGCTGAACATTAACATACATACACATCAAACCCTTCTTCACAGCTGTCAGAGGTACATGCACAAAAGAGGGGAGGGGCTGTGGGACCTAGAGTGTTTTCAATGGGTAAGTACTCAGTGCTCCTATGTGTCTTCAGTACCAGATACTACTGGGGGAGACCACCCCCAAAAATCTGAGTTGTGGTGTTGGCATAAATGAAAGCAAGAGGCATTGATTTTATTCAGAATGTGCTCCATCCCAGGACTTCTCCAGCCTAATGTACACACAGATCACCTGCGAATCGAGTTAAAATGCCCTTCTGCTTTAGTAGGTCTGGGGCAGGGCTTTTCCAGCAAGCTCCCTGGTGCTGCTGATGCTGCTGATCTGTGGACCACACTTCAACTAGCAAGGGTTTAGCACTGCACAGCGTAGGAATTTTGGAGGAAAGACGCCAGTTCAGGGTGGTGCTATTGGGGCTGTGCTGCCACAGGCTTCAGAAGGCCAGGAGGCATTCCCAGAGAGACGGGCAGTGAGCAAAGCAGGACATAAGCAAGATCTAATGGCCTCTGTGGCAGCCGGTCCTAAACTCTAGTTCTGACTTCACACCTATGTGGAATAAATAAGTAGAATAATTCAGACCATAACTGCACCTCTCTGAGACTCAACTCTTCAGTAATAAATGGGAATTATATTAACTTATCTCATGAGACTAATAACAATTACTAATTTTTAATTACCTTCTGCAAACCAAAGTCCCAGAGCCAAAACGCAAACTCTTAACCTCATACTCTTAATCTCTCTGCCAACTATCAGGGGGGACACAGTGGTTACATCATTTGCTCTGTGACTCCACGGGGTTGGTTTTCTCTCCCAAAGGCACAAAGTTAGGGACGACAATGTCGGTTGTGGGGTGAAGGGAAGGACAGACAATATTAGCCCTACTGGAGGACATAAAAAGCAACTGGCTAAAAGTAATGAGATGTTCAATTTCCACAGTAATCAGGTAATTCAAAACAAAAATCAATGAAATCATCTTTGGTCACCCATTAGCTTGTCAGGAATTCAGAGGCAGAGAACATCCAGAGTTGGTACAGGTTGGTGCAAGTGTGCAGAGTGGGCACTCTCATCCACTAGTGGTGGGGTGAGCGTTACGGAGCTTCTGCGGGGGAATTTCACTCAACTGCTAGCACGTGGTGAGCACCTACCTCATGCCAGGCACTGTTGTGGGCACCAGACACACAGCAGCGAACAGAGGAGACAAAGGCCTTGGTCTCATGGGCTTACATTATCAAAATTTTATGTGTGCATAACATATATGGCCAAGAATATAACAGAGTTTTCCAGGTGTCTATCCTGGAAAACATGAATGACGTTCATAGAGGATAGACATGTACAAAAAGTTTCCTGTGGTGCTCTTTGGAAATAGTAAACCACTGGGGAAGCCTCAGTACCCACAGGACATGGCTGAATGCATCGTGCTCTATGTGCACAATGGGGCATCATGCAGCAGGTGGGTTGACATGACAAATGTTATTTGGTGACAAGGAAAATTTTCAGGAAAATACCTGCAAAATATCTACATTTGCATATGAATATTGACAGATGTGTGAACATCCTGGAAAGACGGAAGCCAAACCAGGAAGCAGGGAGGCAAGCAACACTGGAGAAGGGGGTGGAGAAGAGGCTCATTCATATCTGACTTTATTCTTTACCATTTCAGTTTTTCAAGAATGCACTTATAAATCACTCATAACACTTTTATTTCAGCCTCATTGAAGTGTATTTAACAATAAAATTATAAGATAGATACAGTGTACATCACTGTGATTCGATACACAGGGCAGGGCAAAAGTAGGTTTACAGTTGTGTGTGCAAAACAGTTTATCCTTGTGTTATTAGTTATTAATTATTGTATTATTTATTTGCGTTACCACCGTAAACCTACTTTTGCCCAATCATGTACAAATATATTGTGAAAGGATTCCTCCCATCTGGTTAACGAACACATTCATCACCAATTTATCATTTTTGTTGTTTTGAGAACACTTACGTTTACTCTGTTAGCAAATTTCATTGATACCATAGAGCATCACCAATGATAGCTACTATGGTTTACATTATTAGTTCATCAGACCTTATTCATTCTAGAGCTGAAAGCGTATACCCTTTCACCATCCTTGCCCTGGCCCCCTTCCCCCAGCACCTGAGAAACACTTTTCTATTATTTTTCTAGGATTCATCTGGCTTAGACATGAATTTAAAAAGTCTGATTTAGTAAACACTTGACCTTGGATGCTATTCAGGGAAAAGGAAACCACAAACTAGAATTCTCTGTGACTATTGCTAATTTTTCTCTAATGGAGGCAGTTGAAGTCAGTGACACAATACAGCCCCTTGGGCCAAGCTACTGGTCAAGGCAGTCTAGCCGCTGGTCTCCACGAGAGACCCGAGACGAGTGCGATGTCCTCTTCAGCAGGACAGTGTCTGCACCGCTCTGAGGAAGGGGCAGGGCTTACACGACTGGGCTAGGCAGAGGCTGGTGACAGTGGCCTCCCTCCCAGGGACCTGTAAGAACGGCTTTAACAAATCAGCAAATGGGAGCTCGTACACAGAAGGAAGGCTGGGAGTGAAGCCCGCCTGAGCGCAGCAGTGGAAGGGACCGCCAGTGTTTGCCGCGGAGGCAGGGCGGAGTCTGGAAAGGAATGCCCGTTACCCTCAAATCTCTGAGGAGCGGCTATGAAGGAGGACAAAGGAGGGCGGCCCCCAGGACCCCAGTTCTTCCAGAACTGACCCTACTCCGGAGCAGAGCCCCAGGAAGGCTTCCACTGATTGCTTTCACTGAAGTTATGAAAATGGCTGCAAACGTAGAACCTAATTTTTATAAAAGACATCACATGTGTTATATCAAATGAGTATTTGACGAAGGATGAGACGCTTCAATAAGTTCCATGTAAAACTTAATGGTGTGTTTGTTTTATGTTTTCTATTCAGAATGGCATTCTGCCCGGAAAACATGAATGACCTACAACTGCACCCAACCCAGGAGAAAACCTTTGTGAGATGTTATATAAACTCTAAAAACCTGAAGAGAAAGAACAGATGAGTTTTAATGAAGATCCAGTGTAAAAAAATAAATGATCTTATTCCTTATCTGGAATGGCTGCCTTATTTGGAAACCAGTTATGTAAAAGAATCTTGCGTAAAGTTTAGACTTCAAGGGGGAGTATGTTTCACTACTCTAAGTTTTTCATAACTATATTATGTAACTTTGTTCAAATATTAATGCAACCAAATATTTTCCAATTTTAACTCTGATTAAATTGTAATATATGCAAATAAGTACAAATTGTAAGAGCCATTTTAGATCTGTTGTTCTAATTTAAAATGTCTTTCTCAATTAAGTCAAATTTCCCGTATTTCTTTGCCAGTTTATTCTGATCCGTTTTTGAACCACACTGGAAAGATACGTCTTTATTACATAACCAGTGCTTCAATAAAGTGAAATTAATCACCAGTTATCCCAATTTTCCTCTTCTACTAATGCTTGCCAAAAAAGCTAGTGGAAAACCTGGGAAATCTTAAAGAGTTAGTTAGGTATCAGATCTCAAACCGTCCAATACGTGAAATAATGATGTTAGATCTGCAAATTCCATCACAGAGCACGTGAAGGAAACACTAGGCGTGGCAGTCCCTCAGACAGTGTTTCCAGTGGTTCAGAGGGGAGGAGCAGCTGCGCACGTGCCACCACCTGCCCTGACGTGGCCTAGGCTCGGCTCCACGCAGCTCTTTGTTCACATGCTCCTCACCGACGCAGGGGGAACGGGCTGGTGCAGCGCAAACAACTGTCCTGAGGAGGGGTCTGCCTCTAAATCAATGAAAGATTATCTGGCATGATTCACGTTTGTTTGGAAAAACAGCTGGGTCAGTGTTGCATTGTGTCCTTTTGCCTGCAAAAGTATCTGACGACACTTTTAGGTAAAGTGTGCATGTATCTACAAATGATGGATGTTCAAGTGAACAATATTTTCCACCATGGTTGATATATTAGATTCACCCTAAAATCATCTTTCCTCATTAACTGTCGAGGAAGAATTTGAAATACAGCAGTTCCCCATCCCCTTATTCTCAGTTTCACTTTCCAGGTTTCAGTTACCCTTGGTCAGTCACAGGCCAAAAATATTAAATGGAAAAATCCCACGAATAAACAACTCACAAGTTTTAAATCCGGAGCTGTTCTGTGTAGTGTGAGGAACTCTTGCATTGTCCCACTCTGTCCGTCTGGGATGTGGGCCACCCCTTTGCCCAGTGTCTCCATGCTGGGCACGCTCCCTGCCCATTCGTCACTTGGTGGCTGTCTCGGACATCAGATCAGCTGTTGGGGTATCGCAGTGCTTGCGTTCAAGTCACCCGCATTTTATTAAATAGTGGCCCCAAAGCACAAGAGTAGTGAAGCTAACAGTTTGGATAGGCCACAGAGAAGCTGTAAAGTGCTCCCTTTAAGAGAAACGGTTTGTACATATAGAAAAAAAAAACACAGTATATATAAGGTTTGGTATTATCCATGGCCTCAGTCACTCACTGAGGGTCTTAGGACATCTCCCCTGCAAGTAAGTGGAGACTACTGTATCCCTTTTTGAAATACTCTTTGCTATATGCTCTAGAGTCCATGCACACGCATACCAGGAGAAGTGTAAAGGAACATTCCTATAAACTTTGAAATCATCACAACCAGAAACAGCTGAGTGGTTCATTTGGTTGGAGTGCACCATGCACCAAAAAGTTTGTGAGTTCAACTCCCAGTGAGGGCACCTACCAGGTTGCTGGTTCAATCCCCAGTCAGGGCACATACAGAGGCAGCTGATCTCTCTCTCTCTCTCTCTCTCTCTCTCTCTCTCTCTCTCTCCATCTCCCTCTCCCTCTCCCTCTCCCTCCCTCTCTCCTTCTCTCTCCGATGTGGATAAAAAAAATGAGCCAAAGTTATACATACAAGAACAAGGCTGACTCTAGAGTGAGGCAAGGAGGCACTCAGGGTGCAAAATTTAATGAAGCACTCATGGGACTGTGCATTTGCATAAAGGCACAAACATATATACAGTATGGTACAAACACAGTTAAACTATATCATCAGGGATGGATAAATAGGTGGTAAAACTTCAAGGAAAAGCAATAAAATCACTAGCTCAACAGTGACACCAGGGTAACTCTAGGAAGCAGGAAGTGCACATGAGTTTCCAGGCGCCAGTGAGACCATATTCTCACTCCAGGTGGTGGGTGCCCAGGTGTCCACGTTCACAACCATTTTTTAAACTGCACATATCTAGTCTATGCACTCATTTTGAGCATGAATGTCCCATTTCACAATACAAAAACAAGAAAATAAAGGGTAGAGTTAAAACCAACATTTTCCTACTATAAGGTGATGCACTTCGATAATAATGTAGTTTCACACAAAATATAATTAGAAATTACTTCATCTTTCATAGGAAAACATGAAGTGTGATACAGTGCATCATAACATTTTGGGTAGAGAACTCAGTAACCAACATGGCAAATTGTTAACCAGAACATTCGAAACTCCTCTTGGCCTGGATCGTTTTCACTTGGGAAGATGTGCTCATCGCCCTCACATTTGCTGAAGTACATCTTCGCAGGGAAGTCAAATGGGGAAACTGAATAATGCAGCCACATCGCTTCATCGCACATGCAGAATGCTGGCTCATACGCTGATTACACGCACCTCTCTCCAAAGAATCTGTACTTGGGAGCCCACTCAGGAAAGATAACACTGGCATCTTGCCTTTCAGGCAAAAGCCTGCCTGTGCCTTTACTTGTAAGAGAGCACAAGGAAAGAAACAGAGCATCGATTAACACTGCAGCTGGGCTCTCTGCGGTGCGTGGAGCCGGAGAGAAGGAAACGAGCCCTCCATTCAGGACTAGAATGAATGCTCTCTCCTCCACAGCAAAGCCGAGTATCCTCAGTGTTCACCTTGATGGTGTCGTCACAAATATTGCAAAAGCTTTGATTGCACTTACGCACATCCAGGGTGAGAGAGCGGGAAGCCAGCTGCCCGGGGCAATGCCTGCTCTCCCACAGAGGAAAGTCAGGGTTAGAGCGAAGTCAGGTGGATGGGAAATAAAAAGACAAGCAGGAGGTCGCCAGATGGGCAGGGGTGTGGGGCTGGGTGAAAAAGGTGAAGAGGTTAGGTACAAATTGGCAGTTATAAAAAGGCACGGGGATAAAAAGCACAACGCAGGGAATACAGTCAGTAACACTGTAATAACCGTGCATGGCGCCAGGCGGGTACTGGACTTGTTGGAGTGATCACTTCGTGATTCCATTCAGGCGATGTGTCTAATCACTGTGCTGTGCACCTGAAGCTAATATTGTATGTCGACTGTGACTGAAAAATACACTTTAAAATTTTCTTTAAAAAAGAAACAAGTTCCCTGGCCCGGTTAGTTGGAACATCATCCTGTAAACTGAAAGGTCATGGTTCTATTCCAGGTCAGGGCACGTGCCCAGGGTGTGGGTTCCGTCTCCAGGCCTGGCGGCCACGAGAGGCAACCAATTGGTGTTTCTCACACCCGTGTTTCTCTTCCTCCCTTCCCTTCTCTCTAAGCATGTCCTTGGGTGAGGATTTTAAGAAATACATTTTTTAAGAGACAAGCGAGAGAAAGACCAAAGAAGTCAATCCCAAAAGTTGCCGTCTACCCACTCACCGCAGTCACACTACCTACTTCTCCTTGGATCCCAATGATCGCTGCATGACGACTGCCCCTGACACACCTCAGATGGGACGGGTCCCATCTCTGCTCTTCTGCCTCCTCCTTCCTCTCTCTCCAGAACTTTCTCCTCCCTGCCTAACCGAATCTCACCTACCTATCCAGGCCCGTTATTTTCACCAGCCATTTGCTAGCTCAGGCCAGCCCACGGATCTTTCTCTCCTCGGTGCCTCGCTGTAACATGAATGATGCGCTGTACCACTGACTTGGCCCTCACTTACTTGTGCCCTGCTGGTTTTCCTCCTCCTCTCAGGCTCCTCTTCTCCCTGCCCTCTGCCCAGCCTTTCAAGGCTGGCTCTCTCTGCTCACTCGGCTCTCTCGCTTTAGGCCATCTCGCCCACTCCTGTGGCTTTCATTAGGACCCACACAGGCCAACCATTCCCACATTACAGTTCTCCCCTTTACCGTCTCACAAGCTCAGAATGTTCAAAACTGAGCCCACGATGTGCTCCCTGCACCCCCAGCCCCGCTCCTCTTTCTTCAGTGTGTTCACGTCTCCCCAGCTCCACTGCCATCGTCCTCTCCCACCACTCCCCCTGGCCGGGGTGTCTGCTGCAGTTTCCCAACTCTTCCTGTTGGCTCTACCCTTCTCTCTCAATCCATTTTCATTACAACAGCCAGAGTGATCTCGAAAACAAAAATTAGATCCCATTTTCCTGTTGTAAGTCCTTCAAATGAATTCCCATTACTCTTTGGGAAAATTCCCAAATAATTACTCCAGCCCCAGGCCTCCGGGCAAGTCTCTCACTGCTGCTCCCCGTTCACTACATCATTCATTCACTACATCATTCATTCATTGTCCACAGGTGCCAGCCCAGCCTGCACACTGGAACAGCCTTGGAGGCTTTAAAAGCCACCCATCCCTAGAGAGTTTGATTGACTTGGTCTGGAGCAAGGCCTGGGGACTCCGGCTTAAACAGCTTTCCCGATGATTCTGACATGCGCTACGTTTGAGAAACGTGGGTCTGGACACATGGGCCATCTTTCAGTTCTTTCAAAAGTGCAAAGCTCCCTCCTGCCTCTGGGCCTCTGCCCGTTCTGTTGCTTTCAACCGCTCCTCTGCTCCCAGCTTCCTTACTTGCTTCCAGGCCCAGTGCAAGTGCTACTGCATCGGGATGCTTTGACGAGGACCGTCTCACCTGACACAAGCTTCAATCAGCTCCCCCTGCTATACTTACTCTTAGCATCTTTTCATTCTTCTGGTAAAATTATTGTAGCCATGCCATGTGGAACCATGAACAAAGTGAAAAATCAGGACGTTTTACAAACACATAAAAGCAGCATGTGAAATGATGCAAAGGTTTGAAAAGAGAAAGCTAATCCCCTCCCTGCATCTACCCCTGCCCACCCCAGTGAGTTAGGGTAGAAGGCAGTCTCAGCCTGGGCAGGTAGTTATTCCTTCCAACATCCCAGAGCATTTGTACACACTCAGGGCTTTCTTGTTTCCACCAAAGCAGAGTCATAGAAGTATACAGGTCACTCTGCAGCTTGCTCTTAGTTTTTATTTTTCAGTCAATGATACATCATTGTTCTCCATTTAATTAGCCAGGGGAGATGGATCTTTTTCTAATTCCCATGTAAGTGGAACTGCACACGCTGCAAGATTTAGTGCCTTCTGTTTCCTACTCTCCTGGCTCGGGCAGCTGCCCTGGCCCCTCACCCACATTAAAAATTAGAGGTGTAATTAAAATATCTTCTATAGTCATATATCCTAACATACAAGCCCATTCTCATGCACAGAGGGGCTTTCTCTATTTTACAAAAGTGTAATTCTATTATGTATTCTTTTCAGCAAATTGATTCTCTTACTCAAATCTACCTCCTGAAATGTTTCTAGGTCAATTGGTTTAGCTCATTGTTTTTGTTGACTGCATAATATTCTACATTGTAGAGACGTCTTCATTTATTCAGTTAGTCTCCTGCTGATGTGCCTTCACTTTGCCTCCAGCTTTTGCCCCTCTGCAAAATGCTGCATGTGATATCACTATACATCTATCCGATATATGTCCAATAATAGGAAATACTTTTAGTAGTGGAATTACTAGGTCAAATATTTATATATACATCATTTTTAACTTAATGTTGCCATGTTACTCTCCTAAAACACTGCAACTGGTGGCGGTTCCCCCAGCAATGTGTGAGTACCTGTTCTCTCCCCACCTCCTTGCATGCAGAAATATTAACTTCTCATTTTAATTTCTGTCAATCTGATGAGTATATGTGATGACCTCATTGCTACTCTACATTTCCCTACCTACTCTGAGAATGGAGAGTCTTTCCATATGTTTATTGAATTTGCTGTACTGTGAATTGTCCAAATCCCCTCTTTTTGTTAGAATGGCTGTCTTTTTCTTGTCAGTTTGTGAGAACTATGTATTTTATGAAGTATATAAACCCTTTATCTGTCAACTTCTTTACAAATATTTTTCTAAATCTATTCCTCTATGGATTTTAACTATGGCATTTCTTTGTTATACAGTAGTAATGAAGTCTCACATTTCTTTTACAACATACTGATTGCCTGACTTAATTATAGCCTCTCTCATCATTGAACTGCACTTCCACAAAATGAAGATTTTCTTCTGAGATTTGTGTTTGCTTTAAAGGCTTTAATAAATCTGAAATACGCTTTTGTACGTGGTGTGAGATAGAACACTGATTTTATTTTCTTTTATATGGACAAAACTCATACTAACATTATTTATTAAATAAATTATCCTTGCTGAATTGAGATCCCACTTTTATCATAAATTTTAAGTGCATACCGAGAACTACTACTTAATTCTCTATTTCATTACGCTGATCTCATTGTTTATTTCTATTCTAATCAAACTTAATTGATTTCAAAGTCTTTAATTTATTTGCTTACAGAGGCTTTATATGCTGTATATTCTCAGATATCTAATCTTTAAGGTAATGACTTTACCTTGAGAATTTTAAGGTAATGTAGTCCAATTTCCCTAAAATCTTTGTTGATATTCTAATTGGGAATCGCACAAAATATAGAAATTAGTACAAAGAGAACCGGCCATTTTATTATATGAGGTCTTCTCATCCAGAAACATTGTGTGTTTTCCATTTTTCAGATTTCATTTCATGTTCTTCAATAAGATTTTATAGTTTTTATTTTTAATTTTCATTATTCCTATGTATTTTATTTTTTGTCACTATTAAGAATGGAATCACTGATTCCATTTCTCTTTAATGGGGTCTATCACTAGTATACAGAACAGCTTTGGGTTTTTGTTTTTTTATTCTATATTTGTCCACTTAACAAGTTACCTTTTTAATTCTACTTGGTTTGGTTTGGTTTTCACTAGAATCTCATGGTGCACAATCACTTCATCACCAAAAAGGCAACCTATACTGATTAATTTATTCTTTCACCTTACCGGCTGTGCCAGAAGCTCTAAGACATAAGAATATTGACAGTGAACACCACTGTTTCATTCTTGGTATTAAAAGTTTTAATGTTTTGCTTTTATAATACTTTTTTTTTTAGTTTTGGCAAGTAAAGTCTATTGGATTTAAGTGGTTTGTTCTATATTTCTTAGAAATGGCTACTGTAATGTAGGAAATGCCTTATTAACATTGGTGTTTCCTCTTTAGTTTATTCAGAACAGAAGTTATGTTGCTAGATTTCATGATACTGACTCACACTTGCATTCTTGCAACAAATCCTCCATGGTTACAATGTACTTTTTCCATAACATTGCTGGACTTCACTTGCTAAACTTTACCTAGATTTTTGCCTTATTTTCCTAAGTGAAACTGATCCATGCCTTTTTTGTGGGTGCTGTCATTGTGTGCTAATGTTCTACAGCTTTTATCAATGGCCTTGGGTAGTTCAGATAATATTGCGATGATCATTTAATTTTTTTAAATAGAGAAAAAGTCAGCTGTGAAACCATCTGGCCCTTGTGCTTTGGCATATAATATTCTTAGGTTTTCAGCTTTTACTTGTTTATTGCATATAAAATTTTACTTAAATTATTATTGTGAAACACCTCCAAGCAAGAGAGTAACAAAGTTATATATGATCTTAGGAATGAGTAAATGAAACATAACATTAAATCACAGGAAAAATCACAAAGTTAACTCTGAAATTCTAATGATACTTCCTGAGGTAATTGAAGCAAATGCATACATTTTTCATGGAAAATAAGATTAAGCCACAGGAATGCTATGTAGTGCTCTGTCAAACGTTAATTAAATGTTTAACGCCAAACATTAAAAGAATACACATTCTTTTGTGTATTAGGAATAATACACGAAAGAAAAAAGGGGAAAAACAATAGGCTATTAAGTTGAATAGTTTTGTTAATAGTTTTGTTAACTGTCAAGAGAAATTACTTTGGAGAACAGTATTATTTCTCCCAATTCTTAGAGATACTCTCCTTAAGAGTATATTTAAATACTATCTTTTTAGAAAGTATATTTGAAGTAATTCCAAGTTCTTTCAGTTCCTGAAAGGTTGTAGGGTTTGTTTATTGTATGGTTGGTGCTCTCTGAACACATATGTGTTTATTTTCTACCTTATTTCCTGAAATTCTAAATGAAGTAAGATCTATTACTATTTATATTTTTAAGTAATGACATACAATAACATATGTAGCCCCATAAAATAGGCCCATTAATTCAGGAATATAAAATAAGGTAATGGATCTAATATACTGATAAAATTTTTCTTAAAAAATTAGTAGACTACACTAAGTTATTTCTGTAAGAACTTCTCTAACTCTACTCTCTCTTCTAGGCTGGAATAAAACTAGTAAAATTAAAAGGTCACAATAGCAAGTATAAATTACATCTAGATTATTATGCATTTAGTTAATTAGAAAAGGAAAAGCAGACACTCAGAACAATGTCTTTTTTCTCCCTAAAAAGAAAGCTTTCACCTTTATCGCAGGGGCCAGGACTAATGAGGCAAGCTAGGCACCCAGGTCATGAAACCCGAGGATCCCAGGTTGTGACGTGCCCGCCCGCACTGGTGCCGCGAGCGAGCACTTCCTGAAGAGCCGAGGTGCCCGTGGGCAGGGCTGGCGCCCGCACAACTCTCTCCTCTTGAATTTTGTGCCCCGAACACCTCACTTGCCTCTCCAAGTCTCAACTCTGTTCATATTAATTCCTCATTCATATTTTTGTTTGCTTTATTTTGCTTTCCATAGAATTTGCTCTGCAGAGAAGCCAGTGCTTTTATTTTTATTCTTCTTTAATGAGAATGGTCAGTTCAAAAATTTTCCTCTAAGTACAGATTCTGATACAGAACATTCTCCTCTTCACTGCTTTCTAGACAGTTTGCAGTTTTAGTTCTAAATTCCATTTTGTTCCAAAGGTTATCTAGAAAGTATTCCTTAATTTATGTAGATGATTCTGGACATTTTTAAGTGGCTTATTTCTAATTTTATTGAACATGCTACAGAAATCTCTCCTTTCTACATATGGTAAGGCTTTGTGATCAAGCACACAATCAATGTTTATGATACTCTATTGGATATATGAAAAAAAACCCTATGATGTTTACTTGAGGGACTTACAATGGCCTTTATATTTATTAAATTAAGTATGTCAACTGTATTATTCATTTCTTTGTCATTATTGTTTGTATATTAGATCTGATTCCAAAAAAATGTTTTGAAGTCTACAATATTTTTACCAAGCTGTCTTTGAATTTACCTAGGTATACTAAAGTGAATTGTGAATATGTGTTTTATATTGTTTCATAGTATCCCTCTTATAGGGCCTTTAACCTTAAATCCCTCCTTGTCTGCTATTGATTTTGCTATTCCTATTTTATTTCTTATTATATTTAATTGGTATCTTTGTAAATCTCCTTATTATCAACTTTCCTTTACGCTTTGTTCCTATAAAATTTTTAAGATATTTTCTTCCTAGATAGTGTGTAGCTGGTTCATATTTTTAGTTCAATCTAAGTGGCTCTGATTTTTAACAGGAAAATCCAGTCCATTTACATGTAGTGTAACAATTGGACTCCTCTTATCTTATTTATTGGCTTATTTTACTTATTTACTCTTCTTATTTGTATTTCTTTTTGCAGGCTGATCAAATTGCCCTTATTTTCTCCTTTCCATCTTGTTAACATGACTTCTCTTGTAGACTCCCAGTCTGCTTTCAACTACTTCCATTCCCTGTGGCTGGTAATCAGATAAAACCTCCTTTACCCTTATATGAAAGTCAGACATATATTTCTCCCACCCAAACACTCTATTCTTCCACTGCTTCCACTCCAAACTTTGGAATACTTTCACTTCCCCAGCATTCCACAGCCACACCCCAGACGAGACCTTTGCAATACTTCCCTCTTTTCAACCTACCCCAATGCCCAGATTTGCTGAGATGTGCTTGTTCTTCTTAGGTCCAGACTGTTTATAGAGGTGTTGTCGAGGCAGATGGTGACCAATGCAGGAAGACAATAGACTTTCACAGCGTGAAGGCCCCAGCCGCACCCCCAACAGTCAGAGGGATGAGCTTCTCTGCACTTCAAGTACCCAGGTGTGGGTGACTCACCCTGTTTTCCTAAGATTTTATATTCTCTTCTGGAGACTTTGAGTGTATTTACTCACTACATAATAGCTACCGATAATATATATATTCTTGGGTTATTTTGCAACACTGAGTGAAGGAAAGTTACAGGACTTCCACCTGGTCAGTTTCCACACAGCCCCTTTCCCCAGCGGTCAGCAGTTTTTCACATCGTAGCTTCCGGTGTTGTAGATAAGCAGTCCAATGCCAGGATGCTTCTTCCTCCTTTAGGAGGAATTTGTTCATCTCTGCAGAAACTTCTAAGATTTTTCTCTATTCTGATAGCTCAGAGATACAATATACCTAGGAAGCTTTCTTATCATCAGTTCTTCCTGGAACTCTATGAGATATAAGTCTCTCTTCAGCTCAGAAACTTCCCTTATTTTATCAATTGCCCCCTTCTGTTGCATCTCCAAGCCCCACCCCCAATTTCTATCCATCTTCTGATTTGTGTGTGTTTCTATTTTTGCACTGTGCTTTGAGTTGTGCCTTTCTCTGTTCTTGCAGGGCACTAATTCACACATCAACAGTGACCGCTTTCTCCTTCAATTCATCTCTTGAAATTTTTACACCAAAATGTTCCTTTTAGATCTCAGAAAAGTTTTTTTGTGTGCGTTGCTCTTAAATCTCAATGGTTTTCTTTCCTTTTTTATGTTTTGTGTGTGTGTGTTGGGGGTGGGTGGGCAAGGGGATTTGGTTCAAGGTATCTATGCCAGAAATTATTTCTGTACTGAGGGTTCTACTTGTAATTCTTTTCCCTGGCTGCTGGGCCACATTAGGAATCTTTTCTTTTGTTTGCTCACAGAGGCTGTTTCAGCCACTGGCTTATCTTAAGTGGCAGCCTTCCCAGAGCAGTAGAAGGAACAGTCACAGTGTCCCCTGGCCCAAGCTTAGCAGCAGATGGGTTGCCAGTCCTCTGGGGAGGCTCTAGGAGGAAGCCCTTCCCAGGCTCCTCAGCTCTGCAGCTCAGGGGTGGTGGCAACTCAACCCACCTGGGCCAGCTGCTCAGGAACCAGGGAGACCAGATGCACTCACAAAGCCCTTGCCCCATCCCCTCCTTAGGGCTCCGTGTTACCGTCCTCAGGCAGAAGACTGTCACCCCCAGCTCTCTGTGTCAGGGTTCCTGAGGCCTCCCCCACTTCCCAGGCCTCATCTGTCTCCTGGAGGTTCCAGCAACTGCTTTTCACAGGAGACGGAGGTGGGTTAAATTGCAAGTAGAAAAGAGACAGGATGTGTTCAAGCTGCTGTCTTTCCAGAAGCCCCTGTTCCTTGTGCCTCAGAACTTCTTGATTTCTTGTTTATTTTTGCATTCCAAAGTGCTCAATGAAATACAACTGACTAAACGCCACCCCCCCCCCCCCGCCCTTCCTGCTTCGGGAAGCTAACTCAAACTGGCTTACATTTTTTAAAAATGGTTTTTAATTTCTCAAAACATTAAGTCCCAAGGTAGGGTGGGCTTCAGTGATGATTGGTCCAGAAGTTCAGTAATATCTCTAAAATGACTTTTTTTCCCCCTTTTTCTGCTCCGCCATCCTTGATCTGGCTTCATCCCTGGGCTGAGAGCAAGGGGGCTGCTGCGGCGGTGCACGTGGACACCGCGACCTCCAGGAAAAGAAAAGTGGAACTCCCTTCACCTGTTAGTGGCCAGATCCGGTTCCACACCCATTCCTGAACTTGGCGAGGGTTAGTAACCAAACACCAACCATCCCTGAACCACATGGCTGTTTGAGAAGACACTTTAAAATCACAGAACACGTGCTCACAAGCTGAATGTTCTCAGTTCAGTGAGGAATCTTTCACATGAAAACAAGAATGGCTGGCATTTGAGTGCTCACCATATGAAAGGTTCCTTGCAAACATTCTCGTTTAATCTTCATGGCAGTCCCCTGAGGTGGCTAATATTATTCTTTGTTTCCCAGATGAGGTACCAACGGCTTAACTTTTACAAGGTCACAGTTAATGAACCATCATTTCCCTCCTTATAGATTCTATCTGTCTACAAATGCAGCCTAGCATGGCACTCAGCAACAGAAAACGTCCTTTACATATTAATTGGCTTGGACCCCATGTGAGAGCTATAATTAGATCTCAACTTTAAGACCCTGGTTTTTACACTGCGGGCCCCGGTAACTAGCTAACCATGCAAATCATTCGTGGTGGACACTAGCTGCACTCTCCCGGAAGCTGCTGGGACTGTGCAGAGGCATTTGGCTTTGCCTTGGAGTTTCACCTCTGTTTCGTTATATAACAAGCTCAAGAATCCTCTTACAAAACAATCCTCAAATCTTATTATGGAACAGCTGAGCCCTACACATGAAACACTCTTGGCTTGCACATTCATTTTATATATTCCCTTTGAAATTAACAGGAATCTGGGAAGTTAAACAAGTATTTCATACCCGTCTACATTGCAACTCTTTCCAATGGAGGCTCTGCAGTGTGTGTAATGGTCTCCCCTTCCCTCTATGGAAGCAACACGTGCTCGCTCACAGGACATATCGGAGGAAAGGAACCCGGAGTTCGACTCCCCGCCTCTCCTCCCGAGACACCCACTGTTAAGTATGTGGTGTGTTTCTATGGACTCTTTTAGCAATGCGTTCATTTTGAATTTTTTATTATGGAAATATTCAAATATACATAAAAGTAGAAATAGTATAATGAAGTCCAATGTTCTCATCATCCAGCTCCAACAAGCAACATTGACAATGCACTATATAACATGTTTGATATCACAATGTATCCAGTGGTTTTAAAAAGTGTTATGAAAAGAGCCTGAGTTCATAAAAAATTCAAGCAGTATAGAAAGATAAAAAGTAAAAAATAAACTTTCTCCCTCAAGTCCCTTAATTCCAATGCTCATTAATAAGTTTGCAACATATCAGTCTAGACATTTTCTATAAATGTATTTTTACAAACTTAAAAAAAAAACTCACACAAGAAATCAGACTATACATACTTATTGCTACTTGCTTTCTCACTTACTATTCCTTCGAATTCCTTTAGAAGTAAACACCTGGAGGCAGTCTGCATTCTTCAGCAGCACTGGGAGCCAGGCTGCACCCAGGAATGCGGGGGAAGGTGCACATTGACTTGGATATGTAAATCCTGACTCTCAAAGCCCCTGATTTACAGAGTTGTCTAACTATCCAGGGGTGTGCAAAATGACCCACAGGCATGTGGGAAAAATGTAACTGCCATTCACTTTTATGTCATCCCTTAAAGTTCTTGTATATTTTCAAATGTCATAGTGCAATAATACATTTGTGTATTTTATAGGTATTTCCTTATTAAAAATGTGTACTCAAGTTGTTTAAGGATGGGGTACAAGATCAGCAGAGTGAGTCCACTGTCCCCAGCAGTTTCAAGGAGACCAGAGAAAGCAGTGCTGCTAGCGAGAGTGAAGGAGCAGGCTACGGGCCTGTCCCCTGGGTCCCTGCCACCCATGGTCTGTCAGTGCTAACTGCTCTGAGACGCCAAACTCCAAACCCAGTGAGAATTCTGTGGTTCCTTGCTGGGGACCCTGCAAAAAAGTGCCTGCCATCTAAGCAGCAATTCCCCTGATGTTCCTGCAGACCCTGGACTCTCGAGGGGAAGAAACACCAGAGGAGCTCCCTAGTCTGGGAGTGCCGTAAGGCCTTGTTACAGCCACAGTCAGTGTGACTATACTAAGGAGTACCTTATTTGAAAAAAAAAAAAAAATCAATACATGAAAATAAAGGCAAGAACCTCTGATTTCAACTCGGCGTTTCTGTTTGACTCTGGGATCTGTACCGAGTCCCAACGTTTTATTTTCCTGAATATCTGTTTAAAAACCTACAGAACTAGAATTTTGTGGGAAAACTTTATACAGAAGTGTTGATCAGATTTCTTACAGGAAAATACGATTTACAAAATGTTTAACTTCCACTTTCCATTATGAAATAGTCAAATACCACAGATAATTTAGCGAAAGAAAACACTTGTCCACATGTGCAAACAATGAGGGCCTCCATATTTAATCTCTAATTCGAGCTGTCTGAGTCCACTTCTGCCCGGAGTTATCATTTGTAACTAACACGCTCCAAAGCTAAGCTGTGCTTTTCCCATTTGTGCAAAACGTGGTGGGTGCATTTTATATTCTATAAATACAAGTGCACACTAGATTATGGAAGGAAATTTCTCCCCGGAGGTGAGGGGAGGAGGTTGTTTTGCCAAGAGGATTTGGAATCAGAGATGGCAAAACTTAGAAGCATGGGTGTTGGTAACGTGTTCTAATGAGACTAACTTTGTGCTTATTTTATGAAATTAGCTTCGCTGTCTATTTAAAAAACACACACCCTTTATTAAAACACCAATGTTTATTGAACACTTACTATAACCAAGGGAGCAGAGATCACCAAAGCACAGTTCTGTAGAACTGAAGGGGACAGGCAATCCTGGCAGAAGGAGAAGCTCACCCACCGGCACGACAGCATGGAAACAGTCAAGGAACTGCCTGCAGCGATATCATGTCTAAAAGCTGTGACAATAAGTTGGGACTAGAGCGAGACTTTTGTTAGAGCAAGTTTGTTAGAGCAAACTTTCACAGAAACTCTTAAAACTCAGCTCAAACATATGCCTTTGGGAAGTCTTGGCTCGCATATGCATCTTCTCTGAGCTTCCAGGTGCCCTGTGTTTGTATATTTTATGGCACAAATCCCTCCACATTGTAATTGTTGGGCTCTTTCTTGCCATTCAACTATGAGGTCCCCGAGGGCATGAACTGCATTCCCTGGGGGCCGTGAGGACAAAATGCAGTTAAGTCAATAAGTGAATGAAAATTGAAGTAGCCACTTAGAACAGACATGCTTTAACGAGCTTGGCTTAGACAAGGCAGGCTTCCATTGCAATGCAGTACATGCCATGACAGACAGATGTGCACAATGCCAGAGAGCAGTACATCAGAGGGACACTTCACTCACATGGTAGGGGGTTCCACGTCCTAACTCTCAGCACATGGTTGTCATGAGACAGAAATGAAGGTCAGAAAAACCAAGGCCTATTACAACTTCCAAACTGTTGGGCCAACATCCTGAAGAACAATAACTGAGTATAACATCTGCCAAAGTAGAAGCCAGCTCTCCAGTAAATGAACGCAATGCTAAGCAAAACTGAAAAAAAAAAAAAATCATTGAAACAATACATAAAGGAATCTGAAGGCTAGGTTTACAGATAATGAAAACAGGAGCAAATATTGAGTTGGCCAAAGTCCATTCCGATTTCTGTAAAATAAAAGACATTTCATTTTCACCAACAACTTTATTGCTTTGGGTATTTTGAGTATGTTGGCTATCTCCTGCTCAGAATAATGTTGATTCTTCTCAGTTACTGTCTCAATTTGATCGCTATCAACTTCAACTGGTCTACCCAATCATCCAGTGAGAGATCTCCAGCACGAAGCTTCGCAAACCACTTTTGACACATTCAATCAGTCACAGCACCTTCTCCATACACTGTACAAAACTTCTTGTGAATTTCCGTTGCATATTTTCTTCCATCTCCAATATTAAAATGGCTACACAAAAATTTACCAACTTTTCCCTTGTTGGTGTAGCTCAGTGGATTAAGCACTGGCCTGTGAACCGAAAGGTTGCTGGTTCAATTCCCAGTCAGGGCACATGCCTGGGTTGCTGGCCAGGTCCCCAGTTGGGATGTGCAAGAGGCAACCAATTGTTGACTCTCTCACACATCGACGTTTCTCTCCCTTTCTCCCTTCCCCTCTAAAAATAAAATCTTTTAAAAAAATTCACCAATTGTGATAAGTTCTTTAAATGCCTGCTGATATGACAGCTGTCACAATACAATCTAACAAAATTGTTTCAAATGAAATTAAAGAGAACTAAGTGTTACTAGAGCCATCTTACGAAAAAACCAAGAACTTTGTGGCCAACCCAATGTAACTTTTAAACATTATTAAAAACCGTATTTCACCTCTTTTCATCAGTTGGATTTGGGCCCAAGCATCACTTTCATGGAAAAGCATTCATTCCTTGACATGCCTGACTAGGTCCCACCTCCTCCTGAGTCTCATCTCTGCATGATCGGCATGGACCACAAAGGCCTCCCCATTGCAGCCCTCACCATGGTTGAAATTGTGCATGTATTCATGATTCTTTGGTTAATATGTCTCACCCACCAGACCAAAAGCTTCACAAGGCAGGGACACTGTTCAGTTCACTACTGTATTCCTATTACATAGCAGAGGTACTGGCACAGGCAAGTGCTTAATATCTGTCCAATGAATAACTGAGGTAACCAGTCCAAACAGATCAGCACATGCATACCATAGGAGCCTAAGAATTCCAAACACCTATGATAAGATTTCAAGGGAGAAGGGAGGAAAAAAGGACAATTCACTTCATCAGAGGTGCTCCTAATAGGGACTTATACAAAATGAAAACTACAATCACAAAACTAAGTAATGAAAAATTGATCACAACATATTGATACCTTAATTTATAAAAACTTGCCTTTTGTGTTTAAATATATGAAGGCTAACTCCCATGCCCAAAAGAAGAAAAAAGAATAAAATATATATTTAGAATGAAAATAATGGCTTCATTTATTCAGTATTACCAAAGAGCCTCCACTTTTCCAAAATGTTTTCTGAAACTTATGCAAAAGAAGCACTTTATAGAAGACAACCTACACTACATAAAATTATTCTGATTTCTTTACATTGAAAACCAACATACCTTTTTAAAGATACATTTCTACCTCTGGGCATCATTATCATTTCAGCAAGAGCAGAATCTAGTTTATGATACTGAGCTACTTAACATTTATTCTAATACGAACACACAGGTTAAATGTGGATAATCTGATCACCCTACCTGACGTGTTTTAACAGAAAATAAACATTTTCTTTAAATAGCTAGCAAGCCCCACAAAAACCAGTGAGCAAGGAGGGATCTAATGGCCTGCTTGCTAAGCTGCAGAAATAACTGATAGCTTCCAGCATTCACCCTAGCAGTTAAAATCAATTAATCATTCACTGTAACTGGAGCAGAATATAATTAATTATGTTAGCTTGGCTGGTTCAAGATTAATTCCACTAAAAAAATCATTATGAACATGGGCCATTATCATGAATTATTGCTAAAATAAAAACAGTAATGAATGAGCTTCTATATGAATTTAATTCATATTTTTAAAAAACCTTTAAATTTTACGGAAATTTTCTAATATAAACACAGGGAGAGAAAATAGTATAATGAATCCCCAAGTATCCATCACCAGGCTCTAACAATTATCATGTCAATCTTGTTTCAACTAGATTCCCACATACTACCAAACTCCAACTCCTTATTTTTTAGTATACTTTATTGATTATACTATTACAGTTGTCCCAATTTTTCCCTTTGCCCCTCTCCATGTAGCACCCCCAACCCCCACAATCCTCCTCCCCTTAGTTCATGTCCATGGGTCATGTAAGTTCTTTGGCTACTCCATTTTCTATACTGTTCTTAACATCTCCCTGCCTATTCTGTACCTATCAATTTTTACTTCTTAATTCCTGGAACTTTTCCCCCTTCCCCCGCTCAACTGATAACCATCTAAATCATCTCCGTATCTATGATTCTATTTCTGTTCTGCTTGTTTGCTTAGTTTTTTTTAGATTCAATTGTTGATAGTTGTAAATTCATTGCCATTTTAATGTTCATAGCTTTGATCTTTTTCTTAAATAAGTCCCTTTAACATTTCATATAATAAAGACTTGGTGATGATGAACTCCTTTAGCTTTACCTAGTCTGTGAAGCACTTTATCTGCCCTTTGATTCTAAATGATAGCTTTGCTGGGTAGAACAATCTAGGTCACAGGTCTTTGCTTTTCATCACTTTTGAGTACTTCTTGCCAGTCCCTTCTAGCTTCAGAAGTTTCTTTCAAGAAATCAGCTGATAGTCTTATCTACAAAGGGAACTCCTCTGTAAGTAACTATCTGCTTTTCTCTTAATGCTTTGAAGATTCTCTATCTTAAACCTTTGGCATTTTAATTCTGTTTTTTGGTGTGGTCCTCTTTGCATCCATCTTGTTTGGGAGTCTATGCTTCCTGGACTTGCATGTCTATTTCCTTCATCAAATTAGGTAAGTTTCCTTTCATTATTTTTTCAAGCAAGTTTTCAACTTCTTGCTCCTTCTCTTCTCCTCTGGCACCTCTGAGTTGAATGTTGGTACGTTTGAAGTTGTCCCAGAGGCTCCTTTTTTGGACTTTTTTTCTTCTTGCTGTTCTGATTGGATATTTTTTCTTCATTGCTTCAAATCATTGATTTGATCCTCAGCTTCACCAACTGCACTGTTGATTCCCTGTAAATTTTTATTTTAGTTAGTGTAACCATTTCTGCCTGGGTCTTCTCCTTGAGCATTGTAATAACGAATTCTGAACTCTGCATCTGATAGATTGCTTGTCTCCATTTTGTTTAGCTTTTTTTCCTGGAGTTTTGCTCTTTCATTTGGGCCACATTTCTTTGTTTCCTCATTTTGGCAGCCTCCCTCAGTTTGTTTCTATGTATTAGGTAGGCTGCTTTGACTCCATCTTAATAGCGTGGCCTAATGTGGGTAAGTGCCAGTAAGTTGGATGGGGTAGAGGCTTAGGGAATTGCCAGGGCAGGGCATCCCTTTGTGAACTAGGTTGATGGAGTCTCACGATATGGTGCCACTGCTCCGTGGCTCTGTGTGGGGGAGGGCTCAGAAAAGAAACAATGGCCACTGCCTGGCCTTTGGATTTTTGTCCAGGAGGAAGTTGTCCCCCACCATTCACCCTGATGTCAAACACTTGTTTTTCCTGGTATGCCACTGGTGCCCTTCAAGCTGCTTCCCTAGTGCTGGATATGAGAGGGAGTGAGTTGCGTAGGTTGTAAGTCCATTGCAGGCATTTTAAGAGGAGATGCCTGAGAATCATGCAGTTTCGTCCATCGTCCCACCCCCAGTTTTTATAGCCAGAGTTATGGGGAGTTACATTCCTGGCACTGGAACCCTGGGCTGGGTCGTCTGACGTGAGGCTAAAATCCCTTGCGTCTGAGATATCCCACTCAATTTTTATCCACCATGCGTGGTGTGGGACTGACCCACACCATGTCTCTGTCCCTCCTACCTGTCTAAATGAATGTGACCTCTTTAATTCCTTAGTTGTCAGACTTCCATACAGCTCAATTTTCTGACAGTTCTAGGTGATAGCTGTTTTACAGTTTAGTTGTGATTTTTGCTGTGGTTGTGCGAGAAGGCAACTCATGTTTACCTACACCTTCATCTTGACTGGAAGTTCTCTCTCCAACTCCTTAATTATTTTTAAACAAATCCTAAATACCATATCATTTCAAGCATTTTAATTTGCATTTGTAAAAGGGCTATTTTTAAAAATGTAAACACTATACCATCATCATACCTAAAAAATAAGTAAAACATTTTAAAATCATCAAACATCCCATTAGTTTTCCTATTTCCTTCATGGTCCCATTTTTTTTTTTTTTGTTCAAATCAGGACCCAATTAACTCCATAAATTGTAATGGTGACATATTTCTTAAGTCTTTTTTAGTCTTACTTTTTTCTTTGCAATTCCTTGTTGAAGAAATGGGGTCATTTATCCTGAGGTTTTCCAGTCTGGATTTTGCCATTTAAATCCCTCATCATTTAATGTGTTTCTTCATTTCCTGGACTTCTAGTGAAGAGGTGGTTAGGTCCAGAGGCTTGATCAGGATCAGATCTGACTTTTTGGCGGGGCTGCTTCCCAAGTGGCATGTGCACTTCCATTAGGAGGTGCAAAATGTTTGACTGTTATCTCATTCGTGAAGTTACCAGTCACTGGTGACCACTGTCTAGATCCGTTAATCTTTGGAGGATAAAATGGTGATAGTCTATCATTCTTCAACTTATCAGCTAGAATATTTCCTTAAGAGCATACTCCAAAATAGCTATGACTTCATAAACTATCATTATTAACTCATGGTGTAAAATATGAGCTTCAATCTCTTGTAGATATTATCTTTACTGATGCTAAAATTATCTCAGCTTTGGCCAGTGGGAACTTCTCCAAAGTGGCTCCTGAATCTTTCTGACAGACCTCTAGTAGCCTCCTTGCTTTCTGGTATGACAGTGTTTTCTAGGCTCTCCTTGGGCATTTCTTTTCCTAGATCTGGAATTAGCCATTTATCCAAGGATGTCCTAATAAAACTAATGAAGTCAATTAAGGAGAAGTCTTCTGTTTCTAGTAAGTTCATGTGGTTGCACACCTGTAAGTTTTTTAGCATGCAACTATCAGATTTAAGAGAAAAGTCTCTATATAATACATATGCTAACAGTGAAAGTATTCTTATATATTAATGGAAGGAGTATAACTTGATAGATCCATATGGAAGAAAGTGTCAAAGTTTTTATCAATGATCTTTTAAAAACCTTTAACCCAACAATTTCACTTTTAGGAACTACTAGGCTTAGGATTTCCTTTGTAGGATTGTTTAAAATCATGAACACTCTGAAAAACTAAATGTCCAAACAATAGGAAATGTTAATTTTTAAAATGTACAGCCCATCCATAGAATGAAGTATTGTCATTAAAATGATGTACATATAAGATCAATGTATTGTTAAATGAGAGGTGGATTACAGAAGTGTGCATATTATGCCTTTAGCCACATGTGCAGTAAAAAAAGTCTTGAAGGCTGTATTCCAAAATTCTGTGCAAATGGCTGTTCTCGTGTCTCCACCCCTGGTTTAGAATTTGGAATCACTGGGTCTGTCTGCCAGGTCAGATGCAATTCTTCTATCTGCTTCCCAGTTCCAACATTTTGTTCTCATCGTTTCTCAAATATTCCTTGTCCTTATTGGATTATGCTTTTTCCCCCCCAATTGCTGTGATTTTAGTGGAGATTTTAGGAAAGAGCAGAGGCTAATCAATATTTTGCTCAACCCTCTATTTTTACCTATCATCTTGTTGCTTTTTATGAGAGAACAGACATTCTGAAAAGCTTATCAATTATAAAATATATAAATTTCTACTGAAAATAGTGCATACATATATGTAAGACACAAACAATATAGCAATATAAAACAAAAGGGCTCACCTGTATCCTAATAATACAGAGGGCTGGATACAGAAACAATAATGGCAAAATTAAACTGGTAGTAAATAGAAAAAGAGATTCAAATGGAAGTTTTTAATCAAGAACATAAAACTAAAAATGGTGAAACTGAAGCTGAAGTCTGTGGAGCAAACTGATCATGTTTACTTCTTAGAAGTGAAAAATGCTTTTTAGAAAACTATAATTTCTTACAATTTTAGTGATTTCTCTGCCAATGAACTGTCTCTGGAACTGCTTAAAACTACATTCAACTTGCTCTCTAGTTTTGGGAGACTGTGACCCTTTAAATAATGAACTTTTCCTCCTGTACCACTGAAGATGGGCTGAGCTGTCCAGCCCATCTGGGGCTGCCCATGCCTTTTAGAAGGCATTTACTACAGTAACTCTCTCGGATGTGCAATTAAAGTGATTAAACAGAAAACGTACATACACAGCACAGGCACAGACAGCAGTATGGTGACAGCCAGAGGGCAAGGGGGTGGGAAACAGGTGGAACAGGGGCTGAGGTGGGTAAAATGGGGTTGGAAATAGACTGCACTTGGGGCGATGCGCACACAATGCAGTATGCAGATGATGTTTTTATTCAGTCGTACACTTGAAACATGTATAGTTTTGCGAATCAATGTCACACCAATAAACTCAATATAAAAAATGAAAAAGAGAAACACTAAACAAGAAATTAAAAGCCTTCTCAAGCACAAGCACCCACAACTGCACAGCTGCCAAGGACACTAATCCCTCTTTGGAGAAGTAATAATCATTACGTCTTAAAATGTACAGACCATAGGAACAGATTTAAGGACTTAAGGAGTAGTCTGCTCAACTTGGACAAACCTTCAGTCTTCATGAATCTGTGAATATGACAAAAATAAAGTACCCAGGCACAAAGTACTGAAGACATCTCAGAAAACAAAACTGGTCAGAAAAATTGTCTTTGCCCTTAAATAAGTCCTTTCCCAAACTGTATGATATTGCTTGATAGTATGAAAATCACTAAGTCCAGAACCTGTAATAATTTATTTTACTGCTGATTTTGCTTGAGTTGTTGCCAAAATTTAGAAACTAAAACAAACTTTAAACAAAAATCTAAGCATTCAATTGTAAGTAAAAGTAACAAACTTTCAATCATCTGAATTAATATTAATAGTTTCATAAACAAACAAAATTAAACAAAATATTTTAATATTTCTAAATTAAAGTACTAAAAAGCATGTCATGTTTATTTATTTAACAAATACTGTTTATTTATAGGTGGCCTCAATTTTAAAAAAAGAAAAAGAATTAGGGGAGATTATATGCTATGCAGGGCACCATTCTAGACTTACAATTCTTTTTCTAGGTGACTAAAATTCCAAACCTTTCTTATTTGCTATATATTTGACAATGCATTAAAATGAGGTTCAAATTTTAAAATACACTTATTAAAATAGACTTTTAAAATAAATGAGGTACTTAGCATTCAAAACTTTGTATAAGAGATACACAGTAAGTAGTTCTTCAAATAACATTGTTTCATTCAACATTTAGCTATAACTTTGGTGAGATGTAGGAACTTAAGTCTTATTTCTCTCAATTAGCTTACAGTAACACTGGTTGCATTATACATCATTTCATTTCAAGTCTCAGAACCTATGGAGCAAGTTAAGTGAGGACTTAATGTCAGCTCTTTCACCAAGACACTTTGAAATACAATGAATAGTGGTTGGGAATAATGCAAAATAGTTGAGATTAGTTGAGTGTTTTTAAAATGTTCAATGTGTAGATACAGGGATATCCAATCATAATTTTTTACATGAACTCCTAACTAGGAATAAAAAGATCTGTACTTGTATGGAAAGACACAACCCCCTTTCTACTTAACAATCTCTTCCATTTAGTAAGGAAAAGATGCCTTGTGGGAAGCTTCTTTGGGCAGTTCTCAGAGTTCAAAGAGAATGGAACCTTTAAAATGATTTCATCAAGTCTATTTATTAATGCATTTCAAGTTTCAAAAAACCTTACATCTTTGCACAATACTTTAATTTTTGTAATTTTTAGTAAAAATTTCCAAAGTGAACAAAAAGGTACTGTATAAAACACAGTGGACATTAAACTGACAGTAGTATTAGATTTCATTTGTCTTGAACCTTTTGTTTTACCACATCTTGATTTGCCATGGAGAGTTCAGTGCACGTATCTCTTTTCAGAAAACATTTAACTTAGACTCAAAATAAAATAGGGCAGTGTGTACCTGCCAAAACCTTACCACAGGATAACATTACAAGCAAAAAAAAAAAAAAAGGAAAAAACAAAAAACAAAAAACAAAAAAAAAGTACATGTTCCAAAGTCTACCACACTCAAAAAGTTACTAAGAACTCTTGCAGAATAAAAGTCACCATTTTAGAAATGCAAAGCCACTTTCAACCTTTGCACAGTCCAAAACAAAGGCATTTAAATGATTTAAAAGCAATTACATACATACCTACCTACATGTTTGTTTAGAATTATTTATAGTCTATCTGGGGTTTCATGTACAAAATTTGTCTCTAAATCATGTACAAAAAGCTGCATTTTTGAAAAAAGTCACCACATACTGTACAAGTTTACAAGGAAGAGATCCCATTATTTTCTCTAGCATTTTTGGCCTTGCTGGCTTGTGTCACATTATGAGAATGATTGTGTAAACCTTATACTCTTAAGAAAAAAAAGAAAAAGAAGAAATCAAAACACAAATTTTTTCACCTTTCCCTAAATTTGCCTCCTACATGAAGCCAGGAAAATCATAGCCATTTATGTCTAATTTAAATGATGTAGTTGGAAAACAGAAGCAATAAATATGTCACAAGCTTAAAATATTCTTGTAATGCCCCTTTCCATTCCTGCATAGCAATAAGCCTGTTAATGCATTAAATGCTTTTGCTTTCTTTAAAAAGCCAATTATTTACATCTGTTCAAAAAATAATTTGGAATGGGACATTGTGCTGTTTCACCTCCACTGCTGTTAAAATATTTTAGGGAAAAAGATGTCAGAAGGCCTATCTATAATTTTAACTACTAGCTGAGCAAATCACTCTTCTTTAGTGGTTACCAATAATCAGTGATGATATGCTAAAAAAAAAGTTCAAATACTTTGATAAAATAAAGACATAGCTTTTCTTTTCCATATCAGACAAAAACCAAAAACATAATTAGCATACTTTAGATATATGGAAAATACAAATAAAGGTTACAAATATAAAGAATCACTTCATTGACATAATTTCTACTGAGGCATGAATAAAATGTCACCTATTGATTCAAAAGTGGAATTGAATTAGAAAGTTTAAAATAAGTAAGCAGAAATCAGACACTTACATAAAGAACTAACTCTGAAGTAGTATGCTGCATATGTCCAGTTGCACAACACCTCACCGTGTTTTTCAGCATAGTCACTCATGTGCTCGTAGCAGCCATTTGATAAAGACAAAGTGAGTATCAGAACCAACCCCATCATTAAAAAAAGGTCAATTGATTCTCATTTCAAAACTGCCTGTTTAAAGCATTACAGAATCCTGGACCATTGGATACCACCATTCTCTGTTATCCTGAGTATGTCAATTAAACAGTAATTTTTCATTAAGAGCGGAAAAATTTTATAATACAAAGGAACATCCATATTGCAATTTCTGTTTACAATTGCACACAGAAGTACAGTGTACGTAAGAAATACATGTCTGCATATAACAAGGTATGTACATTGGCAAGTGATGTCTCCAATGTTGAGGTGGTCGAGCCTCTTAGCCTTGACTGGCAGTTGAAAAAAATATATATATATATATTTCAATTTGTGATAAAAGTTTATAGAGAGCCAAGTTTGCCTGCAAGTGAAGAAATGCAGCAACGAAGAACAGGGAACACAGGGCACATAATAATATTCTAAGACTTTGTGCCATTAGGTTAAAAATATCTGTCCATAAGAAAATTGGGTTTCTTTTCCACCCCCCACCCCCAAATTGGAATTTTCAGGCTTTAAAATTTAAGTAATTCCACCTGGTCTGAGGACATGATCTCTTGCCATTTTTTTCTTCAACTCTTATTTGTGAGGGTTTAGTTTGGGGATGATTTAATAGGTGTCTCTTTGGAGTGAAGTTTCCCATTGTAGGCACTAGGAAGAACCAAGGCAAAAGCTGCAGTTAACGTCTCATGTGTCCCATCTGATAACTCTCCCGGGGCCTCTGACGCTGGGGTTGCTGAATGGGCTGTGGAGGTCTCCTCCTCTTTAAAGTGCCTGTGAGTCACAAACAAAAGTAAAACAGACTCTGAGCTTTATAACCTTTAAAGACAAAGTTACCGTATCAATAAGAAAGGTTCTAGATTGGTACTATCCAATAGAAATAGGTCATACATGTAATTTAAAATTTTCAGTAGCCATAATGAAAAAAAGTAAAAAAACAAAATAAAATAATGTTAAATGTTATTTCACTTAACCCAGTATTGCCAAAATATTGTCATTTTAAGACATGATCAATAAAATAAATTAACAAAATATTTCATTCATTTTTGTATACTAAGTCTTCAAAGTCTGATATGTATTTTATACTCACAACAAATCTCAACTGAGACTAGGCACTCTCAAGTGCTCAACAGTCACAGTTTATTAGATTAATATGGATTCTGAGGACAAAATCCGTGACAAAGAAATTACTGAGTGTCTTTGAACAGATGACTTAATCTCTCCACAACTCAAATGTCTTGTCTATAAAACAGGGATAATAACTAACTCACACAGTGAGGGTGATATGATCATTCATGTAAAAGTGCTTGACACTATTTGTGAGGGTTCAATAAATGGCGGCTAAAGACTTTTTTAAGTTTTAAAGGTGGAAATTAAGTTTTAAAGGTGTAAAATCAAGTAAAAGAACTGTTTCATTGAATGAGACCATAATTAGTAACATATCTAAAAAGTGTCATGGGGCCCTTCGAAATCCCTAAGAAACTGACATAAATTGCAGAAGGCTACACATTGTAAATTTGTGAAAAGCTATGAAATAAATATTAAATTTCCTCTGATTCCCACCATGATACTATCCCAGCTTGAATACTGAGTTGTCTTGCCCTAAATAAGTAAATACAGGGAAACAACTGAGGGGAAAATGGAGAAAACTGTAAGAAACCCTTAGTTTTCATCTGCTTTCTGTAAGGTAGTGAATTGGCCTGAGGCAAGAGGCTGCATCAGAAGCCTGTGCGGTCAGAGAGGGAACTGCTTTAGCTCTGGCTTCTCTCTGCCATTGCCTCGGGGACAATGTCCGCCCCAAACCCACAGAACAGAGTGCTGGTCCGAGAGTCCTGCAGACAGCACAGAAGCCACAAACACTTTGGGGGAGGTGAAGGAGAAATAGGGGGAGTAAATAATCTGGAGCAGTTGCTCCCTACCCATTCGCTTCTGTAAGTCCCTGGAGCTAATCCAAATCGACCCAATGTTGTGTCTCCCTGAGAGGGAAAAGGTGAACACCAAACCTTAGGGGTTACTTTCTGAGATGAAGAATGGTCATTTGGTGACTAAACGCCTCCACTCTAAGACTCTCCCACAGACTGTATCTCCCCATAAGCATCATCCTTAGGAAAAATGAGCTTATGTACCAGAACATATTTGATGAGTATAAACATTAAAAGCAATAACAGAAGCATAGCTATTAGAATAGAAAGACCAATCATTTAAAACAAAATTGGAAGATTTTACAATATGAAAACAAGAAGATAAGTATCGAGCCAAAATAAAAGACTTTCTAGGTCTAAATGTTTTTAGACACTTAGGGTAGATTAACAATAAATTGGCAGCCATTAGCTAGATTGAATTGATTTTTAAAAAACAGTTAAAAATCAACTAATTCACCCAGTAATCCCATTCTCAAGGAGAAAGTACTATAAAATCAGTTTCTAAAGACTTGTTTAGAATTCAGTTCTACCTGCTGAACAGTTCTGTGTTATAAAAATATATACCTTGCTCAAACTGTCTTACCTGGAAGAGGTTTAGGAGGAGGCAACTTTGGATTACTACTTGGAGTGTGAACACTGCATATCTTAATAAATCCAGCCATTAACATGATCAGGGCAATTCCCATAAGCAATACTGCCCACCAATTAGCCTAGAAATAAACAGATTTTTCTACTGAAAACACTTCAATATATTTTAGAATATTTTATATTATATAAAATACAGAATAGACTATATTACACTTTAGTTTTTAAACAAGATGGCACACACATATTAAGTATAAAAAAGTATAGAGAAGAAAACAAAAATCACCCATAATTTCACTTCCCAGAGGAAACCACTCAATCTTACTTTCCTTTCAGTCACTTTCTATATAATTATGTCACGCACATGGATGAGCACAAAACTGGGGTCATCCTGCACAGAGTTTTTATTGTACTTTCCCATGTTATTAAGTATTTCCGCCCTTTTGGCCTACTGCTCACACAGACTATGTTTTGTTTGCTTTTGTACCATCCATTGATTTGAAGGTATATTATTGGGTTGGCCAAAAAGTCCGTATCTTTTTTCCCGTAAAATAAAAGACTCATTTTTCATATTCACCAAAAACTTTCTTGATTTGGATATTTTGAGTATGTCATCTATCTCCCACATGGTATTAACGTTGATTGTTTTCAAATTAATGTCTCAATTTAATTGCCATCAATTTCTAACCAACCGTGGAACATCCTCCAGTGAGAAATCTCCAGCACAAAACTTCACAAACCACATTTAACACATTGGATCAGTCACAGCACCTTCTCCTTACACTGCACAAATCTCTTTTTTTGCATTTAAGTCGTGTTTTTTCCCTTTCTTGAAATAATAAAGCATAATATGCTAAAAATTATGCATATTTTATTCCATCTTCAATATTAAAATGGCTATACAAAAACTCAACCAATTTTGGTAAGTTTTTAAAAAAATGCATGCTGATATGACAGCTGTCACAATACAATCTAACAAAATTGTTTCAAATGAAGTTTAAAGACAACTAAGTGCTACCAGAGCCATCTTATGAAAAAAAAAAACAAAAACAAATGAACATTTTGGCTAACCCAATACTTTAAATTCTACCACTGGAATTTATACTGCATTTTTCCTACTCATTGAAGTTGAGAGTAAAATTTTACCTTTTGTTGAGGCCCTCTTTTCCTGTTATTCTACTTCACTTGTGATTTGAGGCCCACAATACTGTTGTAAAATTGTTTTTATATGATATATCTTAATTGTCATCATATTACACATATATATCATAGTATCTGTTACATATATTAATTTATTTAAAGTTTAATGGTCTTTTTTAATATGAAAAGTAGAATGATATACATATTCGAGAAGCAGGCAAATTTTACCCAATCTAAGAAGGGACAAAAATTCTACTTGCAACTTAAATCAGATTAAACAAATCAATTAGCAATACAAAAAAACCTTCAAAACTGGTATAATTTATACAAAAATTACTGTTGCCATTCTTAATAAATTACAAGTCTTTTACAATTCAAAATATTCAAATTTTAAAATAGCACGTACAAAACAGTCATAACTTTAAAACTATGAACCTTCACACTGGCTTAATAGATTGTTATAGTACATATATAGTTATTGATAATTATTGCAAATACAAATCTCATTGAAAGAAGATTTTCTACCATCTGGGGGCCTTGTAACAACCAGCCTACAACCTCAATACTGTTTTCTTTATCCAGCAGTGAAAATGTAATTACAGTAATAGAAACTAAAAAATGCATGTTGTGGCAAAATACTCCTACCCACTTTTCCATATGTGCATAAAGCCTTTCCTACATATACATACTTTAATTTGTTTAATTTTAAAGGAATCTCCAACTTATAAAGAAGTTGCAATAAAAATAACTTTTTAAAAACTGGAACCAGCTGAGAGTACGTCGCTAGTATGATGATGCCTTGTTACAGCTGAACATTTTAGCATATGGTTTCTACAACATTAGGGTGTTTTCCTAGACAACCACATCACAATCATCAATTAAGAAATTAGCACTGACACATTACTACCATTTAATTCTTAGACCCACTCAAGTTTTGCCATGTGTCCCAATGCCATCCAGTTCAGCATTACATGTTGCATTTAGCTGCAATGTTTCTTTAGTCTCCTGCAATCTGGAAAAGTGCCCGTCTTTCCTTGGTTTATATAACCTTGACACTTTGTAAGATTACAGGCCAGCTATTTTGTATCAAAATGGCCCTCCATTTGGATTTCACAGATGTTTCCTTATGATTAGATTCAGGTCATACATCTTTGGTAAGAATACCACAGAAATGACACCAAGGTATGTATTCTGCTCATTGCATCCTATCAGGTGACATATGATTTTGATATCATTATCGGTAATGTTAATTTGACCCCTTGATTAAGATGTTATCTGCCAAACTTTATCATAAAGATACTCTTTTACTTTGTAATCAATGAATATTTTGTAGGAATATAATTTGGAACTATGTAAATATCCTGTTCTTCATCAAACTTTTAATTGATTCATTTATTTATTCCCTCATGGTTTCCTATTTTACTCAGTAGGTTACAATACATTACTTTCATTGTTGTGTCTTTTGGACATGGCCCATAATTCTTTGAGTACTTTACTTTCTGACACAAAGTAAAAGTTCCAGGTTCATGCTGTTCTTTCCTAGACGCAGCCCAGGAATCAGCCATTTCTCCATCAAGCCCTGTTCTTTTTAGAGTAAGGCGTCTAATGCAATTCAGCCTTATTGCTGAAAGATTTATTTTTTAAGAGAAGCTACAAATCTAAATTTTTGTGTGAAATCTATTTTTAAATGTTGGCAACTCATTCAAATTTTCTAAAAACAATATGTAGACCATACAAGACACGTTTACCCAGCTGAATCTCACTTGGATACCATACATTTACAATCTACTTTTCTTTTTTATATCCTACTGAGATTGACAGATAGTTTTCTAAAATTTTCTTTGGGCTTCTACAGAAAATAATCTTCAGAAAATGGTTCTTCCTGTGAGTCTTTAGGATAATATTTCCTTTCCCTTATTGTACAAATTTTCCATAGTCTCCTGTTGTTTTTTTGTCTTATTCATCCTCAAATAATAAACCCATTATTTATCAAAAGGCACAACCTAAGGCCCGCCCTCAGTCTGCCAAGTGCTGGTTTACTTCTCTGCTCATTTCTGTCTACTATCACAGGAAGAATGATAAGCACATCTTCTGTCCTGTCCCTGGCATCCAAACCTTTTAAATATGGCATTTAATGAAGCAGGATTTTCTTCTACCTCCACTGTCTGGAATTCTGACACTCTGACCTAGTAAAATACACAAAGAACCCACATTACCAGCTTGTCCTGCCCTATGTTCTCTTCCATCTCTATACCAGTGATTCTCAACCTTGGTTGCACATTAGAATCACCTGGAAAGCTTTTAAAATTCATATACCCAGACCAAATCCCAGACCTAAGTGGGGTAGGAGTGAGATACTAACATCAGTCATTTCGTTCAAGCTCCCCAAATGACTTCATTATGCATCTGAAACTGAGAGCTACTGGTCTCTACTAGGGGTCAGCAAACTTTTTTTATAAAGGGCCAAATAAATATTTTAGGCTTGGTAGGCCACATGGTCTCTGTCACAACTACTCATTTCTACCATTGTAGTGCAAAAGCAGCCACAGATAACAGGCAAACCAATGTGTAGGGCTGTACATCCTTCTCATCCACAGTTTCCCGTCTGTGGATTCAATCAACCACAAATTGAAAACAGTACTATTTTCAATCCATGGATGCAGAGGGTCAATGGTATACACACTGCTCTATGCCATTTTAGATAGGGAACTTGAACATCTGCAAATTTTGATACTGCTGGGGGGTCCTGGGATCAATCCCCCATGGATACTGAGGGATGACTGCATTTACAAAACCAGGGAGTAGAACATTTTTGACGCACGGGCCACAGTTTGTCAACCCTTATTCTATATCCACATACAACACATTTGTTGAATGGATACCATTCAACACTAGCTCCTTAGTTCTCTCTCTCTATCTTACTACTTGCCTGAGAGTTTTGGGGGAAGCCAAGAGTATTGGATTGGTTGTAGAAAGAGAAGTTGTATAACTGGGAAGAGCTGCTCAAATAATCAGTACTCACATGGTCAAAAAAAATGTTTCCCATCTGACTAGTGTTTCCCAACACTAAAAATTATTTTGTGTGCTTATTAAAATATAAGATTCTCAGGCCACAACCCTACATATTCTAATTCATTTGTTCTGGTTGGTGGAGGGTCCAACCAACTACATTTTAAACAAGGACACCAGTGATTAGGATGCAGAACAATGCTTCATATTAGTGTAGACATACCGGCATTGTGGTGCAAGACCATTCTGAGCGATGCAAGAAGCTGAGTATCTCTAGCCCTAATTCATCAAATGCTAATGAATCCCTCAGTTACTCTGATGTCTGCAGTACATTTTAAATACCCTCTAAGAGGAAGAATCATCTCTAATGTGATCTAATCCATAGGGATAAAGGGTCAAGGGTCTTCCTACCACTTTCAGGCTAATAGGTTATTTCTGTTATGGAAGATGCACTTCTATTCCTAATGCTCATTATATTCTCTAACACATTTCCTTCCTTCCAGTCTTCCCTGCTCAAAAACATCTTCCACCTACTCATCAATATTACAACTACCTAAAAAGTGGAATTGACTATGTCACTCCTTTCCTCAAAACCCCTCTTCATAATCTTGCTGCCAAAGATCTCCAAAATAGACCATTAAGTGGAAGAAAAAAACTTGAGCACACGATAAGGTGCTGCAAAGTATATACATGATTCCACTTATTTTTAAAAATATGTATTCTTACAATGATATAAACAGTTTCTGAAGAATGCAGAAGAAACTCATCTTGAGAAAATTCCAAGGTGCAAGGTGCTTTAAAAAGACGCAAGTAATATGGCAGTAAGACAATCATACTAGAGAGAAAAGGCCTGGATTAATAACGGTTATAATTTTGTAGAAAATTATACAAATAATAACAAATAATTATAAAAAATAATTGTTATAATTTTGTGGAAAACAAAAGACAAAAGGACCCAGTCTCAGCTTAGATCAACACATATTTACTAAAATGTGGCACTCAGGTCCTTGAGAACTTTCAGTTCCTTCTAGCAGTATTCTTGGGCTTACTCCCAATTCTTTTTTAGATAACTACACATCTCAAAAGCCCAAAGCTTGAGGTTTTTTCAGTGATAGCTTTTCAGAGTTTAGTGTCTGGGAAGACAGAACATTGTGGATAGAAGTTAGCAAGAAAAACTAAACAAAACAATGGTATGTTTGAGAGTATTAGTAGGTATGGCCCCCTTTAGTTGAAGGAATTTTTTAATGCTCCCTTAAAAAAAAAAGATCAGAGTGTGTGTTAAATGCTAAATCACGTCTTCTCTTTTACATATACTATATAATTAGGGAAAAGAATACCAACCAGATAAATAAATGTAAAATATGTGTTCTATCTCAAAAGAAAAGATCAAAATTTGTCCACTTGTTATAGTCTGAAAGAAAAGAGCTATCAATATGATCTCGCCTATAAGTGGAACCTAATCAACAAAATAAAAAAGCAAGCAAAATATAACCAGAGACACTGAAATAAAGAACAAGCTGACAGTAACCGGGGGGCGGGGGGAGGGAATAAAAGAGGGGGAGGGGAAGGCATCAAGGCACATGTATAAAGGACCCATGGACAAATCCAAAGGTGGGTAGGATCAAGGGTGGGAGGTGGGGGGGGCAAGGGGAGTGGTGGGGGGAAATGGAGACAACTATACTTGAACAACAATAAAAATAAATAAATTTTAAAAATTAAAAAAAAATTTAAAAGGAGAGCTATCATTTATTCAACCATTTAATGACTAAATTATGTACCACGCTCTTGTCTTTCACAGATACAAGAGTGTTAAATGAAACCTGAGACAAAGAGAAGACACTCAAGTTGTATTTAAAAAGAAACTAGTCTTGATGTTAATAAGCACTAAATCAAGTTTGAGAAAATAATTCTACATAAGTAACATTATTCAATAGTCATTTATATGACCAAAAGAACACAAAGTAGAAAAAAGTAAAAATGACAAAATAAAAGAGCAAAATTTAGCAGTCTAATTTGTTATATACTAATTATAAGTTTTTTATTTAACAATCTAAATAATTAAAAAAACACCTATAGGATAATAAAAATGACAAAAGAGGTTATTACCCAAAAAACTGAGGGGAAAGGGGCAAGACATATATATTCAAGTCTCTTCAGACATAAAATCTTTACTGTTTTTAAAGATCCTCGGGAAAAGTCAACTATATAAACCTTTCAGTGAATGTTCCAGTGTTTAACTCTCCCTCTCAGCAAAGGCAACCCAGACTTCCTATGGATCACAAAACCATGAGGGGCTCAGTTCCTTACGGTGACACTGGTGACACTGATGATGCCACCCTGCAGGGACAGAGAGCTTCCTTTCCATCCTCCAGAAGACACTATAGTCTGGACTGGGACTAGATGTTCTTCTATTCTTCAACACCTCACGTGCCACCCCTCATACTCTTCTGCCAAGTGTACAGCAGCTGGGTACTAATCGTTTAGTTACTTAAGCTCTGCCTGGGCTAGCATGATAAAAATACCACTGAGTGAAACCTAAAAATATTATAGCCTCAAAGTGAATATGCACAATTTTTATTCTTTTCCATATAAATAATGGTATTTAAGAAATCATTCATCTAACAAATGTATACTGAATCCTTACCATATGCTAAGTTCTGTGACAGTATTACATTTTTATTGTTCAAGTTGTGAAGTGACAGTTATATTGCCTAATCCATTAGGCAATGAAGGACGTTAAAGAAACAGACATTCTCCACTGTCAACATATTAGAATGACCAAGTAGAAATTTTCTGTTACAAGTCTTTTAGAAAGGAGTCATTACACAGCAGAGATTAAAAACACTGGTTCCCGAACTTTAGCGTGCCCCCTCACCTACTGACTCAGTGAGTCCAGGGTGGGGCTTGGTCATTAGCATTTCTATCAAGTTCCTGGGTGATGCTGATGCTGCTGATAATGGCGACTAAATTTTGGATCTACTGCTCTAGGTCAAGGATTGGCAAACATTTCCTATAAAAGGTCAGATAAATATTTCAGGCTCTGTGGGGCCATACAGTCTCTGTTGCAACTACTCGAAGTGCAAAAGCAGCCACAGATAATATGTAACCAAATGGGCATGGCCAAGTTCCAATAAACCATTATTTATGGACAATGAAATCTGAATTTCATATATTTTCAAAACCATATCATTTTGATAATCTTTTGATTTTTTTAATAATCACTTTAAAATGTGAAACCATTCTCTACTTGTAAGCCATACAAAAACAGGCAGTGGGCTGAATTTGGCTAATGAGCCATAGCTTGCTGACCCCTAGATAAATGGTTGGTTCTCAATCCTGGCTCCTCATCAGAAATATTTAAGCACCATTCCAAGTGATTCTGAATTAACGGGTCTAAGCCTTGAGGTGATTCTCACACAAAACCACGAATGAGGACTACTCTTAATGGTCCCCCAAGTGACTTCTTCTAAGGATATGCAGGGTTTATTAAGACTTGCATGAAGAAAGATTTCTGGGGTCAGTTAAGTTTGAAAATAAAGTTAAAAAGGATTTTTTTTATTTCGGCATTTCTCTCAATATTCTCAGAAATTTCTAAGAAGGGACTATAGTAGATGATGTTTTCCAGATTTATTTGGCCACTAGTGCCATGGAACTAGTAGTCTATGAATCGCCTGGAAAACACTGCTCTAAATCTTTCATTCAGAATACCAGAGCCCTGGCTGGGTTGCTCAGTTGGTTGGAGCTTCAACCCACACCCCAAAGGTTACAGGCTCAATCCCTGGTCAGGGGGCATACGGGAGGCATATGGGAGGCAACGGATCAATGTTTCTCTCTCATATTAGCATCTCTCTCTGTCCCCACCCACCTTCCTGAGTCTCTTAAATCAATAAATATATCCCCAGGTGATGATTAAAAAGAATACCAGATACTTAAAATGACTAAATGACTAAAATGTCTGAAATGACTAAAAAATACGAGCAAAAATTAACTGAAAAATGAGAAATACAGTTGGTTATTGACCAAACAAAAAATTTTAAAAGTCCAACTCCTGTCAATCTGAATAAATAAAAAAATTCAAAAATCCACAAAATAATATGCAATTATCTTAAAAGGGAAGGAAAAATACAGTAATAAATTTGGAAAAAAATCAAGGTCAAAGATGGTTTCTATGATGTCAAACCTAACACAAAAGATGTAGAAAATCTGAACACATCAATAATTTTGGAAGAAACTGAAAAAAAATTACCAAAGCCCTCAAACCCTCATTTTAGAAAAAAGAGATAATGATACAAGGTCTTAATAGATTTACTGGTGAATGCTCTCATACTTCTCAAGAAATTTGTAACTCCTTGATAAATCCAAAAGATTTTAGGCTTATCTACTGGCCAGATAGATACATAGTACTCAAAAAATTCAGTAAATATATTTTTGAGAAATATGTTCAAAACATTTTCAAAAACAGCTTTATTCCAGAATAGAAAGTAAAAGTCTTTATCACCTCATTACCATGGTACCAGTAGCAGACGGTAACTCATGCCCTGAAGTATTAAACTACTTAGGTTCTTCCTCTCTACCCCCACGTATGGAGAAAAAAATGCAACAGTATACAACAGAAAGAAGATAAAAAGCTTCAAGGGGCCACTGAAAAGGACAGTCAGAGAAAATAACCCATCATTCCTTTCATAGCTTCTTATACCAGAGCAGCCTGATAACCTATATTACTAACTAAAAGAACACTTTCCTGACATGATGAAAGACAGAAGCATGAGCTACTGAAGTAGCTAAATAAACTCTACCATACAAGTGAACTCGGCAGGTAACACAAACGATGCAAATATCTTAGAGACTGGATGTTTGCTATTGTATTGTTTATGCCCATAACAGCAGCAACAAACAGCCGAGTGGTACTTTTTAGGCACTGTGAAGCATACTATCCAGAAGAGTGGTATGTGGATGTCACAATGATATAAAATAAAAGCATTCCACATCCGAGGCAAACTTACATAAACCTAAAAGTACCTGATTAACGAGTTGCAAAGCGCAAGAAAAGACTTCATATTGCTAATTCATTGTAAGAAGCATTTCACTAAATCCTCAAATCTAAAATATGAAAAAAGGTTTTAAAAATATATATAAACCCTGGCTGGCGTAGCTCAGTGGATTGAGCACAGGCTGTGAACCTGCATCACAGGTTCAATTCCCAGTCAGGGCACATGGCTGGGTTGCAGGCCACGGCCCTCAGCAACTGCACATTGATGTTTCTCTCTCTCTCTCTTTCTCCCTCTCTTCCCTCTCTAAAAATAAATAAATAAAGTCTTAAAAAAAAAATATATATATATAAAGACCATTTCTATTAAATATTTAAATAGGAATAAATGACTTTTTTAAAATTCTAAATAAAATTGAGTTAAAATTGGACATAATGAAAAAAGTAAAAAAAAAAATGCTGTTTTTAGATGATATGATGGCCTATCTAGAAAACCTAAAATACCGCTCTTCCGGCCAAGATGGAGACATAGGCGGGCGCACCATGCCTCCACGCACAACCAAGATAGAAACAGCAACAATTTAGAAACAGAATAACATCCAGAACTGACAGAAAACTGATGAATGGAAGTCAGACAACCAAGAAGTTGAAATAGGCCCGTTCATCCAGATGAGTAGGAGGGGTGGAGTCAGGCAGCCGGGCATGGGTCACCGCACAGAGAGCAGAGTTGGGACCGGGTGCATAAGGCATCCAGGGGAGTGTAAGGCATCCGGGGTGCGCAAGACCGCAGCAGGTGGACCCTGAGTGCGCAAACAGCAGCTGTCAGACCCTGGCCAAGGGGTGGCAACTGGCAGACCCAGTGAGGAGGCGATTGTGAAGCAAGGCACTGTGCGCAACCCAGGATCCCAGTGCTGGGAAATACAGCCTCGGGACACTGATTGAGGACACCTGTGGGAGATGAGGCGCATGGAGAGACACCCAGCCTCACAGGAGAGGTCTTTGGAGGGTCCCTGGATGTGCACAAGCCCACCCACACAGGAACTAGCACCAGAGGGCCCCAGTTTGCTCAGGGGAAGCAGCGGAAGGGACTGAGGTCCCACAGGGAATGAGCTACCGCCATTGTTCCCTCAACCCCGCCCCCACATACAACATCACAACCCAGCAACTGGGGTGCCCTGCCCTGGTGAACACCTAAGGCTCCGCCCCTCATATGTAACAGGCATGACCAGACCAAAAAAAAAAAAAAAAAAGAGAGAGAGAGAGATGGCTCAAACAGAAGAACAAATCAAAGCCCCAGAACCCATCCTTTTAAGCGACCAAGAGATAGCCAACCTATCAGATGCACAGTTCAAAGCACTCGTGAACAGGAAACTCACAAAATTGGTTGATTTTGGTCACAAATTAGATGAACAAACGCAGGCTACAATAAGAGAAATGAAGGAAAATGCACAGGGAACCAACAGTGATGAGAAGGAAATTGGGACTCAAAACAGTAGAGTGGACCAGAAGGAAGAAAGAAACATACAATCAGAAAAGAATGGAGAAATAAGAATTCAAAAAAATGAGGAGAGGCTAGGGAACCTCCAGGACATCTTTAAATGTTCCAACATCTGAATTATAGGGGTACCAGAAGGAGAAAAGGAAGAGCAACAAGTGGAAAAGTTATTTGAACAAATAATAAAGGAGAACTTCCACATTCTGGCAAAGGAAATGGACTTCCAGGAAGTCCAGGAAGCTCAGGGAGTCCCAAAGAAGTTGGGCCCCAGGAAGGAAACACCAAGGCACATCATAATTACATTAGCCAAGGTGAAAATGAAGGAGAGAATCCTAGAAGCAGCAAGAGATGAGACAGTTACCTACAAAGGAGTTCCCATCAGACTGTCAGATGATTTCTCGAAAGAGACCTTGTAGGCAAGAAGGGGCTAGAAAGAAGTATTCCAAGTCATGAAAGGCAAGGACCTACATCCAAGATTGTTCTATCCAGCAAAGCTTGCATTTAGAATTGAAGGGCAGATAAAGTGTTTCTCAGATAAGGTCAAGTCAAAGGAGTTCATCATCACCAAGCTCTTATTCTATGAAATGTTAAAGGAACTTATTTAAGACAAAGAAGATTAAAAAAAAAAAACATGTATAGTAAAAGGACAGCAAACTCACAATTATTAACAACCACACCTAAAGCAAAACCAAAAGAAACTAAGCAAACAACTAGAACAGGAACAGAACCACAGAAATGGAGATCACATGGGAGGTTAGCAACAGGGGAGTGGGAGGAGGAGAGAGGGGGAAAAGGTACAGAGAATAAGTAGCATAGATGGTAGGTAGAAAATAGAGAGGGAGAGGTCAAGAATAGTACGGGAAATGTAGAAGCTAAAGAACTTATGACACATGGACATGAACTAAAGGGGGGGAATGTGGGTGGGAGAAGGTGTGCAGGGTGGAGGGGAGTGAAGGGGGGAAATGGGACAACTGTAATAGCATAATCAGTAAAATATATTTAAAAAAAAAGAAAAGAAAACCCTAAAATACCTGCCACAACATATACTCAGTAGAACATAACTCAGAGATCCCCATTATTGGATTTCTTTTTTGGAATATATTGACCTCTATAGCAGACAAGTTTACCAGATCTCAACCTATTCTTAATGAGATAATCTGAAAAAAGAAGAAAAGAAGTGGATCTGAGTTGAAAATAGGAAAGCAAAAGGCCAAGAAAGGTAAGCTATTTAAAGTCCTAGAACTGACAAAGGCAAGAAGGATGACCTGAATCCCTGTGTAATTCCCAAGCCTGTATTCATTCCACTTCACCAGTGTCACAAGGCACTTTTAGTTTAACAGATATTTTTTTGAACATCTATTATGCACCAAGCACAGGAGTACAAAAATAGTAATATATCATGTTTTAAAGGGATCTAAGTTAATTGCCCAATTATTTGGTTTAAAATCTAGGTCTCCTAAATCCAACTTCAATGATCTTCCCACTGCTAGTCATCAACTAGCTAAAAGCCACATATTCTAACACACAAAGTATTATTCTTCTATGTGTAATAAACGTGCTTTAATGTTGCAGATTATCCCAAAATTTTTTTTGTAGAAGGTTATCTACAACCTTCTACAACCTTTACTGTAGAAGAGTAACAAAAAGAGTGATAATCCACACAAACAACTTTATGTGCTTTTGAGGCATCCTCAGTCTTGAACACACACAAAAAGCAGTGAGAAAAAAAAAACTGGGGAAGGGCTAAAAGGGAAGAGCTAGGTTCTAAGTCAATTTCCAAAGCAAACTCAATCAGTTCAGGTATAGAACATTCTCAAATACTTCATTTGCAAGCTTCCTACTTATATTTTAATGTAATCACTTAGAAACATGAATATTTAAGTGACTTAAGATAGTCATTCTCAGCAATCTTCTAAGAAAATTTCAGGTAATTTAACATCTGTACAACTTGGAGGAATTCAAGCTTAAAAATAATACAGTTTAGTAGATTTATGTTGAAATGAACATCCATAATCATTAACAAATCTGCAAAAAGCCCTGTATCTGATCTTACACTGTTCAATATTCCTATCCCTGACAAGATGAAGACTCAGAAATTATATTCAAACATCAGAAAAAAACCTTCAGAAAATCACCAATTTCTCTTTCATCTCTCCTGTTCAGCAAAGTAGAACCTGCAGCTGGCTATCTGTCATATTGAAACAAGGGAGAAGTATAAAAAGCAAGCAGGGCTTTCCTTGAGGAGTAACTCCCATGAAAATGCCCTATTCATATGTACCAAAGGAGGAAGTAACCCATCCAGGACATGCTAGGGAGCAGAGTAAAACAGAATGATTCCCATCACCTACTAACTAATCTATGAACAATACACATGCAGAGATTCTGATCACTTTGAAAGAAAATAATACCTAGGGATATTTGAACTTTAAAAATCATTCTTAAAATAAAGTAATTATAGTGTAAACAAGTGTTTTTCTCATAACACTGGTGACCTCTGGCCAAGTAAAATTACGATCAAAACATTTTGAGATAAAGTTTCTTTATAAAAAAAACTATACTTACCACAATCCATTCAGCAATGTTTTCATAGAGCTCTGGACTAAAAATTGCTTTTTTAAGCCTAGCTAAAGGACCATCAGCATCTACTAATCTGCACCGCATGAAAACATCACAGTAGCCTCTAAAATCATTGCACGGGGATCCAGGTTGCAGGGTGATGGTTCGACCCATGAAATGCTCGCTCCACTGCACAGACCCTGTGCTGGCACAAGTTGACAGGTCCACTGGAAAAGAAGTGCCAAATATAAGTTGAAGATCAGATTTCCTAGTGAGTCAGTTGGGGAGAAAGGGAAGAAAGGAAGAAACTGCCTAAAATCATTATCATGACATGTTGTATAGACTTTCATTAGTTAGGCTAGATACCACCACTGGTAATTCACCTTAAATGTTACAATATAAGTAAACAAACAGCAACTCTTGACTTAGGGCCTACAATACCTTTAAAATCTTCTAGCAGTGTTTATATTAATTATTGCCATAAAGTTAGCAGGTTTTTGTACAGTTTATCATTTTAAAAAACTCTAGCGATCTAATAGTAGAAACACAATGTTACACTACATTTAAATTTTTTCTCAACAGGATAAGTTTAGCTGGAAATTATCTGTACAAAGTGTGTATCAAAATTTAACCCCTAACATATAGGAGAATATAAGGTTTTTGAAAATTTTATGCTCTTCTTGTATTTTAAAAGCCTTACTCTTCTTCATACAGCAGACGTGGCATAATTCCTTATCATCTTTGCTATCAGAACTGGCACAGGTACACTCCTCCAAGCCATATTTCTCACAGATGGAACCTGCACATTGCTGAAAGAAAAACAGAAGATCAATTATTTAAACCCTATATAGTCAAGTCTATTATTTGTTCAGAGTAACAGACAAATACAAGTCTCCAAAGCTAAAATAATTAAGTAGAAATACAATCTGGGGAAAAAAAGCATAGCTTAGTATCAGAAATGGATCATATAAACACATTTGAAAAAGTCTACATGCAAACAAGATAGTAAATCTTTTAAGGAAATGGCAACTTAAAAAAAATCTTTACAAAGTAAAACAGAAAAAAGAGATGAGCACCAATTTTATGTTAATTACTATATAGCTCCTTTATAAGGAGAGAAAAATGAGGTTTTCCTCATGAAAAAAAGTGATCATTTAGGCAAGAAAGATTCAAAGGCTTCACAATCTTTTATTTAGGCTATTAAAAAGATATTAACTTATAAAAGTTAAAAACAGTAAAAAGTCACATGACTAGCTGTGTAACTTTTTCTCTAGAGAATATCAAACACACACAGTGGAAAGATAAAAGGCAAGTCAATAATTAATTGACTGCCACCAGCAATTTAATACATTATGGCTTTGTGGAGAAATAGACAGAACATTATTGAAACAGAGACTGAGATTAATTACTTTAAGCAACTTTAAAGTGTAAACGAGTATTCTGAAAAAGCAAGTTTTATTAAACTAAATTAAAAATATATAAATGGAATGCTTACCCCATTAATGCATACTTGCGTATGCCTATTACAGTCTGTAAAGTTTGGCTTGGGGTCAGATGCTGGGCAGAGAGCTGTAATGCCATTACATATTCCTTCTTTTGCACAGTCTGAATCATCCCGACACTTTTCAGTTTTTGACTTGAATGCACACTGTGCTGTACAACAGGGACCTTGGCTTGGACTAGAAGAAACATTAAATGATTAAAGAAAATCATTAGAATACTGTATTTATATATTTTTTTTCCTCATTTTTATATCATAAATCTCATCTTTTAAATGGTATGTTACTAATATACAACTTCAAATATTGGAATAAGAAGCTACTATGTTTCAACATTCTAATAAACGTAAAAAAGTGATTATTTTATTTTTATCATCACGGCGTTTTTACTCTATTTTGCTCTTAATGAAAGGGAGTACTAGGATATAGTACTAGGCAAATTATCAGTATTGTTCATAGTTCTATCATGTATTATTCAGTTTATCAATTTTCTGACATTTATATGCTAAAATCAAATTGGGATAAACAGACCAACCATTTAAAAAGTATTCCACAAACAACAGTCTATTGCTTATAATAATTACTACCAAAGTAATTTGACAAGTGAAGTAATCATATGACATTGATATAAGAGTATATGGAATCCATATTATTTAAATAGTTCAAATTAAGATTCTAAAAATATGGATAATAGTCATATTTTTAAAGAATTAAATAAAATGTATTTTACTGAGCATCCTTTGCATGGCTTTTTTTAACACCCACCACACAAATTACAGTAGTTCAATCTGCCAACAACAGTGCACTAACCAATGCTATGGAGTAGAAATAAATAAAATATTTTGTGAAAAAAACAAATAAAACAAAACAACAAATATAGTCTCAAAACCATATGCATCTCTTAATCTGTTTTAAATCTGTCTTAACTGCCTTTAAGTGACTTTACAGGAACGTAAACATGACTGGAAATAGCAAGGTACCTGCACTGTTTCCCAGGTTTTAGCTTGCACTTTCTCCCTTCTGGCTGGTTTGCATCATAGCAGCACTCATCTTTACACTGGTCACTATAGCCACAGTCACATTCTTCACCTTGCTCTACCATCCCATTTCCACAAATAGGTTGGCCAGATTCTGGGGGGAGGCAAAGTAAGCACTGTATGAACATATTAATTTGATTTAAAATTCACAAACTCTTTGGAGATTCATACAAAAGGAGAAAGGAAAGCTTTGGTGAGTAAGAAAGGTAGAACAATCTAGAAATGTGAAAATCAGAAGACCTAATTCCGACACTGGTTCAGTCACTAATTAGCAATGAGGCCTGGGCAATTAGCTTCCCTTTTCTTGGGCCTCAGTTTCCTCACCTGCATAGTGAGGGGATTTGACCTGATGGTCTCCTCCTCTAAGGCTCCTTCTAGAAGTGATGACATTCTTTAGGCCACATCACACTGAGATTTACTGAACAGTAACAGCACTGTTTATATTACACTAATATAACTTAAGTTAGTGATTTATCAGCCAGAAAATATTAAACCTTTTTTGTTAGATGGAAAATTTCAAACCTACAAAGTAGTAAAACAGTAAGTACAATGAACTCCTATGTACCGATCACTGAACTTTAACAACTATCAACAGTATATTGTCAACAACTCTACCTAACATTCGTTTTCACAAATACTTCATGATTAATCTAAGAGAGAAGTTTCTTTCTTTGTTAAATCATAATACCATTATCACATCTGACAAAATTAACCATATGCTCAAAGGCATCTAATTACCAATCCATGTTCAGTTTTACTCAACTCTCTTTACAACTGGTTTATCTGAACCAAGTTCTACAAAAGGTTCCTCGAAGTTGAAATAGACCCGTTCATCCAGACCAGTAGGAGGGGTGGAGTCAGGCAGCCGGGCATGGGTCCCGGCGCAGAGAGCATTGGGACCGGGCACATAAGGCATCCAGGGTGCGCAAGACCTCAGCGGGTGGACCCTGGTCAAGGGGTGGCAACTGGCAGACCCAGTGAGGAGACGATTGTGAAGCAAGGCAGTGCGCGCAACCCAGGATCACAGCGCTGGGAAATAGAGCCTTGGGCCACTGATTGAAAACACCTGTGGGGGTTGAGGCCAGGGAGAGACTCCCAGCCTCATAAGAGAGGTCGCTGGAAAGTCCCATGGGGTGCACAAGCCCACCCACACAGGAATTGGCACCAGAGGGGCCCAGTTTGCTCAGGGGAAGCAGTGGAAGGGACTGAGGTACCATGGAGAATGAACTACCGCCATTGTTTCCTCTCGACCCCGCCCCCACATACAACGTCACAACCCAGCAACTGGGGTGCCCTGCCCTGGTGAACACCTAAAGCTCCGCCCCTCATACGTATCAGGCACAACCAGACCAAAGAAGAAAAAAAAGGTGGCTCAAGCAGAAGTGAAAGCCCACAACCAGTATTTTTAAGCAACTGAGAGATAGCGAACCTATCAGATGCACAGTCCAAATCACTGGTGATCAGAATGCTCAAAGAATTGGATGAATTTGGTCACAAATTAGATGAAAAAATGAAGACTACAATAAGTGAAATGAAGAAAAATGCAAAGGGAACTAATAGTGATGGGATAAACACTGGGTCTCACATCAACGGAGTGGACCAGAAGGAAGAAAAAAACATCCAACTGGAACAGAATGAAGAAACAAGAATTCAAAAAAATGAGAAGCGTAGGAACCTCCAGGACTTTAAATCTTCCAACATCTGAGTCATAGTGCTGCCGAAAGAGAGAGGAAGAGCAAGAAATTGAAAACTTATTTGAAAAAATAATGGAGGAGAACTTCCCCAATCTGGTGAAGGAACTAGACATGCAAGTCCAGGAAGCTCAGAGAGTCCCAAAGAAGTTGAACCCAAGGAAGGAAACACCAAGGTACATTACAATTAAATTACCCAAGATTAAAGATGAGGAGAGAATCCTAGAAGCAGCAAGAGAAAAGGAGACAGTTTCCTACAAAGGAATTCCCATCAGACCGTCAGCTGATTTCTCAAAAGAGACCTTGCAGGCATGAAGGGGCTGGAAAGAAGTATCTGAACTCATGAAAGCCAAGGACCTACATCCAAGATTGCTCTATCCAGTAAAGCTTGCATTTAGATCAAAGGGCAGATAAAGTGTTTCTCAGATAAGGTCAAGTTAAAGGAGTTCATCATCACCAAGCCCTTAATTTATGAAATGTTAAAGAAACTTATCTAAGAAAAAGAAGATAAAAAAAAACATGTATAGTAAAATAACAGCAAACTCACAATTAACAACCACACCTAAAACAAAACCAAAAGAAACTAAGCAAACAACTAGAACAGGAACAGAACCACAGAAAAGGAGATCACATGGAGAGAGAGACCACACAAAGGGAGATCACTCCCCTGGGAAGTAGGAGGAGGAGAGAGGGGGAAAAGGTACAGAGATTAGTAGCATAGATGGTAGGTAGAAAATAGGAGGAGGGCAAGAACAGTATGGGAAATGTAGAAGCTAAAGAACTTATGACACATGGACATGAACCAAAGGGGGGGACGTGGATGGGAGAGGGTGTGCAGGGTGGAGGGAAGTAAAGGGGGGTAATGGGACAACTGTAATAGTATAATCAATAAAATATATTTTTTAAAAAACCAATCCCAAAAGGTTACATATGTTGTATGATTCCTATTACATAACATTCCTGCAGTGACAAAACTTTAGAAATGGGCAACAGTTACTGGGGAAAGTGAGGGAACAGTAGGAGGGGGGTGAGTGCAGTTATGAAAGAAAGCACTGAGGGTTCCTTGTGGTGACAGAACTGTTCTGTACCTTGACTGTGGTGCTGGATATTTATGCCTACCCACACATGTGATAAAACTGTAGAACACACACACACACACACACACACACACATAGAAATGAGAAAAACTGGGGAAATTTAAATAAGATTTGTGGATTACATCAGTGTCAATATCCTGGTTATGATACTCTACTATACAGTTTTGCAAGATGTTACCATTGGGTGAAGGGTACATGGAATCTGTTATTTCTGCCTGTGAATCTAAACTATAAAATTACAGTTAAAAACAGAAGGCAATGATATGTCAATTATACCTCAATTTTTTTTTACCAGCTTTTAAAAAAGAAAAAGGCCATACTTATCTGGAAATTTTCCTCAATTCTTTCTCCTTTGCTGTCATTATTTAAACCCATCTTTGAGTGGTCTTTATGTTCAAGGTAGCAGCCTCAATTTTGCCTTCAAGTAACTCACAATTTTGTGAAATAAAACAAGAACCCCACCAAAAAAATACTGTAAGATAGACTATATAGAATATTAAATGTCACAAGAGAGGCATAAGAGATAAAGGGATAAACGTGTCATATCCATATGATGGAATACTATTCAGCCACAAAAATGTCTGACAATCTGACACATGCTACAACTTGAATACTGAAAATATTATGCTAAGTGAAATAAGGCAGAATCACACAAGTACAAATACTATATGATGCCACTTACAGGAGGTATCTAGAACAGGCAAATCTGTAGAGGCAGAAAACAGATGAGAGGTTGCCAAGGGCTGAGGAGAGGAAGAATAGGAAGTACTGTTTAATGGTTACAGAATTTCTATTTGAAGTGATAAAAAGGTTTGGAAATGGGCAGTGGTGATGACTGTATGACACTGTGAATATACTTAAGCCCCTGAATTGTACACTCAAAATTAGTTTAAATATGTATTCTATATTATGTACATTTTACTACAATATGGGAAAAAAAGAATTTCACAGCAGCTTAATTCATGTTAGCCTAAACCTTAAAAGCCCAGGTGTTAATCAGGAGAGTGAATGAGCAAACTGAGACACTATGCAATACTATCCAGCAATAGCATGAAACAAAATACTAACGATAAATCTCAAAATATTATTCTGAGTAAAAGCCGCCTTCCACAAAAGGGTACAAACTATATGATTCCATTTATAAGAAATAAAACAAGCAAAATTTATCTCTGGCAAAATAAATCAGAATAGTGGTTACTTCTCTTTCTCTTTTTAAAGATTTAATTTATTTTTAGAGAAAAGTGAATGGAGGGAGAAAGTAAGGGAAAGAAACATCAATCAGTTGCCTCTTGGATGCACCCTAAGCAGGGACCAAACCCTGCAACTAGAGCATGTGCCAGGAATTTGCCCTGACCAGGAATCGAACTGGCGACCTTTTGCTGTGTGGTATGACGTCCAACCAACTGAGCCACACTGGTCAGGACAGAACAGGGGTTACTTCTGTGTGTTTTGGGAGCAGAAACTGATTGGGAAGGGAAATGAAAGAACTTTCTGGGTGATAAAAATGTTCTATATCTTGACAGGTTACCCAGGTAAATGCACTTGTCAAAGCTCATCAAATTGTGAACTTAGGATTGTGCATTTCATTTCTATAAAAAATAAAAGACTCAAAAACAATAATTAACTGTAATGATATGTATGCTAAATTGTTTAGGGGTGAAGTACACTGATACAATCCACTTTAAACTGCAACAAAAAATATGGACTAAAGAATGGATATATTAGTAAATAAGTGATCAAGCAAATACAGCAAAGTCAAAACATAGGTGTTGGGTACACAGATGTTTACTATATTATTCTTTCAAGTTTGAAAATAGCCATAATAAAATATTGGGAAAATATACCTACCAACAAAACAGTTGTTTCTCTTCTTCTCAAGAACTTGGCTTATATTTCTAATGCTACACAGTGAGAATTTATTGTTGTTAAGTTTGTCCCCAGATGTTGCTCTTGCATACATGATGTAATTGCCATTTTCTTTTTGTCCTAAATTCTTAGATTCTCCTGGAGTGCACTCTGTTCCAGAATCATGCTGTCAAACAGAATATAGACTTACATAAACAGGGGAGTTAAATAAGGTTTTCAGGTCATTTGATCAAATGAAATTTTCTCATCAGAAGAACAATAGAGGCTCAGTAGACTCTCCTTTCGAAAAGACCCTACAATTGCTTTAGATTGCATACTGGAAAACAATCTGCTCTTTTAAGGCTGCTGTCTTAGAAGGGAAGGAAGAAAATCAGTGAAGTTCTAATCAAAACAACTTACAGCTTTGAAAGTAGGGAGTATAATGAAGGACAAACTATCATAAAAATCTATTGAAAATAAGTTCACTTATAAAAGTAGTAACAGGAACATAAACTACTTAAAACTACTAAAAAGTCTTTTTTTTATTTATTTATTTTATTTATTTATTTTGAGAGAGAGAGAGAGAGAGAGAGAGAGAGAGAGAGAGAGAAACATCAATGTGCGGTTGCTGGGGGTTATGGCCTGCAACCCAGGCATGTACCCTGACTGGGAATCGAACCTGGGACACTTTGGTTCCCAGCCCGCGCTCCATCCACTGAGCTATGCCAGCCAGGGCTCTAAAAAGTCTTTAAAATACATTTTAAGTTACATGTCATTACCAGCCCAGAGAAGCAGAGATAGGGAAAGACAGGAAATAAAAGAGACTGGTATGGAGCTAAGCATACACAGGCAGGCATCTAAGAGAGTTGAGGACTTACATAAGAAAGATAAGTAAATGCTGAGCAGGGATGGAAACACAGTGCTCTATTTTTTTTTTAAGATTTTATTTATTTATTTTTAGAGGCAAAGGGAAGGAGAAGGAGAGGGAAAGAAATCTCAATGTGTGGTTGCCTTTCGCTCACCCCCCACAACCCAGGCCTGTACCCTAACTAGGAATCGAACCAGTGACCCTTTGGTTTGCAAGCCAGCACTCAATCTACTGAGCCACACCAGCCAGGGCCAGTGCTCTATGCTTAAATGAAAATTAGGAAAAGTCAAGAGATAAAACCAAAACACTGTTTTGTAGAAAAAAACAGAAGACATACATATGTACAGAAATAGTTTATGGTGCTGATAACTATTAGAGAATCATCAGATATATACAGAAAAGTATCAAGCCATAGTTCCATGAATTTTCTCAAAGTAATGTACTTACTTACATGACAACACTGAGATCCGGAAAGGGAGTAATACCAGATCACAGTAGGTCTCCCCAGCCCCTGGGGGGGACGTGCATTTAAAAACAAAACAAACAACCCTCACGATGCTCCACAATCAACAATTCAGAACTTGTCTGCAAAGAACACCTTGAATGTACCACCCAAAAGTGCTGTGAGTTCAAATACAGAATGGTTTCACAAACTATAATCTTAGTTTAAGAAAACAAAAAAGCTTTCTCCTGAGTATAAAAACAATATACATTTAGAAATTTTAGAAAATGAAAAGTGGACAAAGAAAAATTCAATCATAACCCACCAACCACACAAGACTACTATTCACATTCTGGTCCACTTCCAACCTGACTTACAAATATTTCAATATAAAGCTTGGGCTATAAATGGTTTCTTTCCGTTTAACTGTACAGGGCAAGCATTCAGTAAGTTTATTATTTATTTCTATCCTCACCCAAGAATATGTTTTATTGATTTTTAGAGAGAAAGGAAGAAAGTCAGGGCAGGGAGGTGGGGAGAGAAACATCCACATGAGAAACATGGATTGGCTGCCTCCTACACGCTCACCAACTGGGGAGCAAACTGCAACCTAAGTACGTGCCCTGTCCAGGAATCAAATCTGCAATGCTTTCGTGCACAGGATGATGCTCTAACCAACTGAGCCACCCAGCCAGGACCAAAAACTTTATTTTTAAATGACAGTAGAGAGTAGAGCATTCCACGATACTTTCCTAGTGTGGGGGCATTTAAGCTGTTTAAAATTGTTTGCTATTATAAATAAACTGACAGTGGATCTTTTCACTTTTATTGTTCAAATGTACACAAATCTTCGACAGATTCTGCATTTATTTCTTTTAGTTGGAGTCCCAGAGGTAGAGTCAGTCAATAAAAAGGTCAAATATTTTAAGGGTCTTGATACATACTGCCAAACTGCCTGACAAAAGGACCATATTAATTTACATAACAGTATGGATCAAGATTTCAATAGGCAGAGATGGGAAGGAATTGGCTTCCTGGCAGAAGGAAAGTTTTAAAGAACTGTTATTACTTAATTTGACAAAAACGGGGAGATAACATTGAAAATAAACTTGGACCCAAATTATGGAAGATCCTAAATGCTAAGATGATAAAATTGTATCAGTAGGTACTAAAAGTAAGCTGTGAAGAGAAGTGACATGATCAGAACTATACTTAGACAAAGATTAATCTGGTGAGAGTGGGCACATATTAGAATTTTCACACTGAGAGACAGAATTTGTCTCATTTATGATTATAACTTCCCACAACACAGATTATAAAGTGGTTAACAATAGGTGCGCAATAAATATTTGAGACAGGATAAATAAATATAAGGGATATTGTGAGCCACTCAGAGAGAAAGTAACATTGACATAATATATAGATTTATAACAGGAGAGATAAAGATACAGACAGCAAGGAAGACAGGCTTGGGAGTTTATGGTTTGCCTGATCTTACTATTAAATTACTTAATAAACATTTAGTAAGTACCTATTACGTACATGAATGATAGATAGCACCAACAACATGCACAAAGGAATGGGCTGTGTTTAAGCAGAGTAGAACCATTAAAAGTAGTGTCGTATCAAGATACGGTACGTGGCCAAAGCACTGTAACCACTACAGGCTACGAGGGCTATCACAGATATAGTAAGACCAACCCCCACAGGATTTATGGCTTAGAACAAACAGAAGGCCAGCTCAACCATCCAAGTAACTAATTCCACCCTGCAGTAACCCTTAGTCTCATTATACACTCACTGCAATATATTAGCATACTAAACGCCCCTCCCCACCTGACTGAAATGGAAAACCCACATAAGGACACAAAATGGTGGATGGTGCTCTTCCAAGAAGTCTTCACCACTTTCCCCAGAAAAATCCTAAATATTCCTTCCCATATTGAAAGACCGACCCATTGATTAAATGAGAATCAATAAAAAAAGTAAATCCCACTAGGGTGGCACTGCTGTGTGAATGGAGTAGCCACTGTTTGTCTCTCTATTTCACTAATAAACTCTCACTTTAAACTATGCTAGTTCACATCTGAGTTCTTTCCTGCTGGAAGCCAAGAACCCCACAGTGGGTCACGGACTTTCAGATCCTTGGACCCGGGAAGCCATCAGTATGACAAGAAAAAAAAGACAGACAGACAAAAAATGTGAACCAGTTTACTCATTAGACAATAAGTAATATAACATTAATGTACTAAAAACACCTCTCCAGCAACTGGGTAGGGGATGGATTAGACAAGACGTGAAAAGAGAGCAGACCAGATTCCCTTCTCCAAGTGTGGTCCACAGACCAGCAGCAACAGGGGGTTTCTTAGAAACTCATGCCCCACCAAAAACTCACTGAACCTAAATTTGTATTTTAAGGTTGGCAGCATGTTATCTGCACAATAAGCTTTAAGAGGACCTAGACTGAAAAACAGAACAGTTAGAAGGTTGCTATACTCTCCCTTGGAGAAGGCTGGAAACAAAGGAACAGGGAGAGATGGGAGGACATTGAACTGTCCTGGAAAATGCAAATTACCCATGAACAACAGTTCTCTCCTCATCTCTAAAATTTCAATTACTCTTTTAAGAACAGGACATAAAAACAGTCAAGAGGTAGAGAGATTAAATACATCTTCAATACTTTCTGAAATTTTAAAATATCAACTTCATTCCACAGTAGAGAAAGACAAAATACCATATTTTGCCATGTATAGTGAGTGCACTCCGGATGTAATGTGCACCCACATTTTTGGCCCAGGCTTTCAGGAAAAAAAATCTTGCATTTTAACTTATTCATTTATTTATTCAATTATTCATTTATTTGTATGTAGAAACAAAACCGATTATCATATTCCAGGGTATTATTTTGCATATGGATATAGTTATTGCTTTCTAGAGTTACAATTTCAACACATAAGTACAAATAAAAGAACTAAAAACATCTATTTAATATGAAATTAATATACCCATGTATAAAGCACATCCTTATTTTCCCCTCAAAAATGTGGGCAAAAAAGTATGCATAATACACTGCAAAATACAGTAGTAAGCCCTAACAATGCTTTAACAGAATTGAAGTAAAACAACTACTCCACAATTTGCTAACATTCAAGATGCACTTTAAATAATAAAAAGTGATTCTCATTCAATGAATATTTCAATAAATCATGTACCAGGCACTGTTCTAGGGCCAGGAGGCACAGAAGTGAATAAAACAGACAAAATCCCTTGCCTTCACTGAATTCTGGCATTGGTAGACTGATTTTTCTTATTTTAACCACAAATATTCTATTTTACTCCCTTTCAATATGGTCAAGCACATGATTATGTTCTGAGATATAAAAACTCAACATTCACACATATTTGTTTTCATTGTAAACAAAAAAAATCACTGACAAAAAAGGTTAGTAACTTTTATTATTTTATTTAAAATCTAGTAATTAGGCAATACTTACTGGAGATCCAAAGTTATGTCCAACCTCATGAGCAAAAGTGATGTGAGAGACTTTGGGAGGTACATGAGATCCATAGTTCTGAACAGTAATAATTCCAGTGTTTAGGGACTTCTTCTTCCCATCTGAATAGAGCTTACTTTTTTCACATATTCCTCCAGAGCTTCCTAATTCAGAACAAAAGATGGCTAAATTAGTATCTATTTTCCCCAAAAATAACTTTCTAATATATGTTATACTAAGACATGTTATATTTTGAGTCCAAAGTACACTTGGTACCCACATGTACCAAACACTCAAAAGTTTCTTTGGTCCAAGATTAGGAACTCATTCCAAATAAAAGCTTTAATGGAGAAATTCCCAGGATAGAGTATAAAGCCCTTATAAAATATTCCTCTTCATAATTAAAAAGTTCCCCAATTGTTGTTCCCATTAATTTAGCAAAACAAGTGTTTGAGTTTCTGTCAATTGAATACATCAGTATTTACAATGAGTCAAAGTCCATACCTCTCATCTTTTAAACAGAAAACCTGAAGTAAATGAAAGTTGAGTAAAATATTCTCAAGTCCATTATGAGAAAGTCACTTCTACAAATAAAAGCAATGATGCACAGGAGTATGTACGTGATTAACTATCTTGAAAGGCAACACCAATGTAGTTTTTTTTTAAGAAAAGAATTAGCCATTGTCAGGGGTTGGGGATGTGGGGTTGGGAGAAATAGGGAGAGGCTGGTGGAAGGTACAAACTTTCAATTATATAAGTTTTTACAATGTATACAAATAGAAAATCATCATGATGTACACTTCAAATATCTTACAATTTTGTCAATTATACCTCAATAAAGCTGAAAAAAAAGAATTCCATTAAATGGGTTAAAAACAAAGGGAGGAGGAAAGAAAAGAGAACATGAGAGGGGAGAACAAATGTGGCAAAATGTTAACTGACTATCAGATATTCACTGTGCTACTCTTGCAATTTTTCGGCATGTTTATAAATTTTTTCAAAATAAAATAAAATAATTGAATTAATGATTTTCTAATGTGTCTTGAATTTTAAAAAAACATGCATTTTTACTTTGATTCTGTCCCTCTTTTAGTTGTTTGCTTAATTTGTTTTTGTTTTATAGGTTTAATTGTTGATAGTTGTATACTATCATTTTACTATTCATAGTTTTGATCTTCCTCCATTTCTTTAATATTTTTTATTGATTATACTATTACAGTTGTCCCATTTTCACTCCTTTATTCCCCTCCACACTGCATACTCCCATCACCCACATTCCCCGCCTTAGTTCATGTCCATGGGTCATATATATAAGTTCTTGGGCTACTTCATTTCCTATACTATTTTAACCACCCCCGTGGCTACTTTGTACCTGCCATTTATGCTTCTTATTCCCTGTCCTTTTCCCCCATTCGCCCCCCTCCACCTCCCTGCTGATACCCTTCATGTGATCTCCATTTCTCTGATTCTGTTCCTGTTTTAGTTGTTTGCTTACTTTTTGTTTTTGTTGTTTTTCTTTTCTTTTAGGTTCAGTTGTTGATAGTTGTTGAATTTGTTGTCATTTTACTGTTCATATTTTTTATCTTCTTTTTCTTAGATAAGTCCCTTTAACATTTCATATAATAAGGGCTTGATGATGATGAACTCCTTTAACTTGACCTTATCTGAGAAACACTTTATCTGCCCTTCCATTCTAAATGGTAGCTTTGCTGGATAGAGTAATCTTGGATGTAGGTCCTTGCCTTTCATGACTTCAAATACTTCTTTCCAGCCTCTTCTTGCCTTTAAGATTTCTTTTGAGAAATCAGACTGATAGACTGAAATCATTTGATAGACTTATGGGAATGCCTTTGTAGGTAACTGTCTCCTTTTCTCTTGCTGCTTTTAAGATTCTCTCCTCATCTTTAATCTTGGGTAATTTAATTGTAATGTGCCTTGGTGTTTCCTTCCTTGGGTCCAACCTCTTTGGGACTCTCTGAGCTTCCTGGACTTGCATGTCTAGTTCCTGCACCAGACTGGGGAAGTTCTCCTTCATTATTTTTTCAAATAAGCTTTCAATTTCTTGCTCCTCCTCTCTCCTTCAGCAGCACTATGACTCAGATACTGGAAGATTTAAAGTTGTCCTGGGGGTTCCTAAGCCTCTCCTCATTTTTTTGAATTCTTGTTTCTTCATTCTGTTCCAGTTGGATGCTTTTTTCTTCCTTCTGCTCCAAATCATTGAATCCTGGTTTCCTTCCCTTCACAGTTGGTTCCCTGTATATTTTGCTTTATTCCACTTTAGGTGGCCTTTACTTCTTCCTTCATTTTGCGACCGAGCTCAATCATTTCTGTCAGTATCCTGATTACCAGCATTTTGAACACTGCATCTGATAGGTTGGTTATCGCCTCATCGCTTAGTTCTTTTTCTGGAGTTTTGATCTGTTCTTTTATTTGGGCCATATTTCTTTGTCTCAGCACAGCTGTTACATTGCATGGGTGTTAACATACAATGTTACAGGGTAGGGCAACTCACATCTCTGGGTTGTGGCACCGTGTGTGGGGGAGGGTTCAGAGAGGGAACAATGCTGCTTGCTAGGCTCTCATCCCACTTTCCGTCACTTCCCTCACTTCCCACAAACAGATTGTGCCCTTTCAGGTGCTGATTTGCAGGTGGATGGGTTTGTGCACATTCTAGGACCCCATGGGCCTCTTCAACAGACTCTCCTATGACACTGGGAGTTTCTCTCACCATCAAACCCCCACACCAACCCCAGTTTTAACAGCCAGATGTTGTGAGTTTAGTTTCCCATGCTGAAACCCTGGTCTGGTCTGTCTTGCTCCCCATTTGTTCCTCCTGCTTACCCGTGCGTGAATATGGGACACCTAGCCAGCTAGCCCCAGCCTTGTCCACTCAGTCCACTGCCTTGTCATGCATCCTCTCTGCCCTGCTACCCAGTCTCCACCTCTCCTACTGGTCTGGATGTTTCTTTGACTCCTTGGTTGTCGGACTTCCATGCAGTTTGACTTTCTGAAACTCCTGGTTGTTTTTTGTTTTTAAATTGGTTGTTATACTTCTTTTGGTAGTGCAAGGAAGTGAGGTGGTTCAACCTACACCTCCATCCTGACTGGAGTCTCATAGTTTTCTTAATAATTCTATTAAAGACTTTTAGTGAGAAGTTCTGTATATTCACATTTAAAAGGTTTCTCTACTTGAGTTTTTGTTAAAATACTATCAAAAGGAGTAGCATATTCTGATAACTGACCAAATTATTTCAAATTAGTTTTCTACATGTATGCAAAGTTACAAGCAAGTCATTAAATCATTTTAGAAAACATAATCCCTGATAAAGCATATAATAAAAAGCAATTAAAAGTAGATCTGTGAGAATGGCATGATACTACAATAGCTGCCTTGTTTCTTTTAAAATTACAAGTAGCCCTGGCTGGTGTGGTTCAGTGGACTGAGCGCCAGCCTGTGAACCAAAAGATCACTGGTTCAATTCCCTGTCAGGGCACATGTCTGGGTTACGGGCCAGGTCCCCAGTTGGGGGTGTGCGAGAGGCAACTGACTGATCTTTCTCTTGCACATCAGTGTTTCTTTCCCATTCTTTCTCCCTCCCTTACCTTCTCTCTGAAAATAAGTAAATAAAATACTTTTTTAAAAATTACAAAGTTTATGACAACAAAACATAAATTTAAATTATCATCAAGATACAATTTAGGAAGCTGAAATGAGAATATACTTCACAGAAAAATAAACTGAAAAACAGCCATAACGCAGATTTTAACTAACAAAAAACTGAGAACCTTTATCATATTCAAAACTTACTACCTTTTCTACACAGAAAACTGAATAAAAAGGAAACAGCCAATGATTTATGAATATTTAATGTATTTTCTTAAGGTACCTCCACTTTTAGACATGAGTCCTAAGGACTATATCACTACTTCTAGAAAGTAGAAAAGACAGGAATAAGCACTCTGTATATGACAATAATAGTCTACATTTTATTGTTTTAAACAAATAGTAAATTAGTATCCTGCCTCAGCAAAGATTTGTCATATGCAAATTGGCCCAATGTTGTGTCAAACTTGAATTAGGCATAGAAGACTCACCCCTGCAAATTTATCTGCTTAAAAAAAAAGGAAATAACATATATTAAAAACTCTGATAATATACTTTTCTGTATTTTTAAAATATATCTAGTGTGAGAGAAGTACATACATAAATTTGAGTGTACTTTTCTGATATAAAGCCTTTGTAATTTATATCTTATTTAACATCTTAAGTAACTGCTTTTGATCTTAATGACTATTACTATAAGAAAGGTTAATATTTATTACAGGCTAATAGCATATGTTGGAATAACTCAATTATATAGGAAAAATACTATATATTTAATCTTGTAAGTTATGGTTTATTTTTTAAAAATACCATAAGTAGTTTTGATATGCCAGAAACTCAAAGTGATAAGATATTATATATATATATCTATAACTAAAGTATAAATGAAGTTTACAATATTCACTGCTGGCTTAAAAATTAAAGCAAGAAATATAAAAGCAAAAATACACTACAAAAGCTGTTAAAATATGCATAACAAATCAATGAATAAACTAGTAACACTAGGAATAGAAAAGCCTATCTTACCCTGGATAAAGCATTAGTTGATTCTTTTAAAAAGAGGAAAATGATGCATCAGAGAATTGCTGTGTATATAGCTCAGAAGATGACAGACTAGCGATCAAACTATATGGCAAAGTTCATATGCAGAGTCTGTGATTCTTTGTACTCATCTTTCAATTAATAAATCTGTGTTTCCCTTGACTATGCTACTGAACATATTAACCTGTAAATCACAGGCACTCACCCCCACTGTAATGGGGATTAGACTGTCCCAGCTTTCTCCATGACAATAGCATTCATGGCTGAGGCAGAGACCCCAGCAAAGTGCTAGCCCATTGTGCTGGGGCCTCCTGACTGCATCTTCACATTTGTTAAAATAATGACTACAAAAAAGTAATAATCAAGGCAGGCATTCTTTCCTTTTATCTGTTCCTCCTGACCAGGATTACTCTCCTTTCTATCTCACTCTAGAACAGAAGCAACAACATAGTTTTCCCCTCTTGACTCAAAACTGTCGTTAAAATATTTTTTAAATAATAATGTTAACTTTTGTCAAAAAATTGATATTTTGCTTTTGATTTCAGAAATGAGCATACAATTACTTATTTTAGCTACTGACTGTACCAAATGTCAGGATAACTTCCTAATGCTACTCTTTTCAAAATAAAAAGCTGTTTCATCTATTTTTCTATTTACATTAGGCTAATGAATCTTGCCTCACTCAAGTTGTGTATATTAAGATATTGTACAGGCATCACTTTCACCAGTACTTTGTAAAACTCAGTCCGCCCTAAAAATTGCATTTTGTTTCAAGTATTAAGACATAGATAGTTAAACTACCTGAAGGTGCTCCAACCCAGGCCAGACCAAGAACGCCATCATCAAAATCTCGGTCTGTGAAGACATAGGCCAGGCAGTAGTCATCATGATTCTGTTCAGAATTCAATTCCAGGAACTTCTCCACACCAATATTTGGAAAACGGAAGGGATTTGTGGGGTCTTTCTCATCAGCAGTCGTATTGATCTAAAATCCAAAACAATGATTTAAATAAGCAATTAATGTTAGAGCCTTAGTGTTAAGTCTGTGTTCACCTTCAGAATCTCCCTGAACAATAAGCTTGAAGCCCCAGGGGAATCTAGCCTCAATTAAGGATTTTATGGTTATTCCCACTGCCCCCCAAATCCCTGAGCTGATTAAAGAAGCCAAAAAGAAAGAGAAAAGAAAGGCAAGATAGAACATGTTACATTTTGAGCAAGTATTCACCAGATTTCTGAACACTGGACACTTGGGGTAGAAGAACAAGTTCTGCTTAAAAAACTTCTAAATAAAGTTTAGTTTCTCAAATTTAATCATCTGAACAACTCTCTTTTAGTGCTAATCTCTTATTTATGGTGGCAAGTATAAGATCATAAAACCCATTATTTAATTACTGGAATATAAAACAAATATTGAACCCAAGACTGTCAATTCAGCAGACAAATCATTTTCTTGGTTCTCCCTGCAAATTCCATTTTTCCCCTGGATGCAGCAATAAACAAACAAACAAACAAACAAATAATTTTGCCTATTTGCTTCTCTTACTATTGCAGGCTGAGTTCTTCTAGAATGTTTCTTTTGACACTTAGCTACTGAACTCCTGGTGCAGGTTCCTCCTTCACAATCTGAAGAATGATGGGAGTTCTGAGACCAAACTTCTGGTAAACAAAAGCTTTCATTTATCAACCTCTGCTTCCTTTCAGAAAAACCTATGTGCCCTTTAAAGCTCTAGGACAATCTGGCTTTGCTCAAGTCAGAGAATTATATGCAATTTTGTTGTTAGAGAGTAAAAAGGGGTATGTATGAAAGTAAACATTTTTTTAGAAGGCAATCATCAGTCTACTGAAAATGTCAGTAGTAAGGGGATGAAATAATAAGAACTGGTCTTTTGGGGATCCACTCCATTCAGTAAAATGGAGGGTCTTCCAAGCAGAATGGCAGCAATACTGTTGAGGGCAATTGCCTAAGGGCAGATTTCAGAACATCTGGTTTATCCATTAACAACTGACAAAAAAAATCTTAACACACACAAGCAAATCCAAAAACAAGCATGCAATATATTATAAATAGCCCATGTTTAGAGAAATGGCTTTTTCCTTACTAAATATAAGATAAAAAATTCCCTGACACTTCTGTAATATTGGCTACAAATTAAAATGGTATTTAAATTTCAGTTACCTCATATCAGATGATTAAAATTTAAATATTTGCTAATATAAATTTCAAATTAAATGATGAGTCACACCCTTCAAAGGATGAGATTTAAACTAAAGTTTTTTAATCCCAGTTAAGGACCTGAAAACAACCAACTGCCACATTACCTATTTGTATACTATGTGCATTTCATAATGCAAATTATTTTACTCAAAAAAATGTGCTTCACTAAAATGTGTTCAGGTGGCCTCTACTTTTCACTACTTTGCATTTTATTGCTCCACCTACTAAACAGCAATAGTTGCACCAGTTATTACTTTTACTTACTCATTTAAAGGTTTATTTTGCTCTCAAAATACATGAAAGCAATTATGAATAGTTCTTTATTACATTTCTATAAACCACATTTCACTTTAAAATAACCCAATTTAATATTTAATACTACTTCTAAAAGTGAGGAGCATCTCCAACTGTGTTAATTAGATATATTACACATGTGTATTAAAATTATGATCTAATCAATCATATTTCAAGAAACGAAAGAGCACACATACAAAGAAATGCTATGGCAAATATTCTTGTAAAATGACTTTTTAAACTCAGGTTGTTTATCTAATTTATAAATTCAGATTCTTAAAAGCTATATGCTTTGAAAGAATTCATATGTACAAAAAATTTTAAAACAATTAGCCTAATTTTGTTAGTAAATGAATATTTACTTATTTGCAGTAAGATTACAATTAATGATCAGTGGCTCTGTATCACCATTTCTTTGGAGTCTCAGTTGATGTTAATACAAAAAAAGGTTCCATGGTCAAATGTGTTTAGAAAAATATGGGTTTCTGCCCTGGCTGTTGTGGCTCAATGAACCACATCAGCCTGTGAACCAAAGGGTCACTGGTTCGATTCCCAGCCAGGGCACATGCCTGGGTTGCAGGCCAGGTCCACAGTAGGGAGCGCACAAGAGGCAACCACACATTGATGTTTCTCTTCCTCTCTTTCTCTTGCCCTTCCCTTCTGCCTAAAAATAAATAAATAAAATCTTAAAAAAAAAAGAAAAATATAGGTTTCTTTCCTGAAGGATTTCTCAAAACCTGAGATATGTTAATGTGTGCTGAATTTTCAAGAAGACAGTATACAGTATTAAGTATTTCTCCATCTTCCAATTTTGTGTAACCATGGATCATCCTTCTTTGCTGGAACACAATGCAATACACTGCACAAGGCAAATCTTAGGAAAGTGGGAAATAATTAACCATGGGGAAAAAGTCAGGTACTATATCTGTAGTTATTGAGAAGTCAAGGCTTTCTAACTGGAATGTTAATCAGATAGTGAGAAAATAGTACCACCATACTTATTTTGCAGTCCAGATTAAAGTCTAATAGATTTCATTCCTAAGCCATAAACGTAGTATCCTCTCTGTGTGCACTCATATGTGTATGCGTATAAAAGCCAAGAGTAAAGATAAACTGCATTAGTAAATACAATTTAAACTATTTAATGCATAAAGATTAAGTTTATTTTCCTTATCTCTCTCAACTATTAAAACTCCTTACTCTTATGCGTTTCACCATGAAACTGATGTTACGGATTCCAGAGAAGTCTGTAGTCTGATAAATTGTATCAATCGCTTTAACATGACTGGATATCTAAGGATTTTAAAAAAAGAAAAATATTTTAGATACAATGTTAAAATATGAAAAAGGTTAATTTTCCATCTCCCAAATCAGGAATTATTCATGTTCTACCACATTCAAAATTTAAAATGTCTATATCACATACCAGATGAAAGAATCAAACACACTAGTAAACTGGAGCTGTAAAGGAAAGATTCTGTGCTTTTTCCAGACTCTTCTCTGGTCCACCCTTGCTTCAGCCATATAAAAAACTCTGTTTTCTCAATCCATCCTCCAATATGTCATCTTTATGCCTTTTCACTTGCTGTTTCCTTATGCCTAGGGTATTCATCCTTCAGACTCAGCTCAGCTCAAACATCTCTGAGAACTTTCCTGATAATATCAGGACACTCAGTCATTATTTGACTTTGGTCTTTCTATTGCTGCAGTAGTACACATTCTATAAGTTTTGTTGTTGGCCATTTACTATATACTAGGCACTGTTCTAGGTGCTAGGGATATAATGGTGAGCAAAACAGAAAAGGCCCCTATAAATTTACAGAGATGTATTTGCTGAGGGGGCAGGGGGCACATGGGTAATAAAAATATAAACAAGATATTTAGATTTTGCTAAATTTTAGGAAAAGAGTAACATGATAGAATACAAAATGACCCTCTGTTTACTTAGATGATTAACAAACTCTGGCTTCTAAACCTCTCTGTATACCATCTTTTCATTTTCATTTACAAAAAGCACTTGCTACCATTAATGTGAAAACATATATGTGTATATACACATATATGTACATACATATACTATTTTCAAATAAATTATATAAATATAAGATGGTCAAGTAGACGCATGAACAACAATAATTTCAAAAGTAGCCCAGGTTGCCAAACACTAATAAAGAAAGTCATAACAGTGCTGTTGGGACCCATTAAAAACTCATGCTGTCTAACCTCGGTTTGGCCTAACGGTCCTCCATTCCATTCTCAGTGGTGGTTCAACCATTTCTCCACAGATGATACACTTCGTACTTTACTGAGAGTTCATCTTCACTTCCCATCTTTACTGTTCATACCTTCCTCAAAGAGTCATTCTTCCTTAAAGGATAACTGTTCTTTATTCCCGATCCTAGTCCTTCCTGGATCTTCAAGAACATTTTTTCACATCAATTTTTCTTTCACTTATATGTTATCTTGTACTGCTTCTCTACTGGATCATTTTCCTCTTCAACTAACTTCTCAAGTAATCCTCATCTCCCTTTCACTCCCAAATATTTAATATTATTGTAAGTCACCATATTTTGTCCTATTTCTCTCATTTCTTAAAACTCACTCTTCTGCCAACCCATTCCTTACTGCTGGCAATGTTTTCGCCCTTACAACTCTATTGAGAGCTTGCCTCAAGCGCATCAATAATCTTTCAAGTAACTAGAAATCAACTACCTCTCATACTCCTACTTTTTCCAGCATTGTTGAGGTATAAGTGATACATAAAACTAAGATATTTAAAGTGCACATCAGGATGATTTAATATATGTATACACTGTAAAGGATTCCTGCCACGTAACACATATAATCGTTCTCTTTGCTATCTCTGTAAGATGACACTATCCACTATGCATTTTGTTTTGAGCCTTTGTTTCTTCCTTAGCTAGTTATTTAATTCTACCTCTTTAATTATGGTTTAGCCCGTAGCTTCTCTTCCTCATCCTATTCACTATATATAGATGTTATCTCCTAGTTTCTTACATTTTGATTTCATTCTCTCCCTTTCTCTCTCCTTACTTTAACTATCTCTTTTATACCCATAAATTCCATGCAGAAAGCTCAAACCTCTCCCAAGTTCCAATTCTATATTCTCAATATCCAAAGGGCACAGCCACCTGGTTTTTAAACATGTCAAAAATTAAGATCACCACTACCAAAATGAGTTCACCATTATATCAGAGGCATGCACCCTCTCAGTCTCAAATCCTTCCAGTCAAAATGCATTAAAAAAAACTCTCACTGGTTACCTTCAACATGAAGAACATATTGTAGGGTATAGCAAAAAATTTTATACTTTAACAAGGGTTGAAAAGACACAAATACAAATTAATAACGTAACTTAGAAAGTGCTAAGTACAATGGGTAGACAGAACAGAAATTAAATGCTTCTTGTTGAAACAATTCCTCTATCCTTCCCTCTTTTAAGACCACAGATGAAAATCCAATCCTCTTTCCAAAGCTAAGCTCCAGTGTTATCTCTTTCATAAAATCATTTTCTTACAATGACACTAAAATATCCTAACTGGTCTTTCAATTATCTGTGTACTGATCTTAAATATTTTATCATATCACAATCAAAAACATATACTCTTTGCTTTTCCAAAATTAGATGCTAACTTTAATTCTTAGAGGAAAATATTTCTATAATGATATAAGAACTCCCTAAAATAGTAGGAAAGTTATAAATACCTGGGCAATCACAGCTTCTCGTGTTCCATAATATTTAAAGAACAGATGATCAGTCTGAATATAAAGCTGACAAGTATTTTTTTCAGCTGAAGTTGTACGTTTTTTCCTCAAGAGTTCTGGACCATTAATGGCATGTTCTTCTTTATGTGTCTGTATCAAAAACAGTCATTTCTAATCACTGGCATGCTTTACCATTATAATTTTATATTCTTAAGAGTAAATGTTATAAACAATCTCATATTCTCCTTTTTATTAACACTATAGGCATTTCCCCATGTCCTTAAAAATTCCTCATAAACATCACATGCAGTCTTATACCATCTACTATATAGATGATTATTTATTCAGGTGATTCTTTCATTTTTAAACATTTTCAAAACATACCTTTTAATATGTAATCATTTCAATATAAAGCAAGTCTTATATGTGTTTATAAAACCTTGACACCTTCTTCTACCTCACCTCTATAAATCCAATCTATCACCTAGCCCTGTCAAATATGTCTCCTAAATCCTAAGGAACCTGCCTATTATATATCTGTCTCCACCACATCAGCCCAAGCTACCATCACATTTTACCTAGAGTACTGCAATAAGAACAACACAATCTATCTCTATCCACTATTGGCCTTTAATCTATTCTCTATACTGCAATCTTTTCAAAATGCAAACTTCCATATATTTCAATAACTTCCTATTGCTCTAAGGATAAAGCCTTAAATCCAACAAATCAGCATGGCAGACTTTACTTACCTGTCCAGTTTCTTCCCACTTCATATTACTTCACAGAGAGATACTATTATATCACCCAGCTGTAGCTGTGTACAGCTACACAGACCTGCTTTCTAATCCTCCAACACAGTCTGTCTCCTGCCACAGTCTTTGCACATGCTGATGTTACCTCTCCTGATCTAGTTAATTTCTTCATTCAAACTTAGCAAAAGTTGCCCTGGCTGGCGTAGCTCAGTGGATTGAGCGCGGGCTGCGAACCGAAGTGTCGCAGGTTCGATTCCCAACCAGGGTACATTCCTGGGTTGCAGGCCATAACCCCCAGCAACCACACATTGATGTTTCTCTCTCTCTTTCTCTATCTCCCTCCCTTCTCTCTCTAAAGATAAATAATAAATAAAATCTTTAAAAAAATACTGAAACACAAGACACATGTAAAATGAATGGCAAGAGAAAACCTGTATATTATATAAACAACCTATTTAAAAAAAAAACTTAGCAAAAGTTAATTCACCCATTATACCACTTCATAGAACCATGTGCCTATATCTTTACATAGAGTAACCATACAGTTTATTATGTGGTTATTTGATTAATTTCTGTCCCCAGCCCAACACCTATTACTTCAACCATTATAACATGAGTTCTAGAAAGAAAATACTATTTCTATGTTTGCTTTTCACATAGTTACCACCTAACACAGACTTGGCAAGCAAACTGAATGCTCAATAAGTATTTAAAGAATTAGCAATGCAACTGAATTCAAGCACTTAAACATTTGTTAACATCTAAAAGCACCATTTTAGCCCAGACCTGAGTGGCTCAGTTGGGTAGGCATCATCCTACAAAGCAAAAAAGGTCGCCAGTTCAATTACTGGCCAGGGCACATGCCTGGGATGCAGGGTTGGTCCCTGTTCGAGGCACACGCAAGAGGCAACCAATCGATGTTTCTCTCTCATTCGATGTTTCTTTCCCTCTCTTCCTCCCTTCCCCTCTCTCTAAAAACAAATAAATACTTTAAAAAATAAAAAATATAAAAGCACCATTTTAAAGAAATTTTGATGACACAGTAATAAGAGAATTTGAATTAAAATTTAAACCACAATTACAAATGTACATTTTCCTTTGAATACTCCATGTTCAACTTTCTCTTCAGTATTGTCTTCCTTTTACTATTACTTATTTACACTGAGTACATCATTCTGAATTAGCTGTTTCAAAACATTCCACTTTCTTCTGGTTTCAACTGTTTCCAATGAGAAATGAGCTCTCATCTTCAGTGTTGCTTCTTTCAAGTTTACTGGACTGTTTTTTATTGGTGCTTTTGAGTATATCCATTGGTTTTTAGATTTTGTATAATGTGCTAGGGTTTTATTTTTATTACAAAGTATTTATCTTGCTCTAATTACAGAGCTTACTCAATTTGTTTGATATCCTCTGATATTTGGAAAATTCTCTGCCATTATTGTTCCTATTTCACTCTCATTTTTTCTCTATCAATTATACACATTAGAATTTTTTAAATATAACACCTATGTCTCTTGTGTTCTCTTCTGTATTTTCTATCCTGGGTTTTTTTCCATATTTTTTTATTGTTATTCAAGTACTGTTGTCTCCATTTTCTCCTCACCACTTCCCCCAACCCCAGCCATCCCCACTTGCCACCCTCGATCCTACCCTTCTTTGGTTTTGTCCATGTGTCCTTTATACATGTTCCTGAAAACCCTTCCTCCTTTTCCCCCAATTAACCCCTCCCACCTCCCCTCCGGTTACTGTCAGTTTGTTCTTACTTTCAATGTCTCTGGTTATATTTTGCTTACTTGTTTGTTTTGTTGATTAGGTTCCAATCACAGGTGAGATCTTGTAGTATTTGTCTTTCACTGCCTTGGCTTATTTCACTTAGCATAATGCTGTCCAGGTCCATCCATGCTGTTGCAAAGGGTAAGACTTCCTTCTCTTTTACAGCCAAGTAGTATTCTACTGTGTAAATGTACCACAGCTTTTTTATTTGCTCATCTACTGATAGACACTGGGGCAGCATCAAAATCTTGGCTATTGTAAATAACGCTGCAATGAACACAAGCATGCATATACTCTCTAGAATTAGTGTTTGGGGTTCCTTTGGGTACATTCCCAGAAGCAGGATTCCTGGGTTGAAAGGCAGATCCATTTTTAATTTTTTGAGATACATCCATTCTGCTTCCCACCATGGCTGCACCAAGGTTGCTGCATTCCCACCAACAGTGCACAAGTGCTCCCTTTTCTCCACATCCTGGCCAAAAATTGTTATTTGATTGATTGATGATAGTCATTCTGGCAGATGTGAAGGGATAGTTCATTGTTTTAATTTGCTTTTCTCTGACAATTAGTGACATTAAGCATCTTTTCATACGACTACTGGCCATCTGTATGTCCTCTTTAGAAAAGTGTCTATTCAGGTCCTTTGTCCCTTTTTTAATTAGATTGTCTTACTGGTGTTGAGTTGTATATGTTCTTCATCTATTTGGAGATTAACCTCTTATCAGATATATAATCAGCAAGCATGTTCTTTTATTCAGTGTGTTGTGTTTTCATTTTAGTGATTTCCTTTGCTGTGCAAAAACTTTTCAGTTTGATGTAGTCCCATTTGTTTATTTTTGATTTTGTTTCTTCGCCCAAGCAATACATTAGAAAAAAATATCACTAAGAGAAATGTCCAAGATTTTACTGCCTATGTTTTCTTCTAAGATTTTTATGGTTTGAGATCTAATATTTAAGTCTTTCATCCATTTTGAGATTTTTCTTGTATATGTAAGAAGGTGATCTAGTTTCATTTTTTTTCCACATAGCTGTCCAATATTCCCAATACCATTTATTGAACAGGCTACCTTTACCTAATGGTATGTTTTTGCCTCCTTTGTCAAATATTGACTATAAAGGTGTGGGTTTATTTCTAGGCTGTTTTGTTCCATTGACCTATATGTCTGTTTATATGCCAGCACCATGCTGTTTTGACTACTATGGCACTATAGTATAATTTGATATCAAGTAACGTGATTCTTCCAACTTTGTTCTGCTTTCTCAAGACTATTATTGCTATTCAGGGTCTTTGGTGGTTCCATACACATTTTTGGAATATTTGTTCTAGTTGTATGATATACTCCATTAGTATCTTGATAGGAATTGCATTGAATCTATAGATAACTGGGTATACCATGAACATTTTGATGATGTTAATTCTTCCTATCCATGAACACAGTACATGCTTCCAATTATTTGTATCTTCCTAAATTTCTTTCTTCAACGTCTTATAATTTTCTGAGTACAGGCCTTTTACATCCTTGGTTAAATTTATTCTCAGTATTTTTATTCTTTTTGAAGCAATTGTGAATGGGATTGTTTTCTTAGTTTCCCTTTCTGACAGTCATTGGTGTATGAAAAAGCAACTGATTTCTGAATATTTACTCTGTATTCTGCTACTTTACTGAATTCATTGATCAAGTCTAATAGTTTTTGGTGAAATCTTAAGGGTTCTCTATATACAATATCATGTCATCTGCAAATAATGACAGTTTTACTTCTTCCTTTCCAATTTGGATGCCTTTTATTTATTCTTCTTGTCTGAATGCTTTGGCTAGAACTTCCAGCACTATGTTGAATATGAGTGATGAAAGCAGCCCTAGCTGTGGCTCAGTTGGTTGAAGCATCATTCCAAACACCAAAAAGGTTGAGGGTATGATTGAGTCTCTGTCAGGGCACATACCTAGGTTGCAAGTTTGATTCCTGGTTGGGGCATGTATGGGGAGGTACTGATGGATGTTTCTCTCTCACATTGATGTTTCTCTATCTCTAAAATCAATAAATAAATCCTCAAGGATTTTTATTTTTGGTTCTAAAGTATTTTTTATTGATTATGCTATTACGGTTTTCCCAATTTTTCCCCTTTTATCCCCCCTCTGTCCTGGCCCCCAACCTCCAGCGTCCCCCCCCTCCTTAGTTCATGTCCATGGGTTGTACATATAAGTTCTTTGAGTCCTCTGTTTCCTATACCATTTTTATCTCTCCCCATCTGTTTTACGACTACTAATTATGCTTCTTCTTCCCTGTACCTTTCCCCCCCATTCCTCCCTTCCCCCTTCCCAGTGAAATCCCTCTAGGTGATGTCCATTTCTCTGATTCTTTTCCTGTTCTAGTTGTTTGCTTATTTTTTGTTGTGTTTTTCTTTTAGGTTCATTTGTCAGTTGTGAATCTGTTGTCATTTTCCTGTTCATATTTTTTATCTTCTTTTTCTTAGATAAGTCCTTTTAACATTTCATATAATAAGGGCTTGGTGATGATGAACTCCTTTAACCTGACCTTATCTGGGAAGCACTGTATCTGCCCTTCCATTCTAAATGAAAGCTTTGCTGGATAGAGTCATCTTGGATGTAGGTCCTTGCCTTTCATGACTTCAAATACTTCTTTCCAGCCCCTTCCTGCCTGCAAGGTTTCTTTTGAGAAATGAGCTGGTAGCCTTATGGTAGCTCCTTTGTAGGTAACTCTTTTTCTCTCACTGCTTTTAAGATTCTCTCCTTTTCTTTAATCTTGGGTAGCTTAATGATGATGTTCCTTGGTGTGTTCCTCTTTGGGTCCAACTTCTTTGGGACTCTCTGAGCTTCCTGGACTTCCTGGAAGGCTATTTCCTTCTCCAGATTGGGGAAGTTTTCCTTCATTATTTGTTCAAGTAAGTTTTCTTGCTGTTGCTCTTCTCCTTCTGGCACCCCTATAATTAGGATATTGGAATATTTCAGGTTGTCCCAGAGGTTTGTAAGTCTCTCTTTACTTTTTTGAATTCTTGTTTCTTCATTCTGTTCCAGGTGGATATTTATTTTTCCCTTTTGTTCCAAATCATTGCTTTGAGTACTGGTTTCCTTATTGTCACTGTTGGTTCCCTGAATATTTTGCTTTATTTCATTTTGGGTATCTTTCATTTCTTTTTTCATTTTTTGACCAAACTCAATCAGTTCTGTGAGCATTTTGATTACCAGGGCTTTAAATTCTCCATCAGATAGGTTGGCTATCTCCTCACTGCTTAGCTCTCTTTCTGAAGTTTTGCTCTGTTCTTTCATTTGGGCCATATTTCTTTGTCTTGGCCCACCGGTCTGGTTGTTTTGGTTGGCTTTTTCTTTAATTCCTTGGTTGTTGGAGTTCCACGCAGTTTGACTTTCTGGCACTTCCGGTTGTTTATTAATTTTAGATTGGTTGTTATACTCCTTTTGCTTGTGTGAGGAAATGAAGAGTTTCTACCTACACCTCCATCTTGGCCAGAACTCCCCCACTCATCCCTTGGGTGAGGATTCAAAACAAATCAGTGGTGACAACAGACATCCCTGACTTGTTTCAATCTTAAGGGAAATATTTCCATTTTTTCCACTGAGTATGATGTTGACTGTAAGTTTGTTATATATGGCCTTTATCACATTGAGGTATGTTCCTTCTATCCTCACTTTGCTGAGAGTTTTATGAGTTTTATCATAAAATAGTGCTAGATTTTACCAAATGCTTTTTCTGCATCTACTGATACAATCATGTAATTCTATACATTTTATGTGGTGTATGACATTTATTGACTCACAGATACTGTACTAACTTTGCATCCCCAGAATAAATCTTACTTGGTCATGGTGTATGATCTTTTTAATGTACTGCTGCATTATTAACTGGATATCCAGTTTGCTAATATTTTGCTGAGGATTCTACCACTTATGTTCATCAGGAATATTGGCCTATAATTTTCTTTCTTTGCCATGTTTTTATCTCATTCTGGAAATATGATACTGAAGGTCTTGTAAAATGAGCTCAGGAGTCTTCCCTCCTCTTGAATTTTTTTGGAATAATTTGAGAATGATAGAGGTTACTTCTTTGAATGTTTGGTAAAAATTCACCTGTGAACATATCCAGCCCAGGACTTTTGGTTATTGTAAGTTTTTATATTCTGCTTCAATTTCACTAGTTGAAATTTGTTCAGATTCTCTGATTCTTCTTGATTCAGTTTTGGAAGACTTTAAGTTTCCAGAAATGTATCCATTTCCTCCAGATTACCCAATTTGCTGGGATGTAGTTGTTCATAGCAGTTTACTACAATCCTTTTAATTTCTTTGATGTCAATTGTTACCTCTCTTTCATTTCAATATTATTTATTTGGGTCCATTCTTTTTGGGGGGGTGGTTGTGTCTGGTTAAAGGTGTGTTGATTTTATTTATCTTTTCAAAGAACCAGCTCTTGATTTCATTGATCTTTTGAATATTTTTTAGATTCTTATTACATTTATTTATGCTCTGATCTATATTATTTCCTTCCTTATACTATTTTGGGCTGCTTGTTGTTTTTTGAAGTTCCTTTAAGAGTGTAGTTAGATTGTTTATTTGAAACTTTTCTTGTTTCTTGAGGTAGGCCTGTAATGATATAAATGTCGCTCTTAGGACTGCTTTTGCTGTCCCACAGATTTTGGGTGGTTGTGTTCTCATTTTCATTTGTTTCAAGATAACTTTTGAGTTCTTCTTTGATCTTATTGTTAACCCATTCATTGCTTAGTAACATGTTATTTAGCCTCCATGTCTTTGTGTGTTTTTCAGGATTTTTCCCTTGTGATTAATTTCTAGTTTCATAAAAATAGAGAAGACGCTTGATATGATTTCAATCTTCTTAAATTTATTGAGACTTGTTTTGTGTCCTAACATGTGGTATATCCTAGAAAATATTCCATGTGCACTCGATAAGAATATGTATTTTGCAGCTTTGGGGTAAAATGCTCCAAAGATAACCAGTTAAGTCCAGCTGATCTAGTGTGTTCTTTAAGGCCACCATTTCCATGTTTATTTTCTGTCTGGAAGATATATTGATGGGTGTTAAAATTCCCTACTACAGCCCTGGCTGGTGTGGCTTTCTTGGTTGGCACATTATCCCATGCACCAAAGGACTGGTGACTCGATTCTCGGTCAGGGTACATGGCTGGGTTGTGGGTTCAATCCATGGTTGAGGCATGTATGAGAGGTAACCAATCGATGTTTCTCTCTCCCTTCCTCTTTCTAAAATCAATAAACATTTTTTTTAAATCCCCTACTATGACAGTATTACTGTCAATCTCTCCTTTTATATCAAGGTTTGCTTTACATATTTGGGTGCTCCTATATTGTATGCATAAAAGTTTATAACGGTTATATCCTCTTGTTGGATTTCTCCCTTTATACTTACAATAGTATCCTTCTTTGTCTCTTACTAAAGCCTTTGTTTTAATCTTCTTAGTCAGATGTAAGTATTGCTACCCCAGCTTTTTTTCCTTTCCACTTGCAAGTAATATCTTTTTTCATGTCTTCTAAATAAACTTTCAAATGAGAAAAAAGTCCTTTATATTTATCTACATATTTATTGTGTTATGTTCTTCACTTCTTTGTATAAATCTGTTTCTATCACCTATCCTTTTTCTACCTGAAGAATTCCTGTTAATAATTCTTGCAGTATAGATCTCCTACAGACAAATCCTCTCAGCTTTTGTTTGTGTGAAAAGGATTTTAATTTGCCCTCATTTTTGAAAATTATTTTCACAGAATATAGATTCCTAGTTTGACATTTTTTCCCAACACTTTGAAAATATTATATAATCTTCAGTTTGCACTTTGTAAGGAGAAGTCAGAGTTATTCTTATATTTGTTCCCCTGTATATAAATGTATCTCCTTTTCTGTCTACTTTTATTTATGGTTTTCTCATTTTCAATGGTTTCCAATAATTTGATTATAATATGCTCTGGTGTGTGATTGTGTGTGTGTGTGTGTGTGTGTGTGTGTTCGTGTTCTACCTGGGTTTCAGAGCTTCTTGGACCATAAATTAAACACATATGACATAAACATATGACTTTTCATCATATTAAAAAATTTGAGACATTAATATTTGAAATATTTGTTCTGTACCCCCGTCCCCAGAGTCCAGTAATTTTCTCTTTCTGGCAGATCTAGATAGCGTCTATTGCTTTATTGTCCTTTATTCATGTTTAGCCACCCTGTCTTCTGCAGTAATTAATTTGCTGTATCTATTAAATACTTCAATTTGAAAGATGTACTTTTCAGTTCTGTAAGTTACATTTAGTTCTTATAATTTCTATTCTCTTCTGTTTGTTTTCATGTTTTTGTTAGTCTTTGAACGTAGTTATAATTGCTGTTTTAAAGTCCTGTGCTAATATCAGTAATTTATGGTTCTGTTTCTATCTGGTGGTTTTCCTCCTGATTATGGGTCATATTTTTCAACTTCTTATCATCTAGTAACGTTTCGTGAATGCTAGGCATTGTGAATGTTACATTATTGAGCATCTGCATTCTGTGTACTCTTCTAACAAGTATTACTGAACTTTGTTCTGATAAGCAGCTAATTTACCTGAAAGTCACCTTGATCTTTTTGAAGTTTGGTTTTTCTGCTCAGTTAGGGCAAGTCTCCTATAGCTTTTAACTCTAGGGTGAAGTCAACCTATTCCTAAAATGGCACGGGATCTATAACGAGTGTATTTTCTAATAGTACATTGATCCCCCAGTAGTTTTTCTTTCCCTGGTAGTTTCCTCATAGAATTTCACCCTGTGCATGTATAGCTTAGCATTCATCTAAGACTCAAGGAAACCCTTGTGCAGATATCTGGATCTTTTTTTCAGTATAGCTATCTCCTCTCATACTCTGCCTCCTTGAACTGTAAGACCTGTTTCTTCAACTCAGTGAGATTGTTGTACACTTCCTACTCCTTTTGAGATGCCCTTCCTTGTGAAATACCTGAACTTTTTCCTCCAGTCAAAAAGTCAGGGAAATCACAGAGATATTTATTTGTCCTCTCTCAAGAATCACAATTCTACATTGCCTGTTTCCAATGTTTGAAAACAACTGTTTCATATATTTTGTTTTCTACTTGATATCTGCAAGAAAGATAGCTGGATACCAGTTACTCAATCACAACTGGAATGGAAACTATTTATTTTTACTACTAAGAGTTGCAAAGTTTTCATTTTAGACATTTAATACTTTAATCCATCTACAGTTTTTTTTTATATATAGTAAGAAATAGAGATCCAAGTTCATCCTTTTCCAAATGGAGAAACACTTTTTTCTGGCTCCATTTATTCAATCATCTCTACTATTCCTCACCTATTTGAGATCCCAACTCTATCATATAACAAAGTTTCATACATATATGAGCGTTTTCCTGAGCACTCAATTTTACTCCTCTGGTTAATTTGTTCATTCCTACATTAATATCACACTCACAATTGCTATAACATGTTTTTGATATATTCTAAGGAAAATCCCTCTTTCCTGTTCATCACCTTTATTTCTATTTTCATTTTTTTACAGTGTACAATTTTTATATTTAGAATGAGCCAGCTGGACTCTGTTTAGAAGATCTCAATTTTGTTGATAACATCCAGAGCACCATAGTCAGGAGCAAGTTGAATATATGCCGTCTTCTCTCCATCAGACCTGATCAGGGAGCTTCTTCATAGCCTTTTTGATCTGGTGCTGTTGGCCTTGCCATCCACAGTGAATGCAAGTGTACTGTTGTCTTCTATCTCCTGAATGGCTTAGTAGTCAGAGGAAACTTGATGATGGCATAGTGGTTCCAGCATGTTTCTCGTAGGGGCACTCTTCAGAGGATATTTAGGCTGCCTTGGGAGTCGCAGTGTCTTCGGCCATCAGAAGGTGCATGATATGAGGATCTCCTTTTTTTGTGTGTGGCTGCGGAAGCCTTTCAGCATTTTCTTTGCCTTCAAAGCTTTTTCTTTGGCTTCAGCTTTGGGAAGGGCAGGGGCTTCCTTCTTTGCTTCTGGTGCCATTTTTGTGAAAAGGCTTACTCATCACCTTTAGATAGGCCCTACTTCTTCTCAGTAAGTGTTTTACCACAAAATTTTTTTATCATTTTTAACTTGTGTTTTAAGTAACTATAAACCTATACCTACAACAGGAAAAAAGAAGTTGAAAAAAAGAATAAAAGTTTAACCAAATGGTGAAAAACATTACAATTAAAATATCAACAGCACTGAGATTATTATTAGGGTGTCTAACAATCTCAGTTTGCCTAAAGACACAAAACTCTCAATGGTAAACTGGGAAGTCCAGGCAAACAAGGGGAAGTTAGTTTAACTTTTATACTCATACAAATACTTACATTTATAGAAAACACAAGTTCAGACTGAATGTTTTTTAAATTCTATGATAAAACATGTAAGACTGGGTATGTTTTGGACATGCAGTGTAATGTTTACTGAGGCACACAGATTTGTATTTAAATCTCAGCACCACGTCTTTATTATAGGCAAGTTAACTGGCCTCTCTGAGCATTAAAAAATATCAGTATTTCTCCACAGTGTTGTAAATCTTTCAGAAATTCTAAAACATATATTCTTTAATTTTTTTAAAAAATTGATTTTACAGAAAGAGAGAAAGAGGAAAAGAGAGAGAAAGAGAAACATTGATTTGTTTTTCCACTTAATGATGCATTCATTGGTTGTCTCTTGTATGTGCCCTGACTGGATATTGAACGTGCAACCTTGGTACATCAGACAACACTCCAACCAACTGAACTACCTGGCCACGGTTAGAACATACATTTTTAATGCAGAAACACATGCCCAAGTTCATTTCCATTTCTTAAATGCAAGCTAGTTTTAAAATCCTTACCTGTGTTACTTCCTCTACACCAGTCATCTGATACTTCCTCATCTTTTCAAATACTGAATGATCTGCACAGCCCCCCTGTGGACCATATTTATGGGGATAATCTAAAACACAAAGAAGAAATAGCATTACTGTCACATTTATAATTACCTTATAAATGAAAAATTTAACTGTCATAAGTAATACAGGACAGGAATTGTGCTGTCATTCTAATTTTCAAACCTGGTAGGTTCCTAAGTTCCCTCTCAATAAAACATCATTGGCCTCTAGAACTTTACCATATAGATGATTTGTGAATTCTAAAAAGGAACAATAATCAAGATTTATTCTAAGTTTAACTTTCCTAACCTTTCCCACTTTGGACCTACAGAACAACTTAATACTACAATTTACTTCATTTTGTAATTTAAAATTTTCCCTTCAAACACATTAAATTCCTATACTGCAAAGTACAAAGCCACCTCAATCTGAACTACAGTTAGGCTAATATAATGGTACAGTTGGCTTGAATTTTTTCAATGAATACCAACTAGCCTCAGAAAAGTGACCTACAAATATGCTTCCTAGTACAGTAAAAGCAAACAGTTTAAATTTACTCAATATATAATTTAAGCAAATGTTTTATAAACCAAAAATGATTTTACCACCCATTTTTTTCCTTTACAATTAAACAATGATTAATTTATCCTTAACTGAATTGGTTCTATCTACAGATAGCTATTCAATTTAGTTTAGTTATTTAAAAGTTTACTCCACTCTCCCAAAGTTCACATTTTTCTCCACTGTTAAGGTCCTTCTTAGTTTATGAACATATTTTATAATTCAATCTAGTAACCATAATTAGGAGAACTGTCAAAATAAGATGTCAAGACATAGGTGGGAAGGGAAGCACTGAAAATCCCTAAGTAGCTTATAGATGTAATCCACAGAATTACAATTAAGAACATTGCAAGTAGTTTCTTAAGTGGACACTACTAACCTATTTCATTGAAAATACAAATTAAATACTATAATAAAAAATCTAAACTGGCAGATAGAAGTTATGGACAATGTACCTACATTGATATAACAGTTCTGAGTTAAACTTTTAAATTAATTTTTATCAGGGGTCAAGATTGCAACAGCTGTAAAATTCTAATCAATATATGTGAAACAAATTATAGACTTTTTTAAAACCCCACATGCTTAGTTAATGTAGGCCAAGATCATCAATGTGTGCTAAAACCACTGCATGAAAGATGTGAGGTAACAGGATATTCATAGTCTCTGAAAGTATCCTTCCACAGATTGCTTAGTAATTACAGAGAAAAAAAGGTTGCTTCAGATCGAAACAATATAGTGATTACCACTTCATTTACCAAGTGATCAAATTAAGCATTACCAATACTAGGACAACCTGATATTATGTGCCTTCTGTTGTGATGCAGTGAAGAAACATTGAGCTTCACCTGTGCAGTATTCTTGCCAAAATATATGTGAACTCAATCTAATCACAAATAAACAATCAGACAAACTCAGAATGTGGGACATTCTATAAGTCACTGACCTAGACATGTGAAAGAAAGGCAATGTAATTATAAAAGAGAAAAAGTTGAGAACTGGGGGGTTGAGGAGTCTAGAAGTTAAGACACTAAGAGACATGATAAACAAATATAAAAACAAAAGATTCTGGAACTGGAGAAATTTTATTATAGACTGTATAATAAATGATATTATTAATGTTCATTTTTTAGAGATGAAACGCTATTACAGTTATTTAGAAAAATGTACATATTCTTAGGAGATGTGTGCTGAAGTATTTAGCAGTGATTTTTCATGATACCTGTAGCCTGATTTCAAATGGTTCCCCAAAAGAGTCTGTTGGGGGAAGTATAAAATGTTAAAAAATGGTAAACCTAGGAAAAGAATGTATGTGTTCACTGTACAATTATTTCAACATTCTTTTAAGTTTGAAATTTTCAAAAATAAATCAAAACTAAAAGACTGAAGTATCAGTAGAACAAGCTCAAATAATTTTGAAATAGAAAAATAACAAAGGAAGTGATGAACTAGGAAAAAACTAGTATTTATTAGTTTATCATTTCAAAAACTAGCTTTAGCAAAGTGAAAATACAATACTATCCAACATATATTTAATAAGAATCTACCACAGAGGCTAGAAAATTCTACAGTGCAATATGCCAAGGTTTTCAATTCTCACCATTTAGTAGATTTGTAGTACTACGCCATAATTATCTTCTTCTGCTACTATAATTTCAACCTGAAAATGCCCCGATGAGTCTTGCCCAAATTCCTAATGCAACCTAGCTTGCCTGGACCACCAACTAAAGTTCCTCCATGTCAAGAACACCATGTAAAGGCATGCTCAGAGACAAATGTACATACACACTTAAGTTCTTTATTTGGTTAGTGGACTTTAGAGCTCTTGAGTCCTACTCATTATCATATAAAGTCAAGTTCATGGTTTGATATTATTTACACCTCCATTATTTTGTGCCATTTCAGCCAATATTGGGATAGTCCAGTGTCCAGCAACTAAAAGTGTGGCCTGACTCTCTGGCTAGTTTTTCCTTAAATCATGGATAAGAAAATAACTTACCTATTTCTTACAAGATAACAAGGTAAATGAGGAGGAATCCCTTCAGCTGACTCTGGCAACAACTAAGTAGACAAGTAAAAAAATGCTCTGAGTACTGATAATACAAAATGTTTTGACATAGGAAATGGATAATACTAAATAATACATTTTTGAAAGCTTATTTTAATTTCTGTTACAATGGGATAAGCAACTAACTTATGATTCAATTATTATATTCTTTTTTCCTTTATGGATTAGTTTGTGGTGTCTTAATTTAGATTGTTAATTAAGATAATAGTTAATAACCTATTTTACCATTTACCTTAGGCTAAGTTAACTTCAATGAAATAAATGTGCATTTTAACATTTGATGGAATTCTTCATGTTGAATTAGACCTCTCCTAACACATGAAAAAAGAGCTACTTTAAACTACAGTTCAAATTTATCATAAAGCTTTATAAAAATATCTAATAACCTCCATACCCAAACTGCTGTCTCTCACACTCCAATGTGAGCACAGACACAAGAGCATGGACATCAATGGCCCCGCACCCAAATAAAAAACTATTTAACTTAGTCTTTCAAAGAAAAATCCCTGTGATTCAAAATCACTACAGCCTATTTTCAGAAAAATCCCTGTGATTCAAAATCACTACAGCCTATTTGGTAGACTTCCCCCAAACGTCTACCATACTTGGTCTCCCCATCCCACATGCCTCACCACTACCAAATATTTTTTTTTAAAAAGAGTTTATGGGGCTAGCGAATAATCTGTTTACCAAAATATACAACCTTCCCCAAAACCCTTCCCTAATAGTTTATTGATCACGTAACCAGTTTAAAAAAAAAGTTTTTAAATGTTCAGATATTTTAATTGAAAAAAACAATTTTACTCTTGGCACAGTTTGACAGTCATTGACTAAACAGGTTCCTCAATATCCTGAGTACTAACCTAGACTAAATTTCCCAGCCTCCCATCCAGGCTAGGTCTGACATAACCTAGTTCTAGCTGCAGCAATGTGAGCAATAGAAAGGTGAACTGGCCAAGGTCCTTACCTGCTCTTTTCCTTTCTGAATGGCTGGTAGGAAAGAACTAGAAACAGCATTATGTACAGTATTGCGCAAAATAAAGTAGCCTGAACTCCTACTCACTTATTGAAGAAAAGCTGCCTGGTCAGGAATACTCAGATTAAACTGTTACATAGTAAGGAATGAGCTTTTAGTACATTTTGTCACTGAATTTGGGGAATGTTTGGTACTGAAGTTAGCATTACCTTAATACATGGTGAAAACTTTTGCAAGAACAGAACTTATTTTGTATCTGCTCTCCACTAGTTTATTTGGCAAATTTTTTTATCACAGACAATAGCAAAATAATCTTGGCCTAGCATATTAGAAATTCTTTAGTAGTGGTTCGTACTTATTATAGTTTTCTAAATGTTTTTATTTATAACTAGCTTTTGCTCATTCTAAGATAAAACTTTTGCCGAAAAATCAGTTACATAGTTAAGTTGAAGACAGATACAGTACAGTAATTAACTCCATTTTTAAACTAAAGACAGAAGCTTGTAAACTCTATAATATCTAGATTAAATACACTGCATGTTTCAAGAAATAAATACTATTACCATTTTCAAGGTTTTTCAAAAAAGGATTTACTCAATTCAAGATTTTCACTTTCAGAAAGAAAAAGCTGTGAGATTCATTAGCAATCTAGTTTAGGTCTACCATATAAGTCAGTTAATATGCCTGATTTTATTCAAATTTGAGAAATAGCAAAGCTCATAATCTGAGCATAAGAGAAATCAGGATTTACCTTTATTCAAAGTTTTTATAAAATATATTTTGAATCTGCTCCTACACAAACACAAAAGTCCTGCTACCAAGTATTTCTGAGAGAATTTTATGGCTTCCACACCCTATACACAGCATTTCACTGAACCTCTTAACTAAATTCAAGAACAACAAAAATATCCCTATCTTAAACAACTTAACATCATTTTCTTTAATGTAATAAGAGAAACCAAAGAAGAGTATACATGTCTGATTTATATATAATCCGCAATCCCTATTATATAATACCCCAATAAAATATACTTTCCAGATATTAATAATACTAAAGACACTGACACTGTATTATCAATACATTGGCACTAATGCTGGGCATTTGAACATGTCAGGGGGGAACACATTCTCCTCTACCCCTCTAGGTTCTTCTGACTGGTAAAAGAATTAAATTGACATGAGACAGACTGACTAACAGGAGGAAATCAAATTTAATTTTGTACATACAGAAGTCCCTAAGAATATGAGGCCCAAAGGACATCAACGTAACTTCAGTTTATATGACATTCTGAGCTAAGGAGGAGAGAGGAGGGGTCTGGGACTTCAAAGGGGAAGAAGACACTCACAGAGAGGTAAAAGAACAAATATTTGCCATGCCTTGCAGAGACTAAGGGTCACGGAGAATGTGAACAAACAGGCCTTGTCCTGACTGGTGTGGCTCAGTTGGTTTGGTGTCAACCTACGAAGCGATGGATGGGTCACCAGTTCATACCTGGGTTGCAGGGCAAGAGGCAACTGATGGATGTTTCTCTTCCCATCTTTCTCCCCCCCCCCCATCTCTAACAATAAGTAAATAAAATCTTAAAAAAGAAATACAAACAGGCCGTGTTAAGTTTCCCCCAGTCCACCAGACCTTTTCCAAATTCTCTGTAGTTTATCTCTGGTGATGGCTCCATTTCTTGGAATGAGCCCCATAATTAACTTCTTTTAAGCACTTCAGGGGGAAGTCAAAAGAAAAAATGTCTTAAATTTTTGTTTCTTAAAAATAATCAGCCTACCTGGCTGGCGTAGCTCAGTGGATTGAGTGTGGGCTGTGAATCAAAGTGTCACAGGTTCAATTCCCCGTCGGGGTACATGCCTGGGTTGCAGGGTATGACCCCCAGCAACCACACATTGATGTTTCTCTCTCTCTCTTTCTCCCTCCCTTCCCTCTCTAAAAATAAATAAATAAAATCTTAAAAAAATAATAATAATCAACCTAAAATAATCTACAGGCCAAAGAGACACATTTGGGGTGGCAAATTTTACTCCACTACAAACATTAAGATTAGGGTAATCAAACAAGCAGTGTCTAAAGAGTATCTAATCTACTTGAAAAAATGCATTAAGTTAATGTATTTACATACAGAAAAACACATATGCATATACATATATACGCATGCATAAAACTGACATTTACATAACGTGTGGATTTCTTTCTACCACTCCTCCAACAAAATCAGAAGGCAAACAAGTACGAGTGTAATACAACACTACCTACAGACTAGTATAAGCAGGAATTGAAAGGAAGCCAGCAGAAACTTAAGAACAGAACCACAACCTAGCAGGCCATCACTTTCCAAGGCAAAAAGATGGCCCAGAATCAATGATAAGATTCCCTGCCCCTATCCCACCACCAAATTGCATTTGGCTGGAATCAGGAAGAGAGTACCTATGTTTCAGAAAAACACCTCTTCTGATCCATGTTCTGGCTTGGGTGAAGAGAATCCTCCTGCAGCATTCTTCACCTCTATCAGGAAGACTCCAGCAGAAACCAAGTGGGAACCCCAGAACACTTCCTCTCTTAGAAGACATTCCCCTGCTCCTCACTTCACTAAACACTCACAGCCATTTACCACTGTCTGCCTTGGGACCATTAGGACTAATCTCATTGTGACTGACTTTCAGAGGCAAGAGACAATGCCCAGGGGTGTCCAACCTTTTAGTGTCTTGGGGTCACAATAAATGAAGAGTTGTCTTGGGACACACATTAAATAAACAAACACTATCTCAAAAACAAAAAAAAATCTTGTACTGTTTTAAGTAATTTACAGTTCTGTGTTGGGTCACATTCATAGCCATCCTGGGCCTCATGCGGCCTGTGGGTTGGACACCCCTGGCACTCACTACACACCAACTTATTGTAGGTATTTGCTACCCACCCCCAAGTCACTACTTCCCTCTATGTTATAATTTTTAGCTCCTAACTTATCATCACTCTTTCTGACACTATCCTTCATCTTAGTGATTACAAGATTCATGTTGATGATCTTTCCAACACACTTGTTATCACCTTTTCTCTGACAGTCTTCTCCTACTTCAACTTCTCACTTATGTAGTCATAGTTTTGAACCTGTCATTACTGATAACCAAAACCCCTTCATAACCTCAATTTCCAAATCATTCTTTCTTCCACTTTTCTTTTCCGAACATCCCCTCTAGACTCCAGCAATCCTTTAACACCACTAAGACTCTTCCATCTACCAATGCTACCACCTTGTTCACTGTCCATCACTGGATGTTCTCTTTCTTTTCCTTATTCACCTTAAATCCCATAGTGAATTATTATTATTATAATTACTCCACTGCATTTGCCTTAAACTCCCTTGACACCCACTTCCCAACTCTCTCCCAAATCCTGTTGAAACTAAACTCTCTAACTACACCACTGCAGCTGAATTAAGCTGGAGAAAAATTGGTAACTATAACTACTTTCTCTCAAAAATCATAATCTGTAACCTCAAGAGGCTCATTAATGCCACCTGGCAATGATACTGTATTTTTCAGAGTCCATTATCAATCCTATTTACCTAATTAACCACCAGCAGTCCTTACTTTGCCACACTAGTAGAGGCAGTAAAATTGACCATGATAGCTGAAACTATGCAAAGTGATCTTAGTAAGCAATGGGGAAAATTTAAATTGTTCCATGACCTTTAAAATTTATCAAAAGACTAAAATTCTTACACTGTTTTTAAATAAAACAGGTAAATGAAAAATAATAAAACTATATAGTTCGATGTAACTTAAGACATTAGAAACATCAAGAATTTGAATGGTTTTTAAAAATCAGAGTGTTTTATTTTGTTGTATTTTATTTATCACAAATTAAAGACACATATTCCTTTTGAAAGCATATTTGGGTAAAAATATTTCCAAAGCGACAAAGTAATATTTATATGTGCACCAAATTCTGTCAGCACAAAATTCTCCCAATTTAAAAAAAAGATCGTGTATAAAATTTGTCCTGTATACTTAAAAAACTTCTCTAAAAGAGCCTATTTTCCTTGGTCATCACATTAACTGTAAAAATGAACAATGACATTTTCCCTCTAAAAATACTTAAAATATAATCCCCATTTCTAGAAAAAGCCTTTGTTCAAATAATGAATAAGCCCTCATTGAGCCGCTAAATCATAGGATGCACTGTAGTTCCCCTGAAAAGGCCAAACAGCACATTCTTTCACAAAGAATGAGTCATTGGTGTAGAATAGTCAGCCTATTTAAAACAAAGACCAGCTTTAAATCTATTGCCTTTCTTCCAGTTCCTCTGCATGCCAACCTCTTGCTTTTGTTTTGTTGTAGGAGGTGCAAATATAAATAATACATATATTGTGACACCGGCCTCAAGCAGGAAATAGCTCTAGTTAACTCTCAATTACCAACTCCAGGAAAGGGGAACATTTACAGTTCATATTATTTGCCCAACAGAACCAGGCATAAAACACCCACATCTTACTCCATACTAACTAGAGTAGCCCCTGCATCCTCACTGATCCCAGCAAGGCATCCCTCCCTCTCTGTAATAGGAAAGTTGAGAATTTGACTACAAAGTCCAAAGCCATGCTTATGAGATGACTTTCTAACACTCAAAACTTGGTGAAATCACTCCAGTAACATGCTATGAATCACCAAATCCAGTAAAATAATCCAACTTTTATTATATTAATCAAATTTAAAATAAAGTGATGCTATAGACAAATAAGGCACAAAAAAGCTGTTTTGTTAATATCTAGAGGGTGGTTGGGTGGGGTCCTTGCCCATGAACATGTCATTTATTCCTGAAGTTGCCAAAAATCAACATGGGTTCACTAAAGGAAAAGTAAAAGAAAGGTGTTTTCTTTTTCATTTTTAGGAGACATGATGAGTTTGAAAGTATGAAAAACAAAACAAACCCAAAATTGAATCACTTATGCTAGCCCCATGTCACCAAATCCAGACTTGACTTAATGGCAGTTTAAGCTTCCCCCAGAAACAGAATCTTAAACCTGTCAATCAGGAGTCACCTGTTCAACACCAGTGAGGTAATCTGCATAACAGACCACTGCCATTCCCTAAAGGAAAGTGACTTACCACAACCTATCACTCTTTGCTAGTATAACTTCCTGTTCTCAGCTCCCTTCTTTCTAAAATTTCATTTTTAACAGCTCCTTGGAGCTTCTTTCTATCTGCTAGATGAGACGCTGCATAATTCATGAATTGTTGAATAAAGTTCTTATGAGTTTTAAAATTTACTCAGTTGAATTACGCTTTTTAACACAGCAGGAAGAATGGGTACAGTGGACCCTCAATGTCTTCGCCTTTCTAATTCCAGGGGATAGGAGTCCCTCTCTCCCTAGTACCCTTCCTCATCCTCCTTGCCAAGTCTCCCTTTGGGAAGGGTGAGGAGAGACCATAAGTATGACTGTCCCAGGAAGGAAAGGAAGCTGAGGACAGCCCCATGTTCCACACACACTCATAATACTGATATCCCAAGAACAGATGTGGTGAGCGAGGCCAGGCATATCCTCCACCACCCCTGGTTTTCAGTAAGAGTTAGTATTGGAACACAGTAAGAACATGGACATCAGGTTAGTAGAAGAAATATTGCTCTACTATTCTGATCAATTAAAAATAGAATCGCTAGACTTTCAAGTGTATTCGGACAGAAACCTTTGCCCAGTTTAACACTTCAACCACAGTATCTAAAAATGCCTTGACTTCTAGTCAAGATGGTGGCATAGGTAAACACAGCTCATCTCCTTGCACAACCACATCGAAATTACAACTAAAATATAGAACAAAGATCACTCAGAACCATCAGAAATCAAGTTGAATAGAAGTCTGGCAACTACATAATTAAAGAAACTACACCCATCCACACCAGTAGGAGTGGCAGACCATGGAACAGGGTGGTCCCGCATCCACGTGTGGTGGATAAAAATTCAGGAGGGATACCTCCAGAGCAAGGAATCCCAGCCCTATACCAGGCCCCACAGGCCAGGGTTTCAGTGCCAGGAAGATAAGTCCTCATGTTTTCTGGCTTCAAAAACCAGTGGGGATTGAGTCAGTGGAAGAAACTTTTGGAGTCTCAAGCAGTTCCTATTAAAGAACCCACAGAAGGACTTACTCAGATGCACTCCCCTTGAGCTCCAGCACCAAGGTAGCAGCTCAAAAGGCACCAGTGGCACACAGGGAAAAAGTGAAGTATCTGGCATCAAGGTGAGAGATGAGGGACAGCTTTCTGCCAAAAAGTCATGCAGAGGCCATGGTCCCATTTCTGAACTCTCCCCCAACAGACCCAAACAACAGCAGGCTGGTGTCATATCTGCAACTCCATCAACCTGGTTAACACTGTTTGCCCTGCTATGGAGATCCACAGAGACTCTATCCCACCACATTACGGGTCCACCCAAGCTGCTTTTCCATATGAATGACAGACAGGTCTTGACTCATAATTCAATGTCCCAATTACTCTCTAACAAGCAACAGCTGGCCCTAGTAAGCCCCCAACCCACAGACCCTGTACATCTTGCTAGGTGGTCCCAGGCCCAGCACTAGATGCAACCAGCCTAGATTCACAGCTTAGCTTCGCCTGGCAATCTTCAACAGCATTAAAAAAGGACCAGTCAGAAATGAAGGTTACACTGACTGAAATGAGTAACTTATAGGAAATTAACAGTAGTAGATGAAGCCAGGAATCAAATCAGCAATTTGGAATGTAAGGGAGCACAAAAACTACGTACTCAGAACAGCAAAGAGAAAAAAATAATCCAAAACAGTGAAAATACTGTAAGAAGCCTCTGAAACAACTTCAACAATTCCAATATTCACATCATAGGGATGCCAGAAGTAGAAGAGAAACAGCAGGAAGTAAGAAATCTATTTGAAACAATAATGAAAGAAAAGTTTCCTAATTTTGTGAAGGAAATAGATGTGCAAGTCCAGGAAGCACAGAGAGTCCCAAACACGATCTATGTAAGAAGGCCCACTCCAAGACACGCCATAATTAAAATGCCAAAGGTTAAAGGTAAAGAAAATCTTAAAAGCAGCAAGAGAAAAGCAGTAGTTACCTACAGGGAAGTTACCAGAAGACTGTCAGTTGATTTCTCAAAAGAAACTTTGTGGGCTAGAAAGGGCTGGGAAGAAATATTCAGTCATGAAAAGCAGGGCCCAGACTTCCTGTCAAGATGGAGGCATAGGTAGACATGCTTCAACTCCTCCCCAACCAGAAAGAATTATAACTATTTTTCAAAACAGACAACCAGAATAGTCAGAAAATCAAGCTGTATGGAAACCCAACAACCAAGGATTTGAAGAAGCCACTTTCAACCAGATGGGTAGAAGGGGTAAAGTCCTACAGATGGACAAAGGACACAAAGAGGTGGTGGCAGTGGCAGGCCTGGCAGAGGTACTCCCACAGTCACATGTGGTGGATAAAAATCGGGAGGGATACATTGGGAGTGAATGATTCCAGCCCAAGGCCAGATCACACAGCCCTGGATTCCAGCACCAGGAAGATAAACCTACATAACTTCTGGCTCTAAAAACCATTGGGGGTTGGGGAGACAGAAGAAGCCGCTAGATTTCCAGGAGAGTTCGTTTAACAGACCCACATGGATTTAGAAGAATGCAAACCCACCTACTCTGAGATTAACCACCATGGCAACAACTGGAAGGATGCTAGTCACATATGGTAAGTGGGTGAATTGAGTGCTAATGTGGCAAAAGCCAGCAAACCTCCAGAAGCCAGGCAGCAGCACTGTCCCACCTCGTAGCTCTCCTCCCACACAAAACCACAAAGTGGTGAAGTGGGTGGCCCTGCCCTAGTGATTACCTAAGGCCCTCAAAATTTAAACAAAATTTACAAGTGCCTTTTACAGTGAGTCAAAGCAGCTCTACCTAATACACAGAAACAACATGCTGAGTATGGCAAAAACATAAGGGAAGACAGGAAGGTTACACTAAGTGAAATAAAGATCTACAGGGAACCAACAGTGGAGACCATGAAGCCAATAACCAAGCCAACGATTTAGAACACAAGGAAGAAAAAAGCATTCAATCAGAACAGTAGGAAGAAAACAATTTTTAAAAAGGGTAGGCTTAGGAACCTCTGGACAACTTTAAACATACCAACATTCAAATCATAAGGGTGCCAGAATGAAAAGAGAAAGGGCAAGAAATTGAAAACTTATTTGAAAAAGAAGGAAAGAAAATTGCCTTAATTTGGTGAAGGAAATAGACATACAAGTCCAGGAAGCACAGACAGTCCCAAACAGGTTGGATTCAAAGAGGACCACACCAAGACACCTCATACTTAAAATGCCAAAGACTAAAAATAAAGAGAGAGTCTTAAAAGCAGCAATAGAAAAGCAGGGAGTTACCTACAAAGGAGATCCCATAAGACTATCAAAAGAAGATTTCTCAAAAGAAATGTTGCAGGGAAGAAGGAACTGGCAAGAAGTATTGAAAGTGACTAAAAGCAAGGACCTACAATCTAGATTATTCTATCCAGCAAAGGAATGTCAAGAATATCATAGGAAATGGAGAAGCCAAAGAACTTATATGCATGACCCATGGACATGAACTAAGAGGATGGACTGCTGGATGGGAGGGGGGTACTGGGCAAAGGGAGAAAAATTGGGACATCTGGACAACTGTAATAGCATAATCAATAAAATATTTTTTTAAAGAGAGAAAAGTAGGGACCTACAGCCAAGATTGCTCTAACCAGCAAATCTATCATTTAGAATCAAAGAGCAGATAAAGATCTTCCCAGATGAGAAAAAACTAAAGGAGTTCATCATCACCAAATCATTATATGAAATGTTAAAGGAACTTATCTAAGAAAAAGGACCAAAACTATGAATAAAATAGCAATAAATGCATATCTACCAACAATTGAATGTAAAGAAATTAAGCAAACAAGAAGAACAGCAACAGAATCATGGATATGGAGAGTGCTTATGGTTGACAGATGTGAAGGAGGTATGTGAAAATGGGTGAGGAGCTGAGGGGATTAAGAAGCACAAATAGGTAGTTACAAAATAGCCATGGGGATGTAAAGTACAGTATAGGAAATGGTTATACCAAAAAACCTCTATGCATGATCCATAAACACGAACAATGGTGTGGGGGATTACCTGAGGGGGTGGGTGAAGGTGAGTAGAAGGGGACAAAGCTTTAGGACAGCTATAACAGCATAAGCAATAAAATATAATTTTTAAAAATGTCTTGTAGAGATTAGGCCCTCTAACAATGTTAGTAAGTTAAATCGTTAAACCTGTAAAAATGAAACTTGTCACGAAAACTTGATTTAGAGTGGCCATTATTTCCATTTATTCGATTTGAAACTATATTCAGCTAGTACATAGAAAATTAGTGATTCCAGACCATAGAAGATACCAGTTTACTTTGTTTTTGGAAGTTCTCAGCTGTTGCAGCTAACATGAAATACTGTTACAGCCAGAACAATAAGCTATCTTTCTTGTATCATCACAGATTCTTATCTCCAACAGTCAAAAGTCTACCCCCATCTTCCAAGTTCAAGTCAAATGCCAACTCCCATGGGAAGTCTTCCTGAATATCTCTAACACTCCCACCGTGCGTACCATCTTCAGTGTTTTGATGACATTTACGTTATAGCACTATCACAGTCTATTATTGACTTAGAATTCCCCTGAAGGTTTTTTAAAAGTCTTAATCCTTGTTGTATATTCACAAGTCAATAAGCACTCGTTTAATTTTTCAATCAGCAGCTGGTTTCCATGCCTCTTTTCAGTATTCATCCATTAACCAACCAACCTATAAACTGCTGACTCCAATAATCTTTTAGCCTTCATTCTACCTGCAAAATCAGGACCTGTCTCCTATTCTAAATTGTTTCTACAGGAAAGTCCGTTCTAAATCCCAACTTTACAGATTGACTAAAAAATAGGACATGTTCAAAATGAATGCCTGTATGCACATAAATTTCCTGACTATAAGTCAATTAAATTCTCAATTGCCTTAATTTTTTAGAAAAAAATAATGGGAGGGCAAAACTATCACTTACCAAATGCCACTGATACAAGAAAAATGACAGAGTATATATCCTGAAAGAGCATACAACTTGCTAAGTATTCAATCTCCCTGTAATATCCACATTTTATTAAATATTGGCTGAATTTAATTTACTCAACCAGCCAACAGCTGAATTCCTTCCATGCCTCTTCTCAAACATCAATCATATATATAACCAATGACACGTAAACTGTTGGATTAAAACACAGTGAGGGCTCACCAATACATAAACAGCAGTAAAGAAAGGACACTCAGAACTGGGGACAGATGGGTACTAAATTATAACAGAACAGTATTTTGAAGGGTGAGTATGGGTTTAGGGGACAGAACTGATATAGAACACTCCTTCTGCTCTCTTGCTTCCACAAGGCTCATCTTCAATTTCTAAAATGCCCCTTTCTCTAGAGCTTCAATATTAGACCAAGACATTAAAGTCCTTAGTATATTTTTTATCCCCTTGCCCCTTTTCAAAGTGTATCTTCTTTAAACAGTCAATAGTTATGAATTAATATCAAAAATTTTATAGTAATTGTTTGTAATAACCCAAAACTGTTAATCCAAATATCCATCAACAGGGAGAATGCAAAAACAGATTGTATTATCCATACAATGGAATATTACCCATCAATAAAAAGGAACAGACTATTAAAGCACAGAATTACATGATGGATCTCAAAATAATTGTGCTAAATTAGAGAAGACAGATTTTTTAAAAAGAATACATACTATATAATTGCATTTACATAAAATTCTAGCAAATGCAAATTAACCTGGAGATTAGTGCCTGAGCAAAGAGGGGTTGGGAAGAGGAGTACACTGAGCAGGAGGAAGCTTTTGGGGATGATGGATACATACATTATATTGATTATGGTGATAATATCACAGTTGTATAAACATCAAAAATTATTAAATTGTATACTTTATAAATGAACAATTCACTGTGTCAATTTTTCCTCAATAAAGCTGTTTTAACTAGACAATCAAACACAATGATTAAATCCTGTTTTTGTCTTAAAGGGACTTTTCTGCAGAGCAACCAGGGAAATATGCCTAAACACTGTATATCATATTATTTTTATCGTATCTTCTTTTTATTTATCTTCTAAATCATTTTTTATTTTTCAATTACAGTTGGCATTCAATATTGTATTAGTTTCAGGTGTACAATGCACCAATTAAACATCATATAACTTACTAAGTGATCATGATCATAAATCTTGTACCCATCTGACACCATACATGGTTATTCAAATATTATTGACGATATTCCCTATGCTGTACTTGACATTCCTATGATAATTCTGTAACTACCAATTTGTACTTCCTAATCCCTTCACCTTTTTCATCCATCCCTGCAACCACTTCCCATCTGGCAATTATCAAAATTTTTTCTGTATCTATGAGTCTGTTCTTCTTCTGCTTATTCATTTATTTTGTTTTGTTAGAGTCAGTTGTTAATAGCTATGTATTTATTGCTATTTTATTGTTGATATTTTTTATCTTTTTTCTTCTTCTTAAAGGGGACTCTTTTAACATTTCATGTAATAGTGATTTGGTGTAATTAACTCCTTTAGCTTTTTCTTGTCTGGCAAACTCTTTAAATGTCCTTTGATGCTAGGTGATAGCTGTGCTGGGTAAAGTAATCTTGGTTGTTGGTATTTGTTTTTCAACGCTTTGACTATTTCTTGTCAATTTCTTCTGGCCTGCAAAGTTTCTGTTGAGAAGTCAGCAGACAGGCTTATAGGAACTCTCTTAGAGGTACCAGCTAACTACTTTTCTCTTGCTGCTTTTAAGATTCTCTCTTTGTCTTTACTCTTTTGCAACTTAATTATGATATGCCTTGGGGTGGGCCTTTGGGTTCATCTTGTTTGGGATTCTCTGCATTACCTGGACTAATGTCTATTTCCTTCACCAAGTTAGGAAAGTTTTCTGTCGATATTTTTTTTAAAAGGTTTTCAATTTTTTGTGCTCTCTCTCTTCTCCTTCTGGCACCCCCATGATGTGAATGTTGGTATGCTTGAAGTCCCAAAGGCTCCTTATACTATCCTCATTGTTTTGGAATGTTTTTTTCTTTTTGTTGTTCTAAGTGGGTATTTTTGCTTCCTTATATTCTAAATTGCTGATCTGATTCTCGGCTTCATCTACTCTACTGTTGATTCCCTGTAAATTACTCTTCATTTTAGCCAGTGTATTCTTCCTATTCTTCCTTTCTGACCAGCCCTTTTTCATGCTGCTGAAGTTCTCACTAAGTTCAATAAGTATCCATTTAACCAGTGTTTTGAACCCTGCATCTAGTAGATTGCTTGTCCCCATTTTGTTTAGTTATTTTTCTACAGTTTTGTTCTGTTTTCATTTGGAACATGTCTTTGTTTCCTCTTTTTGGCCATCTCCCAGTGACTGTTTCTATGTATTAGGAAGAGTTGCTACATCTACCATGCTTGGTAGTTTGGCCTAATGTAGTGGGTGTCCTATAGGGTCCACTGGCACAGCCTCCCTATTTGCCCAAGTTGGGCACTCCAGGTATAGCCCCAGCATGGGCTGTGTACATCCTCTTGTAGCTGAGCCTTGACTGCTAATGGCACACCAATGGAAGAGACATAAATCCTGGCCAATCAACTCTAAGGACTGGATGCAATCACCATGGAGGATCAACTACCTTTGAAGGGGCCCATCTCACAGAGCAGGGCTTAATAAAACAGGGCTCTGGTGCCCACTGAGGATTGTGTCCTTGTGGAGGTGGTTAGGGTTGTACTTTGACGTGGTCTAAAGCTGACCACCATTTGTGCTGGCTCTGGGGCAATCCAGAAGGTGTAGGCCAACGTCAGCTATCACCTGTGTTCTGCCTGGAGCACCCCAGCATAAGCTAAAAAGAGATCTGCAGATGGCTGCTACCTGTGCTAGGCTTGGAGGTGCCCAGGAAAGTCACAATGAGAACCAAGGCCGATTGCTTATGAAAATTATCTATCTAATCTCCAAATTTACATTTTTATAACCAATCAGATACCACAGTATCTCTTCAGAAGCAGCTCTTTGGGGGTTCTAAGTCCTGCAGCAATGTAATTTGATTTTAACCAGCCTTTAAACTAGTCTTTCCTAACTTAACAAAAAAGCACTGTTGTGGAAGCCAGGAGACATGGATCTTTGTCATAACCACATTATACAAGTTATTCAATACTCTTTAGGCTTCAGATTCCATCATCTTCAAACTTAGGGTTTTCAAGTAATTCTAGTGCTTTTTGCAATATTAAAAGTATAGATTTCACTACATCAATCTTCTGGTTCACTCCAACCAACTCAGTTTGCCATAAAGTTTGCTAACTGGATATGATGAAAGAAACAATTCCCCCTTCCAAAAAAATGCCCTTATTTGCTGACTAGGTCCAATGAAGAAACAATGCTCCCAAAAGAAAACTGTTATTTTTAAAATGCATATGGTTGTGAAGTTTTAATTTAAAACTTTCCAATTCTTCTTACTAAAAAATCAAATGCCTATGAAGTTTTTTCCAAACCCTCAAACACTGATATGACAGTAGATGGAAACTATGCTTAAAACTGCATCTTTAATGCAACAGCCAGAGTTGGGGAGAAAAAATAATTTTCCCTCTACCCTTCTAAGTTGTTTTGGTTGGATTAACAATAGAAATAACATGAGAGAGATTTAACAGGAGTGCCCTGCTAATCCAAGCTCTCTGGGCTTTTCTATATATAGCATACAAACATGAAAATAAACTTAAAACAAAAAGAATAAACCTGAGCATTCTTCTTCTGCAGCTTTATATATTAACAAAATATTTTTAATTCAAAGATGAAATATTTTTATATAAGTACAGCATGAAAAAATTACTTAGACCTTTGTCCTCTCAGAGAACAATAAACAAAAGGGTGCATGGGTACACTATTTATGATTAATGAGTCCAAGCAATCACATGTCAGTCATTTCTAAAAGCTGTCCTAAAATTAATTTGTGTCCTAAATTAATAAGATTAACAGCATAGTTTATGGGGCAATATTTTCCCATTTCTCTAAAATAAATCATGCCAAAGAGCAGAAGATTAAGTGGTATTCTTACCTTGTCATAACAGCTCACACTTCTATGTCCTAGGAGAAAGTGCTTTTTACTCCCTAAGTACAGAATTGAACAAGTGGGAATTTTAAGCTGATAACTTTATGTAGTTTTATTACCATAGTACCTAACAGGGTATCAAAGTACCTAAGGAAGTTATTAAATATTGTCATTGAAAATTGTCTCTGTGTTCTGGTACATCCTCAGAAGCCATTTACTTAAGTTCTCTGGAATAGCAATATCCTTTTCCATGGTGGTTTCACACATTTATACCTACAGTTACAAAAACAGTATTAAGAGGAGGGTAGCCTAACTTTCATCAAAACTCCTAACCAAGGTTGGTGTGCTCTGCTCCTGCTGAAAATACTGTGTTTTGCCGTGTATAATGCACCCCTGTACATAATGCACACCCACGTTTTTGGCCCAAACTTCCAGGAAAAAATAATCTTTGGTTTTAATTTTTAATTCAATCTTTTATCTATTTATAATTAGATACTTATGTTTTGTACTATAAATTTTAGCATTTATTTTTAAACATTATGGTACAAGAAATTTTTTTTAAGAAATTTTATGTAACAAATAATTACAAAACAGAAGAATAGGTACAAGTATTTCAGGCAGTACCCATGTACAATGTGCATCCTTATTTTTCCCTCAAAAATTTGGGCAAAAATGTGTGCATAATACATGGCAAAATACAGTAACACATATACAGAGAGATACCAAATACACTTAAACATATATACACAGTGACCTAAACAATCATGCTACCTTAGTTGTGAAAAAAAATTATTGGCACTTAAGCAAATTATATGAAAACAATAATATACAATATCTGTCCAGAAGGTATCCAGCCATGTAATATGAAAAACAGAGACATTTATTGAAGAAGATACACGATACAAGAAACACTGTACATAGGACAATGATGCCTCAGTCCCCTTCAAAGTAGGCACCTTGGGACCTCACACAGTTCTCCCAATTGCCATCAGCGGCCCTGTTGTATTGTCCTAATTCTCATCGACAGCCTGAAACTTCTTCCCTTTCCAAGGTGATTTTAGTTTTGGAAATAGCCAGAAATCACAGAGCATCAAATCTGGGTTGTAGGGGGTACAGAGTCACCTGGGTGATGTGATGTTTTGCCAAAAATCTCTACACAAGACATGATACATAAGTGGGCACATTGTGATGATGCTGCCAATCACCAGTCACCCACAGCTACAGCCTTCTGAATCATCTGAATAGCCTCCACAGAGGAATGTTCAAGCTTAACGCAAAATCTCATGCAGATTCTTTGCTCTCCTTGCTCAGTCATTTTGAGTGAGACGGCCACACAGTATACCTGCTCACTCAATGGCATTTACCTCCCCCACTGACTAGTACAGTGAAGTCATCATCATTCACACATACACATTCCAGTCATCTCTCCTTGGCTGCCAGCTTACATCATTCTCACTCAAACCATTTTCATTGTATTAACAATGGGTGTACTTTCTACAGGCAGACCTCATACATTAAAGGGACAACCTGTACCTTTGAATTAGTTGTAAAATAACCATCTTTGCTAAATACACTGAAAGAATTTGGCTTAAAACAGCAACAGATACAAATGTGTGATTTTAGGGAGGCTTACACATTTCCAAAAAGTCCCATAAACCCATGGAAACATGCCAATGTGAATTTATAGCTTTCTTTCATAAGTGAAGCATAAGAGCACATGGTTAAAAACATAAGAAGCACAATCAAGTGGCATTAGTGTTATAAGTCTTAGTTTCCTCATGTATAAAGTAGGGACAATAAGTGTGCCTATACCTCATAGGGTTATTATGAACATTAAATTTAAAGATTCAAGAACTGTATCTATTGCCAGGTACACATTGAATAGTAATAGCTATTTGTATTACTATTATTACTATTAGAACTTAGATATTCTACACAGAGAGGTTAAAGAGTCAATTAAAAGTAACTTTATCCTCTAGAGGGACAGACAAACTACAGCCTGCTGGACAAGTGAGTTCTTTTCTTTGGTGTGCAAGTTAAGGGTAACTTTTACATTTTTAAATGGCTGAAAAAAATAAAGAAATATTTTGTGTCATGTAAATATTACATGAAGTTTGAATTTAAGTAAATCTAACTAAAGCTTTATTGGACCACAACCACATGTAATCATTTACATATTTCCTATGGCTGTTTTCACACTACAATGGCAGAAACAAAGAGTTGCAATTAATCTCTCATGGCCCAGAAAGAGGAAAGTGGTTACTATTTTGCCCTTTACAGAAAAGATTTGCCAGCCCTTGGTGTAGAATCTAGAAGATAATAACTATTTAGAAAGTAAAAGGTATACACATGGTGGTTATCTTAAACCACATGCACCTTGACTGATTTTTTCAGATTGTTTCTCAAAAGTAATTATATTAATTTACAAGTACTAAATTGCTTTAAGCAATTCCTTCCCAAACCCTCAACCTCATATTGTTACATTTCCATTTACCAGAAAACCATTCTAAACATTACTATTTTTAAGTTCTAATACCACATTTGGTATATGAAAAGAATGTGAAATGGCCTCCTTACCTTAAATATATATGCCAAAAGGAACAGAACACTAAGTCTAATCCAATATAATTCATCTCCCAAGTGAACTCATTATTTTTGGGGGAAAAAAGGTTGACATAAAGGGAAACATTTGAAAGACTGTAATATACAAAGTGGACAAATGCAACTACATGATGAGGAAGAAATAAAAGTGGGGGGAACAAAGGAGAATATGCTTAAACTACTATACATCCAAATAGATTAGAAGAGAGAAACAAGAGAGATAAGATTCAAGACAAGAAATCATAAAAGGCAGAACAAACACAGTGGAGGGCACTTATGGGAAGTGTAAAGCAAAGGAAAAAGGGAAGATAAAGGTAAGTTTGAAATCTTTCAAATTACCTCTTCCTCTCCTTCCTTTCCTAAAAAACGTGTTTAATTTTGAGGAAATGTTATAGGGAAAATGTCTAAAGACTTTATTCCATATCTGTGAAGAACCTGCTCCAGACATAAATGGTATTTGGAATGTTAAAGGAGCAAAAAAATAGAAACTGAAGTTGGAGAACTTACACTGAATAGAAAAGGAGAATCTACAAAAAAATGAAATTTCTAACAAAATTACAAAGTAACGTGAAAATCAAGTAGATGATTAATTCTGTTGTCAGCAAGAAAGGAGGAAAAGGAATTCATATTCCAACTTGTGAAAGAGCTTACATAAAGAGGAGAGTTTGAAATACTAGGAAGGGAAGTTGGAAAAAATAAGGATGAGTAAAAATATGGGCAAATAGCATTAATGAATTTAGAATTCAGCAAGTAGCTAAAATTATAAATGTATCCCATCTAGAACAATTATGCTATGTTCTGCAGTAATAGAGCATCAGAAAAAACAAGCATTTAGACAGACTGTCAGAACTGATGGAACAAAAAGTCAAAATGGCTTTCCAGTACATTACTAGGGTAAGAATATTAATACTGACAATAAAGTTCTGGCTGTAGAAAGGAAATGAAGCAAGGAAGAAGCTGCCAAGTTAAAAACAAATAGGCAAAAACTGAGAGACCAGTCTAATTACACTCAAAAATAAAATGAGGGTTCAAGAGACACATAATTAGAGGAATGAATTTCTGTGGTATTTCATTAAAGCATTCTCATGATTAGAGGACTATGGATAGCCAATGGTAAAAATTAAAAGGTGAGGTCTAAATACATTTTGTACTCTTAAAACAAAGAAAAAGGACTCTCTCAACAAATTGCCATCATATAAAGACCACGGTAGAGGACAAAACCCATGGATTCTTAACAAACTGAAGTCATTATTTCAAGATTCTAAAAAAGAAATACTCAAAGGACTTAGAAATTATAAAAATACCTAAAATATCCACACTGACATTTATATATGAAGAAAATAATGTTTCAGTAGAATACACACAGATGTTACAGCACTAAATGACTAGCTCACATCAAAAAAGAGGATTGACAGCTCACTCACAGTTGGTTAACTTATAGTTCAAATAGACTTGAGTGTATATCAACAAAGTAGGACTGGTACGGACTGATAAGGAAATTGCCTCACTGTACTATTGCCCTATTATTCATTAAATTGAGTCTTTGGTTATGAAACTATTTTCTAGTCTAATAGCTCAGGAAAGAAAACAGTTCATGTCTCATTTTCTCCACATAGTTTTAACTATTTATGTCTTCTTTTTTCAAAAGGGTACTAGATAAAAGTTAAGTACTTACTAATATCATCTTCATGATAAATGACAGAGTGAAAAGGCAGAGTTCGGTCTTTAATATATCTCTCTGCTGGCTCAACATAAAATGTGCCACCATGAGTCTGGATGAATCCTTCAAATCTTCCATCAATAACAGACCCATGGCTAAAACTTCCTTCTTCACCTATTAATGAAAGCAACAAACTCTTGAAAATTTAATTTGCATGTACATGTTAACTTCATTTTTCTTTAAAGAGCTATTTGTATATATATTTTTAAAAACCTAAATATAAATTTACTGAGGAAAATGAATTTTAATACAAAATATATCAACCTAAATTTGAGATATGAACAGCAACTACTACTTAGTTAAAACATACACAATTATTAGTAGCAACAATGAAATAGAACATCTATCTGGTTGACAGTCACCTTCCCAGCACCTAGCTAGGTGCCTGGGCATATGTGCAATAATTAATAAATAATTGTTCAGTTAACGTAAACTTAGAAAAAGGCTAACAGGCCCACTGATGAAATAAACACTGTAAAAATAAAGATATTACATTCTCTTTTGAAATTTTGCTCTAACTGCTATAAGAAAAAAGTTCCTTTCCAACCTGATATATTCTTCATGAGCATATATGGCTTCCTTAACACCTTGAGGTTTTATAAATATTAATATATTTTTAAAATAAGATAGTGTCAAATATTTTAAAAGCAATCTGAACAAAAGCATACCAATATACTTTTTATAACACTGGACAAAGATTTGTAATACTGTCCCATCAATTATACTTCTCTAGTGAAAGAACACTAGAAAAAAGGTCTTTTTGATTCTCAACACGATCACAGAGAAAAGCGAAGCACTAGACATCAAGTGCTTTGAAGCGATGGAAGGAAGAAGGGGGTTTAAAAGTTAAATTTACTTAAACTTTTCTCATGAAAGCAAAAATCAGGCTTTTACAATATCTAAATTATAGATTAAAATTAACTAGTTAACTTTAAAGTAATTACAGACTTAAGCTAAGAGCCCACGACACTGGTATTTTAAGTTACGTGGCTTTTATCTGCAAACTGCCTTATACTTTTCTTTTCTTGACCATTACCTAGCAAAAAAAAGGGCAGAGACTGTGAGTTATTTGTCCAAAAATATAAATAATAAAAAACTAATAGAAAACTGTAATCTAACATTAAAAGCACAGCAAGGTTGCTGCTGATTTCTTCCTTGAATGGTCAGAAAACCATGAAAGACTTTGAAATTTTTTTTAAAAATCTAAGTTTGTAACCATTGAGAGAGCCAAATGTCATATCTTTTAGAAGCCAGACATTGCATAATTCAACATTAAACAAACATGTAAAAATAAATCAAAGGAGCACTTCATTCTTTAAAGATAATTATACCCTTCATGAGAGATTCAAATCTCCTCAGACTTTATTCCATCTTTTCTGAAATACTTGCCTATGCTTCAACACGTATATTTCCATGTGTAGAAAAAGGGTTCTAAGATTCAACTTACCATAAATATGTCCAGTGTAAATATGAGAGGTATCATAATCAAGTACTTTATTTGATGTTTCTACTTTAAATTCATCACTAAAAAGGGAAGTGTCCCTCTTCATTCGTAGGTTGAAATGTCTGTAACATGGGACAGGAAAAGGAAAAATGAAATTTAAAGGATCCAAATTTTAAACAATTTTTTTGTCTTTAGTAAAAAAGTCTGAAAAATGTAAGACTGTTTCACACAATTTGTCTATTTGGGAAATATACTGACCAAGATTTTCCTTTAAAAAAATCTGCTCTAAAATTCAGCCTAGCAGCTATGACTGAATTCTAAATTATATACAATTAAACAGTAACTGTCTAGGATATATATTTAAAAATAAATGCCAACAGGCTGACCCCTACATGGTAAAACAAGGTCATTGCAACAGCAACTACTTTGCTTGGAGATTAAAAAAACGAGCTTCTGGACCCAATTACTATTACCACTGGCTGTCTTCCCTCTCTAGTAATTCTACAACTTTGACATTTTCCCCTACTTTTTACAACTCAAAGAATATAATACATAGGAAAATGGCATCTATGTTAGGTACTTAACATCTCAGAAATACATGCTCTTTCGTTTACACGCACACACACAAAACATTTCAGTCCTTTATTTTCCCCCCAGGGCTTCTAACTCTTCCAATTATCTTTGGACCTTTCTCAGTTAAATTTGGGAACCCTAAAAGACTATGATATTAACTGAAATTGTACTCTTTCTAACTCTATAAAGGAGAGGGAAAGACCAAAATGTTGAGGTGAAATTAAATAAAAAATTTGGGAATCTAATCTTAAGCCTAAAATTTACTAGCCCAGGACTCCTGTCTGTGACATGAAGATAATACATTCTATCTTCTAGAACTGTTTTACGGATTAGAGATTATAATGTATGTAAAATCATTAACACAGTATCTGGCACATAGGAGATATACCATAAATGGTACTAAATTTGCTATCATTACTAAACTCTTAAAAGTGTATCAAATCTCTTACAATTTCTATAAACGTCTGAACATAACACAATTTCTATCAATGAACCTGACCCAGTTTCCAATTAGCCAACCTCCAAATGTTAACAGGAAGTGGAGCTCTGGAACTTACACACACTGCTGGTAGAATACAAAATGGTACAATCACTCTGGAAAACTGGCAGTTTTTTATAAAGTTAAATATAAAAAATTCTATGACTCATAATTCTACTCCGAAAGAAGTAAAAACATAAAACATATGTCCAACCAAACAATTAGACACAAATGTCCACAGCAGCTTTGTTCATAATAGCCCAAAACTGGAAATAACCTAATATGTCTATCAATGACTAAAGAGATAAAAAAAGATCATGGTTTGTTCATTCAATGGCAAACTACCAGCAAAAAAAACTACTGCAGTTTTGAAGATATTGAATACAAAAGAAAATACACAGTATAATTCCAAATATACATAATTCTAGAAGAGGTAAAACCTATCTATAGCGAAAGAAAGCAGATAGTGGTTACCTAGGTGAGAGAAACTAAGAGCAAAGGAGTATGAAGGAACTTATTGCTACAATGGAAGCATCCTATATATTGATTTGAATGTGGTTACAAAAGTATATACATCTGTCAAACTACACATTTGAAATGAATGTTTTATTTTACGTAAATTATACTTCAGTGAAGTAGATTTTAAGCAAAAAATTAATTTTCAAGTGAATAGGAGTCAACAGGGCATACTCATTAGCTTCAGAACATTGTCTATTTTATCTTTTCCCTATTTTCATGTCAGTCTTCATACCCTTTCATTTTGAGGCTGTACTCAGATTCCACTTGCCCAAAACCCTCACCAAAAACCACGGGCTTCTCATGTGCTGTGACAAGGACTCTAGGCTAGGAAAGGCATCCTCAGCAAGGAATCAATAAAGTCGAACATTTTCTAAATGGAAACTCCACAAATTTTAAAATAATCTATCCTAAACAAACAAGAATCTTGCCTGAATTCTTGTTGTACATTCTGTCTTTTCATAAAATTACTTCTGCCAACTACAGGAAATTTTTATCATATATACATGTATAAATACATTATATTTTAAAGGATCCCAGTATTTTGAAATAGTCATTATCATGATATATACTTTTAATTTACTAAACAAATATTACCTGTAAAAGAGCATCTTTGTTAAGGAGATTAAACAATAATTGTCAAAGAACTTTATATACTTATCATTCAGGATTTATTATTCTGTAAAATTATTTTACCCTAAAATTATTATAAGCAAGAGCATTAGTATTCTATACGGCAAAAATAAGAGGGGATGAGAGGGTAAAGGTTTCAGAAAGACATTTAAGTTCAACATAAGAATAATCTACGCTACACTCCCTTCCCTCCCCTCCCCAAAATAGTTTTATATCACTTAAAGTGTCTAAGCAGACAGCAACCCCAGAGGGCAGTTGTAACAGAAAGAATTTAAGAACACTTGAGGCAGATCCCTTCCAACCTTGATACTGATTTCATAATCAGAAAATTGTTTCATATATACAGAACATTATTCTTACTATTGATTTAAATTGAAATTAAAACCATATATAAAATCAGTTCTCAATGATCCATGCAGAGTCAAGTAGCAATAAATGAAACCAAAAAATCTGATCACAAAACCAAGTGAAGTTTTTATTAATTATATCAGAATTAATTTGCAACTAAAACATATATCAACAGATGAGGGAATAAAATAGAGGTGAGCATGGAAGGCAGGTAAATGGCAGAAAGAAGCCAAATTCAATTAAAGTCTGTCACAATCTATGAAAATACCTAAGAAAAACTGCAAAAGAATAATCAGAAACTAGATATATTTATTCTATTAACTAACTCACTGGATTCCAATTCCCTAATTTTGATCCTACTATCATCAGTTTGATAGTTCATATCTTTATACTATTTTAATATTTATATAAATTATAATTTCTTTGTAATATTCCTATTGAATAACATACTATAAAATAATAAAAATTAGCTAACCACATTCTGCCTTCCCAGTTTCTCAACAAGCCCCAAATAAAAAATAATCTAAAAACACAACCTAACAACTTGATTCTGTAATTGTTTGAACTTCTGGCTCAAAGGTCAGAAAAAGTGCAGTGAACACTGCCTTATAGAAACCACTGTATTCTGGGAAACCAGTTTAGTGATTCCTCAAAAAGTTAAACATCGAGATTACCATAGGATCCAGCAATTCTTATTCTAGGTATATACCCCAAAAAAACTGCAATCAGAGATACAACAGATACTTGTACACCAGTATGTATAGAAATATTATTCACAAAAGCCAAAAAATGGAAACAACCCAAATGTCCATTAACAGATGGATAAAAACTATAAGTAGTAAACACATACAATAGATTAATCAGCCTTAAAATGGAACAAAATTGATACATGCTATAACACAAATGGACCTTAAAAAAATTTCACTAAGTCTGACACAAAAGGACAAATATCATATGATTCCACTTACATGAGGTACTTAGAATAGGCAAATTCATAAAGATGGCAAGCAGAATGGAGGTTACCAAGGGCAGAATGGAGAGTTACTGTTTAAAGCGTATTTAGTTTCTGTTTGGGGTCATGAAAAAGCTCTAGAAATATAGACAGTGGAGACAGTTGCACAACACTGTGAATGTACTTGATGTCACTGAATTATACATTTAAAAAAGGTTAAAACAGTAAGTTACAAGTTATTTTATCACAATAGAAATTTTTTAAATCAATATATCCAAAAGCTGGAATATAAAATAAAATTATGTAGTTAGATATACCTTCCTTAGCAGTAAAAGTTAAAAGAGATTTGGTTAAGATAGTGGTATGTGGAGAAAGGTGGGTTTGGCTGGGGTTGGGGGGAGTCGAGGGGGTAAATGCAGATAACTGTAATTGAACAACAATAAAATAATTTTTTTAAAAAGATAGTGGAATGTTTTATGATGAGGATGATGAAATTACATAACATTCTTTTAAAGTTATATAGGTTTATGATTTTTAGCATTTTTACATATATTACTGCATTTTATCCTCATGTAACACTGCAAAAAAGGCATGATGCATATTTTTATCAGAGTATGGCTCAAGGTCACAAGACTAGAATTAGGACTAAAATCCCAGTATTTTGTTGCTGCATATCATTCTTTCTACCATACCACATGCCTCTCAAGCATGTAATAAAAAAAGTCAATATACACTGAGTGTTATAATGTAGTGTTATCAGTCTCCACCGACAAGTCACCTTTTAAAATCTAAACAAATACAAATAACATATATAAATAAAAATTTAACTTTGACTTTCACTAGATACTGTACTTTGCAACACCATCGTAAGAAATCCTCTTTAATTATTAATGCTTGAGCCACTTTCAAGACTAAGGCTAAACTCTGTCCCCTTTTACTGTTTCTTTCAGCATATTTAATTCTCTTCATTATTGTAATATAATGCACTGTCATTAAACTTTAGATTTCCGCCCTGGCTGGTGTGGCTCAGGGGACTGAGTGCTGGCCTGCGAACTAGGGGGTCACTGGCTCGATTCCCAGTCAGGGGACAGGCCTGGGTTTCAGCTGGGTCCCAAGTGAGGGACAAAAGGGGAGTAGCCACACATTGATGTTTCTCTCCCTCTCTCTCTCCCTCTCTTCCCCTACCTCTAAAAATAAATAAACAAAATCTTAAAAAAAAAAGTTAGACTTCCTTGGAGGCAATAAGATGCTCTGTATAAAGAACACTATTTTCACTGGGAATGTTTTTCTACCCATAGATTTAACCACTATATTGATTTTATGGATCAATAGCATTTTCTTTTATCTTGATTACTGTAGTTCCATTAAATTCTTTTTTGTCTTTTCTCAGTGGCAGTTCAGTAAAGTTATAAAGAATGGGGTGAAATTATAAAGGAGAAAAATCAGTTAACAAATGACAGCAATGTGAAAAAAACAGACCGGAGTCCAATTTTGCAGCTTCAGTAATATGACCGCTCAGTTGTACCATGTGGTGAAAACAGCTGCTTTCCTTCCTTAGGCTTTATAAAAGCACTCTACCTCTAAAGCAAACAAATAACAAAGGTACCAGAACCACCTCTGGTACAGAACAAGATAAATTATGTTAAGATATGATTCTGTAAGTTTCTGGAATGTCATATACCTTCTACATCTTTATAAAAGAGCTATATTTCTATAGATTAGTAGAACAGTAAAAGAGTAAAAAGTTGCATTTTCCTATATGATTGCTACTTTGGCTGAAGATAGTATGGCTTTGATTCTCAGAACAGAACACTGCAAAAAGTTAAGGGCGCATACCTCAAACTGAAGTAATTTCAAGACCAAAAGCCTCAATTAAGTACCTTGATAACAAAGGGAAGAAACCTGAGAGCAAAAACCATGTTTCAAAGTATGTCAGTGTAATGCAGCAGTCCCAGAAACCAAGACTGTCTTCGTGAACAGAGGTCTATCATGTCTAAATGAACAGGTCTACAGTAGGTCTGAGTTCGTTATTCCCAGGGGGACTGAACGTAATAGGTTATCCCTGATGTCTCTAGATATTCTTTTCTCTCACCTTCCTCTTAATAAAAATACTTGAGAGAAACTCACATCCAAATTATTTTTTAAGACAAGTTGCCAATATTAATATCAAATATCACTGAGTCAAATCTCTAGTTTACCTCCACTAGTACACTTTTTGAAACAGAAAAGCCTTTTCAAATTATCTTAAAGAAGCCAACATTAAAAGGGGGTGAGGCGTAGAACAGGTTGGTAGAAGGGGAAAGGGCAGAGTCAGCCCATGTGCACCTCAATGGACAGTACCTGAGATATCCTCCACAGAAATTCTAGTGATCAACAGTTTGAAAAACACTAGTTCCAGGCTTAGCTAATGGCCCTGAAGTAGATAAATTACCTCAAATAGGCAAAAATAGATAAACAAAAATCCTAAAGAGTCTTCCAGAAAGATAAAATTGAAACTAAAACTTAAACTAAAACCCTGTATAAGAAGACAAGTAGATCATCATTGTGGGTCTTCCCCCTACAAAGTAGAGCCAAGGGGAAGACTCTATCATAGGGCATGATAACAGAATATATGATTACATGTATTATCCATGATTACAGAATAAGCAGATCTATCCATTGGAGAGAGGAAAAACAGGTTTCTATAAATACTTTCTGAACTTCAGTAACTATGTAACTAAACAATTAGCAAGCGAAACTACTATCTATAAAACACTGAAACAATGAGATTTAGGAGTAGAATGAGACTTTACTCAGATATTTAATATAAATTAAATGTATAAAATCATAAAGATCACCTAAATTTTCTAATTTCACAAATCAGGGAAGGCTGGTCTGACCAAGATCACATGAATAAAATCAGAGCTTGAATCTAAACCAGAGTCTTCATTAGCCAACCAATGATCTTTCCACCACACCAAGCTACAGTTCACTCCTTAGAGAGCTCTAGGATAGCAAAATACAGGGCATCTTCCTAGAGAAAGACAAAAAATGAAAAACTGACTTAAAAAGCATAGACAGTGGTATTATAGCTAAAAGAAGAATGTGCAATGGAAGGAAATCTAAAAGAAAGCAATCAAAGAAGTTAAAATGGTTGTATACATACAAAGAAAGTAATTAGAACCATGAACTTGGCTATATGCTATTCCTTCATTCCATAAATGTTTAATGAGCACTTTCTGGGTCAAGCACAGGGATACAGGCATGAACAACACAATTCACAGCATACACTGTAGCTTATATGTAATTAGTGAGCAAAAAGGGAGGGAAGAGGAGAGAAAAGGAGGAAGATGGTCTTACAGTAATGAACACTATGATGAAAAACAAAGCAGGATAAAAGGACAGAGTGGTGGAGGAAAAGAGGATGTTATTTTACAAAGGTAGTTGGAAAGATTCTGTGAATAGAAGACATTTGAACAGACTTGAATGCAGTGAAGGAACAACAGCCATGTAGATGTGGAGAGGACGTGGGGAAGGGTTTGGGGTAGAGAGGAACTACAAGTGCTAAAGGCATGCACCGTGTGTTGGAATAAAGTCACTGGGGCCCCAGTGGTATAAAGAAGAGGAAGGAGGGAAGAGATAAGATAGAAGAATAGAATCTGGCACACAGAAGGGACTCCAAAACCTTTGTTGAATTAATGAAGATGTACCTGGGCAGCTAGCAGGCTATTCTTTATGTGGCAAACTTTCTCTAAAACATCTCTATGCTACAATATGCATCCCTTCAAACCACAATATTCCCTATTCCCCTTTGGGTGGGAGTGAGAAATGGAAAGAGAACTTGCCCTTCTGCCACATATTTTCATCATTTCCAATTTCTCCTTTTTAAAAATAAAACTTATCACCTCTTCCTTACACTCCTCAATTATTCCACTCCCATCCACATTTTCTTGTCCCTATTACTTTCCCACATCCAAGGAGGCCTGAAGATCCCTCCACTCCAAGATCTACTCCCAGGCTCCACCCATCCAACTGTGGCTAATCAAGTCACTCTGCTCTCCTTCCCTGGAGATACGTGGGTGCTTTATTCACTTCTCATCCTCAGTCCCCCTCCAACTTAAAATGAAGTTTCTAAAGAAACTGAGGTACTGTTGTCCTCCTATAGGAAAGTGTTTGATAGCTTTCTGATTTGTCCTGCAATAATCTCAACTTCCAGAAGAAAAAGAACACAATGATGGGAACTTATACTCTAGATTTAATGTGGATAAACTGTAAGTAGTTATGGTTGATAATGTAGTGACAGGAATGTAGGAGAAAAAAACCATTATCATCCTATCACTTTATAGTTTACGAAAACAAGAAAAAAACACATAAAATAGCAATGGTTTTTAGTAAAGTATATTCTTAAATGTTCACAGAAATCACAGTTAAATAAAATCTCCTATTTGGGGACTTTAAACCCATACAAGTAAAGGTGAATGATCATGTCTCAAAACCATCATTCAGTATTAAGTTGGATAAAGTGACCTCTGAAGTCTCAAGATAAATTATCTCAGTTTGACAGGTGAGAGTATATTATTTGTCAAACTGAACAATAAAAAGATTTTGGAACTAAAATAAAACAGTTTTGAATGTAAACAGCAATTAAAAATAAAATGTTAAAAAATAATTTTAAGAAATTTTAAAAGTCAGTAAAAAAAAAAAAAGATTTTGGGCCCTGGCTGGTGTGGCTCAGTGGATTGAGCAACAGACTGTGAACCAAAGGGTCACTGGTTTGACTCCCAGTCAGGGCACTACCTGGGTTCCAGGCCAGGTCCCCAGTTGGGGGTGCTCAAGAGGCAACCACACATTGATGTTTCTCTCTTTCTCCCTCCCTTCCCTTCTCTAAAAATAAGTAAATAAAATCTTTAAAAGAGAGAGAGAGAGAGATTTTGGGAGTCACATATATGGCCAGAACAGCTTTACTAAGAACCAAAAAAAAAAAAAAGTTTATACTTCATACATTTGGGGAAAAATTAACCAAGCTATACTCAAAAGATAACTGGGTCCCTGTAATCAATCACCACAGAAATGGTAGAGATGTTTCCTCAAAGACGTTAGCCCAATATGCTCTCTTAACCAAAATATATTGGCTATTATATTGAATCATTAGGAATTCAAACAAAAAAAAGTTATGTCTTTACTCTTTTCCTGTACATGACTAACATGTGTCCAAAATGGGACTACTCTGTGGAATTACATCCAGCAAGATCAAACAGAACTAGAGAAATTCAAAGAAGGATAAGTAACATGGACTAAGAATACTGCTAATGTTCATCATAACAAGAGCAAGAAGCAACAACTGACCACTCACCTCCTTGAAAAATTTTTCCTTGGCTTCTAGTATACCATGCTCCCAGCTTTTCTTCCACTTTTCTTACCTCTCTTTTTAAGTCTTTGCATCCTCTCCTACACCTAAATCCTTAAATATTGGCATTTAGCACTGCTCTCTCCTAGGCCCTCCTCATCAACTTTTTATAACATGTCCAAAACTAACTTACAATTTCCTTTCAAACTTATAGCCATTTCAGTATTCCCTATCTTAGCAAATGGTCCCAGTAACCCCTCCATTGCTAGAATCAGTTAACAGTCACACGTGATTCCCTCTCTAGATACCTCACTACATGTCAGCTAAGTCCAATAAATTCTACCTTCAAAATATTTTTCAAAGCTATTCACTCTCTTTCATCAACTCTAGTGCCACCTTAATCCAGGCTACCAGTTCCCATAAGGACCAGTGCAACAGCCTGCTAAATAATGTCATGCATGTAGTCTTCATTCACAGCCAGACTAAACGTTTTAAACATCACAAAAGTACTTATCATTAAAATGGTCCCTGGCTAAGTAAAAACCTGTCACCGTGACTTACATAACCTCTCAAAGATCTGGCTCACACTTCCTTGCACAGGCTCATTTGAAATCTTTTTCCCTCACATTTTAAGCACCAGGCAATCCATGAGCATGCCATTTCTCATCTCAGTATCTTTGCACATACTGTTTCCTCTGTCTGGACCACACTTCCCCCACTTCTTTACCTAACCAACTCCTTCAGTCATCCTTCCAGCATCAATTTAAATGACATCTCCTAAGTGCAGTCTTTCCTAAACTCCAGAAAAGATGGCATCCCCCTGTGTTCCCACAGCAATCTTCTGAGCATTCCTTTCTTAACATTTACCAACAGGTCTCATTACTAATCCAATACCTGTCATTCTCATGAGTCCATAAACTCCACCAAGAGCAAGGACCTGTCTTGTTCAGCTACTGTATTCCTAGTGACTACTAACATGCCTGTAATACATTAGATGCTTAATAAATATGTAAAACAATAAAACAGTTGAAACACATCAAAACATGAAGTTGGACTTAGTAAATTATGGCGTGTTAAGACTATAGAAACATCCCTTAATAGCTCAAATAAATTTAAACAAAAGGAAATGCATAGTATGTTTGTTCATTCCATTTAGAGATCAAAATTCCACTTAACTGAATTTGTAGTTTAAGTTTTTTGTTTGTTTGTTTTTTCAATCCTCACCCAAGGACATACTCATTGATTTGAGAGAGAGGAAAGAGGAGAGAGAAACACTGATGTGAGACAGAAACATCAATCGGCCTCCCCTACCCCCTAAACAACCCCCCACTCCACTGCACACAACCCCATCAGGAATCAAACTACAACGCAGGTACGTGCCCTGACCAGGAATCAAACCCACAATGCGTCTTTTATTTTGGAACATGGGATGATGTTCTAACCAAATGACCCACCCAGCCAGGGCTAGGGTTTCTCTAGGGAAAAAAAAAATTACTATTGCTGTATAACACAACTATTTGTCCCATACAATCATATCTACAATTTTTGATCTGCTAGACTTTTAACTCTCTATTCAAGTACCAAATACATCTGTCAACCCAAAGATGTACAGAAAAGTTCTAATAAGTTATAGAGAGGTTGTAAGGACTTTCCAGTCAAAACAGTGGCATAGGTAAACACAGCTCACCTCCTCTCACAACAACATAAAAATTACAACTAAACTATAGAAACATCATTCAGAATTGTCAGAAATCGAGCTTAAGGAAAGTCCTATAAAAACGGAACTAGAGAACAAACTACATTGTGATTCGTAGGAGGGGCAGAGACAAGGAACAGGCTGGTCCCACACCCACATATGACAAATAAAAATTGGCAGGGATATCTGAGGAGGGAAGAGTCCAAGTCCCACAACAGCCCCCACCCCAAGCCCAGGGTTCCAGTGCCAGAAAGGTAAGTTTCAAAAACTTCTACCTATAAAAACAAGTGGGGATTGAGGCTTTGGAAGACAGATAACTGGTGAAATGTCTGAAGTTCCTCTTAAATGGCCCATTCACAGACTTCCCTGCCCTACCCACTGTAAGCTCCAGCACAGGGGCAGCAGACTGAAAGGCACCAGAGGCATATGGGAGGAACTGAATTCTCCAGCATCAGGATGAGAGTTGGGGAGTGGCTTCCTCCTAGAAAGAAATGCTAGCAGAGGCCACTGTTCCTTTTCCAAGCCCTACAGCACAGAGCCACCCACAGACCTGGCAGGCAGAGTCCCTATCAGAGAATCCACCAACCTGGCTCACACTGTATGCTCCATCCTGGTGATTCTCTGAGACCCTACCCCACCCAACTTTCAGGCCAACCCAACCTGTTTCCAGTGGCATTTCCATACGAATGGTCCATGCTTCAGATTTCCCTAAATTCTCTCAAGCAAGCAGCATCTGATTCAGCAAGCCCCATTTCTCTCACTAAGTTGCCTGAGGTCCAGCACTATCAGCAGCCAGCCTTGGTTCTCAGCTTGGCTTCACCTGAGTACTTCCGAGCCCAGCCCAAGTAGCAGCCATCTACAGATTGTTTGGTAGCTTATGCTATGTGACCCATGACAAAACACAAGCATGGGTGACCTTGGAATTGCCAATAACAATCAAGGCTCACTACAATAGGGGGTTGTTCATAGCCCATACAGTGGGCACACCTGGAATACTCAGCTTGGGTAATAGGGGAGGCTGTGCCCCTGGCCCTACAGGACACCAGCTACAATAGGTGATTCTACCAAGCTTGGGAGATGTAGCAGCTTTACCTACTACATAAAAACAAACACAGGGAGGCTGCCAAAATGAGGAAACAAAGAAACAGGTTCCAAATGAAAGAACAGGTTCCAGAGCAAGAAATAAACAAAATGGAGACAAGCAAGCTACTAGATGCAGAGTTCAAAATACTGATTGTAAGGATGCTCAGTGAACTCAGGGGAAGAGCAGATGAACTCAAAGAGAACTTCAACACCATTAAAAAGGACATGAAAACCATGAATAAAAAAACAATTAGTGCCTGGCTGGTGTAGCTCAGTGGATTGAGCGCGGGCTGCAAACTCAAGCATCGCAGGTTCAATTCCCAGTCAGGTAACATGCCTTGGTTGCAGGCCATGGCCCTTAGCAACCACACATTGATGTTTCTCTCTCTCTCTCTCTCTCTCTTTCTCTCTCTCCCCCTCCCTTCCCTCTCTTAAAAAATATAAATAATCTTTAAAAATACAACTAGTAATAAAGGATACAGTAACTGAAATGAAAAATAATTTACAGAAAATCAACAGTAGAATGGATGACATCAAGAATCAAATCAGTGATTTGCAATACAAGGAAGCAAACAAACAAACAACCAGAACAGCAAGAAAAAAGAATCCAAAAAAATAAAGATAGTGTAAAGAGCCTTTGGAACAACTTCAAGCATACCAACTTTATTATCAGGGAAGTGTCAGAAGAAGAGAGAAAGCAAGAAAATGGAAATCTGCTTCAAAAAATAATGAAAGAAAACTTCCTTAACTTGGTAAAGGTAATAGACATGCAAGATCAGGAAGTTCAAAGACTCCCTATCAAGATGAACTGAAAGAGGCCCACCATGAGACACATTATAATTAAAATGCAAAAAGATAAAAACAAAGAGAGAATCTTAAAAGCAGCAAGAGAAAAGCAGTCAGTTACCTTAGGGAGCTCCCATAAAACTATAAGGTGATTTCGCAAAAAAAAAAAAAAAAAAAATACTTTGCAGGTTTGAAGGGAGTAGCAAGAAATATTCAAAGTGATAAAAAGCAAGGACTTACAACCAATATTACTCTACCCAGCAAAGCTATTAAGAATGGAAACAGATAAAGAGCTTCCAGACAAGAAAAAACTAAAGAAGTACATCACCACCAAATCAGCATTATAAGAAATGTTAAAGGGTCTTCCTTAAGAAGAAGATAAAAAATATGAATAATAAAATGGCAACAAATACATATCTATCAACTGTCAAATCTAAAAAATAAAATAAACAAACAAGCAGAACAGAAACAGAATCATAAATGCAAAGAACGTTTTTGATGGTTGCCATTTGGGAGGTGGTAGGGGTGTGGGGCTAAAAAGGTGAAGGGATAAGAAGTACAAATTAATAGTTACAGGATAGTCATGGGATTGTAAAGTACACATAGGAGGCGGAGTAGCCAAAGAACATATATGCATGACCCATGGACATGGACGACAGGATGGGGATTGTCTGAGGGAGGGAGGGAGGCTGGGTGGAGAAGGCAAAGGGGAAAAAATGGGGACAATTGTAATAACATAATCAATAAAATATAACTTTTAAAAAAGAAGTTATGATACAATCAAGTGAAAAATCAATATTCAGAAGTTATTTCAAAAAGGAACTGTACATGTGATTACCAAAAAATGTTTATTATTTTTTCATCCTCACCCTAGGATACATTCATTGATGTATCCTAGAGAGAGGAAAGGAGAAAAATAGAGAAAAAGAGACAAATGTCATTGTGAAAGAGAAATATCCATCAGTTGCCTCCCATACATGCCCTGCCCAGGGATCAAAGCCACAACCTAGGCGTGCACCCTGGCCAGAGTCAAACCCACAACCTATTTGTGTACAGACAACACTCCAACCAACTGAGTCACCTGGCCAGGGCACCAAAGAATTTTTAAACATATTTATTAGTTTAAAAATATCACACTATTATAAAAGATTTCACTGATGCTTAATAGAACAATCCAAACAAGAACATTAAAAAACTGATCTAAACACATCCATTCAACACAGTTATATAAAGAGTTTTTAGGTACAATGAAATAGGATAAACATTTAAATAACCTTCAGTCATATAAAATCCTTGCTACACTTTTAAGAAATAGTGCTATAATTTACATGGAGCTTAATCACTTGGAAAACTGAAAAAACAAGGCAGACTATGAATCCTAATTAAAAAGTGCTTATCTTACTAAAGACCCAACTGCTTATGCAACAATTTAGTATGAAATATAACTTATAGTTGAGGACAATGATGGCTGGGCTCTTCTACTAGACATACACCTAATTTCTGACATTTACTGTCTAAGTCACCAACTCTAGAAACTCTGACATTATATACTCTTTTCGGGCACAGCCTGTTGAATAGCAACTTTTAGAGAAAACTATGCACCTAAAGAATTAAAAATAGTCAGAAAAACTCTTCCATTTCCTTTTCAAAATAAGAAGGAAGCTTGGTTTAAGTTTTTCTTAAAACTCATTCAATCTCTTCCACATAAAGCCACTAGGCTAGTAATTAAAAACATGTAAAATAAAAATAGTTCATGTCAAAATCATATTTAAGAAGCTAAACTCAGAGCAATCATCAGCTCTTAATTTAGCTTCTTTAATACAAAATTAACATGAGCACAATTCAGCTCTTGTTTTTTCTTATGATTCAGTATGTAATTTAAATAGCTAGTTGTTCTTCCAGATTTTTAAAAAACATATTTCTATGCTTTTAATTCCTATGTGAAGAGGAATCAAGAATAAAAAATTATCGCATCCTAGAAAATCACAGCTGAGACAAAAAGCAGTGTAAAATATACTTAAACTAATAATATATGTTAATACATATTATAGCAGACATAAATTAGGTATTAAGTAAATAGCATTTTCCTTTAGGAAATTTTGCTGATACTTGCTCAAATTTTGATGGAAATAATTTAAGTACCAAGTCCGTATTTTTCAAAATTTTGTTTTTCCACATCCATAACAATAGCATTTTACACAATTCAAATCCACTGTCCTGCTTGCTCTTCTTTATGAGCTGGCATCCATCTGCGTTCCCTGGACTTAACCTCTGACTCTCAAAGTACGCTGGTTTGTCATCAGAGGTAACAGTGCCCTAGGTTTCTACTACACCATTCATTATAGACAAATATAAAGCCCAAGACACTTCCAGAATAACCCAACTCCAGACAAGATCTATCAAAAAAAATATGTATGCCTTTTACAAATTACCTGGGCCACATGCTTCATAATAAATATTAGGGAAAAAACATACCTTTGCTTTACTGAGAAACAAGAATCAGTTTTCTCAATTCAGAAACTGCTTCACTTGGATAAGTTCTGATAAGTGGGATGCCTGAATGATATGCCCTAAGAGCACTGCTTCTTCCTCTAGGCTCACTTAGCAATAAGTATTACAATATTTATCAATTTTATTATAACTTTGTTAACACACATATACCCACTTTCCCCCATGAACATGAGTTGTATATTTTAATTGGGACGACAAAATAAAATACCTAATTTGGATATATTCTAGAAAATGTAACGTTAATTAAACTTCTGATCAAAGTACCTGAGATGACTACTTATTACAGAGCTTGAGATTTCCTGGTTTCCAGGTCCTCCGCCTCAGCCAAAAACAAGTTCTCTATCATCTTTGAATATCTATAGCATTTTATCTATAAAGCACCATATCACATTTTCCTCCTACACAATGACATATGCATTGCTTGCTGTCCTGATTAGATCTGTTTGATTTATTTTTCTATCACCAACAGCTTAAACTAGGTAAATTTTAACTAGCATTCAATATTTTTTGGATGACTAAATAACATCATGAGAATACTTGTGCGCTCTCTCCCTCTCTCTCTCTCTCTCTCTCTCTCTCTCTCACACACACACACACACACACACACAGATCTAATAAAAATCTAATGATATAACAGGAATGTGGTATCCAAACCCAAGGCATCTAGAATCTCAACTTTTTCTTTTGGCAGTCACACCATATTTGGAATAAAGTATTAAATTTATTTTGAGGTGGTCACTAAAACCTTAGGGAGATTTAATGGTTGTATTAATTACTTCATGGTACGAATAATGAAAAGATAATTTTAAAATACAGCCCTGAAGCTGCCCTGATGACTGACTCAGTTAGCTGGAGCATCATCCAGCAAAGCAAAAGGTCGCTGGTTCAATTCCTGGTCAGGAAACATGCTTAAGATCGGTCCCTGGTTGAGGTACATGTGACAGGCAACTGATTGATGTTTCTCTCTCACATCAATATTTCTCTCTCTCTCTTTCTCTGTTGGGAAATGCCCTGCCTGGTTTCAGGAGCTGTAACCCCCCATGGCTAAGGCTGAGTGAGCAACCTTCGGACCATAAGCCACTAAGGAGACAAAGCTTATCTCTCTGGCAGGAGCACAGCTTCTGCTCCTTTTTCTATAACTGGCCCCCAATGCTTGATCAGTTAGCCAATGACTGGTAAGATTCCCCAAGGGGGGAACGACCTAAGACAGACATGATCACGTGGAGGCCCCAGGGAAGGACTTGGGGGGCTATGGAGAAAGGGGGTGATGGGCCCTCACCCCTCGGCTTTGACAAAGCCTGAGTCCTCATTCTGCCTGCAAGAAGTCTCCTAATTTCTTAGCTATCTTACCTCCTGCGCATGACTTAAACCTGAAACAATGACAGAGGACGGTACAGCCCTGTGCTGTAAAGGGCAGGTTTCCTGGATAATCAGGTCTGAGACAGAATACATAAACTCCTGTAAAACCTGCTTTGCTAAGAATGCTCTTATTTAAATGATAAAGGCCAGAGCAGGAAATGAGTTTGTTTCCTGAAGTTTTGTAGCCCTTTAGCTAACAGACCCTGACTCAGAATAAGCCCTTGTAGTTCTTTGTATGCTATCTATTGTTTGATCCTTACTTCCTGACAATGATGAATGAACTTTACCTGTATTCCTGTGCAAATTAAAAGCCAATAAAAAACCAGTGAAGGCAAGGATCGGGGCGCTCTCCTCCTGAGAGAGTTGCCAGACCACTCAGAGGCACTCTCCCCTTGAGAGAGTAGCTGTGCCGTCCCGTTCCCTCCACAGGACTCGGTAGTCTGTGTGAATTTATCTCATATCTCGTCCATAACACCACGGACACTGCGAGCCAGTGTCTGCGTCATTTCTCCCTCCCTTCCCCTCTAAGAATAAATAAATAAAATCTTTAAAAAAATATCAGAAGTTAAGGGCCATAAAAATTTACATGAGCCCTGGCTGGTGTGGCTCAGTGGACTGAGTGCAAGCCTGCAAATCAAAGGATCACCAGTTCAATTCCCAGTCAGGGCACATGCCTGGGCTGTGGGCCAGGTCCCCAGTTGGGGGCACATGAGAGGCAACCACACACTGATGTTTATCTCCCTTTCTCCTTCTCTTCCCCTCTCTCTAAAAATAAGTAAATAGCCCTGGCTGGTGTGGCTTAGTGGATTAAGCACTGGCCTTTGAACCAAAGGGTCACTGGTTCAATTCCTAGTCAGAGCACATGCCTGAGTTGCAGGCCAGGTCCCCAGGAGGGGGTGTGCAAGAGGCAACCACACATTGATGTTTCTCTCCTCTTCCCTCCTCCCTCCCTTCCCTTCTGTCTAAAATAAATAAATAAAATCTTTAAAAAATAAATAAAAATAAGTAAATAAAGTCCTTAAAAAAATTTTATGTGAAATGTTGCCACTAAAATTTTTATCCAGAAAACGAACAAACCCTGAATGAAATCTGTTTCTCTCCTTCAAATCAACGTAGCAAATTTTATAGCACATAATTTTTTCTACAGTGATCATTATTTTGTAATATGGAAAATAAGTTAAGTAATTCATTTATTTCCATGTACAAAATACTTTGTTTCATGTTACTTATTATCTGATTTTCCATTCATTAAAATATTTAAGCATTTGTACTATAACTGCAAATAATGGACACATTAAGTAGATGCCAGATTATCTACCTGGGAGAAATAAAAACATAGTTATAGAAAAATAAAGAAGAAATACATGCATGAAAAGGAAAAGAGAACTAATGTAATGCCAGTTGTAAGTAATTTAAAGGTATAGGTAAGGCTTCAAAAAAGCAGAACTAGAATTGTACATTAAAAGATGATAATTGATCCTGGATGGTGTGGCTCAGTGGACTGAGCACACAGGTCTGCAAACCTAAAGGTCACAGGCTGGATTCCCAGTCAAGGCACAGGCCTGGGCTGTGGGCCAGGCTCTCCAGTTTGGGGTGTGTGAGAGGCAACCAATCAATGTAATCTCTTGCACATTAATGTTTCTCTCCTTCCTTCTCCCTCCTTTCAGCTCTCTCTAAAAAGTAAATAAATGAAGTCTTAAAAAACAAATAATGATGATAATTAGTCCTGGCTAGGTAGTTCAGTTGGTTAGAGCATTGTCCCAATACACCAAGGTTGTGGGTTCGAGCTCCTGTCAGAGCACATACAAGAAGCAACCAATGAGTGCATAAATCAGTGGAATAACAAATCAATGTCTGTCTGCCTGTTTCCTTCTCTCTCCCTTCCCTGCCTCTCCTACCCAAATGAAATTTTTTTAAAAGATGGTAAGAATTATTTTAAGATAAATGGCACAGGGAACAAACTGTACATGGCTTAATCAGCAATCAGAGGATCATTCTAAGTGAAAACAGAAAATGTTGTGAAGTGGAGTAATTTTTAAATAATAGACCAGAATTAACTGACAGAGGATCTTGAAAGCCAAGTTAAGAAATCTGGCTAACAATGTGAATTGAAAACTTCAGACAAATAAGCTGGCATGAAAATGGAAGCATTTAAGGAAGTTACCTTATAGCAGTACATAGGATAGACTTAATGGTAAATGGAGTGGAAGCTAGGAAACCTATTAGGAAGTTAATAATAAATGAATTTATACCAGTAAAAAAAGTACAGAAGGAATAGATTTACTACTTACCATACCCAAGTAAGAAAGTCTGACAAAGAATACTCCAAGATTTTGAATCTAAGTACCTCTAACAGACAGAAAGAAAAAAATATCTGGCTTTGAGTTGAACATATATGGGCCAAATCTGTGCTGTGTGATTTTAAAGACATTAACTTATTTGAGCATTAGTTTCCTCCACTATAAAGCTATTTACTTTGTTTGGATGTTGAGAAAATTAAGTAAGAAAATGCATATAAAGCATTTGTGCACCTGGAACACAAAAAGCACTAAATAACTGTGATTTTTTTCCCTCTCCCCCTTGGCTCCCTGTTCTTTATCCCTTAACAATCCTGAGAATTGAGTTGTAGAGTAGGCAATCTATCTACAAGTTGTCATTTTTGAGCTGGTAAAATTGAGTTCATGAGATATTAAATGACTTATTCAACAGCACACAACCAGCTATCTTCACTATTCGTACCAGAAGACAGATATATTGACCATAAAACACATAAAAAGTAGTAGAAAACTATAAACATAAAATCTTCTTTAAAGTCATATCCTCTAATAACACAATAAAGAATCTAATTCACAAATTTAAAAATATTTAAATGACTGTTTCCTTAAGAATATGAAAAGGCCAATCCATTTTAAAAGAAAACATTTTTTCAAGTTGATACCAAATTCCAGTGTAGGCTGAATTTCCAAATAGAGACCTTTCAATTAGAGAAGGTAAATTAAGAGCAAAAATTTCTTCTTTTAAATTAGACTGAATACATGGGAACTTCTTCAAACTCAGTCAGCAACAAATTTACTCACCTTCCATGAGCATGGAAATCTAGACGTAAAAACTGGTCCTCGTGTGAAACTGCTCTTTTGGCACGCTGGTGTTTTTGGTGTAATGAATCCACATCATAAGATAATCCTTCATAATGTCTAATGTATTTAGTTAAAGGATTTCCATACTGACCTATGAAAAATAAATACTTTGAATTAGTATCATCTTGAAGGCTCATTCTAGTTCTAATGATTCCCTGATCACTCACATATCTACAAGTATGTATAAAACTATTCTCACTAATCCTATTACTTTTATTTACACATATATTTTCTAAAAACTTATTGTAACAGAAATTTCTATCATACACAAAAGTTTGGATGCTAGCCATAGATTTGTCTTAGATGTACATATATATTTTTTAATTTATTGTAAAGAAAATTTTAACTATAATCAAGTTTGGATGTTCAGCATAGGTTTGTCTTACTGTCTTTTACCAGGATGAGAATGTTCTCTTTATACTTTGCTGATAAAAATGATCAGGAACAAATGCTGACTTTTGTCACCTGCTTGACTCAGCATGAATAAAGATGATTATAGGTGTTTTTCATTTTAGCTTATTAATGTGACAAATGACTGATTTTCTAATATTAAACCAATCTTGCATTACCACCAATCAACCCCACTTGATCATGGAGTATTATCTTTTACAATATTACTGAATTCTATTTGCTACAGTAGGTTCAGAATTTTTATCTATATTCATGAAAGACACTGGTGTGTAGTTTTCTTGTACTTACTGTCTTTGTCAGGTTTTAATATTATAGTAAAAAATGAGGTGGGAAATATTACCTCCTCTTCAGTTTTCTGGACAAATTCATATAGAATTGGTATTATTTTCCCCTTAAATGTTTCGTAGAATTTACCAATGAAGCCATCTTGGCCTGGAGTTTTCTTTGTGAAAAGGTTTAACCTACAATTTCCATTTCAACATAGCTATACTGTATATATGTAATACATAACATTAACTACAATTTCAATTTCAATATACATAGTTATTCAGGTTATCTTGTTCTTGAGTGAGTGAGCTTTGGAAGGCAGCTATGCTCACCACCATACCACCAACGCCACACTTGAGTGAGCTTTGCTAAGAACCTGTCCACTGCACCCAAGTTGTGGAGATGATAAAGTGGTTTATAATTTTCCCTTAAAATGTTTTTATATCTTCTGAATCTCTCATTTCTGATATTGGTAATCTATATCTTCTCTCTTTTGCTCCTAATTAGGAGAGTAGAGATTTATGGATTTTATTGATCTTCTCAAATGACCGACTTTTTTTCCTTTGATTTTTCCTTCAATATTTGTTTTCTATTTTATTTTCACTTTGATCTTTGTTATTTTTCTTCTACTTACTTTGAATTTAAACTGCTCGTTTTTTTTTTTGTTTTTTTTTTGTTTGTTTCATAAGGTGAGGCCACTGATTTAAGACCTTTATTTTTTTTAAGATTTTATTTATTTATTTTTAGAGAATGAAGGGAGGAAGAAAGAGAGAAACATCAATGTGTGGTTGCTGGGGGTCATGGCCTGCAACCCAGGAATGTACCCTGACTGGGAATCGAACCTGCGACACTTTGGTTCGCAGCCCACACTTAACCCACTGAGCTACACCAGCCAGGGCCAAGACCTTTATTTTTAATATAGGTTTTTAGTGCTATACTTTTCCCCTTAATACTGCTTTAGCAGCATCCCACAGATTCCGTTGTGATGCCATTTCATTCTGTTCAGCATACTTATTTTCGCAACATACTTTCTAATTTCCCTTTGATTTCTTCTATGGTCCATGTGCTCCTTAGAAGTGTTATTAGTTTCCAAATACAGAGAATTTTTTGTATCTCTGTTAATGACTTCCAACTTAATTTAAAGTAGTCAGAGAACATACTTTATATGACATCAATTCTTTTAAATATATTGAGACTATTTTAGGATGCAGAATATGGTCTATCCTTGTAAATGTTTCATATGCACTTGAAATGAACATACTCTGCTGTTAATGGATGAGTGTTCTAAAGATGTCAATCTCTGCTTATTTAGTACAGTGTTCTAGAAATGTCAACGAGATCAGGTTGGTTGACAGTACTGTTCAGGTCTTCTCTACCCTTACTGATTTTCTATCTACCTATTCTATTATTGAGAGAGGTACTGAAATCTTTACCTATGATTATGACTATTTCTCCTTGCAATCCTTTGCTTCACTAATTTTCATAGCTGTTATTACATGCATGTTAATAAGTATGCACTTGAACTAACTCCCTTATCATCAAATGATCTTTATTCTCTGAGATATTTTATGTTCTAAAATCTACTTTGTCTGATATTAATATAGTCATTTCATTTTTTTACTCACATGGTATATCTTTTTCCATCCTTTTACCTTTAATCTAATTGTGCCTCTATATTTAAAGTGAGTTTGTTGTAGACAGCAAATCATTGGATATTGCTTTTTTATCCAATCCAATAATCTTTCATTGGAGTGCTTACACATTTACATTTCAAGTGATCACAAATGTGGTTAGGTTTAAGTCTATCACCTTACTATATACTTCTATTTGTCTCATCTGTTCTTCGTTCCCATTCCTTCTTTTCAACTATTTTTTTTTATGATTCCACTTTATCTCTTCACTGGCTTACTAGTAAAACTTTGGTTATTTTAGTAGTTGCTTTAGAGCTTAAAAAATATACTTTTAATTTATCCCATCCTACCTTCAAGTGATATTACAACATTTCAGGTATAACAATTTGACATTAGCATACCTCAATTTTTCTCCACTTGGTTTTAGGCTATTGCCATCACATGTTTTATTTACATATATCTTATAAATCCCACAACACATTGTTATTCTTTTGGCTTAAATAATTATCTTGATATAAGTAAATATACATACATATGAAAAAATCTTCTCTATCATTTCCATATCTTTTCATTCCTTTGTGTAGATCCAAATTTCCACCTAGCATTATTTTCCTTGTACCTGGATGACTTCCTCTAACATTTCTTCTACTGGCAAAAAAAAAACTTTCAGCTTCTGTATGTTGGAGAGTATTATGTCTTGATTTTTAAAAGATAGTTTCACTGGGCATAAAATTTCAGGCTGACAGGTTTGGGGGGAGGGTTCTTTTAATACCTTTATAATGTTACACAACCAAATTGTATATGTATTCCTTCTGGAAAGAAGTCTGTCATCCTTATTTCAATGAGCAAATCCATCATTTCTGACTGGATCATTCTTATGCTGTTGAGGTCCTCATGAAGTTCCTTGAGTACCTTTATAACCAGTGTTTTGAAAAATAAATTACTTATCTCCATTTCATTTAGCTCTTTTTCTGGAGTTTTGATCTGTTCTTTCCTTTCTGCCATGTTTCTTTCCCTCCTCATTTTGGCAACCTCCCTGTGTTTGTTTCTATGTATGAGGAAGGGCTGCTATGACTCCCTGCCTTGGTGGCGTGGCTTAATGTAGTAGGTGTCCTTAGGGTCTAGTGGCATAGCCTCCCCTACCACTGAAGCTGTGCACCCTTCGTGTGCACTAAATACACCCTCATCTTATAGATGAGTCTTGACTGCTACTGGCAGGTCAATAGGAGGTGTTTACTCAGGCCAATCAGCTGCAAGAACTGGCTGTGACCACTGATCACTAACCTCTGACCCCCACGCAAGATAGACTCTGTGGGGGCAAGGTGGTGGTGTTCTGACATGGTCTGTAGCTGTCCACTGCACGTGCTGGCTCTGTGATTTCCCAGGTGGTACAAGCCAAGGTCAGCACCCTGTGTTTTGCCTGGGGCCACCCTGCCTGAGATATAAAGCAATCTGAGATGGCTGCTACTTATGCTGGACTTGGAGATTCCCAGACAAAGACAAGCTGTGAATCTAGGCTAACTGCTGCTAGTGCCCCTGGGCTACTTAGCAAATGATAAAAGAGGGGGGGGGGGTGTTGCTGAGGGCTCACTGAGGTTTGTTTTAGAGGATTTAGGAAGTTGGGAAGCATAAGCCAACACCATCCATTCATAAGGAATATCAGCTTGGCTGGGCCTGTAAATTGGGTGGGACCCAGTCACTGGGGATCTCCAGGGCGAGACAAACAGTTCTAGCCAGGTTGATGGAGTCTCAGATATGGCACCAGCCTTCTGGCTCTGTGACCAAGTGAAGTTTCAGAAAAGAGACACTGGCCTCTGCCTGCCTTTCTGTCTGGGAGAAAGCTTTCCCCCAGCTTTCACCTTGATGCCAGACACTTCAGTTTCTCCCTGTATGCCACTGGTGCCTTTCAATCTGCTACCCTGGTGCTGGAGCTCAGAGAGGGTGAGTGTGAGTGAGTCTGTGTGGGCACTTTAAGAGGAACTGCTTCAGATTCCAGATGTTTCTTCGACCAACACAGTCACCACTGATTTTTGCAGGTAGAAGTTATGAGGACTTATCTCCCTGGCAGTGAAACCCTGGGCTGGGGGGTCTGGGTGGGGCTGGGACTCCTCACTCCAGAGATATTCCTCTCGAATTTTTATCCACCACAAGTTGATGTGGTAACAGCCTGTTCCACATCTCTGCCCATCCTACCAGTATGGATGGATATGGTTTCTTTAATTCCGTAATTGTTGGGACTTCCATTCAACTGGATTTCTGATGGCAGGGGATTGGCAAGAAATACTCAAAGTCATAAAAACCAAGAACCTACGGCAAAGACTGCTCTACCTGGCAAAAATTATCCTTTAAAATCAAAGGGCAGATAAAGAGCTTCCCTGACAAGAAAAAAATAAAGGAGTTCATGATCACCAAACCAGTATTATGTGAAATGTTAAAGGGACTTATCTAAGGAAAACTATGAACAATAAAATAGCAATAAATACATATCTATCAACAACTGAATCTAAAAAACAAACTAAGCAAACAAGAACAGAGACAAAATCATGGATACGGAGAGCATTTTGATGGCTGCCAGATGGAAGGGGAGTGTGGGGAAAAAAACTGTGGTACATTTACACAATGGAATACTACATAGTAGAAAGAAAGAACTCTTACCTTTTGCAACAGCATGGATGGAACTGGAAAATATTATGCTAAATGAAATAAGTCAGTCAGTGAAACACAAATACTATATGATCTCACTTATAAGAGGAATCTAATGAACAAAATAAACTGTCGAGCAAAAGTTACCTTCTTTGGCCCTCTCCACACAGCCCACTCCCACAGTCAATCCCCACACAGTCCTCCATGTCCATAGGTCATTCAAGTATGTTCTTTGACTAATCTCTTCACATTCTTTCAGTCAGTTCCCCACTCCCATTTCCCCTCTTACAGCTGTCAGTCTATTCCATGTTTCTTTGCCTCTGGTTCTGTTCTTCTCACTAGCTTATTTTGTTCATTAGATTCCACATATAGGAAGAGATCATATCTGTCTTTCACCAACTGGCTTATTTCACTCAGCATGATAGCCTCACATTCTGTCCATGCTATTGCAAATGGTAAGAGTTCTTTCCATTTTTGCTGCCGCATTGTATTCCATTGTAACCCCAGTTTTTTGATCCACTCATCTACTAATGGGCACTTAGACTGTTTCTAACATGTGGCTACTAAAGAGTGCTACTATGAACATAGGAGTGTGTAAGTTCTTTTGAATTGGTGTTTCAGGATCCTTAAGGTATATTCCCAGTAGTAGAATCACTGATTGAAAAACTAGTTCCATTTTTAATTTCTTGAGGAAATTCCATTGTTTTCCACAGTGGCTGTACCAGTCTGCATGCCCAACAGTGCACAAGGGTTCCCTTTTCTCCACATCCTCACCGGCATTTGTTGATTGTTGATTTATTGATAGTCATTTTGGCAGGTGTGAGGTGATATCTCATTGTGGGTTTTTTTTTTTAAAGATTTTATTTATTTAGTTTTAGAGAGGGGAAGGGAGGAAAAGAGGTTGAGAAACATCAATGTGTGGTTGCCTCTCACATGCCCCCTACTGGGGACCTGGCCTGGCCCATAACCCAGGCATGTACTCTGAATGGGAATTGAAGGCGACCCTTTGGTTCACAGGCCGGCACTCAAGCCACTGAGCCTCACCAGCCAGGGCCTCCTTGTGGTTTTAATTTGCGTGTCTCTGATGGCTAGTGATGTTGCATATTTTTTGTTACATCTATGGGCCATCTCTATGTGTCTCTATGTCTTCTTAATCGCTTCACCTTTTTCACCCAGCCCACCAAACTCCTCTCCTCTGGTAACCATCAGTCTGTTTTCAGTATCTATTTTGTTTGTTAATCTATTTGTGTTTTTGATTCCACATATAAGTGAAATCATATAATACTTGTCTTTCTGTCTGACTTATTTTACTTAACATAATACCATCTAGGTGCAACTATGCAGTCAAAAATTATTGTGGTGAGTAGTATTCCATTGCATACATGCACAGTCACTTTTTTGTTGACTCGTCTATTGATGGCGACTTGGGTTGTTTCCACATCTTGGCCATTATAAAGAATCCTGCATAAACACAGAGGTGCATAGACTCTTTTCAACTAGAGTTTTGGGTTCCTTTATATATCCAGTATACATGAAGGCCAGCCACCATCCTTCTGGGGCCTTTGACCTTTGTGGTGGGGGGAAGGGCCACAGGGAGCTGGCAGAGTGCAGCTAGCGCATTTCCCCAGGCTGTGGCCATGGAAGGGGGTGAGAAACAGGAATGGCAGCACCAGTGGAACATGCAGGAAAAATGGCCCTTCCCCTAAAGCCACATAACTCAGTCTCTCCCTTTGTGCGTCTGACACCTCGAGTTTGCCCAGATTTCCTCCAGAAATTTTCAAGACTGCAAAACAGGTGCCAGCTGGCTAAAGCCAGCAGATTCCCCTGCAGGGTACAAGCTGGGCAAAATGAAGCCTCAGAGTAAGGAGGATGGAGCCAGTGCATCTCCCCAGATTGATGCCATATGGAGGGGAGTGCTGGACCCAGGAGAGATGGCATCTGTGGGAGGTATGGGAGAAGGGGCACTGGCAGCTGTCCCTCCAGCCTCTCTCTAAAGCCACGCAACCCAATCTCACCCTGTATGGCTTCAGTCCCCTCTGAGTCATCATCCCTCTGCTGGAGCCCAGGGTGAGTGCCTACAAGAGATTTTGTGGTCTGACCCTTTAAGACAGTGACTGGATTTCTAGCAGTCTCATCCTGGCAGAGAGAATCCCTGACAATTTTCACAGCCAGATGTTATATGGACTTCTCTTCCCAGGACTGGTACTCCACATTGGGAAGCAAGCGTGGGGCTGAGACCCCATGCTCCTTGTGGGTATCTCTACAGTTGAGATAACTCTCCAAATTCACAACCCCTAAATGTAGGTGCAGGGCTAACCCTTTTTGCATCTCCATCCTTCCTACCAGTCTTGATGTGGTTTCTTCTCTACATCCTTACTTATAAGACTTCTGTTCAGCTAGTCTTCAGATAGTTATCCAGGTCACTGTTCTATAACTTAGTTATAATTTTGATATGCTCTTGGGAGGGGGTGAGTGTAACTTCCACCTACTCCAACACCATACAGGACCCCCTATTCTCTCCATAAATTTTACAAGGTACAAATCATAGAGTATATTTTTTGACTATAGTACCATTAAATCAGTTAGACATATTTGAAAACATCCCCAAACATCAGGAACGTAAGATACTTCTAAACAGCCCATGGATTAAAGAAATCAAAAGGAAGTCAGAAAGTATTTTGAATTGACTGCAAAGAACACGAGAAAACTGTATGGATTGATGTACATGTTCTATATTATGATTAAAATAGCAGTTATATGACTACATACATTTCTCAAAACTGTTTAATTTTATTTTATGAAAATTATACTTCAAAAAAAGTAAATTATTAAAAAGGAAAACGTTGAGTCAATGTGGTAGGTATACAGGTATTTGGCCTTTCTTTTACTTTTCTCTAATTTATAAAATTTTTCAAAATAAAAGATGAGAATCAAAAACAAAGACAATTCAAAACATTCCAACTTGTCTTCTTTCAGCAAAATAAATGAAATCAACAATCTACTCAGCTCCAATAATTAAGCATCTTATAATGACTTATTATTCATAAATAACTATATTTTTGTTAATAGAACATGTATTAATTAGCCAAACGTGATAACCACTATGGAAACACCCTAGGACATATAATAGTAAGAGATGGGAGAAATAAAAGAATAAATAATAACCAGTGATCACAGGTTAAAAAAAAGACATTTGGAGAAACCAAGCATCAAGAAAAAATATCAGCTGAGGCTGGCTGACAGCAAGAGTGCTACGAGGCTGTTCACAAAGCAAGCTAAAAATGAATACCAGAGGACTTGGATCTCAACTAACGGACAGTATTCCAGTTACAGAACTTTCGGCAAGTGGACATTTTGAAAGTCATGATCTTCTTCGAAAAGGTTTCACTTGTGTGAAAAATGAACTTTTGCCCAGTTATCCTCTTGAATTATCAGGAAAAAAAAACAAGATAAAATGAATTTTTCTCAACCAAGATAAAATGAATTTTTCCACACTGAGAAACATCCAGGGTCTATGTACTCCACTAAAATTGCAAATGGAATTCAAGGCAGTGCAACAGGTTCAGTGTCTTCCATTTCTTCCAAGCTCAAACCTTTCACTGGATATGTTGAGGGGTAATGACAAGACTACTGGATTTGAAGATATTCTTAATGACCCATCACAAAGTAAACTAATGGGAAAACCACACCTGATGGTGGAATATAAACTTGATTTGCTGTAATGCAGTATGCTGATCATGAAAATGGAGGAGCTACATCTTGTTTATATCGTCTTTTTACTACAATTGTATATTTACAATATTAAAAGTACTGACACATGAGGGGGAAAAAAGAAAAATATCAGTTGAGAAAGGGGCAACTTCACCACTTCAAGAACTTCAAGAACACCACTTCAAGAACTTCTTAGCAATACTAAAGGTCCAACTCCACATTTAAACTAAAAAGCTAAGAAGTATCTGGGAACCTACTACTCACCATGTGTTTAAATAACAAATTCATTCATTAAGTATTACCACTGAGAGTGGAAATGTGTGTGTGGATGTTTTAATCCTTACCCAATTAAATCTTCTTCTATGTACAGCATTTTGTGTTTTCCTGACATACAGAACCTTGCTATTCATACTGTTTCAGAGACAAGCTACACAGACATATCCTGGGAAATTATTAGCAACACAGAATCTTGGGCTCCCCCCGATCTACTGATCCCCCAAAGTGACTCAGGCACTACCTGATTACCAGAGTAATGTGTATGCAAGTTTGAGAAGCCCTACAACTTTTCTGCATACTGAAATTCCCTGACTTTCACCAGATGCTATTTCCTTCTTTTTCTACATGTTTCCTTTACTCTAAGATTTTTTAAAGATTTTATTTATTTTTTAGAGAAAGGGGGAAAGAAGAAGAAAGAGAGAGAGAAACATCATTCAGTTGCCTCTTGCAAGCCCCCAACTGGGGACCTGGCCAGCAACCCAGGCAAGTGCCTTGACTGGAAGTTGAACAAGCAACCTTCCAGTCCACAGACCGTTGCTCAATCCACTAAGCCACACCAGCCAGGGCTACTCTTAAGATTTTAATAGCATAATAGGGCTGGGCACCACAAGTGCTACCATTTAAGCAAAAAATACCTTAACTAATATCACAGGTAATGTACTAATTAGAAAGTTTCCAAATAATATATAACAGAGTTAGGCAAACTATAGCCCATAGGCCAATTTCAGCTGGCCAACTGTTTTTGCAACACAGCTATATGATCATTCCTTATATATTTTCTATCACTGTTTTCATACTATAATGAGAGTTGAATAGGCAGAGCACTGCAAAATAGGTATCAAATCTGTAGTAAGCCACTTAAGCATTTAGTGTTCATTACTGTTGACTGATGGTAACTCATCTTTTTCAACTCTGCAACAGCTCTAACCTAAGATCCATGTGCTGCACTGTAGGGGATTCATGAGCCCCTATGTGTGGATTCTGCTTTTCATATTTAAATAATCTATTCATTTATTTATAATTCTATCTTTTTTCCATTTTTTATTGAATTTATTGCCATTCACCACTCTAAGTCTCCATCAATCACCATTTCCCCCCATAGCATCCTCTGCCCCCCACCCAACCCTACCCCCAAAAGCTGTCAGTCTGCTCTCTCAGAGTCTGTTTTTGTTTTTCTTGTTAGTTCTTTTTGTTCATTAGATTCCACGTATGAGTGAAATCATATAGTATTTGTCTTTCTCTGACTGGCTTATTTCATTCACTCAGCATAATGCTCTCCAGTCCACCCATTCTGTCATAAGGGGTAAGAGTTCCTTTTTTACAGCCAAGTAGTACCCACTGTGTAAATACACAACTTTTTTCTTCATTCATCTACTGATGGACAGTGTGGCTGCTTCCAAATCTTGGCTATTGTAAATAACGCTGCAATGAACACAGGGGTGCACATATTCTCTGGAATTAGTAGATTCCTTCAGATAAATTCCCAGAAGTGGGACTGCTGGGTCATGAGGCAGTTTTAATTTTTTGTGGTAACCATATAATTCTATTTTTTTTAACTTACTACACTAACTATGACCACCAAACTATGCTGATTAACAGTAAGGGCATTTTCACTTTGTTCCTGACTTTAATAAAAATATCTTTAGTTTTTCACCATGTAATATTAATATTATATTGTTTCTTCCCATTCCTATTTTAGAAATCTAGTATTTTAAAATTCACATGAAAATCCAGCTAAAAGATGTTTTGTTTTTTAAAGTTTCACATCTTCAAATGAAAAATGAAAAATCCATAACTACATATTGCTACTTTGTTTTAAATATATATTCCATTATTTCAAAATGTACACACTCAAAAAACTATTTTTAAGTATTAAATTATGTATACAAATTGGATGTTATAACTTTATTTAGCACATGCTATCTCCCAGGCCGAGTATTCCACATTTTTTCATTTAATCAACCCAACAGACCTGTAAAGTAAGAAGTATTAGCCCATTTGAAAGAAAAGTGAGGTTTGAGAGACATATAAAAAACCCAATGTCACAAAGCAAATAGGAGGCAATGCCAAGGAGATAATTTTGGTTTTGATGACTTCATGATTTTTCCACAATAATCCTATTACCCACATCAAAGGCTAGTTAAGTCATGATACACATTTCTGATGTGATTACCAAAAAAAAACCTAAAAAGGAAAAAATTATCAAAATATAGCACATGGCAGGGACCTTCCAAAACCTAAACTGACATCTACCCAAGATATGAAAAACTTGTAATGAAATACCACAGAATGTATTTTTAATAGACCAAAAACATATAATGTATACCCTCAATTTCCAGTGACTGAGCTAATGACTGAAACTGGCAGTTTACAGTAACCCCTGCCAATCTCCAATGCTTGCGCTACATAGCTCCATCAGACACCATAAAATTGCTAGGTCTCACATGCGGAGTCTGGACCTACTCAACCGAGATTTATTCTTATAATCTAGCAACCAATCAAAAGCTCAAAATATAGGGATAGAGTGCAGCTCTATCACCAAATCTCACTGGTGCAGTGAAATATTCACCCATCTCCTTAACTCTATCTAAACAGAGCTTGGCCTCTGATCTACTCACCTTTGTTATCTGATCTCCCCTTGTTACAGATCTTCTTGATTCCCTAGTTCTAAACTGCCTACTAGTCTACTCTAATTCCTACTTGACTACACTATCCCTGATGCTGTTACTTGCTAGATTCTCCCAAGTTCCATCAATCCAAAAATATCTATGTCCTAGTACTAACATTATATTTGCTTCTATAATATAGTACCAGACACAAATAGGAATCCAAGATTTTGTGTTTCCTGCAAATCAACATGCAAATCCACATAGGAAATCTGACCCAGAATCCACAATTTTTTTCATAAATACTAAAGCATTCTCCATTATGATAGTATCCAATTCCCATACTTCTCATATAATATTCTCTTACTTGAAGTAACATTCTATCACTTGACAATACTAGAACCCCCACCACTACTATCTTTTTCAAGATTAGCCAGATGTCCCCAGAAACTAGACGTATATACCATAATTACCCTAAACATTTTGTGTGAAAAACAGTTAACACTGCTCTCCCTCTCCAATGTCACTATTGTACCAGAAATACTAAGTTTAAACAACCAGGAAGAAAATTTTTCATAATTGTCTGAAAGATGCACATTACTGGCAGAACTTGAGCAAGCAAACATGTGTGCTCAGTTCAGAATTCAGGTCTCCAGTGATGGTTCTGATTACAGGAGCCTGGTTCAGAACACTAGTTTAATGCCAGTGTCCTAGTTGCAAATGAGGGAGATGGAACTCACAAGGTTGAAAACGTGTCAAGCACAGTCAAGTTCAAAAGGCTCTGGGAACTCAAAAACCACAACAAGTAATTGTCCTCTTTGCTTACATTCTTGCCCCCTACAGTCTATTTTTCACACAACAGTCAGAATAATGTTTAAGTAAAGTAGTATCATGTCACTACTCTACTCAAAACCTTCCAAAGGTTTCTCAACCACCCAAAGTCCTAGCCATGGCTTACAAAGCTGAACATGATCCTTACCAGGGGCTGCATTACTCCACCCTACCCTCTGTCTCACCTTATCTTCTACCACTCTCCCCTTACTCTGTGTGTTAACCCACATTAGTCTCATTGTTCCCCTGCCTACAGCATCATCCCCAAGCAGGGCTGGCTGCTACACTTTATTCAGATATCCAGTCAATTTCTTCAGAAGCTTACTCTGATCACCATATCTAAAAGCATATTGTCCCAGACAATATCCTGCTTTAACTTTCTTCATATTATTTTTATGGATATAAATCCCTCCCCACTAGAACATGTTTCATGAGAACAAGGACTTTGTTTTGCTCAATGATGTACCCTCAGTACCTAGAACAGTCAAACAGAAAACAAGTGTTCAATAAATGTTTGCTCTGAGAATTAATGTGTCCATTCAATGTTTCATGAAAATTTCCATTTTCATTTGTATTTATAAAAAAAAGCATGTTATACCTTGCTGTTAAGAGAGCCATGAATCAATCATTAGAAAATATGTAATCTACCCTGACTGGTGTGGCTCAGCGAGTTGGGTGTCATCCCGCAAACCAGGAGGTCACCGGTTCAATTACTGGTCAGGAGTACATGCCTGGGCTGCGGGCCAGGTCTCTGGATAGGGGTGTGCAAGAGGCAACCGATCAGTGTTTCTCACATTGATCTTTCCCTCCCTCTTTCTCTCTCCCTTCCCCTCTCTCTAAAAGTAAATAAAGTCTTTTTAAAAATATGTAATCCTATCATACTCACCTAAGAAATATCAGAATTTCTAACAAGCCAAGCATTTACAAAATGCAACTGGTTAAGAAGAAAATTATTATAGATTTATTCACCAGATATGTTTTTAAAATCTTCTACTAATGGTATAAGTACATTTCAGATATTTCTCTTTACTATTACTTATGCAGCTTCCATAACCATTTTACGACTTTCTAGACAATTATAACTCTTATATTCCTACTGCAATTAAGTTTTTCAATAACCACAGAAGTACATGGCCAACATATCTTAGTTTATGTTCTACCAGTTTGGCAAGCATTACATTTATTTATAAGTAAAACTAAACATCATGGGTTAGAATCCCACTTTTGCCACTTACTAACTGAATCATCTCAGACAATTTATTTATCTCTCTGTGACTCAGTTTTTCCATCTGTAAGGTGGGTTAAAAATAGCAATACCTGCACCTAGTAATGTTGTTAAATAGACTGAATGAATTAATACATATTAGGAGCTTAGAATAGTGTTTGGCAAGTTATGGTTAAATTAATTAAAGAATAATTTATCTCACTTAACCCTTGTAACAACCATATAGCACAAGTGTAACTAATTTTAAGATGAGGCACAGAGAGGTTAAGTAACCCAACCCAGACTACAAAATTTCTTCTAGTTTTAACATTCAATGATTCTAAATTTACTCCACGGAGACCTCCAACCAAGACAGAGGCACAGGTAGATACATTCTGCCTCCTCGCACAACCAAAAGAACAACAACAAATATGAAAACAAAAAATAACCAGAACTGCCAGAAAATTGAGAAGTCTGAAAACCAAGGAATTAAAGAAACATTCATCCAGATCAGTAGGAGGGGCAGGCGGGTGGAGACAGGCAGCTGGGGCAGAGAGGACTGTGGCAAGGCAGCAGCTGACGGAAGACAAGAGCAGTCCCACATTTGCGTGTGGATGAACGAGAAGGAACAACTTGGGAGCAAGAAAGACCACACAACCCAGAGTTCCAGAGCAGGGAAATAAAGCCTCAAAACCTCTGGCTGTAAAAATCTGTAGGGGCTGCAACAGCAGGAAACCCTCTCAGCCTCACAGGAGAGTCCGCTGAAGAGACCCACAGGGTCCTAGAACAAACACAAAACCACCCACCTGGGGAATCAGCATCAAAAGGGCCCAATTTGCTTGTGGGTAGTGGGGGAAGTGACTAAAAGTCACTGAGAGCAGAGCAAGCAGCATTGTTCCCTCTCTGACCCCTCCCCCACATACAGGGCCACAAAGCAGCCACATGGGTTGCCCCACCCTAGCCAATGCCTAAGGCTCCACCCCTTACTATGTACCAGGCCCACCAGACAAAAATATATGGCCCAAATGAAAGAACAGCTCAAAGCACCAAAATAGATCTAAAGGATGAAGAGATGGCCAACCTATCAGAGGCAGAATTCAAAACACTGGTAATCAGGATGCTCACAGAAATGACTGAGTATGATCCCAAAATAGAAGAAGAGGTGAAGGCTACACAAAGCGAAATAAAGAAAAATGAACAGGGAACCAACAATGACAGGAAGGAAACTGGGACTCAAATTAACGGCTTGGAACAGAAGGAAGAAATAAACATTCAACCAGAGCAGAATGAAGAAACAAGAATTCAAAAAAATTAGGAGAGGCTTAGGAACCTCCAGGATAACTTTAAACATTCCAACATCCGAATCATAAAGGTGCCAGTGGGAGAAAAGGAAGGGCAAGAAATTGAGAACTTACTTGAAAAAATAATGAAGGAGAACTTTCCCAATCTGACAAAGGAAATAGATTTCCAGGAAGTTCAGGAAGCTTAGAGAATCCCAAAGAAGTTGGACCCAAGGAAGCGCATCATAATTACATTACCCAAGATTAAGGATAAGGAGAGGCCCTGGCTGGTATGGCTCAGTAGACTGAGTGCCAATCTGTGAACCAAAGGGTCACAGTTCGATTCCCAGTCAGTGCAAATGCCGGGGTTGCAGGCCAGGTCCCCAGTAGGGGGCTTGCAAGAGGCAACCACACATTGATGTATCTCTCCCTCTCCTTCTCCCTCCCTTCCCCTCTTTCTCCCTCCCTTCCCCTCTCTAAAATAAATGAATGAATGAATGAATGAATGAATGAATAAATAAATAAAATCTTTAAAAAAGAGAGAATCTTAAAAGCAGAAAGATAAAGGAGACAGTTACCTACAAAAGAGTTCCCATAAGGCTATCAGCTGATTTCTCAAAAGAAATGTTGCAGGCAAGAAGGGGTTGGAAGGAAGTATTAGAAGTCATGATGAAAGACAAGGACCTACATCCAAGATTACTCTCTCCAGCAAAGCTATCATTTAGAATAAAAGGGGAGATAAAGTGCTTCCCAGATGAGGTAAATTCAAAGGCATTCATCATCACTAAACCTCTATTATATGAAATGTTAAAGGGACTTATCTAAGAAAAAGATGATGATCAAAAATATGAACAGTAAAATGACAACAAACTCTCAATTATCAACAACTGAACCTAAAATAAAAACAAACTAAGCAAATAACTAGGACAAGAACAGAATCACAGAAATGGAGATCACATGGAGGGCTACCAATGGGGAGGGAGAGTAGGGAGAATGGGGGGGAAAGTACAGGGAATAAGAAGCATAAATGGTAGGTACAAACAGACAGGGGGAGAATAGTATGAGAAATGAAAAAGCCAAAGAACTTATACATATGACCCATGGACATGAATTAAGGTGGGGGAATGCTGGTAGGGGGTGGGGCACAAGGCAGAGGGGAAGAAAGGGGAGAAAAAATGGGACAAATGCAATAGCCTAATCAATAAAATATATTAAAATTAAATATACTACAAATGAAATGGGTTTTTTAAAGTTTCATATTAATAAGATAGTAAAGTTTACAAGTTTTATTGGGTATTATCAGAAAACCATGAAGATATTTTACATTTCCCCTTTTAGTCCAATTTTTACACTGAATGACAACTATTAAGTGCTTCAAAAATAACATTTTTTAAAAAAGGAGCACACAGTAGTTGAAAAAAGTACCTTAGTTTTTACAGAGAATATAACTCGCTCAACCTACCTAACTTTTTAATTAACAGGGCACATAAAAATACTCAAATACACTAACAAAAATGGCAGTTTCATTCCATTTTAAAATCAACTAAATTAAAAGACCTAGAAGCCAAGTATTTCGAGACATACTTAGAAACTCCTAATTCTTATGTAATTTATAAAAAGTAAAAGTAGTCCAGTAGTCATCTACGTACTCAACACATATATAATGGCACCTATTAAAATGCCTGGTGTTGTTTTAGGTCCTGGGAATATAGTAGTGGATGAAACAAAGTTTACAACCTCTTGAAGCTTTATTTTAGAAAAGGAGACAGACAATAAAACAAACAATATGAATCACTGATTGCAGGTTTAGCAGACAGAATGTGCAAAAGAAGGACTTATTATTTTTATATGCTGTAATAGGAACACCTAACATTTGAGCAAAGACTTAAAAGAAAGAGAGCAAAATACGTGATGCTACTGAAGTACACTCTTAAAAAAAATGGTCATGATGATAAATTTTATGTTAAGTGTATTTTACCACTACTTCAGAAACAAACAAGGGGAAAGAACTGTACAGGCCCTAGGAGGATAAGTAGATAAGTGTACATGTATATCATGTAGGGCCACACAAGCCACTCTAAGAACTTTGGCTTTTCCTTAAAATAGTAAGCCACTAAATGGGGATTCATTAATTGATTTTGTTACCATGTGCTTCATTGAGGTACAATTCATATAACATAAAACTTACCATTTTAACATATAAAATTTGCTAGTATATGTTCTTGACCAAGTAGCTTTTGAACAGATCACACTTAATGCTATGTTGAGAAGAGACTGAGATCAAGATAACAGGGAGAACAGTTAGCAGGTTTTACAATAATTAAATGAAATGGATGTTGGCTTGTATCAATCAGGGTAGTAGCAGTGGAGGTAGTGAGAAGTAGTCAAAACCTGCATATACTTTGAAGGAGGAGTTAATGGGACTGCATGCAGGGTATAAAAGGCAGGAACCAAGGATAACAAAGTTTTTGTCCTGAGCTAGGGAAAAACTAAGCTCCCATTTACTGAGATGGAAAAGACTACAGTACAAAAGACTAAAGATAATGGAATCAGAGGTTTTTTTTTTGGTCATGTTAAGTTTCAGATGTCCATTAGACATCTAACTGGAGATGCAGTTGGGATACAGGAGTCTGGATTTCAAAGAAGACGTTGAACGAGAGATGAAAATATGCAGGTCACCAGCATATTACAGGTTATTTAAAACAACTAATAAGTTAAGTGCAGGCATAAAAACTACTTTTTCCAAAGATCCATTGCCATTTAAGTTAACATATAATTTGTATTTCATAATATAGGCTATTTTTTCCCTTTAATTCAAATCCTTTATTTACAGGAGGTAGATTTGTATGAAAGGAATATAGCCTACAAATCTAGGATTAAAAAAGAAAATAACAACAATAGAAAAAAACAAATGAGTTCTGCTCTGTCCCTGAATACAGATCTGGAGCTTCTTTTATCACTCTGATATATTACCCATGGAGGACAAAATGAATGACATGGAAGGTAACAGGAAGGACTCAAAGGACAGCAATCTATAACTCACTTTATCCCTTCTAATAAAGAATACTCACTGAAGATATTCTCATGTAAAGTACTTAGCAATAAACAAACAGATCTGTTACCTGACAATGATGAAAATAAAATACATTTAACTTAGGGTACAGTATGATGCTAGTAATCTGACTTCAGTGGAAAATGACAACTTCCACTGAGGAAAATTTCTGCATAATTGAAGTTTACCTATGTGTCAAATCTTTCCATTTTAACTATTACTGATTTTTCCCCTTTACCTAAATATCTTCTTAGGCTAGGCTCATCCTTATTAATATCTTTATCCTAAGAGATCATATTGATGTGATAACCTCAATGCTATCATACGTTATTGCATCATTGTTACTACATAAAAGGGCTCCATCCTGCAGTGTCCTTATTCTGCCAATGCTGTCTCCTTTCTCTACTGTTACTTTATTGTACCTATACATAATGCGTACCGACAGCATTTACTTTCCGGTCCTTAGTTGTAGTCATTATAAATCTGGCCATCACAAAGCATACAATAAATTTATATGGTCCCTAGTATTTACAAGCTTCATAGTATATTTAAACATCCCCAAACTTAAAGAGAAAATAATCTTCTTGATTATACAAGACAATGTCCTTAACCTTATGAGATGCGTACTGAGGTATTTAGGGGTACAACGTACTTTCAAATGGTTCACAGCTAAGGGGGGAGTAGATTAGAAAAAGCAAATGTAGCAAAAGATAACCATTAATAAATTTAAATGATAGGTATATAAATGTTAATTGGACTATATATACTTCTAATCTTTCAAAAAGTATAAAAGTTTCTAAGTTAGGAAAAAAATGAATATAGTGTGTCAAGCAAGCAAATGCCTATGTATAAAACTGGTAGAAGAATAACTGATTGTACATATAAGATTAAGAAAACATAAATAATTTTCAAAATTTTAGAAGAAAAACTGGTGTGAAAAAGAAAAGCAATATCAAAAACCACCCACATGCAAGAGTGGAAAACAACCAGAGGTGTAAGAAGTAGAAAAAAAATGTTAAGTCTCCTAAAAGAGCTTATGAGACTTAATTTTACAATTTTACTTATTTTACAATTTGAGAATAGTACAGTTGTTCCTTAGCATCCACAGGGGATTGGTTCTACAACCCCCCACAAATACGAAAATCCAGGGATGTTAAACCTTCTTATGTAAAATGGCATAGTATGTGCATATAATCTATTATTTGCATATAGGCTACAGAAGGGAATGCCTACACATCACTTCATTTGCATGGATTAAGTGTAGTGTAGGGCTTGACACATGGCAAATTCAAGTTCTGATTCTGGAACTTTCTGAGATTTTTTTTTCCTGAATATTTTCAATCTGGTTGGTTGAATTCGTAGATGCTAAACCTACAGATACACAGGGCCAACTGTATTTTTATTTCCTGTAACTTTTCAAAGTCACCATTTACTAATGGCAACATACCTTAAAGGAAACTTATTTTTCCTCATACAAAAGTAATTACTGTAGAAACATGTACCTTACACTTCACCATCCAGAGATTTAGTATCTATCCTCAATTTTTTTTCAAAAATAAACACATATATAAATGTACTTGTAACAAAACTGAAATAATATTGTGTATAAATGTTCTATAAGGTGCTTCCCCCTTAATTGTAAACATTTTCTAATCTCAAAAAATATACCTTTTGTGAAACAACTTAACTGACCAAAAGTCAAATGGCTCAAATACTACAAGATATGTTTCTAAGAGGCAGTATGGCATTTAAGAGCTCAAGAATTCTGGATCAGGCTGACTATATTCAAATATTGGCTGCCCTGAACCTGCTCCCATTTGTATAAGTGTAACAGAACCTATCTTACAGAGATGTTATGAAGATTGAGTTAATATACAAAATGTCCTAAGAATAGTGCTTGGCATAGAAGTTTCCCATAAATGCTAGCTATGTATGATTATTTTACATATTCCAAGGGTAGGTATCATCAGACCTCCCAAGGACACTTGTAAACATCTCCTGAATCCAAAACTACAATCTTCTATTCCAATCTAAGTTAAAAATAAGAATGAGGCAAAAACATAGAATGAAAATTCCATTAACAGTGAGGGGAATAACAACCAACATAGTACAGCTTCCTGATGATGGGTCAATGTCATTATCTTCGTGTGAGATGAAAAATACTACATAACAAATAAGTTTAATGTTTTCCTGTGTTAAATGAAGTTGATTCTATAATCTTAATGGAAGAAAGAAATATGTAAAAATGTTTGACATTACAGAACTTATTTACAGAAAAACTTAATTACAATAAATGAAAGGATATGTAAGAATAAACCAAGGATGGCACATGTCCATTCCTCAGAAAAAATTACATGTAATCAAGTTGTTTTCAACTTGCATAATTTTAAAAGTAGGTACCCAGCGCATTTTACTCCAACATAAGAGGGTATTTCCTAGAACTTGAGTCATCAACTGTGCCTTAGGCATCACACTATGTTGACCAATGCTTCTTATACTTGGTATGTATTCACTATGATATTGAAGCACTGAATACTCTTAACAAAACTGTTCTGTTGGAGGACAAAGGTAGGCTTCTGGGAACTATCATGTCCTATATTTTGGTGATACTTATACTTATGTGCCTTTACTCTTGGAAACACTACTTTTACAATGTAACTTCAATTTTAAGTCCCAGCATCCATTTCTTCACTAGAAACCAGTGAAATCATTTTCTACAAGCAAATATCTACACATAACAGTTACAAGTGAAAGTTCAAGATAAGAGGGTGTGTCTATAATTATAAGCATATTTCCACACACCCGCTTTTTGAGATAAACTAGTCTCTAAGAATTAAAAATAAAGCTAGCTGGATCAGAAGCTAAAATGAACCGCTCTTTTTTAAATTATAAACTAAACCAATCACAAAGAACACAAAACATCAATGATTAAAACTTAATGTATTAAATTTCTACCACTAACTTATAAAAAATAACTTAAAAATCCAAAAATGGAAATATGTACATAAATTATATTTCTATGCTAATTTGAAATGCCTTAATACCATTTCAACAAACTATGAACACAAATACAGACAATAACCTATATAAGGGATTGTGACTTTAAACCCACCTAAATAAAACACAAACACGAAATGGATCCAGTCATCACCCTACCTGACCTAGACCTTGCATTTCATCCTAAACCCACTCTTATACTTCACCCTTTTCCTTTATTATATCCCAACCATCTGCCTCTGCCTCCTTCCAGGAAATCTGGATGGGTAAATAAAAACAATTCTGCCAAAGGCATTATTGATAATAGTAAGGTAAGGGGAGACAAAGTTATGAAAAAGACATGGAAATTGTTGAGGACTTATGAGTTAAAAAAACTTTGAATAAACTGAGAAAAGTTGAAACTGGGCAGAACTAATTCTGAAGATAGATTTGCAGAGTAAGTTGCTGATTTGAATACCTCAAAATATCTTTCCCCACAGAAACTAAAATCCTACTAATCCATAGTTCTTCTGGGTTAACAAGCAACTGGTTTAGTTGGGTTTTTAAATGATCCTTATGGACTATCAGTCATTCAATCACTACTATAAAATAACACAATCTGATTTCTTCCCTACTATAAACTGCACAATGAAGAGAAGACTGGGAAATGCTGGAAGATAAATGATCAAGTAAATGTTTCAGAACTGCGGTGTAGAGCACTGGGAGAGGAAGGCTTGAACAGGACAGGAATGTGGGAAACTTATGAAATTTAAGTAATCAATCAAGATAGCAAGCTATCAGAAATAACATAAAACAAAAAAGTACAATGATTCAAATTTCCTTTAGAGCAGGGTTTCTCAAGCTCAGCACTACTGGCATTTCGGCCAGATAATTCTTTATTGGGGGGCGTCTGTCCTGTGCATTGTTAAGATGTTTGGCTACATCTTTAATCTCTACCCACCAGATGCCAGTAACACCCCTCCAGTTGCGACAACCAAAACTGTCTCCAGATTACTTATGAATATTTTAGTGTATGCTGTATGTATATGTTTTAACTATGTTAATTTTTTTTTAATTTAAAGATTGCATTTATTTATTTTTAGAGAGAGGGGAAAGGAGGGAGAAAGAGAAACATCAATGTGTGGTTGCCTCTAGCACACCCCCTATTGGAGATCTGGCCCACAATCCAGGTATATACCCTGACTGGGAATCAAACCAGCGACCCTTTGGTTTGCAGATAGGCACTCAATCCACTGAGCTACACCAGCCAGGGCTACATGTTCATTTTTCATAGAACACAAAACTGCATAAATTGTGTGATATAAATTCACAGTAACAGGCATTTTACAAGATTGAAAGATTAGTATTGTGTTGGAGAAAGGATTATAAATTTTCTTAAATTCTATTTTCTAATGTTTGCTAATGATATTCTAGTATTTCAACTTTGTAAATATATTTTATCCATCTGTATTTTGTAAGTAACAGATTCCAAACAAAAGTAGGCCTGGAAACACCATAATTTTAATAATGTTTACATAGCACTTTACATTCTCTTCAGTATTTTTGCAAACTTATCCCATTTAATTCTTAGAGAGAGACAGTGCCCTAGCTGGGTGGCTCTGCTGGCTGGAGCGTCATCCTGAGGCACCAAGGTTATGGATTTGATCCCCAGTCAGAACACATACAAGAAGCAGCTAAAGAATGCATAAATGGGTAGAACAACAAATCAATGTTTCTTTCTCTCCATCCCTCTCTTTCTCTCCCCCCTCTTCTCTCTCTCTCTCTCTCTCTGTCTCTCTCTCTCTCTCTCTCTGTCTCTCTCTCTCTCTCTCAAATCAGTAACTTTTTAAAAAGTTTTAAAAGATAGCAAATTACTGGGTTGGCCAAAAAGTTTGTCTTTTTTCTGTAAGATGGCTTAAATAATGCTTAGTTGTCTTTAACTTCATTCAAACTAATTTTGTTAGATTGCATTGTGACAGCACACATTTTAAAAAACTTATCAAAATTGGTGAATTTTTATGTAGCCATTTTAATATTGAAGATGGGAAAAAATACCCAACATTTCAGCATATTATGCTTTTTATTTCAAGAAAGGTAAAAAACGCAACTGGAACGCCAAAAAAAAAAAAAAAGATTTGTGCAGTGTATGGAGAAGGTACTCTGACTGATCAAACATGTCAAAAATGGTTTCTAAAGTTTATGATACTCCACGGTCGGGTAGACCGGTTGAAGTTAACAGCAATCAAATCGGGACATTAATTGAAAACAACCAACATTATACCATTTAGGAGACAGCCAACATACTCAAAATATACCGATCAATAAAGTTACTGGTGAAAATGAAAAATTTGTCTTTTATTTTTGTGGAAAAAAAACACATGGACTTTTTGGCCCACCCTATATTATCTCACTCAACACGTAAGTGTAGGATTCTATCTGCATTCTTTTGAAGACAAAATCCAAAGTTCAGAGCTCAAAATATGTATGCATGTATCCCTTGCAATCATCAACGCAAGCAAAGACCAATGGAAAGAAATTCTGCTCCACAAATCATCTATGTACATTTGCCTCAAGATCACATTCTTTTCCCCAATTTGTCTCTCAAATAGGAAGTTCACAATTCACATATAATCAAGAGTATCAAGCATATTCTTGAACTAAAAAGCATAATTCCAATTTAAGGAAAGTAAAGATACACTTTTAAGTAAAAACGTATGTACTTGCTAATACACCATTAAATGTATCTGCTCCACTCCACTTCAAATTCACCAAACTTCTATCTCCCAACTCTCAGGAGCAGTGCTTCACATACAACTGCCACAGATTACTGAAGGGCTGTGCAAAGTTTTAACCAATCCCCAACAAAAGTATTAGCTTACACGCAGGATAAAATCCCAGACTCAGACACATATCCCAACCTATAACCTTCTATCAAGATTCAAAATCTTACATATTTTCAACTGAAAGATTGAGGTCCTCAAGGTTCTATAAAACCACATTCTCAAATGCAACAGTGTCTAAGATCTAAATTCAACAACAGAATGAGCACTCAATAAATTTTATCTTCACATTAAACATTTGCCAAGTTTTACCAATTCTTCTTCCATGTCATTTGTTCTATTCTTATTTCTATTATCACTACCTAATCCAGGACTCAGTCACCCAGTTCATCCAGCATCTAACTTATTCTTTACTGTATCATACTCTACCTCAATTACTATGACCTAGAATGTGAATAATTAGAGAGTTCTGGTTATCCTAGCCCAGGTAGCATTCCCCCTCATTTCCTGCCAAAGAATCTCCATTCCAAGCAAGTAAACCTACAAGCATCTTACTAAGCCATAAGTCTTTCCCTTCTATCCCAGAAAGCTTTTCCCAACTGGCTGATGTCTCTCCAGCTTAATAAACCCTCATTTCAACTGCAATTACAATATGTGAATAGAACTATATTTTTATATCTTGGCATTTCTGTCTACACTATGTGATTTTTACTTTCCTTCTCACTCATGACTGTGCTTTTATGACTCCTACTAGCTGCAGACATACAATAAATTCTGATGACTCAACAGCATGTTCTCACTGTACACACTCTCACATTGTTAAGTTGGAATTGTAGTTCAGAATGAATTCAGAATAAATTCACACATTATCAAAGTGAGTGCCCATTCCTGAGGACTGTTCTCAGTATTGTACTGCTGTTTCCTGCAACCTAGCTAGGACAGAACTGTCTCCACTGGTACTAAGGCAAAGCCTTCACTCTGCTGGATAGCAATGTTACTACCCTCAATGGAATCTAACTGGTAAGACTATTAGGTTTTCTACTTATCTTTAACATTACTTCCTTTTCCTAACTTAAAAATTAACAGCTAAACTAGGCAGATTTTTATTCAGAACATGCACACTTTTTTGAAGAGTTGCTTGGAATAATCAATAACAATCATCAGTCAGTATCTCCTTTAATAGAAAAAAAAAATTTAAAAAAAAAAAAACTGGGGCTCTTGACCCAAGCATGCCACATTCAGTTGCCCATGTGAAAACAGACCAAATGCAAATAAATTCCTACAATTTTAGTGTCTGCCCTGTGACTTAGAGCTCCGACTGGAAATTACTTTGTGTATCTCTGTCCACAGCCTTTCTTATCTCCAATTTGTCTCCCCAATTAGTGGCCACATAGGTCTCTCACTGAAACTTCATGTCAGCAGTTATGTTCAATGACTCCCCTTTCCCTGTACCCAAACCTTTCCACACACACATAAACTCCATTTCTGGTGCTCCCCATAAACTGTTTTAGCTAAGCCATACCAAAAATATACCTCCAATAATGGCAAAATTCTTCTAACCATTACAATGTGATACAAAGACTAGAAATTTAACTTTATACTAATCACAAAGTCACCAAAACTGTAACACAACAGCTACTTACTGCAAACAACAAAACACAGTATCCAGAGTCTCTGTCATCTTCCTTTTATCTAACATTTCCTTTAAATACTTTTTAAACTAATACTTGCCTTTAAATACAGAGAATACTTTTTCTTACAATTTACATTCCTGTAGAGAATACAGTATTATAACTATACATTTTAGAGTATGTTTAATATCAGTAATCTATTAGATTCAAATCAGAGTACTTAAAGATTCAGATCTAGGAAATGACCTACAAGCAACCAAACGATTGTGTATTTTGTTTGCAGCGTCTTGTTGGTCATTCATCAGTTTCTTCTCTCCATTCTACTTTACCTCACTTTTAACTAGCAAAACAGTACATCATCATCCCAATTGTTCAGAATGTAAAGAACAGGGCAACTTCAACACTAAACCCTATAAAGCCAAAAGATAAACAAAAAAAAACTTATCTAAAGCTCATGTATTCCACTTTACATAAAAGTGTGTCAAGTATGATTATTTAGTTTTCCCATAGAAAATAAATTAGAAACAATGAATTAAAAAGTGATATCCTCAAGTTTGCAAGCAAGCCAGGACATGTAACCCAAAAGATGAAAATATTAAAACCAGCTGCAGCAATGAAAAACACAATCACCTAGAATAAATTTAGAATGCCCATTTCAATTGTCTCTAAAAAAAAAATAGAAACTACAACAGAACACACAACAATAAAGTTGTTCTTATACTAAATCTCAATCGTTTAAGATTAAATTCAGTCCATTTTAAGAACACAGTAAATGTGTGCTTCTTAGAAAAACTTCCATCAAAAAAAAGTCACACCCTGGCCAGGTAGCTCAGTTGGTACTTAGAGTGTGGACCAGACACACCAAGGTTTTAGGTTCAATCTCAGGTCAGGGCACATACAAGAAGCAAGAAATAAATACGTAAGTTAGTGTCTGTCTGTCTCTCTCCCCTTCCCTCCCTCTCAAATCAAGCAAGCAATATTTTTTTTTTTCAGTCCTGGCAGGTATAGCTCAGTGGATTGACCCCAGGCTGCAAACCAAAGGGTCACCAGTTTGATTCCCAGTCAGGGCACATGCCTGGGTTGCAGGCCAGGTCCCCAGTGGGGGCCATGTGAGAGGCAACCACACATTGATGTTTCCCTCCCTCTTTCTCCCTCCCTTCCTCTCTTTCTAAAAATAAATAAAATCTTTTAAAAATAATACTAATATATATGAGTGTGTGTGTGTGTGTGTGTGTGTGTGTGTGTGTGTGTGTATGTATGTTTTGTTTTTTTTTAACAAAGGCGACCATTTTAAGTCTGGTCCGAGATTTATTATATGGGAATCTTCTGATATCTGAACCTGTCAACTCCCAACAAAGTAAGAAAAATGTAACTTATTGTTGAATTTATTGTTTCATTTCAATTATTTTAATTTCAAAAGCAGAGTTTATATTTCTAACCCATTCTTCAAAAGAAAAAAGTCTAAGTTTTTATTAATATGACCCTCAATCAATTTTCTGAGTGTCATCCCAGCAGATGAAGAAATGATTCCTTATTTATTTGCTCACTGAGCTAAAGCTATTTGGAAAAACTATAACCATCATTCTTTAAGACCTTCAAATTGTTGGCATTATGAAAACAGGGATTTTAAATAATATTTAATAACCAAAAGCTAGATAAAATTATGTCAGTTTTTATTAACAAATTTTTAAGACTATGAAAAATAATTACTATAGATAAGAGGTCACTGTCAAAAATATGTATATATTTGAAAGTTTGGAGTCATCCATGCAAGATGAAGTCAAGGCAGAGATACAAACAGCATTCTTACAGGACCCAGGCAGGTAACAAAAATGAGTGAAGTAGGCCAAGTGTATTACCAGCAAAAATGATGGGAAGGAACTGCACTGACTGGTAAGCACATGCCAAGTCTGAAGAGGGCGGCCAGTACAGCTCTACCACTCAACTCCAAACAGAAATACAGCCTAGTAGTGCCTGAATTTTCAAGTCTTCCCCCCAAATTCCAAAATCCAGGAACTTCACTGAGCAATTTCCCAATTTTTCCATGCTGATCAGTAGTTGAAACTTACAAACACCAGAAATCAAACAAAACATATCTCTAAGATGGTTCAGTTCAGAGGTCACTTCCGAGCTAATGTGTGAAAATTGCTTTCAAAATATATGAAGGAGTAATGGTAAAAAAAGCTCAGGCTTTGAGGTCAAACTGGCTTGGGTCTGAATGGATGATGCTAGAAAAACTTTCTTCAAACCTGTTTCTTCAATTGTAAAATATCACCTCTCTCATAAATGATGAAAAGTAAAACTTCCAACACAATACCAGATGCACAACAAACATTACAAAAATGGCCCTTACTCTCCCTATTCAACCATGCAAGTCCTTAGGAAAATTTAAGATACCAGATAATAAACACACTTGAAGATCTTAGGAAGTTATAAAAAGGACATCAAAAAAATGAGTTGCCTGCCATGTGTCCATTGCCCTCAACCCCTGCTACACAGACAGGCCCTTAAGTACACAGAGAAGATACTGTTAATTTAGGGCAGGATTTTCAACATTTTTCATCTGTGGGCACATGACTAAATAGTCAGGTATTGCATGTTTTAAAAATTCTTGCAGCACACTGCAAGATACCAGCCCACTTAAAGTGATACAGCTAAATGGATTATCAATCTTCAGTTAAAAAGATAAAGAGTCAGAGCTCCTTAAAGATAAAGACACACTGTCTCTTTTATTAGTTTCATAGATACTTACTTGCTGGTAGAAGTGAAAGAAATACTTTTAACACGTTGGGCCAAACTTTCAGAAACTTATTTCTATAGAATGCGTGGTATAAAGCATTTACAGCACATTCCTAAATATTAAAAAAATCATACTCCAAAGTTTACTTTATGTATGATTTCATCAAACCAAAACATTATGGGATTGAAGTTACTGCTAAAAATACCTTTTGACCCCTCAAACACACTAATTTTTTAAAAAAGACATCAACTATCCAACATATTTGTGTTAAAAAGTAATAATCACATACATCAAAATTATTTGGGCTATATTTAATAAAAATAGGTGAAATAAATTTCTAATGTGGTTACAAACAATAAAGAAAAGCATTTTATGTATATATTTGAGTATATGTCTACATAGACACTTACTGAACTCTAGAAATTTTACACTATCTTCCAACAAATACAGCATAGGCTGGGACATGTGCTACAAATGGACAGCACTAGGAAAGTTTACATTTTATAATTTTAAACACTCTACCTCTTCCAGCTACCCATCCATCATACTATGAGCAAAAAATAATAATACAAAACAGTGACTGATAAATCGGAAGGGGGAAACAACTAAAAGGGTTAAGTACCTAAAAATGATTGACACTTTCAAGTTAAATCCATATTTCCATTACTAATTCTCCTCATCTACACAAACATATTCATGCGCTCATCAATTAAAATACAGTCCATTTGAATATATTCTATTCTACATAATTCATCATTTAAACTTCTTACAAACTTGATCATAAATATTTCAGATTAATAGATGAAAACAATACACTATATTACCATAGGATCATAAACAGCTCCATGTACTCAAAAGCTACAATCTTAATGCTAATTTTAAAATCAAATGTTTTTTCAAAGTTCTGCTTAAAACAAATGCCTTTAGTATGTAACAAGCCTTTTAACCACTGTTTAATGCAAAATCATACTTTATAAATGACTCGAGTTCATAACTTTGAAAATGTTTGTGTAATAAGGTGCTTACCCACAAAAATTATGCTGTTACTTTATCTTCTTTCACCATCAGACTACACTAGTTTCTTTTCTTACTGTTTCATTCTTTATGTATGAAGAAAACTGCCCTGTATGAAGGGCAGTTTATATACTAAATCAGTAATTTAAAGTACCTCAAGTATTTACCTTACCTTTTACTACCTCATAGAAATCAATGTCTAACTCCTTACTATAATCACAAAAGTTAAAAGACAGAAGTTACCAACAAAGTTATCAACCTCGGACTAAGCAGAATACAGGACAAAAATATGCTGAGCTCTGCAGTCGTAAGTCAAAGTGACAAAAGAAAAGCAATATACTACTAGAAATATTCAGATATTTTCTAAATTATCAAATTAAGGTATACCCATCTAAAGGATTCCGGAAATTTTTTCAACTCAATACTTCTAAAAACACATCACGGTATTTAAGCATACTTTGGGCAAGTCAAAAAGTTTACCTAAAACAAAGCACTTTACACAACAAAATGATGCAGCTGGTCCTACAATACAACAGAAACAAAAACCGTCTTCAAAACCCAAGTAATCAAGAAATTGTATCTTTTTAATAAATTTAACTCCACTTTGGGAGGTCAGGTATTCCTTCTGTTTTGACAACTACCCCGAATGTCAACTCCTCCTGACAGTTTAAGAAAACTCTTCTAGCTGGGTCACCCAGGGACCATCGCTCTAAGTGACAAAAGAAAAACCCAATCCAGCCTACAGATCAGAGAATATCCAGAAACAGTTTAACTTCTCCCCACCAAACCCTTTCCCCTAGGCAACAGAATGTTTTCACCGATCATAAACACACCCTCCAGCTATCTCTCTACCCGGGCAAAGACAGGGCAGAGTGGAAGCCTTTCAGCTCAGACAAGCAGAATGCTGTTACCCCTCCACCCGCGGACCCTCTGCAGAACCGGGTCCGTCTGGATCACCAGCCCTGGTAAAGAACAATTCACCAGCCCAGCCGCACAAATCGCGCAACTTCCCAAGAACCTGCAAAGCGATTCTTTTTCGCGGAGCAGAATCCGGAATCCGCCACCGGGGAAGGGATGAGGGAAAAAGGGTGAAGAGAATGAACGCGGAATCAGGACGGCAGAGACTGCTGGCCCCGCGGTGGCTGCACGCCCCAGAGCCCAGCGAACAGGCTGGAGGGATGGAGCCACCGGCCTGGGCTCCCCGGCTCTCGCCTGGAGACCCGCATCTCCCGACTTTACCTCTCTGGGAAGCGACCCCCACATTCCGTGCCACGGGGTGGTAGGGGGCAGGGAAGGCCTCACCGGAGGTTCTGAGCCTCCTCGGCCCGACGCGGAAGGGAACGCGGTCGGGGTACGAGGGACAATAGGGAGCCAAGAGCGCTGCGCGCCTGAGTGGCGCCGCCGGCCGGCGGGGCTGACTGACGCGCCCGCCGTACCGCACGACCTGGGTGTGCTGGGCAGGGCCGCCACTGCCGCCGCGCAGTCCGCGGGGGTCACGGCGCCCCCGGCGCTCCGGGTCGGGCCTCACCTCCCAGCCCCGCCGCCCAAGAGAAGAGCAGAATTAACACTCTCAGCAACACCATCTTCCGCTGCTGCCGCCTCCTCACGGGTTAACAGCAGCACATCGATCCGGAGGGAGAAGCTGAAGGGGCTTGGTCCGGAGCCTCCACGGGAAGCCGGGACCTCCCCCGGTAGGAGAAACGGCAGAGCACCGTCCTCACGCCCCACTTCAGGGGCCGGCAATGCTCTCAGCTCCTCCAAAACAGGGATCTCCCTCCCCCTCGTTCGTTTCCTTCCTCCCTTCCCCGCTTTCCTTCCCTCGCTCCTTTCCTCTTCTCAATCGCCCTCCCCAAAACCCGGACCTCCGCCTCCTTCCTCGCCACGTGACGCATGGGCGCCCAACGGGCTCGCGGAGCCGCACCCCTTCCTCCCGCTCCTCCCCCTCCCCCAGGCGTCCCAGGGACGCGCGCATGCGCATGGAGGCCAGTTCCCGGGCTGCTAGACCCGCCGCCGCTTCCTGTCCGCCAGCAGGGAGCTGGGATTGGGTTTGGGAGGCGGGGTTTCCTCTGGCTCCGCCCCCACTCCGGCGGGAGCGTGTCTTTGCGGACCTTACTACGCTACATCTTAAAGCTGCTGAGAACTGCGTTGGGCGAAAAATGGGAAAGTGAAGGATGTCAGAGGGCCGGTTCCCACTTCTTAACTTCACAAGAAACGGAGATTTTTTTGTTTCTTTTTTGGCCTGTAGTGGCGCACGGCAGCTAATAAGTGAACAAAAGCAAAGTACCAACAACCAGTAGTTATACTGGCGACAGCCACCTGTGATCTGAACACAAATGTTCAGATCCGAAAGCATCTGAAAGGAAGGAAAGGCTGTGTTTTACAGCCTAAGGCATATTTCTGGGAGCTCGTTGCAAATTTTGGTCACAAACCTGTTATTAGCCGTTCTAAAAGTCTGCAGCCTAAACCACAAAGGTCCTAAATCTCCAGCCCCCAAAATGTCCTCTTTACCACTTTGTCCCACCTCTGAAGGAGACGCTCAAATCTCCTTCACTCCAACTTCCTAGCTTCTTTAAAGTTTATATTTGGTTTCTTTGTAACTCACTTTCGTTATTTAAATTTTTATTTCATGGACTACAGATTTAAGGAAAAGACCTGAAAACAAAACTTACAAAAAGAAACTGGAAAAGTTCCTTGACGTTGGTCCTGGTAATGATTTTTCAAAAGATTTTATTTATTTACTTTTAGTGAGCGGGGAGGGAGGGAGAAAGAAAGGGAGGGAAACACGAATCAGTTGGACGACCCCACCCGCAAACCAGGGATCTGGCCCCTTGCCCAGAATCAAACCGCGACCCTTTGCTTTGCAGGACCACACCCAACAAACAGTCACACTGGTCAGGGCAGTCCTGGCAATGATTTTTTGGATATGACACCAAAAGCACAAATAATTAAAGCAAAAATAAATAAGTGAGACTACATCAAACCAAAAAGCTTCTGCGCAGCAAAAGAAACAATTAAAATAAAAAGGCAACCTTTGGAATGACGAAAAATATTTCCAAATCAGATATCTGCCAAAGTGTTAATATCCAAAATACACATGAGGAATTCTCCCAACTCAATAGCAAAAAAACAAACAATCCAATTTAAAAATCTTCAGAGGAACTGAATAGACATTTTCCCAAGGATATCCAAATGACCAACTGGTACATGAAAAGATGCTCGATACCACTGATCATCAGGGAAACAAATCAAAGCCACAATGAGGCACCTCATTATTGGAAAGGCTATGACCAAAAAGACAAGTATCAACAAGGATGTGGAGAAAAGGTGGTGGGAATATAAATCGGTACAGCCATGACAGAAAACAATATGGAGGCCCCTCAAAAAATTAAAAATAGAACTATCATGATTCAGCATTCCCAATTTGGGGTATACAGTATATTGAAAGGAAATGAAATCAGGATCTCGAAAAGATGTCTGCACTCCCTTGTTCGTTGCAATATTATTCACAGTTCCCATGGTATTGAAGCAATGTATTTCTCTAAGAAGGTGTAGATGAAGATGATGTGATGTGCACATCCACACACACACACAATGGAATCATTCAGCTATGACAAAGGAAATCCTGCCATTTTCTTTTTTTTAATGTATTTTATTGATTATGCTATTACAGTTGTCCCATTTCCCCCCTTCTCTCCCCTCCACCCTGTACCCCCTCTCCCACCTACACTCCCCCCCTTTAGTTCATGTCCATGTGTTATACTTATGAGTTCTTTAGCTTCTACATTTCCCGTACTATTCTTGCCCTCCCCCTATCTATTTTTGACCTACATTCTATGCTACTTATTCTCTATACCTTTTCCCCCTCTCCTCCTCCCACCCCCCCCCCTGCTGCTAGCCCTCCATGTGCCCTCCATTTCTGTGGTTCTGTTCCTGTTCTAGTTGTTTACTTAGTTTCTTTTGGTTTTGCTTTAGGTGTGGTTGTTAATAATTGTGAGTTTGCTGTCCTTTTACTACACATGTCTTTTCTTTATCTTCTTTTCTTAGATAAGTCCCTTTAGCATTTCATAAAATAAGGGCTTGGTGATGATGAACTCCTTTAACTTGACCTTATCTGACAAGCACTTTATCTGCCCTTCCATTCTAAATGAGAGCTTTGCTGGATAGAGCAATCTGGGATGTAAGTCCTTGTCTTTCATGACTTGGAATATTTCTTTCCAGCCCCTTCTTGCCTGTAAGGTCTCTTTGGAGAAATCAGCTGACAGTCTGATGGGAACTCCTTTGTAGGTTACTGTGCCCTTATCTCTTGCTGCTTCTAGGATTCTCTCCTTCGTTTTTACCTTGGCTAGTGTAATTATGATGTGCCTTGGTGTGTTTCTTCTTGGGTCCAACTTCTTTGGGGCTCTCTGAGCTTCTTGGATTTCTTTGGAAGACTGTTCCCTTTGCCAGATTGGGGAAGTTCTCCCTTATTATTTGTTCAAATACGTGCTCAATCTGTTGCTTTTCTCCTTCCCATTCTGGTACCCCTATAATTCGGATGTTGGAACGTTTAAAGGTGTCCTGGATGCTCTTAAGCTTTTCCTCGATTTTTTTTAATTCTTATTTCATCATGCTTTCCTGCTTGGTTGATTCTATCTTCCTTCTGGTCCACTGTATTGTTTTGAGACTCAGATTCCTTCCTTTCACTATTGGCTCTCCTCCGCGTATCTTCCTGCATCTCTTTTATGGTAACCTGCATCCTTTCATCTAAATTGCGCCCAAAATCAACCAATTCCGTGAGCTTTCTGATCACCAGTGTTTTGAACTGTGCATCTGATAGATTGGCTATTTCTTGGTCGCTCAAAAGGATGAGTCCTGGGGGACTGATCTGTTCTGTTGGAAACATATCTTATGTCTTTCCCTGTCTCTCTCCTTTCCGGTCTGGTCGCTCTTGTTACGGTGGGGGGCGGAGCCTTAGGTGTTCACTGGGGCTGGGCACCCCGGTCGCTAGATTGTGACATTATATGTGGGGGCAGGGGCGGGGGCGGGAGGGAACCATGGCAGTAGTTCAGTTCTCCTGGGCTCAGACCCTTCTTTGGGATCCTGGGCTGCGAGCTCTGCCCTGGTCCACAATCGCTGCCTCACTGGGTCCGCCAGCCGCAGCTTGCGTACTCAGGGATCACCGCTGCGTTCTTGCGCCCTGATGGCTGTCGTGCCGATTTCGCGCCAAATTTTCCCCGACCTCTGCGCGCCGCCGACCCATGCCAGCCCCGTGCCCGCCCGGCTCGTCGTCCCCTACCAGTCTGGATATATGGGTCTACTTCAACTTCTTGGCTGTCCGACTTCCATTCAGCTAAATCCTCTATCAGTTCTGAGTGATATTCTATCTGTAAATTATTGTTGTTCTAATCTTGGTTGTGCGAGGAGGTACGGTGCATCCACCTATTCCTCCATCTTGCCAGAAGTCCGAAATCCTGCCATTTTGGATACCATGGATAAATCCTCAGTGCAATATTCTGAGAGAAAGAAGTCAAATGGAAAAAGACAAATACCATGTGATCTCTCTTACTTATATGTGGACTCTAAAAGAGCCAAACTCATAGAAACAGAGTAGGAGATTAGTTAGCAGAGGCTGAGGAGTGGGGAAGTGAGGAGATGTTGGTCAAAGGGTATCAACGTCCAGCTGTAAAATGAGTAAGTTCTAGGGACCTAATGTACAGCATGGGAACTATAGTTAATACTACTGTATTATATACTTCAAAATTACTAAGAGAGTAGATCTTAAATGTTCTCACCACCAAAAATAAATGGTATTCATGTGAGATGATGGAGGCTTTAACTAATAACCCTATTGTAATGCTTTTACATTATAATAAGCATATCAAATCAGCACAATGCATACCTTAACCATACACATTGCTGTATGTTGATTATATCTCAATAAATCTGGAAAAAAAATGAAATCAAATGAGCAAAAGTAAGCAATGCAGTGGTATGTAGTAAATTCACAATGTTATGCAACCATCACCACTATCTAGTTCCAAAATATATTCATAAGATAAATAAGGAGAAAAAACCTTGTGTTTCATGAACTAGAACTTTTTGATGGCTTTCACTTAGACATTCTTCATCTATTTGCCATTTTGCTTAAATAAGTTGAATTAGTAAATATAAATGTTAATAGTATGGATAAAAATAATTTATTAGACATTCCATCCTTTTACTCTGAATATTTTTTCAATGTATTACCATGAAGTTAAGAGCATGTTTCTTTAATTTTTAGTTTGAGAAATGCACTATAACAGTTTCACTCCAACAAGAGTAAGCACAAAAATAGTCAGTTCTAAAATGGTCATTAATAGCATCCACTTATAATGAAATGTATGAAATTATTAAAGAATGGCAGAATCTCATGAATAGTTTTTTTCCCTTAAAAGATCCAATCTTCTGGTCAAGATGGCGGCAGAGGCAGACATAGCACACTTCTTTCCACAACCACATCAAAATTACAATGAAAACATAGAACAACCATCACTCAGAATGGTCAGAAAGTGAGTTGAATGCAAGTCTGACCATTGGGAACTAAAGAAACCATATCCATCCATACTGATAGAAGGGATGCAGTCTTGGAACCTTCTGGTCCCTCACCTGCATGTGGTGGATAAAAAATCAGGAGGGATATTTAGTAGTGAAGACTCCCAATCCAATACCAAACCACGCAGCCCACAGTTCCAGTGCCAGGAAGATAAGTCCTCACAACTTCTGACTGCAAAAACCAGTGGGGATTGAGTTGGTGGAAAAAACTTCTGGAGTCCCAAGCAATTCCTCTTAAGAGCCCACATATGGACTCACCTATTCAGACTCACTCCCTCTAAGCTCCAGTGCTGGGGTGGCAGCTTGTAAGGCATCAGTGTTGTGCTGGGAGAAACTGAGGTATCTGGCATCAAAACAAACAGAAGCCATTGTCTTTTTTCTGGGCTCTCAACCCACAGAACAGGCAAGCTGGTGACATATCTCACTACATCAACCTGACTCCATCAACCATCAACCTGACTGACACTGTTTGACATGCCTTGGAAATACCCAGAGACTCTGCCACACCCAACATATGGGCCCACCCAAGCTGCTTTTCCAGATGAATGGTTGGTCCTGGCTGGTTCATGCTGCACAACTTCCTAAATCCTCTCAAACAAGCTGGCCTCAATGGACACCAGGCCTGGCACTAGCAGCAGCCTGCCTACATTCACAGATTGGCTTTGCCTGGGAATCTCCAAGCTCAGCACAAGTAGCAGCCATCTCAGATTGCTTTATGGCTCAGGCAGGATGGCCTAGGGCAAAACACATGAGGGGTGGGGGGGGACTGATCTTGGCCTGCACCACCTGGGAAACCTCAGGGCCAGTACACCTAGTGGACAGCTACAGACCACATCAAAGCACCACCACACTACCCCTACACAACTGATCCTCCACAGAGAGCAGAGGTTGGTGGTAAGTGGTGACAGCCAAACCTTTCAGCTGACTGGCCTGGGTAAACCCCTCCCACTGATCTGCCAACAGCAACCAAGCCCCCAACTTCAAGAGGAGGGCATACTCAGCCCACACAGAGGGCACACCTCAAGCACCCAGCTTGGGTGAGAGGGGAGGCTGTGCCACTGGACCCTACAGCACACCTAATGGCCACACTACCAAGACACAGAGTCCAAGCAACTCTACCTAATACACAGAAACACACAGAGGAAGTCTGCCAAAATGAAGAGACAAAGAAACATGGCCCAAATGAAAGGACAGGTCAAAACTACAGAAAAAGAACCAAACAAAATGGAGATAAACAATCTATCAGATGCAGAGTTCAAAACACTGGTTACAAGGATGTTCAAGGAACTTAGTGAGGACTTCAACAGCATAAAAAAATATACAGTCAGAAATGAAGGATACACTAATTGGAACAACAATTTTCAGGGAAAGAACAGTGGATGAAGCCACACCAGCCAGGGCTATCCTGAAGTTTTAACAATGAGAAATTCAGGTGGTAAGCACATGGCCATATGCAGTTTAACAAACAAGTAATACATATGATCTCACCTTTAACAGGAACCTAAACAACAAAACAGACAAACAAGGAAAATATAACCAAAGACACTGAAATAAAGGACAGGCTGACAGTGACCAGAGGGGAGAGGGGAGGGAATTTCAGGAAAAAAGGGGAAGGGTTTACAGGAACAAGTATAAAGGACACATGGACAAAAACTGGGGGGAGGGGGGAATGGGAGGGAGGAGGGGAGGGCTGGGGGTGGGCTGGGATGGGAGTAAAAGACAGAAAACTGTACTTGAACAACAATTAAAATAAAATTAAAAATATACAAGTAATACTACAGAGAAATGCTTATTGCACAACTTGAAGACAATGTGATAAATGTTTCAATAGTCACATTTTAAATTTACAACTCCTAATAATCTGCTTGCTGGATGTCTCGCTGTCATGCTAAATGCCACATGTTTAACTTCTTATCTCTAATAATGGCACCACTTCTCTCCCAGTAACCAGGGATGGAGAGTAGAATCATCTTAGACTGTCTTAGGCTCTCCTTGTCTACTCATAGCCAGCCATCAAGTATTGATTCTTCCCTAACATAATCTTTCTTGTGCCTGTAATCTTTCCCTTCCTACTACTGTCACTTTGATTCACAGAATTATTTTCTGTTATTTAGACTGCTACAGTGTCTCTCACTCCAGTCTCTCTGGCCCGGCTTTCAAACCTCACCTCAATCCACTGCAATTTGCTTCTGTTCCCATCATTCCCAAGAAGTTACTCTTCCTGGGGCCATCAAAGACCTGTTAGCCATGAATGTTGCTATACACCTTCACTCCTTATCTAACTAGACTTCTTGGTCAATTAGCACTCTTTCCTAAAAATTCCCATCTCCATGTTACCCAAGACCTTGCTCTCTCATGATTTTCCTTCTTTTTAAAAAAATTTGTTTTTATCCTCACTCAAAGACATGCTCACTGATTTTTTTTTTTTTAAGGGAAAGAGGGCAAGGAAGAGGTGAAGGGAGGAAAACATCAATGAGAGAGCAAAACATGGATCTGCTGCCTCCCACACCAACTCTGACTGGGGACTGAACCGGCAACCTAGGCGTGTGCCCTGACTAGGAATGGAACCTGCAGTCTTTCCGCTTACCAGACAATGCTCCAACGCAATGGAGGAGTACCAGCAGGTCAGGTCTCCTCCTTACTTTTAACTGTGTATATTTCCTGGGACTTTTTCTTCCCTTTAATTCTTTAAATATTGCTCTTCCTCAGGATTTGAACCTTGGATTTCTTATCTTCTCATTCTTCACTTGCATGACTATTTTTGTACTACCCCCCAAAGTCTATGACTCACTAAGGTATAAACTCTATGAAAACAAAGCCTGGGTCTGCCTTGTTCTGAATTCTACTGCCTAGCAGATAGCCCTTTTCCTGGACCTGTGCCCCAAGCTCCAGACCTGTACCCTAGTTGCACCATATACTAGCTGTGTGATCTTGGGTACATTAAAGCACCTGTGCCACAGTCTCCTAATACTTACAGTAATGAAAATAGTAATACCTACCTTAGGTGGTTGTTGTGAAAGTTAAATAAATTAATAGATGTAAAGCACTTAGAATACTGCATGGCACATGACAAGCATTATAAAGTGTTAGGTTTTGTTATCATTACATATCCAATGTTCACTAGCTAACTCCTCCTTAAAGTTAAACAGCCACACCAAGTTCAACATGTCCCAAACTGAACAAACCCCTACATCAACCTACACAAACCATTTTCTTCTTCCTAAATTTCCTATTTTTGTAAGTGGCAACACCATTCAAGCAATTCTCTAAAGTCCTGTCCCAACCCAGTAGGTCATCAAGTCATCTTTCATCTCCATTGTATGAAATTCCCCCACCTATCTCATTTACCACAGCTCAACCTCTGGTCTCCTTGTCTTGCAGTGCCCACTCTCTGACACTTTGCACTACTACAGCCAGAATAATGATTAAAGGTATATATATATATATATAATTTTATCCTCAGGATAAAAATACAAGACCTTCATGATCTAGTTGTTGCCTTCTCTGCCAGATTCATCTTTCACCACTCTTTCTTACCTCATCTTCTACAAGTAGTATAGACATATCATGGCTGGTGTGGCTCAGTGGCTTGAGTGCTGGCCTGCAAATCAAAGGATCACCAGTTCGATTCCCAGTCAGGGCACATGCCTGGGCCACGGGCCAAGTCCCCATTTGGGGGCACGTGAGAGGCAACGACACATTGATGTTTCTCTCCCTCTCTTTCTCCTTTCCTCTCTAAAAATAAATAATAAAATATTTTTTAAGTAGTAAGGACAAAAATCAGAATAATTGTACTAGCTGACGGTTAGTAAAGAAACGGCAGTGTAAACAACTTAAATAAGTTGCCCAAAGTCACAAAGCTGGTGCATGGCAGAGCCGACACTCAAAGTTAAATCTGCCTCCCAGGCATGTGCTTTAATCACTACACTGTGCTACTGTTCAATTGTGGCTGTCTTCCCAAACACACATGTCACTTCCCTCTGACACCTGTGCACATTTTATTCCCCCCATGAGGGCTACCTCTCTCATTTAGGCTATATATTCTACAAAACTAGGCTCAAAGAATGCTTTCAATAATTCATTTTGAGACACTTTTGTGTTAGGATTTTGCTTTCTCTGTACAAAAAGGATCAGAGAAAAAAGAACTTAGAAAATCCACTTTTAGGGAAAAGAGTGAAAAATGGTATTTATAGCTTAAGGCATTTAGAAGGCACGTATAAATGTCAATTTCCTCTCAAATGTAAAGGAATAGCTATTGTTAAAGATATGGCTCAGGCTTCTTCTTTTCTGTTAAATCTTCACTAACTTCATTACCAGACAAAATATCTACCATTTACACAATTCTAATGTAGCTTTATCGAAGTGTATTGTATTTGTTTAGCACCGTCCCTAATCATTAAGAATAGGTATGCATCACATTATAGGGGGTTTAAAAACAGGGCCTCAGAGATTTGGAAAATATGCATGCAACAAATGTTTATTGACTCTTAGTGCTAGAATAAGATAATTTTCACTAATTTTTTCAAACACTAGGAGTGGGCCCTCACTGCCTAACACCATGATTTCTTATTCTAATATTCAAAGTAGGCCACAAAAGAACTCATTTGTCCAACCTCTTCTCTTTTCTCCCTTAAATGAAACTCCTACTGCATCCAGTTGAACTTGGGAACCCCAAGGCATCTTAAACTGTCCCCCTGCCATGTTTTTGCCCTCTATTTCCTTTCTGCTCACACAGTATGACTAAAAAAGACAGAGAGACAACAGACCCAAAATGTAGTTGCTGACGCTAAAGGCCATGTCAACAAACTGAGACTGAACTTACAATTTCAGCTCTCCCAGAAATGAACTCTAAAACCAATCATTAGGAATCGCCTGATTGGCACTTGCTAGGTATTCTGCCTGATTGACTTCTGACATTCCCTAAAGGAAAGTGCCTTGGTAATAATCAACCAGATTATTTTTTGCCCGGTATAACTTCCTTGTTCCTTCTCCCTTATGCTTATAAAAAAATATTTCATCTTGTACAGTTCCTCGGAACTCCTTTCTACCTGCTAGATTGGATGCTGCCTGATATGAATCAGTGTTTACCCAATAAACTCCTAAAATTTTTAATATGCATCAGTTATCTTTTAAAAATATTACCCAGACTTTAAAACTCTGGTCACAGCCTGGTAGCTCAGAACCAAACTAGACTCACAGACATGTTTGGTTTGACTTGTAATCAATTTCTTTTTTATTTGTGTCAATTTTTAACAATTAGGAGCTTTTGTGTTAAAATCTAAATTCCAGATTTTCTGTGAAAACTGGAAGATTAAGCAGATTTAAGTTCTTGCAAAACATCAATTGGCTGACACTGAGTAGAGACTGCCCTTTTTGGGTGGGGATGGGGCTGGTCTAATGTCACCTCAACCTGAATTATCTTTGCCAGTATTCAAGCTTGTTACCTCTGTTTTAAGAACTAGACCAAGTTCCAAATAGACCTAATGTGGTTTCCTAGACCCATAGGCCCCACTAATCTCAATCACAGTTTAGTCCAAAATACCTACTATTTTTGTCCCTCATCTGCAATTAATTAGTAACTTTATGGAAACTCTTATATTATTTTATTAAGGTTTATCTTGACATTGCAAATGGCAGAGAGAGAGAGGATTTGAAGCAAACAAATGGTGCCCCCAAAAAACCTTACAGGGTGACAATAATAATTACTGGTCATTCATGCAATAAATATTTGTTCTACTCCTGATTTAGAGATTTCCAGCCCACTACAACAATATTTCTGACCAGGAACCATAGCACTTTACATACATGATCCCATTTATTCTTCGCAACAATGCCTCATGAGGTAGACATAATCTGTTTTACAAATAAGGAAACAGTGGCAGACCAAGTTTCTAACCCAAGTCAGTTTAACTCTGAATATTGTAGTGTTTTGAATTCCTGGGAGAATCCATCTTTATTATCATTGCATGGTCCAGAATCTACTTCTCAGCTTTGAAGTTCCAGAAGCTTGATTTTTCTCACTGCATCCTAAGTTGATCAGGCAAGAAGGACTAATTCATAGGAGTTAAACTCTCAGGAGGTTTTTGTCTTGATCAAAGTGGCACCTCATTAATTTACAAATTAGATATTCATGTTAGCAAGTCAATTCACTTTTTATCTTTAATACTTGAAAAGCTAAATTATAATTGAAAGTGGCATAATAAGCAAGATATCAGTGCAGAGAAAATTGATTGAAAATTTTATTGGATAGGTCATCCACTATGCAAGTTACTATGCCATTCTATCAAGAAAATGTCACTCTACCAAGGATCTATCATAGAACTAGACTGATACCAAACCATTCATCTCCTCAGGTAACCTCCACCCTAGATGGAGATCTAAGCACACTGTGACACAAGATGGCAGCGCAGACAGGCATAACTCACGTCTTCACACAACCACATCAAAGTTACAGCTAAAATAGAACAATCATCACTCAGAACCGTCAGAAAGTGAGTTGAATGGAAGTCTGACAACCACAGAATTAAAAAAACCACATTCACCCAGACAGGTAGAAGGGGTGCAGATGCAGAATAGACTGGTCTCACATCCACGTGTGGTAGGTAAAATTTGGGAGGGATACCTAAAGAGTAAGGGGTTGCAGCTTCACACTAGGCCTCCCCAGCCCAGGGTTCCAGCACCAAGAAAATAAGTCCTAACAACTTCTGACTGCAAAAACTAGTGGGGATTGAGTCAGTGGAACGAACTTCTGGACACCCAAAAGCAGTTCCTCTTAAAGAACCCACATATGGGCATTGACCAGAGAGGAGAAGGGAGGGAATTTCAGGGGAGAATAGGAAGCGTTTACAGGAACAAATATAAAGGACACATGGACAAAAACTGGGGGCGGGGTGGAAATGGGAGGGAGGTGGGGAGGGATGGATGGGTGGCCTGGAATGAGAGTAAAGGGCAGAAAACTGTACTTGAACAATGATTAAAATGAAAAAAAAGAACCCACATATGGGCTCACCTATTCAGACTCACTCCCTCTAAGCTCCAGTGCTGGGGTGGCAGCTTGTAAGGAACCAGTGTCATGCTGGAAGGAACTAAGATGTTTGGCATCAAGGCAAGCAGAAGCCATTGTCTTTTTCCTGGGCCCTCAACCCACTGAGCCGTGGAGTCATCAAGCTGGTACCATATCTGAGACTCCATCAACCTGGCTAACACTGTTTGACCCTCCTTGGAGGTCCCCAAAGATGCCTCCCCACCCACCTTATGAGCCCACCCAAGCTGCTTTTCCATATGAATGGTTGGTCCTAGCTGGCTCATGCTGCACAACTTCCTAAATCCTCTCAAACAAGCTGGCCTCAATGGACACCAGGCCTGGCACTAGCAGCAGCCTGCCTACATTCACAGATTGGCTTTGCCTGGGAATCTCCAAGCTCAGCACAAGTAGCAGCCATCTCAGATTGCTTTATGGCTCAGGCAGGATGGCCTAGGGCAAAACACATGAGGGGTGGGGGGACTGATCTTGGCCTGCACCACCTGGGAAACCTCAGGGCCAGCACACCTAGTGGACAGCTACAGACCACATCAAAGCACCACCACACTACCCCTACACAACTGATCCTCCACAGAGAGCAGAGGTTGGTGGTAAGTGGTGACAGCCAAACCTTTCAGCTGACTGGCCTGGGTAAACCCCTCCCACTGATCTGCCAACAGCAACCAAGCCCCAACTTCAAGAGGAGGGCATACTCAGCCCACACAGAGGGCACACCTCAAGCACCCAGCTTGGGTGAGAGGGGAGGCTGTGCCACTGGACCCCACAGCACACCTAATGGCCACACTACCAAGACACAGAGTCCAAGCAACTCTACCTAATACACAGAAACACACAGAGGAAGTCTGCCAAAATGAAGAGACAAAGAAACATGGCCCAAATGAAAGGACAGGTCAAAACTACAGAAAAAGAACCAAACAAAATGGAGATAAACAATCTATCAGATGCAGAGTTCAAAACACTGGTTATAAGGATGTTCAAGGAACTTATGAGGACTTCAACAGCATAAAAAAATATACAGTCAGAAATGAAGGATACACTAATTGAAATCAAGAACAATTTTCAGGAACAGAACAGTAGAGTGGATGAAGCTGAGAATCAACTCAATGATTTGGAACATAAAGAATAAAAAAAACAACCAATCAAAACAACAAGAAGAAAAAAGAATCCAAAAAAATTAGGATAGTATAAGCAGCCTCCGGTACAACTTCAAGAGGTCCAACATTTGCATCTTGGGGGTGCCAGAAGGAGAAGAGAAAGAAAAGAAATTGGAAATACATTTGAAAAAATAATGAAAGAAAACTTCCCTAATTGACAGAAGTAGATATGCAAGTACAAGAAACACGGAGAACCCCAAACAAGATGGATGCAAAGAGGCCTTCTCCAAGACACATCATAATTAAAATGCCAAAGGTTAAAGATAAAGAGAGAATATTAAAAGCAGCAAGAGAAAATCAGATAATTACATATAGTAGAGTTCTCATAAGAATGTCAGCTGATTTCTCAAAAGAAACTGCAGGCCAGAAGAGATTGGGAGGAGGTATTCAAAGTTGGAAAAGCAGAGACTTAGAGCCGAGATTGCTCTACCCAGCAAAGCTATCATTTAGAATCAAAGGACAGATAAGGAGCTTCCAAGACATGAAAAAACTAAAGGAGTTCATCATCACCAAACCATTATTATATGCAATGTAAAAGAGACTTATTTAATAAAAAGATGATCAAAACTATGAAAAACAAAATGGCAATAAATACATATCTATTAATACTTGAATCTAAAAAGCAAACAAGAAGAATAAATGACAGAATCATGGGTATGCAGAGCATTTTGATGGTTGCCTATGGGAGGCGGGTTTGGGGGAATAGGTGAGGAGTTGAGGGAATTAAGAAGTACAAATAAGTAGTTACAGAATAACCATGGGGATGTAAAGTACAGTGTAGGAAAGGGAGAAGCCAAAGAACTTATATGCATGACCCATGGACATGAACAATGGTGTGGGGATGCCTGAGGGAGTAGGGGGTGCTGAGTGGAGTGTGACAAAAGAGGAAAAAGCAGAACAACTGTAATAGCATAATAAATAACATATAATTTTAAAAAAGAAACACTGTGACAAATCATTTTGTTGTGTAATCTTCTCTAGACTCCATGCAGACCACCTCCCCTTCTGTTACTTGCTTTCTTCAGAAACAATATAAATGATTAAGCCACAATTTTTTAACATTTATTCAGACATTTGTTTCAATTACCAGGCCCTACTGTTGCATCTTTTGTACCTGGAAAATACTGTTTTCTGGGGGAACTATAACAAATAGCTAATCTGATTCATTTTATGTTGATTGATTCTCATCCTGGGAAGCTCTTCATAGTAGCACTTATAAAGTGCCTCAACTGTTATATTTCTATTTCAGTTGTAGTTGCTTATGTCTTGTCTTCCTTACCAGATTGTAACTAATTTGAGGGCAGTGAGAATAATAATATATTTGAAGAACTTTGCTATATGTTCCCATATTATTCACAAAAGCACATAAATAATTTGTGTAAATGTTGTTCTCCACCCTCTTTTTTTTTTCTTTTACAAAAGATGACAACTGAAGTTAAGAGAAGTTAATTGACCTTCCCAAGCTTGTGAAATTAGTCAATGACAAGGCCAGGTTCTGGTCCCAGGTCTTGAGGTCTCCATTCATCACACTTTCTGCTACATTAGGCTTCTTGTGTATGCCCATGCTTAATATTCTCTCTGTGCTCTAAAGTACCACATTGTAGATATTCAATGAATAATTATAAGGGTTCCTTATTGCAAATATAAGCCAAAGAGTTATAACTCTTACTATGTGCATATTAACAATTACACTTATACTTTAATTCTCAACAATGCAGGTGGTTATTTTCTGATATTGTACTGGATGAGTGTTTCTCAGTGCGTGGCCAGTAAATTACCTGTATCAGAGTTGCTTAGGATACTTGTCAAAACTGCAGATTCCTTGGCTTTTCTCCAATTCTGTGCGTGGCCAGTAAATTACCTGTATCAGAGTTGCTTAGGATACTTGTCAAAACTGCAGATTCCTTGGCTTTTCTCCAATTCTGTTGAATCAGAATTCCTGGAGATGGAGCCCAGAAACATGCATTTTAACAGGCTACCCACATGAGAGTTAATCACTGAGATGAGACAATCACTGTTCTGAATAAACATAATGAGTGAACATAAAAGACCAGGTTTTGTTGGAAAGGGAATGTCAACATATAAAAATAATACAGAACAGGATGCAATTCCTTGATTCAAGGATACCCGAATTGTGAGATATACCATTGATTTATTTAATAATAGCTTTTGAATAGCCTTAACTGTTTAAGAAAATTTAATTCTGAATCTAGAATAATTTAATTATTAATAAAGTAAACTTTAGTCCTGAGGGATTTCAATAATCATATTTTATTTTGTGTGAAAACAGAAGGGTTTGAAGGTGGGAAGTTAGATGTGACCTGAGTAGACTTCGAAAGTTAATCTAGAATTAAAAGGAGAGAAAGGACATTTCAAATTAGGGAAACAAAATGAGCCAATGATTTAGATGGGTATACTTAGTTCAGCAAGTAAACAAAGCAAATCTTACAGAAAGAGGGTTATTATTACATTTTAGAAGTTGATGGAACTGGTTAAACAGAATGAGGACAAATTAAGAAAAGCTTTGAATGTCAGACCAATTCATGATATTTAGTGCTTAAGAAAGTGTCTTTAAAGGTTTTTCAGCAGCAGATGGAAATAAGGAAAGCACTGTGTAACCTGGCAATATACACAATGTACTCAACGGGAATGAAACTGGAAAAATCAGTTAGCAGTTTTACTCCAACATACTCACTGACCTAGGACAGCGCCAGAGAGCCTGGAATGCAAGATTTGGATAAAACCTTGAAGAGTCAAGTCCTGATTTGACTTCAACTTCTGGAAATGTAACCAAGAAATATGATTATAAGTACATATATAAATATTCAGTTACATGACCATTGACTGTAATAGTTCATAATAGTTAAACAATGGAAATAATCTAAATGTCCAAGAAGCAGGAATTGGTTGTCATTAATGGAACATTTTTAATTCAATAGAAATGTTGCAGATGAATATACATTAATGCACAAAGATATTGACAATCTATTGATAACTGAAAACAATTTGTTCAGAATGGCCTCATTTTTGTTTATAAAAAATGTATGTGTTTAGATGCCTACAAAAATTTGGGAAGAATATAGGTACAGTGAAGTATCACTAGTGTTATCTCTAATACTTCATTCTATATATGTGATGAAGGGTGTTTTTATTTTTATTTTTTTAAAGATTTTATTTGTGTATGTATTTTTAGAGAGAGGGGAAGAAAAGCAGAAAGAGAGGGAGAGAAACATCAATGTGTGGTTGCCCCTCAGGTTCCCCCAACTGGGAACCTGGCCCACAACCCAGATATGTGCCCTGACTAGGAATCGAAGCAGCAACCACTTGGTTTACAAGCCCGGGTTCAATCCACAGAGCTACACCAGCCAGGGCATGAAGGGTGTTTTAAAAATTTTTCTTCTTGCCCTGGCTGGTGTAGATCAGTGGATTGACTGCAGGCTGTGAACCAGGGGGTTGCCAGTTCAATTCCCAGTCAGGGCACATACCTGGGTTGCGGGCCAGGTCCCCAGTAACGGGGTGCATGAGAGGCAACCACACATTGGTGTTTCCCTCCCTCTTTCTCCTTCCCTTCCCCTCTGTATAAAAATAAATAAATAAATTCTTAAAAAATTTTTTTCTTCTTTTTGCTTATTTATGTTTTCTAATTTTTCTAAAGTGAATATATTTTGGTTTTGTATTAAGAAAGCAAATTATTAGCCCTGGCTGGCATAGCTCAATGGATTGAGTGCGGGCTGCGAACGAAAGCATCACAGGTTCAATTCCCATCCAGGGCACATGCCTGGGTTGCAGGCCATGGCCCCCAGCAACCGCACATTGATGTTTCTCTCCCTCTCTCTTTTTCCCTCCCTTCCCTCTCTAAAAATAAATAAAATCTTTTAAAAAAAGAAAGCAAATTATTTATTTACATTAAACATTTTAAATTAAAATTAAGACATTGTCTGTGAGGAAACTAAGACAAAACTACTTGATGTTCTAAACCTGGGTGACAGATATTTACATGAGAAATGTAGGAAAGATAAGAACAATAAAGTATTTTTAGAGCAGGATGATAAAATATAGTTTTAGACATGACTTTGAGGAGGACACACACACACACCTGCAAGAGGGTGGAGTACGGGAAGAGTAATGAAAAAGAATAGTGGCTATAGGAGATAAATTTAGAAGCCTTTTACTCTTGCTAAGGTTTATTCATCTGCTATAGGGGTGGGAAGGGGAGGTTTCCCCTAACGCTAGAATAGTAGTTCTCAAACTTTTTCACATATCAGAACACCTAGAGTTCTTATTAAAACATAGACCACTGTGATGCTGGGCTCTAAACAAAAGTTTGTGATTCTGTAGAATCTGGGGTGGGGCTAGAGAATTTTTATTTTTCACAAGTTCCCAGATGATGTTTACACTGTTAATCCAAAAACCACACTTTGAGAATTACTGTACTAGAGTTGAGGGCTATCTGGCAAACTTGTGGGTTGGTGGGGCAGAAGTATATGTGAAGAGAGAGTTCCTTAGGAAAGAAGTCTTAAGACATGATATACTTGGTCGAATATTAAACCTTAACCACTTGGTGTAAGACCAGGGAAATAAGGATTCCGAGTTGAGGGTGACAAAATATATTCCTTGAATTCATTCCTGGTGCAGCCTGTTACACTTAGGCCCCCCTTTTAAAGGACTACATAAGTAGTTGAGAGAACTGTTTCACAAGTACTATAGCATGTTAGAGTTATAATAAAAGAAAAACAAAGGTTCTTTTCCTTCCATTTTCCATCATGTACTTTTAACACCACCAGGACAGACTGGCATCTGGTGAAGCAGCATGGTGTAGAAACAGCACCTGGTAGAATATCATAGAATTGGATTTGTTTCGGAACAGGTGTGGCACTCCTCATGGGGCTCTCAGAAATAATTAAATAGGGTATGTACTTTGCAGGAGGCTGGAGTTTCTGCACAAGCAGTTGAGGGCCAGAGCCAGAGCAATTTGAGTTACATGGAAACCCCTGATTTTAACTCAGAATTTTTTCACTGTATCTTGAGTAGAAAGCTATAAAATGTAAAAGTATATATGCCCAGTACCTTCTCACAGCCAACTTTTAATTCAGCTATCAATAAAGAACCATCAAATTATTTTTAGTAGAACCATTAAAAAAATTAAAGCAAGCCCTGGCTGGCATAGCTCAGGGGATTGAGCGCGGGCTGCAAACCAAGGCATTGCAGGTTCAGTTCCCAGTCAGGGCACATGCCTGGGTTGCAGGCCATGGCCCGCAGCAACCGTACATTGATGTTTCTCTCTCTCTCTCTCTCTCTCTTTCTCCCTCCCTTCCCTCTCTAAAAATAAATAAATAAAATCTTTTAAAAAACAACTTGAGCCCTGGCTGGCATAGCTCAGTGGATTGAGCGCAGGCTGCGAACCAAAGTGTCGCAGGTTCAATTCCAGTCAGAGTACATGCTTGGGTTGCAGGCCACAGTCCCCAGCAACCACACATTGATGTTTCTCTCTCTCTCTCTATCTCCTTCCCTTCCCTCTCTAAAAAAAATAAATAAAATCTTAAAAAAAAACTTGATTTAAAAAAAATTAAAGCAAGATGTTTGAATTATAGCTCTTATAGGTTTAATTAGAATAAGCTGAGAAAAAGAAAACCATAGTCCGGGGAACAATTAGACTGTTGCTACACTCTAATAGTAAGGTAATAAGCACTCAGCTACAGACAAATTAAGTAGGAAGGGGGTATATAATATCAGCAAGCCTTGAGAGATAATATTCAGTAAATAAATTAGGGTAAAAGTCAAAGATGCTTCCAATTTTTCTGTCATGGAAGCTAGAAAAGCTGTGACCCAACTAAGAAAAACAGAGAATTTTTAAAGAATAATCATTTTGAGTGTTAGAGATATATATTTTAGATTTATTAAGCCTGAGGTAAATAATCAGCCTGTGATTTTTAGTGTCTGACATGATGAAGTAACCACTTGAGCTAAAAACAACCCAATCAGCCTGTGATTTTAATTAGGAGAGTGTACTTTAATCCCTCCTTTAATTATCTCACTTTAAAAGATTTTTCCTCATCTGAATTTTTATAACAATTATTGCTTATACCACATATTTAGTATTATTAACTGACTTATATTCTCAATAATCATTATATGTGAGTATATCTTATTCCCAAAACAGATTTTGCCCTCCCAAAAGTAAAACCAATGTTTTACCCTTGTACCCCCATAACTCACTCTCTGGCACTATGAACAACTCCATACTGACTAAATATCCTTTTTTTATAGCATCTGGTTCAGATACCCTTTGAAAAAGGGTATAAGATATACCCTTAATGTAAAAGATACATTAAAATTATGATCAATATTCTAAGACATCAAAGGTCAAAATGCCATAAAACAAAAAAAAGGAACTAAAAAGAACTTTTGGAAATCAAATGTAAGATAGCATGAATAAACAATGCATTAAAAAGAACAGAAAGATAAAGTTGAGGAAATATCTTAGAAAGTAAAACAAAAAGATAAATAAAATTAGAGAAAACATAAGAATTACTAAAAAATAAAAATAGAAAATTTTCCAAACCTGCAGGACCTAAGTTTCTACATTGAGTGTGATTACTACCAAGTACCCAGCCTAATAAATAAAGCATGACTCGCTCAAAGATATATCAAATACTAAAATGTCAGGATACCAAGAATAAAGAGAAGATCAAATAAACTTTGGAGAGAAGAAACATGTTACACACAAAGGTTTTGGAGTCTGACAATATCCAACTTCATTCCAATCACCTGGAAGTTAGAAGACAATTGATGAATGACTTCAAAATGATGAAAAGGCATTTCCAAAACTGAATTTTATATCCAACCAAGCTATAAAACATAAAGATAGAATAAAGATTTTTTCCATACTACAAAAATATGCTTCCAGCCCTGACTTGTGTGGCACAGTTGGTTGGGCATCTTTCCACAAAGCGAAAGGTCATGGTTTGATTCTGTCAGGGCACCTGCTTGTTTATGGGTTTGGTCCCGGGGCAGGACATGTGTGAAAGGCAACTGATGGATGTTTCTCTCTCACATCTATGTTTTTCTCTCTCTTTTTCCTTCCCTTCCCCTCTCTCTAAAAATAAATACATAAAATCTTAAAAAACTGTGCTTCCTACACACTTTTTCTCAGGGAGTTAAGAGTACCTTCAACCATATTAAAGAAAGAAGACAGGAAATCCAAGAAAGTTGGTTCCTTTAAGGAATCAACCTAGGAAGCAACATGTAAGAGAGGAAGAAGGAATTTCTAATATAATAATGGAGAGAAATCCCTGTATGACAGCTGTGCATCAAGCCTATAAACAACAAATCCAAATCAGAGCAAGAGGTAATTGTTCCAGGAGGGATATAGCCAAGATTAAAACAGGTCTGAGAAACAGCTTGATAAGCTTGATATGGGTCAGTCTATAGCTTTGATACTGGTCAGTCTGTGGCTGAGTTAGTGGTAGATGAAGAGTTAAGCACACAGACAAAATGCAAGGAAATTTTTAATTCCAAGAAAAACAAAAAGTTTAACAAGAAAAGAAATGTAATCACAGCCACAGTAAAATACCTCATTTACTGGTGAATAATATTCACATGTATCTAATGCTTTAAACTTTGAGTACTTTAATTAAATTTTTTTGAAATAATTATGAGATTGGAGCCAGAAGAGGAAGAATGGTATGAGAGAAAAGAACTAAATTCTCGTCTTCCATGGAAATAAATCAGTAAATAATATCTACAACTTTTAAATGAAGAAATCACAGTGTGCTCTTGTTACTCAGGAGTACAGAGATAAGGAGCTAAAGAACATGTAGGAGCTGAATGGGACGGCTTCTAAAAGAATGACTCAGGACTTCCGGCAAGATGGAGGAATAGGTGGATGCACCGTACCTCCTCGCACAACCAAGATTAGAACAACAATAATTTACAGATAGAATATCACTCAGAACTGATAGAGGATTTAGCTGAATGGAAGTCGGACAGCCAAGAAGTTGAAGTAGACCCATATATCCAGACTGGTAGGGGACGACGAGCCGGGCGGGCACGGGGCTGGCATGGGTCGGGCGGCGCGCAGAGGTCGGGGAAAATTTGGCGCGAAATCGGCACGACAGCCATCAGGGCGCAAGAACGCAGCGGTGATCCCTGAGTACGCAAGCTGCGGCTGGCGGACCCAGTGAGGCAGCGATTGTGGACCAGGGCAGAGCTCGCAGCCCAGGATCCCAAAGAAGGGTCTGAGCCCAGGAGAACTGAACTACTGCCATGGTTCCCTCCCGCCCCGCCCCTGCCCCCCCACATATAATGTCACAATCTAGCGACCGGGGTGCCCAGCCCCAGTGAACACCTAAGGCTCCGCCCCCCACCGTAACAAGAGCGACCAGACCGGAAAGGAGAGACAGGGAAAGACATAAGATATGTTTCCAACAGAACAGATCAGTCCCCCAGGACTCATCCTTTTGAGCGACCAAGAAATAGCCAATCTATCAGATGCACAGTTCAAAACACTGGTGATCAGAAAGCTCACGGAATTGGTTGATTTTGGGCGCAATTTAGATGAAAGGATGCAGGTTACCATAAAAGAGATGCAGGAAGATACGCGGAGGAGAGCCAATAGTGAAAGGAAGGAATCTGAGTCTCAAAACAATACAGTGGACCAGAAGGAAGATAGAATCAACCAAGCAGGAAAGCATGATGAAATAAGAATTAAAAAAATCGAGGAAAAGCTTAAGAGCATCCAGGACACCTTTAAACGTTCCAACATCCGAATTATAGGGGTACCAGAATGGGAAGGAGAAAAGCAACAGATTGAGCACGTATTTGAACAAATAATAAAGGAGAACTTCCCCAATCTGGCAAAGGGAACAGTCTTCCAAGAAATCCAAGAAGCTCAGAGAGCCCCAAAGAAGTTGGACCCAAGAAGAAACACACCAAGGCACATCATAATTACACTAGCCAAGGTAAAAACGAAGGAGAGAATCCTAGAAGCAGCAAGAGATAAGGGCACAGTAACCTACAAAGGAGTTCCCATCAGACTGTCAGCTGATTTCTCCAAAGAGACCTTACAGGCAAGAAGGGGCTGGAAAGAAATATTCCAAGTCATGAAAGACAAGGACCTACATCCCAGATTGCTCTATCCAGCAAAGCTCTCATTTAGAATGGAAGGGCAGATAAAGTGCTTCTCAGACAAGGTCAAGTTAAAGGAGTTCATCATCACCAAGCCCTTATTTTATGAAATGCTAAAGGGACTTATCTAAGAAAAGAAGATAAAGAAGAGACATGTATAGTAAAAGGACAGCAAACTCACAATTATTAACAACCACACCTAAAGCAAAACCAAAAGAAACTAAGTAAACAACTAGAACAGGAACAGAACCACAGAAATGGAGGGCACATGGAGGGCTAGCAGCAGGGGGGGTGGGAGGAGGAGAGGGGGGAAAAGGTATAGAGAATAAGTAGCATAGAATGTAGGTCAAAAATAGATAGGGGGAGGGCAAGAATAGTACGGGAAATGTAGAAGCTAAAGAACTCATAAGTATAACACATGGACATGAACTAAAGGGGGGGAGCGTGGGTGGGAGAGCGGGTACAGGGTGGAGGGGAGAGAAGGGGGAAATGGGACAACTGTAATAGCATAATCAATAAAATACATTTACAAAAAAAAAGAATGACTCAAAGGTGTGGAGAAAAAGTATATGATGTGATTAATTAATGTTACCCCAATACATTTAATTTTAAAAATTCTTTTTAATTGAGAAGGTTAAAAAAAGTGTGGAGGGACAGAACAATAAACTGCTTTTCTAAAAATGTTTTTGGTTATAGATTTTATTTGTTTATTTATTTTTAGAGACAGGAGAAGGGAGGAAGAAAGAAAGGGAAAGAAACATAGATGTATAAGAGAAACATTGATGGGTTGCCCCTTGCCCTCAGCCGGGAACCTGGCCCTGCAACTCAGGCATGTGCCTTGACCAGGAATTGAACCAGTGACCCCTTGGTTTGCAGGCTTCTGCTCAATCCACTCAGCCACATCAGCCAGGGCTGCTTTGTTTTTATATAAACTATTTTACTTTAAGTAATAGTTTAAGCCTATTACATTTACATATTGAAAAATAATTTTAAAATGTGAAAAGTAACCATTTTACATTAAAATTATATATTTTATATCACATTTAATTAAATATGCACGTAAGCAAAAAATAAACCTTCTTAGTTTATTATCTTTTGACATTTCTCCCTAGATGTCACTTCTCAACTTCCTTAGAAATATAATTATGTACATTTTCACAAGCTTAAATAAATATGTACTTTAAAAAAAATTTTATTTATTTTTAGAGAATGGGGAAGGAAGAAAAACACCAATGTGAGAGAGAAACATCTACCAGTTGCCTTCTGTACCCACACAGACTAGGGACTGAACCTGCATCCCAGGCATGTGCCCTGACCAGGAACCAAACAGGCAACATTTCTGGTGACCTTTTCCTTTTCAAAAAGATGCCCAAACAACTGAGCTACACTGGTCAGGATTAAATATGTATTTTTTCACAGCTTTTCATCAAGTTATGGCTTACATAACTGCAGATGACATATGAAAAGAAAAATTGGTTCTTTTTGTTATAAATAAATAATTAAATTAGGCATGTGAGCATTTGAAACATATACCAATAATATACCGGTAAAAACTACCAGAGCTATCAGAGCAAGTAAAGGTTTACCTAAGTAGGGTTTTTACAAAATGATGAAAGGACATGTGTTTCATGGGTTTTGGCTGTACTACAGTTTCTGGTCTGTAAATGATGCATTCATTCAATCTACTCATATTATATACCTTTACAACTATCCTTTTCATAATCAAGGAGCCATGCTAAATTCTCAATTTCCTGAAATCTATGATATTCTCATTTGCACTTAATGGCCTTAAATATTACAAAGTGCTTAGTCCAGCAGCAAATATCTTAATCTGTTTACATTCACAACTGTTTTTTAGGGGAAATTTTTAACTTTTTGTAGTTCTTATATAATATTCTAATTACAAGTACCTTATGAAGATAACTAACATTTTGACAGTTTCACTGTCTTTCCAGATTAGCATGATATATTTAAGAAAAAGAGCAAAAAGGAAAATGAAAATTGAACATAAGTTATTAAAGGAGAATGAAGTAAAGATTAAATGGGGAAATGAAGTATCCCTGGACATTTGTTTAGAAGAAAGCAGATCAACTATGGATTTCACAAAAGCTTTTTGATTCAAAACATTACAAATCCTTTTGAATGTAAAAGGTTGAAATTAAAAGGTCTATAAGCCTTAGGCCTTAAATAGTACCAATTCTTCTGATCAAAGAAGGCCACAGCAGTTAAGATCGCATTACTTGATTTTATTTTACACTAGGTGGTGGGCACAATGCAACCCTCCTTGATGAAGTTGACAATGAGCTTCACTCAGAACATTTTTAATAATGCACAATTTTAAAAAACATATTCTTACAACTTGTTCTGCAATCCAAATATACAATAGCTTGGAAAACAACATTTAGAAAACAAAATCCAGTGTAAAAAGTCATTAAAAAAACTAGAACAGTATGAGTTTTATATGGCTCTGATTTTACAGTTTTCTTACTGCATTATCAATGTCAGAACTCTATTCCTTCAAATGCTCCATTGCTTGAGATATAAAGAAATACCTGTTCCTCCTGGTTTTATTTCACCTTCTGGATCCATCCAATATTCTTGAATATCAATTAGGATTTTTCTTTTCAAATTCTGAATGCCAATGTATCTCATGTTCTTGTCTGAAACATGTTATCACCTCTGCTGCTGCTTGCTTCTCTGCTTAGAAAATGACAGGGCTCTTGAAGTGTCACCTCTTTTGCTTCTTTACAGGTTTTTCTGAAGTAACTTGCTTTTTCCCTCTTTAACTTTTTGTCAACTTCATTGTCAGAATTGCTGACACAAAAGCTTCAAGAAACAAGTTCCTTTGACTTAGGCATTGCTCGCTCCTGCTTCCTAACAGACCGGGTGCTGGCTTGCTCACAACTCACTGAAAAACTCTAATTTGAAAAATTGTATTTGTTCCTTGTGGATTGGAATTATGTTACTGAAAACCAAAACACAAAGCTCCCAAATTCTATAGTCTGAATAAGCTTTCCGTTACCTTTTCTAATTTCCCTCTCTTCCAAGACTTGAATAAACATCATAATATTGTCAATGTAAAATCGTGGAAGAAGCTCTGTCTTCTGCCTTCTCAGGAAACCACACTTCCCAAGCAAGTATTGCAAATATAGCAATAAGCCCTGGCCGAGTGGCTCAGTAGGCTGGAGCATCCTTCCCGGCACCAAAAGGTTGCCATTTGATCAGGTTGTGGCACATGCCTGTGCTGAGGGTTCCATTCCCCTCAGGGAATGTAAGGGATGCAACCCATCCATGTTTCTCTCTACCATCCATGTTCTGTCTGTCTTTCCCTTACTCTAAAATCAATAAAAACATATCTTTGGGTGACGATTAAAAAATTAAAATATAGCAATAAGAAAAAAGCATTTGACAGTAAAAACCATGCCCTTTCACTTGATCACCATGGCCTCACCAGGGTCAAACACAGTATCCAGCAATATACTTGGTACTGAAATGTGTTAAATGAGTAAATGAAACACTGCTTTGAAATTTTGTCTATCATTTCCAGCCAGAAGAGATACAAAAGATTACATTCTATTAGGTATCAGGCATTTATATGTCTGACCACAAAGGAAAAGCTGTGTTGTCAACTTGTTTCCCCCAGACCCTAGAAAATATTGAAAGATTAAAAAAAGGGGGAGCCCTTGTCTGGAACAGGTTTAAATAGGAGCCAAATCCATTTTGTCACCCACAAAACTTCCAGCTTACTCTGACCTCTCTGATAAATTGAATGGCCTTAAGTGGGGTCAGTTCAAATTAGAAAAGTCACTTTTTCAGGAACCGGCTCTTCCTACCTAGGCAAAATGAGGCCAAGTTAACAAAACCGCAGACTTGGCTTATTCAAGAACAAGCTAATTTATTATTATTGGCCTAAATTGCCCACTATTTTTTTTTTCCTGTGAAAGCTAATATCCACAACCGCACTGATGCCCCATGCAGAGCGATCGTCTTCACCCGTAGCTCGTGGAAGCACAGTTTCTCGCCCAACAAGGAGGGAGACTAGAATTGGTGCAGGGTAGTAATCCAGACACCTCAAGTTGATCCTAGCCTTTGAAATCTGCATTTTGTAAGAATTCCCTTCAATTTTCTATATGACAAGGTAGGGAAGCAAATCTGAACCCTCCCAAGGCAAGCTCTTTTCCAAATACAGCAACCACCGCCAAGTCCTCACTTCCAAGCCCAAAGCCAGGACACACAAGATCCAGCCCTTCAGGATCTCAGCCAAGCTGTAAACCAGCTGCCTAGTCTTTAAATAAGCCGGTTGTGGTCGAGCTGCCCCGGAGTTCAACTTCCGGTCACATAGTGAGAGGATGTTTTCCTCTTGGCCACGCCCGCTATGCCACGCCTTCCCAGAGAGCGCTCCGGCAGGGCCGCTAGGTTCGCCGTCACCGGCGGCGCGCAGGCGCGCGCAGACACGCCCAGAGCTGGTTGACCGCGCGGCGGTGGCGCGCGCGCGCGCTCCCGGCGCCCTTCCCCGTGACGTGCCAGGCCGCGGCTCCGCTAGGGCGCTGTAGCTGCCAGTGCCGCTGTTATGGCGTCGGAGGTGCTGTCTGAGGAGAACCCGCCGCGGTCTCTTTAGAGCAAGGGCCGGGCGGCTGGGTATGGAGAGCGGCCCCGAGAGCCTGCAGCCGCTAGAACACGGGGTGGCCACCGGGCCAGCGCCAGGGACAGCTTCTCCGCAGGAAGGACGACAGGAGACCAGGCTCGCCGCTGGGGATGGTCCCGAAGTATGGGCGGCGGAGAGCGGCGGCGGCGGGAATGGGCAGGGGGCGGCGGCCGCCGGGAGAAGCCTCCCGGACACGGTCTCTCCCACCAGCGCTCCGCAGGTTCCTGGACCCTGCAGCTCCTTACCCGGCTTGGACTTGCAGGAGAGCGATTTAGAGAATCCTGCTGCCCAGAAGGTGCCTCTGAGAGGGCAGCACAAGGTGACCGCTTCCCCGGAGACACCCGAGGCCGGAGCGGGCCAGGGGTTGGGTCCTGCTGGAGACTCCGGCGCCCGGCCTGATCTCGCCGGCACCTGCCGTCCAGAGTTGGCGGCCGCGGGCTCCGAAGAGCCCAGCAGCGCCGGCGGCCTCAGCAGCAGTTGCAGCGACCCGAGCCCTCCCGGGGAATCGCTGAGCCTGGATTCCCTGGAGTCGTTCTCTAACCTGCATTCTTTCCCCAGTAGCTCCGAGTTCAATAGTGAGGAAGGAGCTGAGAGCAGGGTCCCGGAGGAGGAGGAGGAGGGCGGCGCGCCGGTGTTGCCCGGGTCTGTGCCTCTGTGCGGAGGGGAGGAGGAGGGTGGGGAGGCAGCTCAGGTACTCGCGGCCTCCAAGGAACGCTTCCCGGGACAATCTGTCTATCACATCAAGTGGATCCAGTGGAAGGAAGAGAACACACCCATCATCACCCAGAATGAGAACGGACCCTGCCCTTTGCTGGCCATCCTCAATGTTTTGCTTCTGGCCTGGAAGGTACATTGTGCAGCTTCCTATTTCCTACCGCTTTGGGGGAGGAGGTAAACGGGGTAGGGGAGCTACTGCATATCAGCTGATGGCTTCCTCCTTTCTTTCCTCACTCATCAGTTCCCTTTTCTTATTATATGAAATTCATTCAGGGACTCCTTTGTTTAAAGAATTGCTGGCAACCTCAGGTCTCTCTTGTAGTGTTTAAATAAGAGTTTAATATATTTACCAAAAAATCCAAAACAAAACAGGACTTAGAGCATCCTAAACCCAACGATCATTTTTAAACTATATTTTTCTGTGTTGTTTCTTCTTACCGACTTTATCACATATGCGAAATATGAATAATAGGGGAGAATGATTTTCAGAAGTTATCAACCGCCCATGATGTCAGGGACCAAGCCCTAATGGTTATGTTTAGTCTATTTTCCAACTTATTCTTGCTCCATTTGGGTGTGGGTACTTAAAGAAATGGTGATAGGGAAGATGTGGCCCCTTAGACAAATTCCATTTAAGGAAACGCATTGGTCTGAAGCTCAATTACCATAATTTCTTGGTTTTCAAAAATTACATTTTCTGTTTATGCATGATTTTTATTTGCCTCATTTCTTTGGCTCTTCTTAAATAGTTGTATATTATCACCGGTAACTGTGCATCAGAATATGTTAAGGGAGCTAAAATTGTAACAACTAAAATAAGAAAAGATGTATTCAAGATAAAGGAGCATAAAAGGGAAGGGTCTTCAAAAGTATGTTGAGGACTCAAAGTGAGTTACCTATAAATAGAGTCTTATTCGAGCTGGCAGTTTTAAGGTGCTGTGAAGATAAATCTCATAGCATAATTTATTTTCAAATTGATCATTATTTCTATAGATAAAATATTACCTAGAAAAGGCAACCTGGAGTATTCTGACCAGTTAGGGAGGAAATCAAGTTAAGGAAATATCATTTATTGCATGTCTTTGTCTTCCTGTTACTGCAAAGGGTCGATGCAAAAAATGTCAGATTAGAAACCTTACCAGTATCTGGTACATACTGGTACTCACACATTTTGAATTAAAACTGTGCCTACTCTTAAAGGGCTGTCAAGCTATCTGGGGTTGCAGCATTTACTTAAAAATTAATTAAAAACAATGCAAAACAATACACTATAAATACTAGGTTATAGGAAACAGATTGAAATGCATTAGGTATCCCAAAAGGAGAAATTTTCCTTTAGTCTGGCCTAGTTCCAGAGAGCTTCATGGAATTTTTGGGTCTTGAACCAAGCTTTTAAAGAAAAACAGAATTTGCCCTGGCTGGCATAGCTCAGTGGATTGAGCGTGGGCTTCGAACCAAAGTGTCCCAGGTTCGATTCCCAGTCAGGGTACATGCCTGGGTTGCAGGCCATGACCCCCAGCAACTGCACATTGATGTTTCTCTCCCTCCCTTCCTTCTCTAAAAAATAAATAAATAAAATCTTAAAAAAAAAAAGAAAAACAATTTAAAATAACAAGGAAATGGAATTCCTGGGAGATAGAAGAATCTAAACAAAACGGGGGGGATAGAATGGAGTGTGTGTGTGTGTGTGTGTGTGTGTGTGTGTTGGATGACAGAAGTGGTCAGTTCATATTAGGGAATAATAGGAAATAAAATTTAGAACGTAAAGTAGAGACATTTGATGCAGGCCCTTGAATGTTAGACTAGGGAATTAGACTTGATCCTATGGTCCAAAGTTCCTCATCTTTTTGTAGGAAGGTTGTAACGGTTTCCTTTAAGCTTGTCATTCTTCTTAAGTTCTATATAATACTACAGAAGTTCATGGGGGGGAACAAGTACTATAGATGAGCATTAAACTGACTCTTTGAGAGACATGACTTCAAGTGAATGATCAAATGTGTGAGGGCCTAGAAATACAAAGTCCAGTAAAGGTGCAAGTCTGCCCTCATATAGTTCACTATTGGTGGGGAGAGAGACATGTGAATAATAATTATGGTCCAAAGTGAGAAGTTCTTAATGTGCTATGGAATTACAGAGAAAAGGGTGACTGGGGATGTGTTGTGTCAAGAGAAAGCTTCCAAGAATTGGTAACCTATGAAGTGGGTCTGAAGAATGAGTGAGAGAAGGCCTTCCAGGCAGAGGGAATAGTGTATTCAAAGATGCTAAAGCAGAAAAAGGTTTGTTCTACTTGGGCAGTACAGTGGAGGAGGGAAAGAAAATGCAATAGGAGAAAATAAAATTAGTAGATGAGGTTAGACTGTTAATAAGTAGGCATACTAATGAATTTGGAGATTATTTTATAAATCTGTGGTTCTTAGCTTTCTTTCTGTCTCCAGGCTATTGCTGCACACGACAGTTAATAATCAGTAATCATCAATGATTGGGACAAGGGTTAAAAAATCAAGGTCAGATAAAGGAGGTTTTTTTTAAGGTTTATTTATTTTTAGAGAGCGGGGAAGGGAGGAAGAAAGAGAGAGAGAAACATCAGTCAGTTGTCTCCCATATGAACCCCAACCAGGGACAGAACTGCATTGCAAGCATGTGCCCTAACCAGGAATCAAACCAGTGACCTTTCACACCCAACAGACTGAGCCACTCTGGTCTTGGGTAGAGGAATGTACTTAAAGTGAGCTACAGGTGTTAGAGATCAAAACTATTTTCATAATAATACTAAAATGTTATTTGCCTTGTCACTCTCATTCTCTCACAAGTGAGGGTAGAGCTTTCCAGGCTGCATGATGTGTGATGACATCATTGCTCTGACAGTTAATGGAACATGTACTTGTGTATTTTTGTGTTTAAAATTTTCTTCAATTTTCATTTTCAGTACAGTAAGTATTGATAGATGTAACCTACATAGACAAAAGCTCTTGAGGATCCTCAATAATTTTAGGACCATAGACAGTCCTGAGACCAAAAGGTGTGAGAAATACTATAGTACAGAAAAATAGTAAAGAGTGTATAAAGGTAGTTGTTAGATTTCAGAGGACCTGTCACTGGGGGTATTTAAACTTAATATGTAACTAATAATAGGGAGCCATTATAAATTACTGGACAGAGTAATGACATGGTGAAAGTGATTTTTTTTTTTTTTAGATTAGACTAGAAGTAAAGCTACAATGAATGTTGCAGGAAGAATTGATGAGAATAGCTCTTTTGGATGGGGAATTCTTTGCCCCTTTTCTTCGATGTCACAGCCTAAATGATGAATTGATCGCTACCTGGATATAGGAAATGAAGTAGGTGACACCACTTTTTCTGATCTGGGCAATGGAGAGTTTTGCTGTCATTCAAAAGATAGAGGAGGTGCTTTATATTTTAGCTTTTTTAAAATTTAATTTTATTTATTTTTTTATTCTTACCCAACAACATGCTTATTGATTTTACAGAGAGGAGGAGGGAAGGAGAAAGGGAAAGAAACATAAGTGTGAGAAAGAAATATCAATTGGTTGCCTCTAGCATGTGCCCCAGTGGGGATCAAACCTACCACCTAGATATGTGCCCTGACTGAGAGTCAAACTGGCAACCTTTCAGTTTTCAGGACAACACCCAACCAACTGAGTCACACTGGCCAGAGCTAGAGGTGTTTAAGATGGGAAAGTTGATGTCAAAGTTTGATTGGGTCAGGCTGGAAATGTCTCATGGGACATAAAAATGTAAATGTTTATTATGCCTTTGGAAACATGGACTGGGTCTCGGGAAAGAGGTCAAAATTATTGAGAAAAATTGAATTGGCGAAATATTACATAGATGTAAGGATGGTAGCTATGAGAATAAATGAGAGTGGTAATAGTTGTCAACTTTTTCCACCCCAATATATGTGAGGAACTACAAATTGCTAGCATTAAAATCTTCCCTATCCTCTATTTCCTCACTTCCTCTTCCACCCCATTCTTTAGTAGATACAGAGAAAATAAGAATAAAGATTAAACTTTGTGGGGAGAAGGGAATGTTAAGCATTAAGGGAGAGAGTATATAAAAGAAACCAGTATAGACACAATTTGAGATGTGAATAAGAACTAGAAATAGGAAAATGGCATGATAGTAGTCTGGGAGAGAAAGTATAATAAAAAAGTGGTTAGTTATCATTGTCAAATGCAACAGCATCAAGGAGCTGGTAGAGTGGGAAAGATTTTGCTGAAAAGGACAGGCATGAGGACAAGGTCCCTGAAATGTCAGGATAATACAGACTCCTCAGAATAGGTGGTAAAGTTCTTTCCAGAGGAAAGGAAAAACAATCTCATTTTCTGAAATAAGGAAGGAATTGAACAAGGCAGATACATACAGAGACAAGGTTATGTTAAGATCTAGAGGCAGATGGGAATTGCCTCGTTTTCCATTTTGGCAGAGTAAACAGTTGACCTCATCAGTAATAACTATCCAACTTGTCAGTACTTAAGAAGGGAAGAGGTTGTAAAGTATGAGGGGTTGGTTTTGTGAGAAAAGAACATTGTATTTTAAATAAATTTTAATCTCATTGGAGATTATGCCTAGGAATTTGAGGCATAAATAGGAAGTAGTAAGTAGCAATGAATAAATTAGGATGTTTAAAAAAAACTTTTAGTATATCAATTTTGCTTTATTATTGTCATTGTTTTTTTCCTAGTGGTTGTCTTATACCTGGAAATAGGAGCTGGAAAAATGGCTAGTTAGGGTTATCAGGGATTGGGTTTTTCAAGGTTTGATTCATGGAGACTCAGTGGAATCAGAGTAAAAAGTAAAACAGTTGATCATTTCTTTTGGGAAGATGACATAATGAGAAAATCAATAAACTGAACATATTGGGAGAAAATAAGTTATTCAAAGGAAGTAATGCAGTTCTGAAAATGCAGAAAGAAAAAGATGAGCAACACAATAGCAAAATGAGCAAAAGGCCATTAACAGAAAGTTCAAAGTTCAAATGTTTATATCCTATGTGTCATTATCACCTGCAGAGTGGGGCACCATGAGGGTGAGCCTCTTGCCAGCAATGAGTTTTTGCTCTAGTTCTTCCTTCCTCCTTGATGAGATTTCTTTTCTCACACATTACAGACACCTCCTCTTGCTTCTTTCACTCCTTTACTTGTAGGAACATTGCATTCACACAAATTTTCTCATATTCCCATTTTCCTGGAGTGGGCAGAAAGCTCTTTTGAGGATTTCCATGTGTGATTATTACTTTTAAAAATGGAAAAACACAAGGTGAGCCAAAGATTCCATTTTAGCCTCTGCCCACCCTGTTTTTTCTAATAAGAGATTAAAAACTTCACACAGTGATGGAGTTTTGTTTACACAACAGATGCAAGTAACACTTCAGCGGCTTTCATTTCCATTCTCTTCTAAGAAATAGGATTGGTGTAGTATCTTTGGATTTCCAAGATAAAGTACATAAGGGCTGATGACAGTATGAAAACTGCCAGTGGGTGATTGTCCTATTAGCAGTGTGTTCACTTTCTCCTCTCCCTTACTATGGTATCATCCTTCCATGGAAAACCTTCCCATTTCCCATCCAACCTTGACTATGTTGAGTCCCAGTTAAAGGAAATTTGAGAACAGGTGGTACCAGAAATCATATGCTTTGAATAATAATGATAAGTATTCAATTATTTTTATGTTTAGGTACTACGCTAAATATTTTACATGCATTATATGTATCTTCTCTTTTTTTTTAAACCATATCATGAACTCCTTCATAGATATTGTCACTATTTTAGATATACAGAAAATTGAGGTATATACAGTTTAAATAACTTGCCCAGGGAAGATTATTACCCACTCCAGAACCTGAGCTGTTACTTGGGATAGTTGGTTGGAAAGTTCAAATTAAAGAAAACATGTGGACTTAGACTTATATGTGGGCAGTAAGTCTAAGACAAAACATGATGAAAGGACCAATGATAAAGTCAGAGAAGCAGAAATAGACTTCATCATTCCTTCAGGGGTATCCATCCTTTTGGAAGGTTGTGTGTGGCCCAAGACAACTCTTCTTCTTCCAGTGGCTGAAGAAGAGTTATCTTGGGCCACACCTTAAATATACAAGCACTAACAAAAACTGATGAGCAAAAAAAAAAAAAAAAGGTTTTAAGTAAATTTACAATTTTGTTTTGAGAAGCATTCATAGCCATTCTGGGCTACATGCAGCCTGCAGGCTGTGGGGTGGACACCCCAACAAATCCTGGAGAATCTAGTACCAGCTGTTCTTTGTATACAGACTTCTTCCATTTTTAGTCCTTTTTGCTTTATCCCACGCCTTCTGAATTATCCGACACTTCCAGTTTCAGAGCCTTTCTTGGGTTCTGTGGTGAATGAGCTTGGTTTTCTTATCATAGTTTATTAAATACATTCTTTGCCATGGCTCAGGTAGCTCCGTTGATTGGAGCATCATCCTGATACACCAAGGTTGTGGGTTCAGTCTCCAGTCAGGGCACATACAAGGATCAACCAATGACTGCATAAGTAAGTGGAACAATAAATCAATGTTTCTCTTTCTCTCTCTCTCTCTCTCTTCCTGCCTCTCTAAAAATAAATAATCCATTTAAGTACATTTTTTACATTTTCAATAATTAGTAACTATCTCTACTATCACCATAGTTCAGGCCGACTTCATCTCTCACCTGGACTACTTCAGAAGCCTTCTAACTGGTCTCTTGTTTTACCCTATTTCCATCTATCTTTCAAACAATTAATGTAAAAGTTTCACTGTCAGCTTTGATTTTTTTTTTTTTTGCAGGGAAGGGAGGTGGTGGGAGGTAGATTTCAACCTTGTACCCTTACCAAGCTTCTTAAATATAAGCCCAGTGAATTTTGAACTAAAGATGTCTTCTTTTATTAGTAATCTTTTATTGGTAAATTTCACTGTAACAACATTACTCTAAATTACTCATTACTCTAAAACCCTTTGAATTGCATATAAAATAGGACATTCTAACGTGTGAATATATCTGCAGTTCCTAATGGTTTTAAATAGGCTGAGAATAGGGTCTAAATTATGATAAAATTAATGGTGAAAATGTTTCAAATTGGTCTAAGTTGAGGTGTTCTTTTATAAAATTTTCCTGGTTTGAAATACTGACAAGTAGAAAGTTAGTTAGATTTACTAAAAAGTCTGAATTGTAGTGTTTTAAGAACAGTAATTATTTTAATAAATGAGTAGTACATATAAGAAATTAAAATATAAAGTATGATGTATAATAGCTTGTATTACATAGTTTATTTGTTAGCCAAAATTAAAGGCATGTTGAAAGGATCCTTAAGTTTTTCAGTCCTTACATTTCTTCCCTTTGATTCCCATTAATAACATTTCTAATTTTTTCAAAAATTAATTTCTATATAATTCCAACTGAAAATATTATAAATGCTATATATAATTCTATATAATATATATAATTCTTTAAGCAATCAAAATTAGTAAACTTTGAACTAAGAAGAGGTTGCATTATTTAATTGGTCCATTTTAGCATAAGTAATGCAAAAGTAGACTGCAGCACAGGAATCAAATATTTCATGTTCATATTAAAAGTGGTTGTCTCTTGAGCTCCAACTCAACTTTCTGTTTGAATGTCAAACATAACTTCATAGTTCTGAAGTAGACATCATTTTCTTCTACAAACTTATCTTCCCTTACCAAATGTCTTTTTTAAAGTATATTTTATTGATTATGCTATTACAGGTGTTCCAATTTTTTTCTCCCTTTCATCCTCCTCCTCCCTGCACCACCCTGCTCACCCTCCAGCATTACCCACCCCACCCCCAGTTCATGTTGTACATATAAGTTCTTTGGCTTTATCATTTCCTATGCTATTCTTAATCTCCCCCTGTCTATTTTGTGCCTATGTATTCTGCTTCTTATTCCCTGTATCTATTTCCCCCATTCTCTCCCTCCCCCCCCTGTGATTACCCTTACTGATTACCCTCCATGTGATCTCCATTTCTGTGATTCTGTTCCTGTTCTAGTTGTTTACTTAGTTTTTGTTTTTGCTTTTTAGGCTCAATTGTTGATAGATGTAAGTTAGTTGTCATTTTACTTTTCATAGTTTTTGATCTTCTATTTCTTAGATAAGTCTTTTTAACATTTCATATAATATGGGCTTGGTGATGGTGAACTCCTTTAACTCGACCTTCTCTGGGAAGCACTTTATGTGCCCTTTCATTCTAAATGATAGCTTTGCTGGATAGAGTAATGTTGCATGTAGGTCCTTCCTTGCCTTTCCTGACTTTGAATACTTCTTTCCAACCCCTTCTTGCCTGTAAGGTTTTGTTTTGTTTTGTTTTGTTTTGTTTTGTTTTGTTTTGTTTTTTTGAGAAATCAGCTGACAGTCTTATGGGAACTCCTTTGTAGGTAACTGTCTCCTTTTCTCTTGATGCTTTTAAGATTCTCTCCTTATCTTTAATCTTGGGTAACTTAATTATGATGTGTCTTGGTGTTCTCCTCCTTGGGTCCAATCTTTTTGGGACTCTTGGGGCTTTCTGGACTTCCTGAAAGTCTATTTCCTTTGCCAGATTGGGGAAGTTTTCCTTCATTATTTGTTCAAATAAGTTTTCAATATCTTACTCTTCCTTTTCTCCTTCTGGCACTTCCATGATTTGGATGTTGGAACACTTAAATTTGTCCCAGAGGTTCCTAAGCCTCTCCTCATTTTTTGAGTTCTTGTTTATTTATTCTGTTCTGGTTTGATGCTTATTTCTTCCTTTTGTTTCAAGTCATTGGTTTGAGTTCTGGCTTCCTTCCCTTCACTGTTGGTTCCCTGGACATTTTCCTTTAGGTGTAGCCTTCATTTCTTCCTTCATTTTGTGACTGAGCTCAGTCAATTCTGTGAGCATCCTGATTACCAGTGTTTTAAACTCTGCATCAGACAGGTTGTCTGTCTCCTCGTTGATTAGTTCTTTTTTCTGGAGTTTTGATCTGTTCTTTCATTTGGGCCATATTTCTTTGTCTCAGCACACTGGGTGAATGTTTCTTTAACTCCTTGGTTGTTTGACTTCCATGGAAATGTTTTTCTGGCAGTTTTGGTTGTTCTTTGTTTTTAAATTGGTGGTTATCTTTTTTTTTTTTGGGTTGTGCAAGGAAGAGAAGCATTTCTGCCTACCCTTCCATCTTGGGCAGAACTCTGAAATCAATCACATTTCTTATTTTTATTGCTTGTATGGATCTTGATTTTTAAAGTTACCTGAGCCTTAGAGTCAACCTCAATTATTCTTTCTGCATTATCCTTCACTTTTTTTAAAGATTTTATTTATTTATTTTTAGAGAGGGAAGGGAGGGAGGGAGAGAGAGAGAGAGAGAGAGAGAGAGAGAGAGAGAGGGAGAGAGAGAGAGAGAGAGAGAGAAACATCAATGTGCGGTTGCTGGGGGTTATAGCCTGCAACCCAGGCATGTGCCCTGGCTGGGAATTGAACCTGCGACACTTTGGTTCGCAGCCCGCGCTCAATCCACTGAGCTACGCCAGCCAGGGCTTATCCTTCACTTTTCATTGGTCACAAAGTTCTGTCAATTCTTCA